>NC_080068.1:143699667-144368186 GCF_949987535.1 Balaenoptera acutorostrata | reverse complement strand
CGCCTGAGGAGCCTCAACTCCTCTCAGCTGCCCTCACAATCGAGTTCGCAGGGAACGAGCATGGGCTGTGGGTCAGAGAGGCGAACTCGGCGCCACCCTGTGGTCAGTGCAGGAAGTGCAGGCCGCGCCTCCCTCACAGGTCCCTGGAGGCAGCGTGCCCTACTGACAGGACTGCTGAATCCATTAAACTGGAAATTCAAACTAAAATGGAGTCTCTATCCCAAAAGTTTTCTAAAAGTAGTTAAGGAACAAGTAATTGGAAACCATTTGGAATGAAGTGAATGTAGATGCAAACTTTACAACTTATACCAAATTCACTCAAAGTTATTCAGAGGCAAATTTTATTTTCGTTTCTAATTCATTTTTGGCTGCGTTGGGTCTTCGTTGCTGCATATGGGCTTTCTCTAGTTGCGTCGAGCGGGGCTACTCTTCGTTGTGGTGCACAGGCTCCTCATTGCTGTGGCTTCTCATGTTGCGGAGCACGGGCTCTAGGCGCGCAGGCTTCAGTAGCGGTGCCGCGCAGGTTTGGTTGCTCTGTGGCATGTGGGATCTTCCCGGACCAGGGCTCGAGCCCGTGTCCCCTGCATTGTCCCCACAGACAAATTTTAAATACAAAACTATTCAAGGGGCTTCCCTGGTGGCGCAGTGGTTGAGAATCTGCCTGCTACTGCAGGGGACACGGGTTCGAGCCCTGGTCCGGGAAGATCCCACATGCTGTGGAGCCACTAAGCCCGTGCACCACAACTACTGAGCCTGCGCTCTAGAACCCGCGAGCCACAACTGCTGAAGCCCACGCGCTTAGAGCCTGTACTCTGCAACAAGAGAAGCCACCGCAATGAGAAGCCCCCACTCGCCGCAACTAGAGAAAGCCTCCGTGCAGCAATGCAGACCCAACACAGCCAAAAATTAATGAATTAATTAATTAAGGGGAAAAAAAAGGCAGCACCTGGGGGCTGGCAGACTGATGCACCAAGTCTTACATCACGTCTACTTAGTATCCTGCATGTCAGGGCCATGCTGGACCTGGGGCTGCCCAGACAGAGTGGGGCCTGCATCACCCTTCCCAGGAGGGAGGGTGGAGGGAAACCCTGCATGACCTCTGAGGCCCTAAGGACCCCTGACTAAGGCTGAGCTCAATTTGAAACACTGGGTGACCAGAGCAGACATTTCATTCATCTATCAATGAGAATCCAGCACTGGAGGAGCAGAAAACAATGGCCTCGCTCAACCTTGACGCTAATCCTGACATGGACCCTAACCCTAAACTCTGATCCTGACCCTAAGCCCTGACCTAACCTTAGCCTAACCCGTACCCTAAACCTGTACCTTACCCTAACCCATGCTCTACCCGTATCCTACCTGTACCCCAATTCTAACCCATACCCTAACACCCACTCTAACACAGAACCCTAACACCCACTCTAACACAGAACCCTAACACCCTGAGACCAAAACCATAAACCTTAACCAATAAGCAAAACCATAACCATAACCAAACCATAAAATAGATTCATTAACCATACCCATAAATAACTCATTAACCATAAAACTTAAACCATAACAGCAACCGTAAACCATCCACAGCCCCAACCCTCACACCAGCCCCAGCCCTAATGCTAACCCTCCAAACCACTTACACCAAGCCAAGTCTAGTCAGATTATACAAATACATCTTGGAAAAGAAAACTGGGGAATTCTCTGGTGGCCCAGTGGTTAGGACTCTGTGCTTTCACTGCCAAGGGCTCGGGTTCGATCCCTGACTGGGGAACTAAGATCCCACGAGCCATGGGATGGGGCCAAAATAAATAAATAATTAAAATGAAATAAAACCACTATTTTAAAAAAGATTTTAAAAAGAAAGGAAAAAAACAAGAACACTACCCCAGTATAACTTATAAATATGAATGTAAAAATCTATCACAAAATAATAGCAACATGAAACCAACAGAACTTTAAATGGATAATGCCATAAGCAAGTATCTCTACACCAGAAATTTCAGGTTGCTCAACATATCAAAAGTAAGCAATGTATTCAACCACAATAATGGTGTGAAGTAAAAACACATAATCATATCAATTAATGCAAAACATCTACAATGAAAATCCAGTGTTATTTCATGAAAAACACTCAAGAAAGCAGGAATAAAAGGAAATTTGTTCAATATGGAAAAGAGTAGTACCAAAAGCCACAGCAAACATCATGCTCAATGTTGAAGACTGAAAGATTTACTCCTGAAATCAGGAACAAGGCCAGGAAGCTGGCCTTCATCACCATTACTCAATAGTGTACTGGAAGTTCTACCCAGAATCTTGAGGAAAGAAATAAAAGGCATCCATGGGTGAATGGAAAAATTAAAACCCTGTCTCTTCACAGAACATAGGTCCCATCATCTTATATATAAAACTACCTATAATCAGCAAAGAAATTATTTGAGCTGATCAACTAATTAATCAAAGTTACAGAACAAAATATCAATTCATGAAAATCTATCTTATATGCATACGCTGGCAAAAAATAATCTGAAAAAGAATTTATGAGAACAATTCCATTTTTAATAATGTCAACATCAATATTTAGGAGTATATTTAATCAAGGTACAAGACTTGTTTTTATGTATGTAAAGTTGTATGTTTCAAATTACTGGAGAGTCAATTACTTTTCAAAACATCATGTATGTCAACAGCATGCCAGAAAAGCAGAGAAAACATCAAACTTCCATATAGAAGCCAAGCCTTACCCAGATCCAGTTCACCCAAAGTCCACATGTCATTTACAGGCACGGTGGGAAGGTTATACTAGGAGCCGCTGTCCTCCGTGTTGTGGACGACCTGGATATGGTAGAAACAGTGGGATTTTTGAATTCCAATTTTCCACTTCATTCCACAAAAAAACTATTAGAACTAATAAATAAATTCAGTAAAGTTGCAAAATCAATACACAGAAATCAGTTGCATTTCTAAACACTAATAATGAACCATCAGAAAGAGAAAGAAAGCAACCCTATTTACAACTGCATCAAAAAGAACAAAATACCTGGGAATAAAGTCAACCAAGGAGGTGAGAGACCTGCACACTGAAAACTTTAAGACATGGATGAAGACATTGAAAAACACACCAATAAATGGAAAGATATCCTGTTCTCATGGAATGGAACAATTAATAGTGTTAAAACATCCATGCTACCCAAAGCAGTGGACACAGTGAATGCAATCCCTCCCAAAATTCCATGGTATTTTCCCCCAGAACAGAGCAAATCCTCCTAATATCTGTGGGGAACCACAAAGGACCCCAAATAGCCAAAGAAACCCTGAAAAAAGAGAACGGGCTGGAGGCAACTCCCTCCCTGACGTCACACTCTGCTGAGAAGCTACAGTCACCAAAACAGTGTGGAACTGGCTCAAAACGGGCACAGGGACCAGAGGAACAGGACAGAGAGGCCAGAATTCAACCCACACGGACGGGGTCGGTGAATTTAGGACACAGGGACCAAGGACACACCAAGGAGCACGACACACCCCACGATAAATGGTGCTGGGAAAACCGGACGCCCCATAACTCACGCTGGCTACCCTGCACACAAACCTGACCAAACACCCAGCTTCCCACGCCAAGCCCTCCCTCGCTCACACGAAGACGGACCCCCTCAACGGTCAGTCGCCCACAGGAAGCTTCTCCCCACTTTTCCTCACCGTCTCTTCACCTTTTCCTCAGGCATCACCTGGGTCCTCAGGAAACCTAGTTCCCTAGTCAGCGTGGACGCAGCCCCACTTTGTCCTGAAGCCGAAACCCCAGCGAGTCCTAAGGAGACGGGAGACCGAGCTCCTCTCAGCAGAGACGCTGAGCCGGGCCTCCTACCCGAAGGCCCCCGCCCCCGCGCCTGAGGAGCCTCAACTCCTCTCAGCTGCCCTCACAATCGAGTTCGCAGGGAACGAGCATGGGCTGTGGGTCAGAGAGGCGAACTCGGCGCCACCCTGTGGTCAGTGCAGGAAGTGCAGGCCGCGCCTCCCTCACAGGTCCCTGGAGGCAGCGTGCCCTACTGACAGGACTGCTGAATCCATTAAACTGGAAATTCAAACTAAAATGGAGTCTCTATCCCAAAAGTTTTCTAAAAGTAGTTAAGGAACAAGTAATTGGAAACCATTTGGAATGAAGTGAATGTAGATGCAAACTTTACAACTTATACCAAATTCACTCAAAGTTATTCAGAGGCAAATTTTATTTTCGTTTCTAATTCATTTTTGGCTGCGTTGGGTCTTCGTTGCTGCATATGGGCTTTCTCTAGTTGCGTCGAGCGGGGCTACTCTTCGTTGTGGTGCACAGGCTCCTCATTGCTGTGGCTTCTCATGTTGCGGAGCACGGGCTCTAGGCGCGCAGGCTTCAGTAGCGGTGCCGCGCAGGTTTGGTTGCTCTGTGGCATGTGGGATCTTCCCGGACCAGGGCTCGAGCCCGTGTCCCCTGCATTGTCCCCACAGACAAATTTTAAATACAAAACTATTCAAGGGGCTTCCCTGGTGGCGCAGTGGTTGAGAATCTGCCTGCTACTGCAGGGGACACGGGTTCGAGCCCTGGTCCGGGAAGATCCCACATGCTGTGGAGCCACTAAGCCCGTGCACCACAACTACTGAGCCTGCGCTCTAGAACCCGCGAGCCACAACTGCTGAAGCCCACGCGCTTAGAGCCTGTACTCTGCAACAAGAGAAGCCACCGCAATGAGAAGCCCCCACTCGCCGCAACTAGAGAAAGCCTCCGTGCAGCAATGCAGACCCAACACAGCCAAAAATTAATGAATTAATTAATTAAGGGGAAAAAAAAGGCAGCACCTGGGGGCTGGCAGACTGATGCACCAAGTCTTACATCACGTCTACTTAGTATCCTGCATGTCAGGGCCATGCTGGACCTGGGGCTGCCCAGACAGAGTGGGGCCTGCATCACCCTTCCCAGGAGGGAGGGTGGAGGGAAACCCTGCATGACCTCTGAGGCCCTAAGGACCCCTGACTAAGGCTGAGCTCAATTTGAAACACTGGGTGACCAGAGCAGACATTTCATTCATCTATCAATGAGAATCCAGCACTGGAGGAGCAGAAAACAATGGCCTCGCTCAACCTTGACGCTAATCCTGACATGGACCCTAACCCTAAACTCTGATCCTGACCCTAAGCCCTGACCTAACCTTAGCCTAACCCGTACCCTAAACCTGTACCTTACCCTAACCCATGCTCTACCCGTATCCTACCTGTACCCCAATTCTAACCCATACCCTAACACCCACTCTAACACAGAACCCTAACACCCACTCTAACACAGAACCCTAACACCCTGAGACCAAAACCATAAACCTTAACCAATAAGCAAAACCATAACCATAACCAAACCATAAAATAGATTCATTAACCATACCCATAAATAACTCATTAACCATAAAACTTAAACCATAACAGCAACCGTAAACCATCCACAGCCCCAACCCTCACACCAGCCCCAGCCCTAATGCTAACCCTCCAAACCACTTACACCAAGCCAAGTCTAGTCAGATTATACAAATACATCTTGGAAAAGAAAACTGGGGAATTCTCTGGTGGCCCAGTGGTTAGGACTCTGTGCTTTCACTGCCAAGGGCTCGGGTTCGATCCCTGACTGGGGAACTAAGATCCCACGAGCCATGGGATGGGGCCAAAATAAATAAATAATTAAAATGAAATAAAACCACTATTTTAAAAAAGATTTTAAAAAGAAAGGAAAAAAACAAGAACACTACCCCAGTATAACTTATAAATATGAATGTAAAAATCTATCACAAAATAATAGCAACATGAAACCAACAGAACTTTAAATGGATAATGCCATAAGCAAGTATCTCTACACCAGAAATTTCAGGTTGCTCAACATATCAAAAGTAAGCAATGTATTCAACCACAATAATGGTGTGAAGTAAAAACACATAATCATATCAATTAATGCAAAACATCTACAATGAAAATCCAGTGTTATTTCATGAAAAACACTCAAGAAAGCAGGAATAAAAGGAAATTTGTTCAATATGGAAAAGAGTAGTACCAAAAGCCACAGCAAACATCATGCTCAATGTTGAAGACTGAAAGATTTACTCCTGAAATCAGGAACAAGGCCAGGAAGCTGGCCTTCATCACCATTACTCAATAGTGTACTGGAAGTTCTACCCAGAATCTTGAGGAAAGAAATAAAAGGCATCCATGGGTGAATGGAAAAATTAAAACCCTGTCTCTTCACAGAACATAGGTCCCATCATCTTATATATAAAACTACCTATAATCAGCAAAGAAATTATTTGAGCTGATCAACTAATTAATCAAAGTTACAGAACAAAATATCAATTCATGAAAATCTATCTTATATGCATACGCTGGCAAAAAATAATCTGAAAAAGAATTTATGAGAACAATTCCATTTTTAATAATGTCAACATCAATATTTAGGAGTATATTTAATCAAGGTACAAGACTTGTTTTTATGTATGTAAAGTTGTATGTTTCAAATTACTGGAGAGTCAATTACTTTTCAAAACATCATGTATGTCAACAGCATGCCAGAAAAGCAGAGAAAACATCAAACTTCCATATAGAAGCCAAGCCTTACCCAGATCCAGTTCACCCAAAGTCCACATGTCATTTACAGGCACGGTGGGAAGGTTATACTAGGAGCCGCTGTCCTCCGTGTTGTGGACGACCTGGATATGGTAGAAACAGTGGGATTTTTGAATTCCAATTTTCCACTTCATTCCACAAAAAAACTATTAGAACTAATAAATAAATTCAGTAAAGTTGCAAAATCAATACACAGAAATCAGTTGCATTTCTAAACACTAATAATGAACCATCAGAAAGAGAAAGAAAGCAACCCTATTTACAACTGCATCAAAAAGAACAAAATACCTGGGAATAAAGTCAACCAAGGAGGTGAGAGACCTGCACACTGAAAACTTTAAGACATGGATGAAGACATTGAAAAACACACCAATAAATGGAAAGATATCCTGTTCTCATGGAATGGAACAATTAATAGTGTTAAAACATCCATGCTACCCAAAGCAGTGGACACAGTGAATGCAATCCCTCCCAAAATTCCATGGTATTTTCCCCCAAAACAGAGCAAATCCTCCTAATATCTGTGGGGAACCACAAAGGACCCCAAATAGCCAAAGAAACCCTGAAAAAAGAGAACGGGCTGGAGGCAACTCCCTCCCTGACGTCACACTCTGCTGAGAAGCTACAGTCACCAAAACAGTGTGGAACTGGCTCAAAACGGGCACAGGGACCAGAGGAACAGGACAGAGAGGCCAGAATTCAACCCACACGGACGGGGTCGGTGAATTTAGGACACAGGGACCAAGGACACACCAAGGAGCACGACACACCCCACGATAAATGGTGCTGGGAAAACCGGACGCCCCATAACTCACGCTGGCTACCCTGCACACAAACCTGACCAAACACCCAGCTTCCCACGCCAAGCCCTCCCTCGCTCACACGAAGACGGACCCCCTCAACGGTCAGTCGCCCACAGGAAGCTTCTCCCCACTTTTCCTCACCGTCTCTTCACCTTTTCCTCAGGCATCACCTGGGTCCTCAGGAAACCTAGTTCCCTAGTCAGCGTGGACGCAGCCCCACTTTGTCCTGAAGCCGAAACCCCAGCGAGTCCTAAGGAGACGGGAGACCGAGCTCCTCTCAGCAGAGACGCTGAGCCGGGCCTCCTACCCGAAGGCCCCCGCCCCCGCGCCTGAGGAGCCTCAACTCCTCTCAGCTGCCCTCACAATCGAGTTCGCAGGGAACGAGCATGGGCTGTGGGTCAGAGAGGCGAACTCGGCGCCACCCTGTGGTCAGTGCAGGAAGTGCAGGCCGCGCCTCCCTCACAGGTCCCTGGAGGCAGCGTGCCCTACTGACAGGACTGCTGAATCCATTAAACTGGAAATTCAAACTAAAATGGAGTCTCTATCCCAAAAGTTTTCTAAAAGTAGTTAAGGAACAAGTAATTGGAAACCATTTGGAATGAAGTGAATGTAGATGCAAACTTTACAACTTATACCAAATTCACTCAAAGTTATTCAGAGGCAAATTTTATTTTCGTTTCTAATTCATTTTTGGCTGCGTTGGGTCTTCGTTGCTGCATATGGGCTTTCTCTAGTTGCGTCGAGCGGGGCTACTCTTCGTTGTGGTGCACAGGCTCCTCATTGCTGTGGCTTCTCATGTTGCGGAGCACGGGCTCTAGGCGCGCAGGCTTCAGTAGCGGTGCCGCGCAGGTTTGGTTGCTCTGTGGCATGTGGGATCTTCCCGGACCAGGGCTCGAGCCCGTGTCCCCTGCATTGTCCCCACAGACAAATTTTAAATACAAAACTATTCAAGGGGCTTCCCTGGTGGCGCAGTGGTTGAGAATCTGCCTGCTACTGCAGGGGACACGGGTTCGAGCCCTGGTCCGGGAAGATCCCACATGCTGTGGAGCCACTAAGCCCGTGCACCACAACTACTGAGCCTGCGCTCTAGAACCCGCGAGCCACAACTGCTGAAGCCCACGCGCTTAGAGCCTGTACTCTGCAACAAGAGAAGCCACCGCAATGAGAAGCCCCCACTCGCCGCAACTAGAGAAAGCCTCCGTGCAGCAATGCAGACCCAACACAGCCAAAAATTAATGAATTAATTAATTAAGGGGAAAAAAAAGGCAGCACCTGGGGGCTGGCAGACTGATGCACCAAGTCTTACATCACGTCTACTTAGTATCCTGCATGTCAGGGCCATGCTGGACCTGGGGCTGCCCAGACAGAGTGGGGCCTGCATCACCCTTCCCAGGAGGGAGGGTGGAGGGAAACCCTGCATGACCTCTGAGGCCCTAAGAACCCTTGACTAAGGCTGAGCTCAATTTGAAACACTGGGTGACCAGAGCAGACATTTCATTCATCTATCAATGAGAATCCAGCACTGGAGGAGCAGAAAACAATGGCCTCGCTCAACCTTGACGCTAATCCTGACATGGACCCTAACCCTAAACTCTGATCCTCACCCTAAGCCCTGACCTAACCTTAGCCTAACCCGTACCCTAAACCTGTACCTTACCCTAACCCATGCTCTACCCGTATCCTACCTGTACCCCAATTCTAACCCATACCCTAACACCCACTCTAACACAGAACCCTAACACCCACTCTAACACAGAACCCTAACACCCTGAGACCAAAACCATAAACCTTAACCAATAAGCAAAACCATAACCATAACCAAACCATAAAATAGATTCATTAACCATACCCATAAATAACTCATTAACCATAAAACTTAAACCATAACAGCAACCGTAAACCATCCACAGCCCCAACCCTCACACCAGCCCCAGCCCTAATGCTAACCCTCCAAACCACTTACACCAAGCCAAGTCTAGTCAGATTATACAAATACATCTTGGAGGGGCTTCCCTGGTGGCGCAGTGGTTGAGAATCTGCCTGCTAATGCAGGGGACACGGGTTCGAGCCCTGGTCTGGGAAGATCCCACATGCCACGGAGCAGCTGGGCCCGTGAGCCACAATTGCTGAGCCTGCGCGTCTGGAGCCTGTGCCCCGCGACGGGAGGGGCCGCGATAGAGAAAGGCCCGCGCACCGCGATGAAGAGTGGTCCCCGCACCGCGATGAACAGTGGCCCCCGCTTGCCGCAACTGGAGAAAGCCCTCGCACGAACCGAAGACCCAACACAGCCAAAAATAAATAAATAAATAAATAAATAAATAAATAAATAAGAAAATCCAAAAAAAAAAAAAAAATAAGGTTCAAATACATCTTGGAAAAGAAAACTGGGGAATTCTCTGGTGGCCCAGTGGTTAGGACTCTGTGCTTTCACTGCCAAGGGCTCGGGTTCGATCCCTGACTGGGGAACTAAGATCCCACGAGCCATGGGATGGGGCCAAAATAAATAAATAATTAAAATGAAATAAAACCACTATTTTAAAAAAGATTTTAAAAAGAAAGGAAAAAAACAAGAACACTACCCCAGTATAACTTATAAATATGAATGTAAAAATCTATCACAAAATAATAGCAACATGAAACCAACAGAACTTTAAATGGATAATGCCATAAGCAAGTATCTCTACACCAGAAATTTCAGGTTGCTCAACATATCAAAAGTAAGCAATGTATTCAACCACAATAATGGTGTGAAGTAAAAACACATAATCATATCAATTAATGCAAAACATCTACAATGAAAATCCAGTGTTATTTCATGAAAAACACTCAAGAAAGCAGGAATAAAAGGAAATTTGTTCAATATGGAAAAGAGTAGTACCAAAAGCCACAGCAAACATCATGCTCAATGTTGAAGACTGAAAGATTTACTCCTGAAATCAGGAACAAGGCCAGGAAGCTGGCCTTCATCACCATTACTCAATAGTGTACTGGAAGTTCTACCCAGAATCTTGAGGAAAGAAATAAAAGGCATCCATGGGTGAATGGAAAAATTAAAACCCTGTCTCTTCACAGAACATAGGTCCCATCATCTTATATATAAAACTACCTATAATCAGCAAAGAAATTATTTGAGCTGATCAACTAATTAATCAAAGTTACAGAACAAAATATCAATTCATGAAAATCTATCTTATATGCATACGCTGGCAAAAAATAATCTGAAAAAGAATTTATGAGAACAATTCCATTTTTAATAATGTCAACATCAATATTTAGGAGTATATTTAATCAAGGTACAAGACTTGTTTTTATGTATGTAAAGTTGTATGTTTCAAATTACTGGAGAGTCAATTACTTTTCAAAACATCATGTATGTCAACAGCATGCCAGAAAAGCAGAGAAAACATCAAACTTCCATATAGAAGCCAAGCCTTACCCAGATCCAGTTCACCCAAAGTCCACATGTCATTTACAGGCACGGTGGGAAGGTTATACTAGGAGCCGCTGTCCTCCGTGTTGTGGACGACCTGGATATGGTAGAAACAGTGGGATTTTTGAATTCCAATTTTCCACTTCATTCCACAAAAAAACTATTAGAACTAATAAATAAATTCAGTAAAGTTGCAAAATCAATACACAGAAATCAGTTGCATTTCTAAACACTAATAATGAACCATCAGAAAGAGAAAGAAAGCAACCCTATTTACAACTGCATCAAAAAGAACAAAATACCTGGGAATAAAGTCAACCAAGGAGGTGAGAGACCTGCACACTGAAAACTTTAAGACATGGATGAAGACATTGAAAAACACACCAATAAATGGAAAGATATCCTGTTCTCATGGAATGGAACAATTAATATTGTTAAAACATCCATGCTACCCAAAGCAGTGGACACAGTGAATGCAATCCCTCCCAAAATTCCATGGTATTTTCCCCCAGAACAGAGCAAATCCTCCTAATATCTGTGGGGAACCACAAAGGACCCCAAATAGCCAAAGAAACCCTGAAAAAAGAGAACGGGCTGGAGGCAACTCCCTCCCTGACGTCACACTCTGCTGAGAAGCTACAGTCACCAAAACAGTGTGGAACTGGCTCAAAACGGGCACAGGGACCAGAGGAACAGGACAGAGAGACCAGAATTCAACCCACACGGACGGGGTCGGTGAATTTAGGACACAGGGACCAAGGACACACCAAGGAGCACGACACACCCCACGATAAATGGTGCTGGGAAAACCGGACGCCCCATAACTCACGCTGGCTACCCTGCACACAAACCTGACCAAACACCCAGCTTCCCACGCCAAGCCCTCCCTCGCTCACACGAAGACGGACCCCCTCAACGGTCAGTCGCCCACAGGAAGCTTCTCCCCACTTTTCCTCACCGTCTCTTCACCTTTTCCTCAGGCATCACCTGGGTCCTCAGGAAACCTAGTTCCCTAGTCAGCGTGGACGCAGCCCCACTTTGTCCTGAAGCCGAAACCCCAGCGAGTCCTAAGGAGACGGGAGACCGAGCTCCTCTCAGCAGAGACGCTGAGCCGGGCCTCCTACCCGAAGGCCCCCGCCCCCGCGCCTGAGGAGCCTCAACTCCTCTCAGCTGCCCTCACAATCGAGTTCGCAGGGAACGAGCATGGGCTGTGGGTCAGAGAGGCGAACTCGGCGCCACCCTGTGGTCAGTGCAGGAAGTGCAGGCCGCGCCTCCCTCACAGGTCACTGGAGGCAGCGTGCCCTACTGACAGGACTGCTGAATCCATTAAACTGGAAATTCAAACTAAAATGGAGTCTCTATCCCAAAAGTTTTCTAAAAGTAGTTAAGGAACAAGTAATTGGAAACCATTTGGAATGAAGTGAATGTAGATGCAAACTTTACAACTTATACCAAATTCACTCAAAGTTATTCAGAGGCAAATTTTATTTTCGTTTCTAATTCATTTTTGGCTGCGTTGGGTCTTCGTTGCTGCATATGGGCTTTCTCTAGTTGCGTCGAGCGGGGCTACTCTTCGTTGTGGTGCACAGGCTCCTCATTGCTGTGGCTTCTCATGTTGCGGAGCACGGGCTCTAGGCGCGCAGGCTTCAGTAGCGGTGCCGCGCAGGTTTGGTTGCTCTGTGGCATGTGGGATCTTCCCGGACCAGGGCTCGAGCCCGTGTCCCCTGCATTGTCCCCACAGACAAATTTTAAATACAAAACTATTCAAGGGGCTTCCCTGGTGGCGCAGTGGTTGAGAATCTGCCTGCTACTGCAGGGGACACGGGTTCGAGCCCTGGTCCGGGAAGATCCCACATGCTGTGGAGCCACTAAGCCCGTGCACCACAACTACTGAGCCTGCGCTCTAGAACCCGCGAGCCACAACTGCTGAAGCCCACGCGCTTAGAGCCTGTACTCTGCAACAAGAGAAGCCACCGCAATGAGAAGCCCCCACTCGCCGCAACTAGAGAAAGCCTCCGTGCAGCAATGCAGACCCAACACAGCCAAAAATTAATGAATTAATTAATTAAGGGGAAAAAAAAGGCAGCACCTGGGGGCTGGCAGACTGATGCACCAAGTCTTACATCACGTCTACTTAGTATCCTGCATGTCAGGGCCATGCTGGACCTGGGGCTGCCCAGACAGAGTGGGGCCTGCATCACCCTTCCCAGGAGGGAGGGTGGAGGGAAACCCTGCATGACCTCTGAGGCCCTAAGGACCCCTGACTAAGGCTGAGCTCAATTTGAAACACTGGGTGACCAGAGCAGACATTTCATTCATCTATCAATGAGAATCCAGCACTGGAGGAGCAGAAAACAATGGCCTCGCTCAACCTTGACGCTAATCCTGACATGGACCCTAACCCTAAACTCTGATCCTGACCCTAAGCCCTGACCTAACCTTAGCCTAACCCGTACCCTAAACCTGTACCTTACCCTAACCCATGCTCTACCCGTATCCTACCTGTACCCCAATTCTAACCCATACCCTAACACCCACTCTAACACAGAACCCTAACACCCACTCTAACACAGAACCCTAACACCCTGAGACCAAAACCATAAACCTTAACCAATAAGCAAAACCATAACCATAACCAAACCATAAAATAGATTCATTAACCATACCCATAAATAACTCATTAACCATAAAACTTAAACCATAACAGCAACCGTAAACCATCCACAGCCCCAACCCTCACACCAGCCCCAGCCCTAATGCTAACCCTCCAAACCACTTACACCAAGCCAAGTCTAGTCAGATTATACAAATACATCTTGGAAAAGAAAACTGGGGAATTCTCTGGTGGCCCAGTGGTTAGGACTCTGTGCTTTCACTGCCAAGGGCTCGGGTTCGATCCCTGACTGGGGAACTAAGATCCCACGAGCCATGGGATGGGGCCAAAATAAATAAATAATTAAAATGAAATAAAACCACTATTTTAAAAAAGATTTTAAAAAGAAAGGAAAAAAACAAGAACACTACCCCAGTATAACTTATAAATATGAATGTAAAAATCTATCACAAAATAATAGCAACATGAAACCAACAGAACTTTAAATGGATAATGCCATAAGCAAGTATCTCTACACCAGAAATTTCAGGTTGCTCAACATATCAAAAGTAAGCAATGTATTCAACCACAATAATGGTGTGAAGTAAAAACACATAATCATATCAATTAATGCAAAACATCTACAATGAAAATCCAGTGTTATTTCATGAAAAACACTCAAGAAAGCAGGAATAAAAGGAAATTTGTTCAATATGGAAAAGAGTAGTACCAAAAGCCACAGCAAACATCATGCTCAATGTTGAAGACTGAAAGATTTACTCCTGAAATCAGGAACAAGGCCAGGAAGCTGGCCTTCATCACCATTACTCAATAGTGTACTGGAAGTTCTACCCAGAATCTTGAGGAAAGAAATAAAAGGCATCCATGGGTGAATGGAAAAATTAAAACCCTGTCTCTTCACAGAACATAGGTCCCATCATCTTATATATAAAACTACCTATAATCAGCAAAGAAATTATTTGAGCTGATCAACTAATTAATCAAAGTTACAGAACAAAATATCAATTCATGAAAATCTATCTTATATGCATACGCTGGCAAAAAATAATCTGAAAAAGAATTTATGAGAACAATTCCATTTTTAATAATGTCAACATCAATATTTAGGAGTATATTTAATCAAGGTACAAGACTTGTTTTTATGTATGTAAAGTTGTATGTTTCAAATTACTGGAGAGTCAATTACTTTTCAAAACATCATGTATGTCAACAGCATGCCAGAAAAGCAGAGAAAACATCAAACTTCCATATAGAAGCCAAGCCTTACCCAGATCCAGTTCACCCAAAGTCCACATGTCATTTACAGGCACGGTGGGAAGGTTATACTAGGAGCCGCTGTCCTCCGTGTTGTGGACGACCTGGATATGGTAGAAACAGTGGGATTTTTGAATTCCAATTTTCCACTTCATTCCACAAAAAAACTATTAGAACTAATAAATAAATTCAGTAAAGTTGCAAAATCAATACACAGAAATCAGTTGCATTTCTAAACACTAATAATGAACCATCAGAAAGAGAAAGAAAGCAACCCTATTTACAACTGCATCAAAAAGAACAAAATACCTGGGAATAAAGTCAACCAAGGAGGTGAGAGACCTGCACACTGAAAACTTTAAGACATGGATGAAGACATTGAAAAACACACCAATAAATGGAAAGATATCCTGTTCTCATGGAATGGAACAATTAATATTGTTAAAACATCCATGCTACCCAAAGCAGTGGACACAGTGAATGCAATCCCTCCCAAAATTCCATGGTGTTTTCCCCCAAAACAGAGCAAATCCTCCTAATATCTGTGGGGAACCACAAAGGACCCCAAATAGCCAAAGAAACCCTGAAAAAAGAGAACGGGCTGGAGGCAACTCACTCCCTGACGTCACACTCTGCTGAGAAGCTACAGTCACCAAAACAGTGTGGAACTGGCTCAAAACGGGCACAGGGACCAGAGGAACAGGACAGAGAGACCAGAATTCAACCCACACGGACGGGGTCGGTGAATTTAGGACACAGGGACCAAGGACACACCAAGGAGCACGACACACCCCACGATAAATGGTGCTGGGAAAACCGGACGCCCCATAACTCACGCTGGCTACCCTGCACACAAACCTGACCAAACACCCAGCTTCCCACGCCAAGCCCTCCCTCGCTCACACGAAGACGGACCCCCTCAACGGTCAGTCGCCCACAGGAAGCTTCTCCCCACTTTTCCTCACCGTCTCTTCACCTTTTCCTCAGGCATCACCTGGGTCCTCAGGAAACCTAGTTCCCTAGTCAGCGTGGACGCAGCCCCACTTTGTCCTGAAGCCGAAACCCCAGCGAGTCCTAAGGAGACGGGAGACCGAGCTCCTCTCAGCAGAGACGCTGAGCCGGGCCTCCTACCCGAAGGCCCCCGCCCCCGCGCCTGAGGAGCCTCAACTCCTCTCAGCTGCCCTCACAATCGAGTTCGCAGGGAACGAGCATGGGCTGTGGGTCAGAGAGGCGAACTCGGCGCCACCCTGTGGTCAGTGCAGGAAGTGCAGGCCGCGCCTCCCTCACAGGTCCCTGGAGGCAGCGTGCCCTACTGACAGGACTGCTGAATCCATTAAACTGGAAATTCAAACTAAAATGGAGTCTCTATCCCAAAAGTTTTCTAAAAGTAGTTAAGGAACAAGTAATTGGAAACCATTTGGAATGAAGTGAATGTAGATGCAAACTTTACAACTTATACCAAATTCACTCAAAGTTATTCAGAGGCAAATTTTATTTTCGTTTCTAATTCATTTTTGGCTGCGTTGGGTCTTCGTTGCTGCATATGGGCTTTCTCTAGTTGCGTCGAGCGGGGCTACTCTTCGTTGTGGTGCACAGGCTCCTCATTGCTGTGGCTTCTCATGTTGCGGAGCACGGGCTCTAGGCGCGCAGGCTTCAGTAGCGGTGCCGCGCAGGTTTGGTTGCTCTGTGGCATGTGGGATCTTCCCGGACCAGGGCTCGAGCCCGTGTCCCCTGCATTGTCCCCACAGACAAATTTTAAATACAAAACTATTCAAGGGGCTTCCCTGGTGGCGCAGTGGTTGAGAATCTGCCTGCTACTGCAGGGGACACGGGTTCGAGCCCTGGTCCGGGAAGATCCCACATGCTGTGGAGCCACTAAGCCCGTGCACCACAACTACTGAGCCTGCGCTCTAGAACCCGCGAGCCACAACTGCTGAAGCCCACGCGCTTAGAGCCTGTACTCTGCAACAAGAGAAGCCACCGCAATGAGAAGCCCCCACTCGCCGCAACTAGAGAAAGCCTCCGTGCAGCAATGCAGACCCAACACAGCCAAAAATTAATGAATTAATTAATTAAGGGGAAAAAAAAGGCAGCACCTGGGGGCTGGCAGACTGATGCACCAAGTCTTACATCACGTCTACTTAGTATCCTGCATGTCAGGGCCATGCTGGACCTGGGGCTGCCCAGACAGAGTGGGGCCTGCATCACCCTTCCCAGGAGGGAGGGTGGAGGGAAACCCTGCATGACCTCTGAGGCCCTAAGGACCCCTGACTAAGGCTGAGCTCAATTTGAAACACTGGGTGACCAGAGCAGACATTTCATTCATCTATCAATGAGAATCCAGCACTGGAGGAGCAGAAAACAATGGCCTCGCTCAACCTTGACGCTAATCCTGACATGGACCCTAACCCTAAACTCTGATCCTCACCCTAAGCCCTGACCTAACCTTAGCCTAACCCGTACCCTAAACCTGTACCTTACCCTAACCCATGCTCTACCCGTATCCTACCTGTACCCCAATTCTAACCCATACCCTAACACCCACTCTAACACAGAACCCTAACACCCACTCTAACACAGAACCCTAACACCCTGAGACCAAAACCATAAACCTTAACCAATAAGCAAAACCATAACCATAACCAAACCATAAAATAGATTCATTAACCATACCCATAAATAACTCATTAACCATAAAACTTAAACCATAACAGCAACCGTAAACCATCCACAGCCCCAACCCTCACACCAGCCCCAGCCCTAATGCTAACCCTCCAAACCACTTACACCAAGCCAAGTCTAGTCAGATTATACAAATACATCTTGGAGGGGCTTCCCTGGTGGCGCAGTGGTTGAGAATCTGCCTGCTAATGCAGGGGACACGGGTTCGAGCCCTGGTCTGGGAAGATCCCACATGCCACGGAGCAGCTGGGCCCGTGAGCCACAATTGCTGAGCCTGCGCGTCTGGAGCCTGTGCCCCGCGACGGGAGGGGCCGCGATAGAGAAAGGCCCGCGCACCGCGATGAAGAGTGGTCCCCGCACCGCGATGAAGAGTGGCCCCCGCTTGCCGCAACTGGAGAAAGCCCTCGCACGAACCGAAGACCCAACACAGCCAAAAATAAATAAATAAATAAATAAATAAATAAATAAATAAGAAAATCCAAAAAAAAAAAAAAAATAAGGTTCAAATACATCTTGGAAAAGAAAACTGGGGAATTCTCTGGTGGCCCAGTGGTTAGGACTCTGTGCTTTCACTGCCAAGGGCTCGGGTTCGATCCCTGACTGGGGAACTAAGATCCCACGAGCCATGGGATGGGGCCAAAATAAATAAATAATTAAAATGAAATAAAACCACTATTTTAAAAAAGATTTTAAAAAGAAAGGAAAAAAACAAGAACACTACCCCAGTATAACTTATAAATATGAATGTAAAAATCTATCACAAAATAATAGCAACATGAAACCAACAGAACTTTAAATGGATAATGCCATAAGCAAGTATCTCTACACCAGAAATTTCAGGTTGCTCAACATATCAAAAGTAAGCAATGTATTCAACCACAATAATGGTGTGAAGTAAAAACACATAATCATATCAATTAATGCAAAACATCTACAATGAAAATCCAGTGTTATTTCATGAAAAACACTCAAGAAAGCAGGAATAAAAGGAAATTTGTTCAATATGGAAAAGAGTAGTACCAAAAGCCACAGCAAACATCATGCTCAATGTTGAAGACTGAAAGATTTACTCCTGAAATCAGGAACAAGGCCAGGAAGCTGGCCTTCATCACCATTACTCAATAGTGTACTGGAAGTTCTACCCAGAATCTTGAGGAAAGAAATAAAAGGCATCCATGGGTGAATGGAAAAATTAAAACCCTGTCTCTTCACAGAACATAGGTCCCATCATCTTATATATAAAACTACCTATAATCAGCAAAGAAATTATTTGAGCTGATCAACTAATTAATCAAAGTTACAGAACAAAATATCAATTCATGAAAATCTATCTTATATGCATACGCTGGCAAAAAATAATCTGAAAAAGAATTTATGAGAACAATTCCATTTTTAATAATGTCAACATCAATATTTAGGAGTATATTTAATCAAGGTACAAGACTTGTTTTTATGTATGTAAAGTTGTATGTTTCAAATTACTGGAGAGTCAATTACTTTTCAAAACATCATGTATGTCAACAGCATGCCAGAAAAGCAGAGAAAACATCAAACTTCCATATAGAAGCCAAGCCTTACCCAGATCCAGTTCACCCAAAGTCCACATGTCATTTACAGGCACGGTGGGAAGGTTATACTAGGAGCCGCTGTCCTCCGTGTTGTGGACGACCTGGATATGGTAGAAACAGTGGGATTTTTGAATTCCAATTTTCCACTTCATTCCACAAAAAAACTATTAGAACTAATAAATAAATTCAGTAAAGTTGCAAAATCAATACACAGAAATCAGTTGCATTTCTAAACACTAATAATGAACCATCAGAAAGAGAAAGAAAGCAACCCTATTTACAACTGCATCAAAAAGAACAAAATACCTGGGAATAAAGTCAACCAAGGAGGTGAGAGACCTGCACACTGAAAACTTTAAGACATGGATGAAGACATTGAAAAACACACCAATAAATGGAAAGATATCCTGTTCTCATGGAATGGAACAATTAATATTGTTAAAACATCCATGCTACCCAAAGCAGTGGACACAGTGAATGCAATCCCTCCCAAAATTCCATGGTATTTTCCCCCAGAACAGAGCAAATCCTCCTAATATCTGTGGGGAACCACAAAGGACCCCAAATAGCCAAAGAAACCCTGAAAAAAGAGAACGGGCTGGAGGCAACTCCCTCCCTGACGTCACACTCTGCTGAGAAGCTACAGTCACCAAAACAGTGTGGAACTGGCTCAAAACGGGCACAGGGACCAGAGGAACAGGACAGAGAGACCAGAATTCAACCCACACGGACGGGGTCGGTGAATTTAGGACACAGGGACCAAGGACACACCAAGGAGCACGACACACCCCACGATAAATGGTGCTGGGAAAACCGGACGCCCCATAACTCACGCTGGCTACCCTGCACACAAACCTGACCAAACACCCAGCTTCCCACGCCAAGCCCTCCCTCGCTCACACGAAGACGGACCCCCTCAACGGTCAGTCGCCCACAGGAAGCTTCTCCCCACTTTTCCTCACCGTCTCTTCACCTTTTCCTCAGGCATCACCTGGGTCCTCAGGAAACCTAGTTCCCTAGTCAGCGTGGACGCAGCCCCACTTTGTCCTGAAGCCGAAACCCCAGCGAGTCCTAAGGAGACGGGAGACCGAGCTCCTCTCAGCAGAGACGCTGAGCCGGGCCTCCTACCCGAAGGCCCCCGCCCCCGCGCCTGAGGAGCCTCAACTCCTCTCAGCTGCCCTCACAATCGAGTTCGCAGGGAACGAGCATGGGCTGTGGGTCAGAGAGGCGAACTCGGCGCCACCCTGTGGTCAGTGCAGGAAGTGCAGGCCGCGCCTCCCTCACAGGTCCCTGGAGGCAGCGTGCCCTACTGACAGGACTGCTGAATCCATTAAACTGGAAATTCAAACTAAAATGGAGTCTCTATCCCAAAAGTTTTCTAAAAGTAGTTAAGGAACAAGTAATTGGAAACCATTTGGAATGAAGTGAATGTAGATGCAAACTTTACAACTTATACCAAATTCACTCAAAGTTATTCAGAGGCAAATTTTATTTTCGTTTCTAATTCATTTTTGGCTGCGTTGGGTCTTCGTTGCTGCATATGGGCTTTCTCTAGTTGCGTCGAGCGGGGCTACTCTTCGTTGTGGTGCACAGGCTCCTCATTGCTGTGGCTTCTCATGTTGCGGAGCACGGGCTCTAGGCGCGCAGGCTTCAGTAGCGGTGCCGCGCAGGTTTGGTTGCTCTGTGGCATGTGGGATCTTCCCGGACCAGGGCTCGAGCCCGTGTCCCCTGCATTGTCCCCACAGACAAATTTTAAATACAAAACTATTCAAGGGGCTTCCCTGGTGGCGCAGTGGTTGAGAATCTGCCTGCTACTGCAGGGGACACGGGTTCGAGCCCTGGTCCGGGAAGATCCCACATGCTGTGGAGCCACTAAGCCCGTGCACCACAACTACTGAGCCTGCGCTCTAGAACCCGCGAGCCACAACTGCTGAAGCCCACGCGCTTAGAGCCTGTACTCTGCAACAAGAGAAGCCACCGCAATGAGAAGCCCCCACTCGCCGCAACTAGAGAAAGCCTCCGTGCAGCAATGCAGACCCAACACAGCCAAAAATTAATGAATTAATTAATTAAGGGGAAAAAAAAGGCAGCACCTGGGGGCTGGCAGACTGATGCACCAAGTCTTACATCACGTCTACTTAGTATCCTGCATGTCAGGGCCATGCTGGACCTGGGGCTGCCCAGACAGAGTGGGGCCTGCATCACCCTTCCCAGGAGGGAGGGTGGAGGGAAACCCTGCATGACCTCTGAGGCCCTAAGGACCCCTGACTAAGGCTGAGCTCAATTTGAAACACTGGGTGACCAGAGCAGACATTTCATTCATCTATCAATGAGAATCCAGCACTGGAGGAGCAGAAAACAATGGCCTCGCTCAACCTTGACGCTAATCCTGACATGGACCCTAACCCTAAACTCTGATCCTGACCCTAAGCCCTGACCTAACCTTAGCCTAACCCGTACCCTAAACCTGTACCTTACCCTAAC
Organism: Balaenoptera acutorostrata; assembly: GCF_949987535.1. NCBI lineage: Eukaryota > Metazoa > Chordata > Mammalia > Artiodactyla > Balaenopteridae > Balaenoptera > Balaenoptera acutorostrata. The sequence goes on along the minus strand of NC_080068.1, from coordinate 144,346,730 downwards.
CCATGCTCTACCCGTATCCTACCTGTACCCCAATTCTAACCCATACCCTAACACCCACTCTAACACAGAACCCTAACACCCACTCTAACACAGAACCCTAACACCCTGAGACCAAAACCATAAACCTTAACCAATAAGCAAAACCATAACCATAACCAAACCATAAAATAGATTCATTAACCATACCCATAAATAACTCATTAACCATAAAACTTAAACCATAACAGCAACCGTAAACCATCCACAGCCCCAACCCTCACACCAGCCCCAGCCCTAATGCTAACCCTCCAAACCACTTACACCAAGCCAAGTCTAGTCAGATTATACAAATACATCTTGGAAAAGAAAACTGGGGAATTCTCTGGTGGCCCAGTGGTTAGGACTCTGTGCTTTCACTGCCAAGGGCTCGGGTTCGATCCCTGACTGGGGAACTAAGATCCCACGAGCCATGGGATGGGGCCAAAATAAATAAATAATTAAAATGAAATAAAACCACTATTTTAAAAAAGATTTTAAAAAGAAAGGAAAAAAACAAGAACACTACCCCAGTATAACTTATAAATATGAATGTAAAAATCTATCACAAAATAATAGCAACATGAAACCAACAGAACTTTAAATGGATAATGCCATAAGCAAGTATCTCTACACCAGAAATTTCAGGTTGCTCAACATATCAAAAGTAAGCAATGTATTCAACCACAATAATGGTGTGAAGTAAAAACACATAATCATATCAATTAATGCAAAACATCTACAATGAAAATCCAGTGTTATTTCATGAAAAACACTCAAGAAAGCAGGAATAAAAGGAAATTTGTTCAATATGGAAAAGAGTAGTACCAAAAGCCACAGCAAACATCATGCTCAATGTTGAAGACTGAAAGATTTACTCCTGAAATCAGGAACAAGGCCAGGAAGCTGGCCTTCATCACCATTACTCAATAGTGTACTGGAAGTTCTACCCAGAATCTTGAGGAAAGAAATAAAAGGCATCCATGGGTGAATGGAAAAATTAAAACCCTGTCTCTTCACAGAACATAGGTCCCATCATCTTATATATAAAACTACCTATAATCAGCAAAGAAATTATTTGAGCTGATCAACTAATTAATCAAAGTTACAGAACAAAATATCAATTCATGAAAATCTATCTTATATGCATACGCTGGCAAAAAATAATCTGAAAAAGAATTTATGAGAACAATTCCATTTTTAATAATGTCAACATCAATATTTAGGAGTATATTTAATCAAGGTACAAGACTTGTTTTTATGTATGTAAAGTTGTATGTTTCAAATTACTGGAGAGTCAATTACTTTTCAAAACATCATGTATGTCAACAGCATGCCAGAAAAGCAGAGAAAACATCAAACTTCCATATAGAAGCCAAGCCTTACCCAGATCCAGTTCACCCAAAGTCCACATGTCATTTACAGGCACGGTGGGAAGGTTATACTAGGAGCCGCTGTCCTCCGTGTTGTGGACGACCTGGATATGGTAGAAACAGTGGGATTTTTGAATTCCAATTTTCCACTTCATTCCACAAAAAAACTATTAGAACTAATAAATAAATTCAGTAAAGTTGCAAAATCAATACACAGAAATCAGTTGCATTTCTAAACACTAATAATGAACCATCAGAAAGAGAAAGAAAGCAACCCTATTTACAACTGCATCAAAAAGAACAAAATACCTGGGAATAAAGTCAACCAAGGAGGTGAGAGACCTGCACACTGAAAACTTTAAGACATGGATGAAGACATTGAAAAACACACCAATAAATGGAAAGATATCCTGTTCTCATGGAATGGAACAATTAATATTGTTAAAACATCCATGCTACCCAAAGCAGTGGACACAGTGAATGCAATCCCTCCCAAAATTCCATGGTGTTTTCCCCCAAAACAGAGCAAATCCTCCTAATATCTGTGGGGAACCACAAAGGACCCCAAATAGCCAAAGAAACCCTGAAAAAAGAGAACGGGCTGGAGGCAACTCACTCCCTGACGTCACACTCTGCTGAGAAGCTACAGTCACCAAAACAGTGTGGAACTGGCTCAAAACGGGCACAGGGACCAGAGGAACAGGACAGAGAGACCAGAATTCAACCCACACGGACGGGGTCGGTGAATTTAGGACACAGGGACCAAGGACACACCAAGGAGCACGACACACCCCACGATAAATGGTGCTGGGAAAACCGGACGCCCCATAACTCACGCTGGCTACCCTGCACACAAACCTGACCAAACACCCAGCTTCCCACGCCAAGCCCTCCCTCGCTCACACGAAGACGGACCCCCTCAACGGTCAGTCGCCCACAGGAAGCTTCTCCCCACTTTTCCTCACCGTCTCTTCACCTTTTCCTCAGGCATCACCTGGGTCCTCAGGAAACCTAGTTCCCTAGTCAGCGTGGACGCAGCCCCACTTTGTCCTGAAGCCGAAACCCCAGCGAGTCCTAAGGAGACGGGAGACCGAGCTCCTCTCAGCAGAGACGCTGAGCCGGGCCTCCTACCCGAAGGCCCCCGCCCCCGCGCCTGAGGAGCCTCAACTCCTCTCAGCTGCCCTCACAATCGAGTTCGCAGGGAACGAGCATGGGCTGTGGGTCAGAGAGGCGAACTCGGCGCCACCCTGTGGTCAGTGCAGGAAGTGCAGGCCGCGCCTCCCTCACAGGTCCCTGGAGGCAGCGTGCCCTACTGACAGGACTGCTGAATCCATTAAACTGGAAATTCAAACTAAAATGGAGTCTCTATCCCAAAAGTTTTCTAAAAGTAGTTAAGGAACAAGTAATTGGAAACCATTTGGAATGAAGTGAATGTAGATGCAAACTTTACAACTTATACCAAATTCACTCAAAGTTATTCAGAGGCAAATTTTATTTTCGTTTCTAATTCATTTTTGGCTGCGTTGGGTCTTCGTTGCTGCATATGGGCTTTCTCTAGTTGCGTCGAGCGGGGCTACTCTTCGTTGTGGTGCACAGGCTCCTCATTGCTGTGGCTTCTCATGTTGCGGAGCACGGGCTCTAGGCGCGCAGGCTTCAGTAGCGGTGCCGCGCAGGTTTGGTTGCTCTGTGGCATGTGGGATCTTCCCGGACCAGGGCTCGAGCCCGTGTCCCCTGCATTGTCCCCACAGACAAATTTTAAATACAAAACTATTCAAGGGGCTTCCCTGGTGGCGCAGTGGTTGAGAATCTGCCTGCTACTGCAGGGGACACGGGTTCGAGCCCTGGTCCGGGAAGATCCCACATGCTGTGGAGCCACTAAGCCCGTGCACCACAACTACTGAGCCTGCGCTCTAGAACCCGCGAGCCACAACTGCTGAAGCCCACGCGCTTAGAGCCTGTACTCTGCAACAAGAGAAGCCACCGCAATGAGAAGCCCCCACTCGCCGCAACTAGAGAAAGCCTCCGTGCAGCAATGCAGACCCAACACAGCCAAAAATTAATGAATTAATTAATTAAGGGGAAAAAAAAGGCAGCACCTGGGGGCTGGCAGACTGATGCACCAAGTCTTACATCACGTCTACTTAGTATCCTGCATGTCAGGGCCATGCTGGACCTGGGGCTGCCCAGACAGAGTGGGGCCTGCATCACCCTTCCCAGGAGGGAGGGTGGAGGGAAACCCTGCATGACCTCTGAGGCCCTAAGGACCCCTGACTAAGGCTGAGCTCAATTTGAAACACTGGGTGACCAGAGCAGACATTTCATTCATCTATCAATGAGAATCCAGCACTGGAGGAGCAGAAAACAATGGCCTCGCTCAACCTTGACGCTAATCCTGACATGGACCCTAACCCTAAACTCTGATCCTCACCCTAAGCCCTGACCTAACCTTAGCCTAACCCGTACCCTAAACCTGTACCTTACCCTAACCCATGCTCTACCCGTATCCTACCTGTACCCCAATTCTAACCCATACCCTAACACCCACTCTAACACAGAACCCTAACACCCACTCTAACACAGAACCCTAACACCCTGAGACCAAAACCATAAACCTTAACCAATAAGCAAAACCATAACCATAACCAAACCATAAAATAGATTCATTAACCATACCCATAAATAACTCATTAACCATAAAACTTAAACCATAACAGCAACCGTAAACCATCCACAGCCCCAACCCTCACACCAGCCCCAGCCCTAATGCTAACCCTCCAAACCACTTACACCAAGCCAAGTCTAGTCAGATTATACAAATACATCTTGGAAAAGAAAACTGGGGAATTCTCTGGTGGCCCAGTGGTTAGGACTCTGTGCTTTCACTGCCAAGGGCTCGGGTTCGATCCCTGACTGGGGAACTAAGATCCCACGAGCCATGGGATGGGGCCAAAATAAATAAATAATTAAAATGAAATAAAACCACTATTTTAAAAAAGATTTTAAAAAGAAAGGAAAAAAACAAGAACACTACCCCAGTATAACTTATAAATATGAATGTAAAAATCTATCACAAAATAATAGCAACATGAAACCAACAGAACTTTAAATGGATAATGCCATAAGCAAGTATCTCTACACCAGAAATTTCAGGTTGCTCAACATATCAAAAGTAAGCAATGTATTCAACCACAATAATGGTGTGAAGTAAAAACACATAATCATATCAATTAATGCAAAACATCTACAATGAAAATCCAGTGTTATTTCATGAAAAACACTCAAGAAAGCAGGAATAAAAGGAAATTTGTTCAATATGGAAAAGAGTAGTACCAAAAGCCACAGCAAACATCATGCTCAATGTTGAAGACTGAAAGATTTACTCCTGAAATCAGGAACAAGGCCAGGAAGCTGGCCTTCATCACCATTACTCAATAGTGTACTGGAAGTTCTACCCAGAATCTTGAGGAAAGAAATAAAAGGCATCCATGGGTGAATGGAAAAATTAAAACCCTGTCTCTTCACAGAACATAGGTCCCATCATCTTATATATAAAACTACCTATAATCAGCAAAGAAATTATTTGAGCTGATCAACTAATTAATCAAAGTTACAGAACAAAATATCAATTCATGAAAATCTATCTTATATGCATACGCTGGCAAAAAATAATCTGAAAAAGAATTTATGAGAACAATTCCATTTTTAATAATGTCAACATCAATATTTAGGAGTATATTTAATCAAGGTACAAGACTTGTTTTTATGTATGTAAAGTTGTATGTTTCAAATTACTGGAGAGTCAATTACTTTTCAAAACATCATGTATGTCAACAGCATGCCAGAAAAGCAGAGAAAACATCAAACTTCCATATAGAAGCCAAGCCTTACCCAGATCCAGTTCACCCAAAGTCCACATGTCATTTACAGGCACGGTGGGAAGGTTATACTAGGAGCCGCTGTCCTCCGTGTTGTGGACGACCTGGATATGGTAGAAACAGTGGGATTTTTGAATTCCAATTTTCCACTTCATTCCACAAAAAAACTATTAGAACTAATAAATAAATTCAGTAAAGTTGCAAAATCAATACACAGAAATCAGTTGCATTTCTAAACACTAATAATGAACCATCAGAAAGAGAAAGAAAGCAACCCTATTTACAACTGCATCAAAAAGAACAAAATACCTGGGAATAAAGTCAACCAAGGAGGTGAGAGACCTGCACACTGAAAACTTTAAGACATGGATGAAGACATTGAAAAACACACCAATAAATGGAAAGATATCCTGTTCTCATGGAATGGAACAATTAATATTGTTAAAACATCCATGCTACCCAAAGCAGTGGACACAGTGAATGCAATCCCTCCCAAAATTCCATGGTATTTTCCCCCAGAACAGAGCAAATCCTCCTAATATCTGTGGGGAACCACAAAGGACCCCAAATAGCCAAAGAAACCCTGAAAAAAGAGAACGGGCTGGAGGCAACTCCCTCCCTGACGTCACACTCTGCTGAGAAGCTACAGTCACCAAAACAGTGTGGAACTGGCTCAAAACGGGCACAGGGACCAGAGGAACAGGACAGAGAGACCAGAATTCAACCCACACGGACGGGGTCGGTGAATTTAGGACACAGGGACCAAGGACACACCAAGGAGCACGACACTCCCCACGATAAATGGTGCTGGGAAAACCGGACGCCCCATAACTCACGCTGGCTACCCTGCACACAAACCTGACCAAACACCCAGCTTCCCACGCCAAGCCCTCCCTCGCTCACACGAAGACGGACCCCCTCAACGGTCAGTCGCCCACAGGAAGCTTCTCCCCACTTTTCCTCACCGTCTCTTCACCTTTTCCTCAGGCATCACCTGGGTCCTCAGGAAACCTAGTTCCCTAGTCAGCGTGGACGCAGCCCCACTTTGTCCTGAAGCCGAAACCCCAGCGAGTCCTAAGGAGACGGGAGACCGAGCTCCTCTCAGCAGAGACGCTGAGCCGGGCCTCCTACCCGAAGGCCCCCGCCCCCGCGCCTGAGGAGCCTCAACTCCTCTCAGCTGCCCTCACAATCGAGTTCGCAGGGAACGAGCATGGGCTGTGGGTCAGAGAGGCGAACTCGGCGCCACCCTGTGGTCAGTGCAGGAAGTGCAGGCCGCGCCTCCCTCACAGGTCCCTGGAGGCAGCGTGCCCTACTGACAGGACTGCTGAATCCATTAAACTGGAAATTCAAACTAAAATGGAGTCTCTATCCCAAAAGTTTTCTAAAAGTAGTTAAGGAACAAGTAATTGGAAACCATTTGGAATGAAGTGAATGTAGATGCAAACTTTACAACTTATACCAAATTCACTCAAAGTTATTCAGAGGCAAATTTTATTTTCGTTTCTAATTCATTTTTGGCTGCGTTGGGTCTTCGTTGCTGCATATGGGCTTTCTCTAGTTGCGTCGAGCGGGGCTACTCTTCGTTGTGGTGCACAGGCTCCTCATTGCTGTGGCTTCTCATGTTGCGGAGCACGGGCTCTAGGCGCGCAGGCTTCAGTAGCGGTGCCGCGCAGGTTTGGTTGCTCTGTGGCATGTGGGATCTTCCCGGACCAGGGCTCGAGCCCGTGTCCCCTGCATTGTCCCCACAGACAAATTTTAAATACAAAACTATTCAAGGGGCTTCCCTGGTGGCGCAGTGGTTGAGAATCTGCCTGCTACTGCAGGGGACACGGGTTCGAGCCCTGGTCCGGGAAGATCCCACATGCTGTGGAGCCACTAAGCCCGTGCACCACAACTACTGAGCCTGCGCTCTAGAACCCGCGAGCCACAACTGCTGAAGCCCACGCGCTTAGAGCCTGTACTCTGCAACAAGAGAAGCCACCGCAATGAGAAGCCCCCACTCGCCGCAACTAGAGAAAGCCTCCGTGCAGCAATGCAGACCCAACACAGCCAAAAATTAATGAATTAATTAATTAAGGGGAAAAAAAAGGCAGCACCTGGGGGCTGGCAGACTGATGCACCAAGTCTTACATCACGTCTACTTAGTATCCTGCATGTCAGGGCCATGCTGGACCTGGGGCTGCCCAGACAGAGTGGGGCCTGCATCACCCTTCCCAGGAGGGAGGGTGGAGGGAAACCCTGCATGACCTCTGAGGCCCTAAGGACCCCTGACTAAGGCTGAGCTCAATTTGAAACACTGGGTGACCAGAGCAGACATTTCATTCATCTATCAATGAGAATCCAGCACTGGAGGAGCAGAAAACAATGGCCTCGCTCAACCTTGACGCTAATCCTGACATGGACCCTAACCCTAAACTCTGATCCTCACCCTAAGCCCTGACCTAACCTTAGCCTAACCCGTACCCTAAACCTGTACCTTACCCTAACCCATGCTCTACCCGTATCCTACCTGTACCCCAATTCTAACCCATACCCTAACACCCACTCTAACACAGAACCCTAACACCCACTCTAACACAGAACCCTAACACCCTGAGACCAAAACCATAAACCTTAACCAATAAGCAAAACCATAACCATAACCAAACCATAAAATAGATTCATTAACCATACCCATAAATAACTCATTAACCATACAACTTAAACCATAACAGCAACCGTAAACCATCCACAGCCCCAACCCTCACACCAGCCCCAGCCCTAATGCTAACCCTCCAAACCACTTACACCAAGCCAAGTCTAATCAGATTATACAAATACATCTTGAAAAAGAAAACTGGGGAATTCTCTGGTGGCCCAGCGGTTAGCACTCTGTGCTTTCACTGCCAAGTGCTCGGGTTCGATCCCTGACTGGTGAACTAAGATCCCACAAGCCATGGGATGGGGCCAAAATAAATAAATAATTAAAATGAAATAAAACCACTATTTTAAAAAAGATTTTAAAAATAAAGAAAAAAAAAAGAAAACTACCCCAGTATAACTTATAAATATGAATGTAAAAATCTATCACAAAATAATAGCAACATGAAACCAACAGAACTTTAAATGGATAATGCCATAAGCAAGTATCTCTACACCAGAAATTTCAGGTTGTTCAACATATTAAAAGTAAGCAATGTATTCAACCACAAAAATGGTGTGAAGTAAAAACACATAATCATATCAATTAATGCAAAACATCTACAATGAAAATCCAGTGTTATTTCATGAAAAACACTCAAGAAAGCAGGAATAAAAGGAAATTTGTTCAATATGGAAAAGAGTAGTACCAAAAGCCACAGCAAACATCATGCTCAATGTTAAAGACTGAAAGATTTACTCCTGAAATCAGGAACAAGGCCAGGAAGCTGGCCTTCATCACCATTACTCAATAGTGTCCTGGAAGTTCTACCCAGAATCTTGAGGAAAGAAATAAAAGGCATCCATGGATGAATGGAAAAATTAAAACTGTGTCTCTTCACAGAACACAGGTCACATCATTTTATATATAAAACTACCTATAATCAGCAAAGAAATTATTTGAGCTAATCAACTAATTAAGCAAAGTTACAGAACAAAATATCAATTCATGAAAATCTATCTTATATGCATACGCTGGCAAAAAATAATCTGAAAAAGAATTTATGAGAACAATTCCATTTTTAATAATGTCAACATCAATATTTAGGAGTATATTTAATCAAGGTACAAGACTTGTTCTTATGTATGTAAAGTTGTATGTTTGAAATTACTGGAAAGTCAATTACTTTTCAAAACATCATGTATGTCAACAGCATGCCAGAAAAGCAGAGAAAACATCAAACTTCCATATAGAAGCCAAGCCTTACCCAGATCCAGTTCACCCAAAGTCCACATGTCATTTAGAGGCACTGTGGGAAGGTTATAGGAGCCACTATCCTCCCTGTTGTGGACGACCTGGATATGGTAGAAACAGTGGGATTTTTGAATTCCAATTTTCCACTTCATTCCCCAAAAAAAACTATTAGAACTAATAAATAAATTCAGTAAAGTTGCAAAATCAATACACAGAAATCAGTTGCATTTCTAAACGCTAATAATGAACCATCAGAAAGAGAAAGAAAGCAACCCTATTTACAACTGCATCAAAAAGAACAAAATACCTGGGAATAAAGTTAACCAAGGAGGTGAGAGACCTGCACACTGAAAACTTTAAGACATTGATGAAGACATTGAAAAACACACCAATAAATGGAAAGATATCCTGTTCTCATGGAATGGAACAATTAATATTGTTAAAACATCCATGCTACCCAAAGCAGTGGACACAGTGAATGCAATCCCTCCCAAAATTCCATGGTATTTTCCCCCAAAACAGAGCAAATCCTCTTAATATCTGTGGGGAACCACAAAGGACCCCAAATAGCCAAAGAAACCCTGAAAAAAGAGAACGGGCTGGAGGCAACTCCCTCCCTGACGTCACACTCTGCTGAGAAGCTACAGTCACCAAAACAGTGTGGAACTGGCTCAAAACGGGCACAGGGACCAGAGGAACAGGACAGAGAGCCCAGAACTCAACCCACACGGACGGGGTCGGTGAATTTAGGACACAGGGACCAAGGACACACCAAGGAGCACGACACTCCCCACGATAAATGGTGCTGGGAAAACTGGACGCCCCATAACTCATGCTGGCTACCCTGCACACAAACCTGACCAAACACCCAGCTTCCCACGCCAAGCCCTCCCTCGCTCACACGAAGACGGACCCCCTCAACGGTCAGTCGCCCACAGGAAGCTTCTCCCCACTTTTCCTCACCGTCTCTTCACCTTTTCCTCAGGCATCACCTGGGTCCTCAGGAAACCTAGTCCCCTAGTCAGCGTGGACGCAGCCCCACTTTGTCCTGAAGCCGAAACCCCAGCGAGTCCTGAGGAGACGGGAGACCGAGCTCCTCTCAGCAGAGACGCTGAGCCGGGCCTCCTACCCGAAGGCCCCCGCCCCCGCTCCTGACGAGGCTCAACTCCTCTCAGCTGCGCTCAGAATCCAGTTCGCAGGGGACGAGCATGCGCTGTGGGTCAGAGAGGCGAACTCGGCGCCACCCTGTGGTCAGTGCAGGAAGTGCAGGCCGCGCCTCCCTCACAGGTCACTGGAGGCAGCGTGCCCTACTGACAGGACTGCAGAATCCATTAAACTGGAAATTCAAACTGAAATGGAGTCTCTATCCCAAAAGTTTTCTAAAATTAGTTAAGGAACAATTAATTGGAAACCATTTGGAATGAAATGAATGTAGATGCAAACTTTACAACTTATACCAAATTCACTCAAAGTTATTCCGAGGCAAATTTTATTTTATTTTATAAGTTATTTTTCGCTGCATTGGGTCTTCGTTGCTTCATGTGGGCTTTCTCTAGTTGCGTCGACAGGGGCTACTCTTCGCTGCGGTGCACGGGCTTCTCACTGCGGTGGCTTCTCTTGTTGGGGAGCATGGGCTCTAGGCGCACAGGCTTCAGTAGTTGTGCCGCGCAGGCTTAGTTGTTCTGTGGCATGTGGGATCTTCCTGGACCAGGGCTCGACCCCTTGTTCCTTGCATTGGCATGCGGACTCTTAACCACTGCGCCACCAGGGAAGTCCCCACAGACAAATTTTAAATACAAAACTATTCAAAATTATAGAAGAAAATTGACATGAGCTTGGGTTTGCCCATGTAAATCATGAGCTTTGTAGTTTTAACACACAACACAAAAAGGCAATTTAAAAATGAAAACAAGGAATAACATGGACTTAATAAAATTAAAGATTTGTACTCTGTGAATGACCTTACTCGGAAAATCAAAAGACAGGTCACAAGACAGGAGAAAAATATTTGCAAATACATATCTAATAAAGGTTTTGTCTCAAAACATACAAATAATTCTAACACAACCCAATTAAAATAGGGAAAGATCTGAATGGACACCTGGCCAAAGAAGATACACAGACAGTACACAAAACTATGCCTGGGACTAGGGGGCAGAAAAACAATGGTCCAGCTCAACTCCCTGAGCTATTTGTGACTGTGGACTAGTCCTGTCCTTCATGGAGGTCTCAGAGACATGGAGAGAGAGGAAGGGGAAGAGGGCCAGTTATGCTTAAACCTAACTCTAACCCTGACCATTCCGGCCACTTTCATTTGACATGGTCTAAGAAGTCCTAGTCATAGTCATTAGATTTTAAAAAATAAAATAAAAGGAATCTCATGGCAGAAGCAAAAGTAAAACTGTCACTGTTTGTAGATAACATGGTACTCTATACAGAAAATCTTGAAGATGACACCCAAAACCAAATAGAACTCATCAGAAAACACAGTTAAGTTGCAGCATACAAAATTAATCTACAGAAATCGGTTGCATTTCTATACACTCACAACAAAATGTCAGAATGAGAAATTAAGAAAACAACCCCATGGACAATGACATTAACGAAGATAAAATACCTAGGAATACATCTAACCGAGGAGGTAAAAGACCTGTACTCAGAAAACTGGAAGACATTGATGAAAGAAATTGAAGACGACACAAACAAATGGAAAGACATACCATGCCCATGGATTAGAAGAATTCGTATTGTTAAAATGATTCCACACCCCAAGGCAATTTAGAGATTCAATGCCATTTCTGTCAAAATACCAACGGAATTTTTCGGAGAACTAGAACCAAGAATTCTGAACTGTGTATAGAAACACAAAAGAACCTGAATTGTCAATACAGTCTTAAGAAAGAAGCACAAACCTGGACATATCACGCTCCCTGATCTCAAACTATACTACAAATCTAGAATCATCAAGACAATATGGTATTGGAACAAAAGAAATACACATATGCCCATGGGACAGAATTGACAGCCCAGAAAAAAACCCATGCTTACATGGTCAATTCATCTATGACAAAGGAGGTGACAATATACAATGGGGAAAATATAACCTCTTCGATAAATGGTGTTGAGAAAACTGGACAGCTACATGCACAAGAATCAAACTGGAATCCTTTCTCATACCATCTAAAAAAATAACCTCAAAATGAATCAAACACTTCAATATAAGACCTGAAGCCATAAAACTCCTAGAAGAAAACATAGGCAGTACACTGACATAAGTTTTAGCAAGATTTGTTGGATCTGTCTCCTCAAGCAAGGGAAATAAAAGCAAAATGAACCAATGGGACTCCATCCAACTGAAAAGCTTTTCAACTGCAAAAAAAACTATCCACAAAACAAATAGGCAGCCTACGGAATGTGAGGAATATTTGCAAGCAATATAGCTGGAAGTGGTTCATACACAAAGCAGACCAAGAACTCACTCACACAACTCAACCTCCAGAAAAACAAAAATCCAAATAAAAAATTGGCAGAAGACTGAACATGTTTCCAAAGAATATATACAGATGGCCAAAAGACACATGAAAACATGGTCAGCATCACTCATCATCAGGGAAATGCACATCCAAACCACAATGAGATTATCACCTCACACCTGAAAGAATGGCTATCATCCAAAAGATAACAAATAAAAAGTATTGCCGAGGATGTGGAGAAAAGGGAATCCTCATTCCCTTTTGCTGGGAATGCTCATTGGTACAGCCACTATGGAAAACAGTATGGAGGTTCCTCAAGAAATTAAATATAGACATACCATATGATGCAGGAATTACACTTGGGGGTATCTTTCTGAAGGATACCAAAAAACGAATTCAAAAAGATATATGCACCCTTATGTTCATGGCAGCTTTATTGGCAATAGTCAAGATATGGAAGCCAGCACAGTATCCATTGATAGAAAAATGGATAAAGAAAAGTTCATATATATAGTTTCTCTCTCTCTCTCTCTTTCATATATATATATATATATATATTTATTTATTTATTTATTTATATATTTATATATTTATATATATATATATGAAAACTACACACACACACACACACACTGGAATATGACTCAGCCATAAAAAAGAACGAAATCTTACGACAACATGAATGGACCTAGAGGACATTATGCTAAGTGAAATATGGCAGAGAATTACCTTATGATGTCACTTATATATAGAATCTACAAAACAAATGAAAACGAGACAAATGAACAAACACAACAAAACAGAAAGGGATTCATAGATCCCAAGAACATGCTGGTGGTTGGCAAATGGGAGGGGGGGTGGAGGGATGAGTGCAATAGGTGAGAAAGATTGAGAGGTTCCAAATTCCTGTTATAAAACGAATGTCATGGGGTGTAATGTACAGCATAGGGAATAGCGTCCATAATACTGTAATAACATTGTATGGTGACAAATAGTAACTAGATTTATCTTGGTGATTATTTTGTAGTGTATAAAAATATCAAGTCACTATGTTGTATACCAGAAAACTAATATGTAATATTGCCCGTCAAGTATACATCAATTTTAAAAAAGAAGAAAAAATACTATCTTAAAAAAAAAGTGTTGGGGAATTCCCTCGCAGTCCAGTGGTTAGGACTCCATGCTTTCACTGTTGAGGGTGCGGGTTCGATCCCTGGTTGGAGAACTAAGATCCTGCAAGACTCACAGAGCGGCCAAAATTTTTTTTAAAAATTGAAAATTAAAAAACAAAAGTGTAGTGAGATAAAGAGTAGATGCAGAAGAAGCTTTGAAAAGATGAAGGTTGAAAGGCCAACTGTCCGCTGAAGTTTGACTTTCAAGTGGCCCAGACAGATTGAGGATTTGAAGAGGAACAGCCATGTGATGCTAATGGAATGTTATTTGTTTCTTTGCTTAAATAAGGTTTATCATTTTTTTAAAGAAGTTTTGAGTTCACAGCAAAATTGGGCAGAGTACAGAGAGGTGTCATATGCCCCCTGCTCTGCTGTTACTGCTCTCCCCATCTACCCCCTCCCCACCTACACAGGTGCTCAGAGTTTCTCTCCCCCCAACTATCCTATCAACATTCTGTGTGTTGGTCACTATCGATGAATCTACATGGACACATCATGATCACCAGAGTCCAGAGTTTACACTAGGGTTCACTCCTGGTGTTGCACAGTCTATGGGTTTTGACAAATGTATCTCGCCATGAATGTATCACACTGAATAGTTTCACTGCCTTAAAAATCCTCTGTGGAAAAGTAAAAGCTAGAGCTTTACTTAGCCCACTCTGCCATGCATTTTCATAGCTGTGCCTATGTCTGCGGTCAAGTGGCAGAAGGACCAGAGGATAAAAAATGGTGAGCTCATTGCCAGTTCAGAGCTCCATATTTCAGTCTTCCCCAATTTGCCAGAGTCCTTTTCAGAGTCCTCAGATAGCTTCTGCTCTGTTTATTCTGGCTAGGTTTTATAGCTGCATTCAGTGGGAAAGACCAAGAGGGATGTGCTTACTCCATCTTACTCCCACTCAGGGTTTTCTCAACTATATTCATGAATGACTTCGCCTATAATTTTCCTTTCTCTTACTGTCTTTGTTGGGTTTTGTATCGAGACTATGCTTCCCATAAAACGAATTAAGTGTATTCTCCTTTTTAAAATTCTCTGGAAGAATTTGTGAAGACTGGAATTTTCACTAATGAAGCCAAATGGAATTTTCTTTGTGTGAAGTGTTTTAATTTATTAAAATGTTTTTACTAGTTATAGGAATATTCAGTTCTATTTCTCCTCGTGTTATTTTTAAGTTGTATTTTCTAGGACTTTCTCTATTTCATTTACATTTTCAAATTTATTAACATACAATTGTCTGTATATACTTTTATGATCTTTATAATCTCTTTAGACTCTTCAGTGATCCTATTTTTATTCCTGATTTTGAATTTCTCAAATGATTAAACATGCAGTTACCATATGACCCAGTAACATATATACTGGGTATACATACCCATTAATTTCATTCCTAGGTATGCATACTCAAGAGAAATAAAAACGTATATGCACACAAAAACTTGTACATGAATGTTCATAGCAGTATCATACATAATAGTTAAAAAGTCGAAATAACCCAAATGTTCGACTCATAAATGAATAAACGTAGTATATCCATATAGTGGAATATTATTAAGCCATAAAAAGGAATGAAGTACTCACACATGGTACAACATGGATGAACCTTGAAAACATTATGCTAAATGAAAGAAGCCAGTCACAAAAGACCACACGTTGTATAATTCCATTTTTATGAAATGTCCACAATAGGCAACTCTACAGAGACAGAAAATAGAAAATTAGTTGTTGCCTAGAGCTGGGGGATTTGAGAGTACTGAGAAGTAGAGACTGAAAGTACAAAGTTTCTTTTGGGGGTAATAAAAAGGTTCGAAAATTGATAGTGGTGATAGATGCACAATTCTGTGACTATACTAAAAGCCACTGAATTGTATACTTTAAATGGGTGAATTGTATGGTATGTGAATTTTACCTCAATAAAGTTATTAAAAAGATACCAAAAAAAAAGAAAAAAATCCTCTGTGCTCAACCTGTTTATCATGCCCCACCCCTCAACCCTGCCACAAACCCTTGGCAACCCACCCTTTCTTTGGTTTGCCTTTTCCTGAATGTCATATGTGGTTGGTACCCTAAGCTATGCCACCTTTCCAGATTGGCTTTTTTTTTTTTAATTTTTATTTATTTATTTATTTATTTATTTATTTATTTATTTATTTATGGCTGTGTTGGGTCTTCGTTTCTGTGCGAGGGCTTTCTCTAGTTGTGGCAAGTGGGGGCCACTCTTCATCACGGTGCGCAGGCCTCTCACTGTCGCGGCCTCTCTTGCTGCGGAGCACAGGCTCCAGACGCGCAGGCTCAGTAGTTGTGGCTCACGGGCCTAGTCGCTCCGCGGCATGTGGGATCTTCCCAGACCAGGGCTTGAACCCGTGTCCCCTGCATTGGCAGGCAGATTCTCAACCACTGCGCCACCAGGGAAGCCCCAGATTGGCTTCTTTTGGTGAGTGATATGCACTTGAGGTGCCCCTCCCGTTTCCCCATGGCTCCATATCTCTCTCATATCTTTTCAGTGCTGAAGAACATTCTGCTGCATGGACGGAGACCAGTCTGTGTGTCCATTCACCTCCTGAAGGACGTCTTGGTTGCTTCCAAGTTTTGGCTGTTATGAATAAAGCTGCCATAAAATGTCCCATACAGGTTTCTGTAGAGATATAAGCATTCGACTCATTTAGGTCCATCAATACCAAGGAATTCAAGGGCTGTATCGTAGGGTACAAACGTGTTTCATTTTGAAACACACAGCCCATGTTCACAGAGCTTCTGAAGATGGTAGCTGAGAGCATGTCAGCATGCTGAGGAATCAAGCCAAGGAAGGAGGTAGAATTCAAAGATGCCGGCAAGGAAGATGTGGCCGAGACAAAACCAGACCTCCACCCTCTTAGAGCTGAAGGCTGGTCCTGAGAATTAAATGGACATGAAACAGACTCACAGGAGGGAACCATACACATTTATTTCCCACAAGTTTTACCTGACCCAGGGCGCTCTCCTAAGGAAATGAAGAAAGACCCAGAGAAGTGGCAAAACCTAAATTCTTTTCTGTTGGGTTGAACAAAGAGAGGCGATTGTGGAAAAGGAACTGCACTAAGTGGGGAGGCTAAGGAGGTTGAGAGTTATGTTGAACAAGGTCTGTTTGTACAGAATTCTCTCATTCTCCACTCTCTGCCCTTGACGATCACAATGTCACTCTCCTTCCAGGAGAGGGAAGATGTCTTCCTGGGGCGGGTGGGGCATGACATGTTATCTGCTGCTTCCAGGAAAAAGAAGGGGAAGGCTCAGCATGCCCTTCTGCACCTGGTGTATTGCTGTTGGGGGGGGGGATGTTGTTTTTGCTTTGTTTTTTGAAGTGTCTGTAGCTCAAGACAATATTCTGGTTTCCTTTACATCTAAGTCCTTTACCTGGCATCTGGCTTCTGACAGGAGGAGGGACACATGTTTCTGACATGACGGGCTGGGCAGGCAGAGGAGGATAAGATGGGTGCGGGCCCATGCCTGTTCTCTTCTCATGTGTTGGGAAGATGATTCTGCTCTTGCCAGATGGGATCTAATTTGTCCATGAACAATCTAGCAAGATATCAGCTAAAAAGAGGAAGAGCAAAGGTCAGAAGAACATGGAGAAGATGGATGATAGATGCTGGGGTCTCCTGAGCAATGATTTCATCAGAGGCACATGCACATCCCTGGTCTCTGGACCACCGTGTTTAAGGCCAATTTGGTGTGTAGGTCATTTTCAATGTACGGTGGTACCATCAGGCCACTTTGGGGTACTGTCTCCGGCTCACCTGAGCGGTGCCGTCGTGCCCACATAAGACGGGGCTCGCCCAGGGCGGGCACGGTGCCAGAGAAAGGGGGACGGCGGTATGTCACTGAGCTTAAGGTATTTCCAAGAGAGTGACTCTCTGAAGTGGCTGAGGTAGGAGAGCAGCCGGATATCTGTCTGCTTGTTTGTTGGGGACGGGGATGGGGATGGGGCCTTTGTTTATTTTCTGGACGAGGTGAAAGAACTCTTAAAGTGAAGGTGTTTCTACAAGGGGTCTGTCAGGATGAGAGGGTGCAGGTCAGTCCATATGCCAAGAAATCCAGAGAATCTATAATGGCTCAGACTCAGGCCTTTTCTCGTAAACAGGCAGAGAGAGGAGCTGGCTTTGGTCATCACAAAGCTACTGGCGCCTCAGTAGTCACGACAGAAGGTTCCCAGAATGAATTGATTTGCAGGGGCCAGCACACCTGCAGCCCTCTGCCCTCAGGTCTCAGCCCCCAGGTGGGGTACCTTTCACAGGAGAGATTTATTTCTTCCTAAAAAGAGGTAGAAAGTGTCTCTCTTGCACGGCTCTTAAGTAACATTAATTCAAAATAATCAATATGTCACTAAGGCATATTTAGAGGGAAATGCCCTCAAATGCCCCCACTCCCCTGATTACAGGGGAGGCTTCGGGGTCCTCTTAGGTGGGAAGCACGAGGACCAACCATCTGCACCCAGGATCCCATCTGTAAGACCACATAGATGTGAAATCAACATAAATGTAAATAAATCTGCTTGTGTGTGAGAGAGACAGAGATAGAGACAGATAGACCCTAAGAGAGATGCACCAAACCATTCAAGACGGTCACCTCTGGGGGTGGGATTGGCAAACCTCTTTTCTTTAGGTAATATTTCAATTTTTTATAACATGTGTGTATTACTTTAATAATTCTAAAAAGATTACAATCATATGTCAAGTGTGATCCATTCATCACTCATCTATGGAGTAATTAAAGTACAATATTTCATTTTTATTTTTAAAAGATTTATTACAAGGACAATAAACATTTATAACAGTAAAGTAATGAATTCCAAAGGAATTAAGAATCAAGTAAAGAACAAAAGTTTTTGGTGACTCAGTACCAGGCCAGCTAGGTGGCAGTACATGGCAGGGTCGGGGCAAGTTTCTCCAGGAGGTTGTGTGTGTTCTGAATCAGCCTCCAATAGAGGTGAGGAAAAAGGTGTACAAGAATTGTACACTGGGGCTTCCCTGGTGGTGCAGTGGTTGAGAATCCGCCTGCCAATGCAGGGGACACAGGTTCTAGCCCTGGTCTGGGAAGATCCCACATGCCGCGGAGCAACTGGGCCCGTGAGCCACAACTACTGAGCCTGCGCGTCTGGAGCCTGTGCTCCGCAACAAGAGAGGCTGTGATAATGAGAGGCCCGCGCACCGCAATGAAGAGTGGTCCCCACTTGCCACAACCAGAGAAAGCCCTCGCACAGAAACGAAGACCCAACACAGCCATAAATTAATTAATTAATTAATTAAAACTTTAAAAAAAAAAAGACAGTCTAGTTATTTTTTTAAATTAATTAATCAATTTATTTATTTATGGCTGCGTTGGGTCTTTATTGCTGCACGCAGGCTTTCTCTAGTTGCAGAAAGCGGGGGCTACTCTTCGTTGGCTACTCTTCGTTGCCGTGCGTGGGCTTCTATTGTGGTGGCTTCTCTTGTTGCGGAGCACGGGCTCTACGTGCAAGGGCTTCAGTAGTTGCAGCATGCAGGCTCAGTAGTTGTGACTCACGGGCTTAGCTGCCCCGCGGCATGTAGGATCTTCCCGGACCAGGGATCGAACCCGCATTCCATGCATTGGCAGGTGGATTCTTAACCACTGCGTCACAAGGGAAGTCCCGTCTTGGGTGTTCTGGATGACCTGGATGTGGTAGAAACAGTGGGATTTCTAATTCCAGTTTTGCACATCAACCCACCAAAAATCTATTAGAACTACTAAATGAATTCCGTAAAGCTGCAGGATACAAAATCAGTAGACAAAAATTAGCTGCGTTCCTATACACTAATAATGAACCATCAGAAAGATAAATTAAGAAAACAACCCCATTTACAGTAACATCAGAAGAACAAAATACCTAGGAATAAACTTACCCAAAGATGTGAAAGACCTGCACACTGAAAATGTTATGACATTGATGAAGAAATTGAAGACGTAAATAAATGGAAAGATATCCTGTGCTCATGGATAGAAAGAATTAGTAGTGCTAAAATGTTCATTCTACCCAAATATATACACATTCAATGCAATTCCTACAAAAATGCCAAAGGCATTTTTCACAGACTGAACAAACAGTCCTGACATTTGTACGGAACCACAAAGGACCCCAAACAGCCAAGGGGATCCTGAGAAAGGAGAACAGCAGCTGGAGGAAACTCACTCCCTGACTTCAAACCATATTACGAAGCTACAGTAACCAAACAGTGTAGAAATGACACAAAAAGAGACAAAGGGGCCATAAGAATAGAATAGCGAGCCCAAGAATAAGCCCACACACATGTGGTCAGTTAATTTATGCCAAAGCTGCCAAGGACATACACCAGGGAAAGGACAGTCCCCTCAATAAACTGCCTGGAAAATGGAACATCACAAGCCAGAGGAGGACACTGGACACTGCACCACACACCAAACTCACTAAAACCCACAACTTTCCACATCAAGCCACTCCTCTGCTGGGTCCTCTGAAAACAGACACCCGCCCCCAGGCAGTCAGCCACGCAGTCAGCACAGCAACCTTCCCCCCACTTTTCCCTCACCTTCTTCTCCCGTGGAGGCACCTCCCAGCCGGTCCTGAGGAAACCGAGCTCGTCTCAGTGTGGGTACAGCCCTGCACTGTCCCGAAGCCAAACCCTTGGAGGTTCCTGAGGAGGCCACGCTCCTGTCAGCTGTGCACAGGGCCAGGCCTGTGGGCAGAAAAGGCAGGTGCGCACTGGTAAGAGGGGCGGGCTTGTCGCCCTGTGCTGGCAAAGTGGGAAATGCAGGCTGCACCCACTCCCAGTTCAGAGGAGACCGAGTTCCCTGCTGGCCGTCCTGCTGAATCCACTAATGTTTGGATAATTCAAACATATGGCAGCAAATATACCATGACTTCTTGAAAAATAGGTTTAGAACAATCAGAAACCATATGCAATGAAACGAATGTAGACACAGACTTTGCAACTTACAACAAAAGTCATTCCAAAGTGCCCACAGACAAATTTAAAATATAAAACTATAAAAACTATAAAAGAAAACATAGAAGAAAATCTACATGACCATGGGTTTGGTCACATAGATCATGAGCTTTGACTTTTAACACACAACACAAAAAGCCAATGCACAAAAGGAAAAAAGTTAATAACATGTTCTTTGTAAATTTATTTTTTTTATTGAAGTATAGTTGATTTACAATATTGTGTTAATTTCTGCTGTACAGCAAAGTGACTCAGTTATTATACATATATATATATATTCTTTTCCATTATGGTTTATCCCAGGAACGTGTTCTTTATAAAATTAAAAATTTCTATTTGGTGAAATGCCTTTTTCAGAAAACTGAAAACCAAGCAACAAACTGGGAAAAAAATATTTGTAAAACACATATCTGATAAAGAATTTGCACTCAAATTATACAAAGGACTATAAAACAAACAACTGCATTAAAAATGGGTAAAGATCTGAATAGATGTCTAGCCAAAGAAGATAAACAGATAATAAGTGGACAAAAACGTGATCAACATCATATACCATCAGGGAATCACAAAGTAAAACAAGGCAGCGATATGGACCTATTAGAACTGCTAACCTCCTCCCACAATGAAGACCCCGATCACTGGAGGGTGGGGAACAACAGCAGCTCTCCTTCATCACTGATGGAACATGTAGACGCCCTCGAGATACAGTTTGAGAGGATTTTCCAAAGCCAAACAAGTCTCACACCTTGAGATCCATCAATCACACCTTCAATATTTACACAACTGCTTTGTAAAACTCTATCCAAACAAAAACAAGGATGCTATTGTGCACCGACACTCTACTCATGATGTCTAAACCTAAATGGAATCAGATGTCTTCAGCAGATGAATGCATAAGCAAATTGGGGTATATCCATGTGAAGGGGAGCAGAATGTGAAATGCCAAAATATGGAACTTCTAGAGACCCCAAAGAGCTAAAACAATTTTTCAAAAGAAATTCAAAGTTGGAGGCTCACACTGCCCAATTTCAAATGTTAGTACACAGCAACGGTAAATAGAATACTCCCCTCTCCTGAAGTGTGGGTGCCACACAGTGACTTCATCCTAAAGAAGACACACAGTACAGACTTAGGGAAAAAGTAACTTCACAGTGGGGAAAATCTGACAAACACTACCTGGGCCAGAAGGGCAAAGCTAACATGAACAGTGGTAAGTTGCCCTGATGTATGTTCCCATGATATAAAGTCATAAGAAGGCACTTTACCCCTGTGATCTGCTTCCTCAAAACCCATGACCCCATTTTAATCACAGGAAAAACACCAAGTAAATCTCAATGCGGGACAATATATGAAATACCTGACTAGTCCACCACAACACTGCTGAGGTCATAGAGTGAAGGATAGTGTGAGAAAATGTCAAAGCCAAAAACATACTAAAGTGACATTATGACTCAATGCCATGTGATACCCTGGATGGGATCCTAGGATAGAAAATGGGAGAACGAAGGGAACCCAAATAAAATATGGATTTTAGTTAACAATAAGGTATCCATATTTGTTCGTTAATTGTGACAATTCTGTTGAAAACTAGAGAAAGAGGAAAAATTAAAACTCAAATAAAAGAAACCTATTGCATCAAACTGGAAATCCACAGGAAACTGGTGAGTTCCTAGTGAAAACACACAATAACAAAATGCATGCTAAAATAAGGAAAATACAAACAGACCAACTCACCTCCCAGGGACTTCCTTCCTCTGCTGGTTGTCCTCTCATTATTCTGGGGATTCTCACTCCTGAACAGGATAGGAAAAGGAACAGAGATGTTCAGCAGCCCCTGTAAGGTCTGACCCCCACCCAGTGTCTGCATCTCCCCCAGCCATGCCCAGCTGAATAAGGACACACTGCCAGAGGGATTCCCAGGGATCACTGATTCTGCGTCACCTAGGAGTTTTGCTTGTTTGTTTGTTTGTTTGTTTCTGGAGTATAGTTGCTTTACAACGTTGTGTTAGTTTCTGCTGTACAGAAAAGTGAATCAGCCTTACGTATACATATATCCCCTCCCTCCTGGATGTCCTTCCCATCCAGGTCACCACAGAACACCAAGTAGAGTTCCCTGTGCTATACAGTAGGTTCTCACTAGTTATCTATTTTATACATAAACCTAGAACATCATAGTTTTAATTCACAGAAATGCCAACGGCTATTTAGGGAGGCCTATGTGTCTAGGAGTCAAGGGTGGCCTCTGGCTAGTGGCTAGCAGGAAGCCAGGGCCTCAGTCCTACTGCTGTAAGGAAATTAATTCTGTCAACAACCTGAGTGAGAGTGGAACTGGATCCTTCCCCAGTCGAGACTCCAGATGCGAACACAGCCCTATCCAATACCTCGAATGCAACCCTGCAGAGGACCTACCAAGCTATGCCCAGGCTCCTCACCCACAGATGCTGAGATCATAAATCATAAAACTTAGTTTTAAGTTACTAAGTTTGTGGTATTTGTTATGAAGAGATATAAATCTAATACAGACTGTATTTATTTGCTAGGGCTGCC
The DNA here is from genome assembly GCF_949987535.1 of Balaenoptera acutorostrata. Classification (NCBI taxonomy): domain Eukaryota; kingdom Metazoa; phylum Chordata; class Mammalia; order Artiodactyla; family Balaenopteridae; genus Balaenoptera; species Balaenoptera acutorostrata. Next base: position 144,323,429 of record NC_080068.1, on the reverse strand, counting down.
ATAATAAAGTACCACAGATTGGGTGAGTTAAGCAACAGAAATTTACTTTCTGACAGTTCCAAAGGCCAGAAGTCCAAGATCAAGGTGTTGGCAGTGTTTGTTTCTCCTCAGGCCTTTCTCCTTGGCTCCTAGATGGCCACCTTCTCACCATGTGTGCACATGGTCTTCCCTCTGTGCCTGTGTGTCCCAATCTCTTTTCTAAGGACACCAGTCACACTGGATTAGAGCCCACCCAAATGACCTCATTTTAACTTAATTATATCTTTAAAAGCACTGTCTCCAAATAAAATCACATTATGACCTACTGAGAGTTAGGCCTTCAATATATGAATTTTGGGGAGCACCCAATTCAGCCCATAACAAGAACCACTGGAAGGGAGAAGATGTTTTTTGTTTTTCTGAGATGTTAGCAAAGTGTGGAGATTCAAAGCTCAGGCTCAGAGTCAGACCGATAGCTCTGAATCTTGGCTCTGTGGCTGTTTAGCTGTGTTACTTTGGATATGCTACTTTACAGTCTGACATCATTTCTTTGCCTGCAATAAAAAATAATAAGACTACCTACTTCAAAGGGTTGTTGTGTTAACCAAATAAAATAATCCATTTAAAGGGCTTGATCTAGTGCCTGGCAGGTGATAAACTAGATAAACCTCAGCTGTCATTAAATGGTTATTATTAACATTCATGGTTAGTGTGTACTGGTGAGAAGGTGGTAGAAGCTTAGACTGTCGTCGTCAGAGCTTGGGAAATCTGACTCGTTATAGACTCATCACATTTAAGGCTCGGAGACACACCTTGGAGTCTGCCTTGGGCCTGGTCTCCTTAAAGGAGAGCCTTAGAAGGGAGGTCGGGTGCATAAGCCTTAACAAGGGAAGGCTCTGGGGAGGAGGATGTGAAGATAGCAGGAGAAAGCAGCAGGGATGTGGTCTTAGCTGAAGACTACCTTCAACTTCATTCCAGAGGAGCTCGGAGCACGAACAGCACGAGTCAACTCTCTTGGAGGCAAAGGAGCTGGGCCTTTACACTGCAACCCCAGTCAATCATGAGCTCCAGGTGTTTGGGGAGTGATAACTTCCAGGGCGCAGCAGTTCCCATCAGCCAAGGACAATTAACTATTCAGAGAAGGGGGTGGCTGTGAGCTGTTGGCCCCCAGCACACCCAGAAGCCGGGCAGTAAAGGGGTCTGGATGCGGACCCAAGAAAGTCCCGGGGTCCAATCCCGCACAGGGACACCCAGACCCAGGAAGTCAGCTTGCCTTCTGGAGGTCACTTAGCGAGGTAACGGCAGCCCAACTCGAAGCCATGGTCGGAGACGGCGTCCTCTGCACAGACCTGCCCAAGACACACGAGGGCTCTCAGGGCGATGGCACCTGACTCAGCAGGCTGCTGAGGAGCAAACGCGGCAAAACGCGTGACAGCTCCTAGCAGGAGGCACGGCACACAACATAGACTCCACAAACCCGAGACAGCCGGAGCGGTTCAGACCTTAACAAGGGGCTGGCGGTGCCTTGCGGGCAGACGCCCCGGAAGTACACGAACGGCCCGTGAGCTCAGGCCCACCCCGCCCCGGAAGCGCCCGGACCGCAGCGCGTATTTCCGGCGCGACGGCAGACGCGGAGGCGCCGGGCACCTGTCCGGATCTGCGGTTCGCGCTTGCTCGGAGGCGGCTCCCTGAAGGCGGAAGCTGCTGCCTTTGGGCGAGACGTGACTTGGGGTCCGGGAGCCCGGATCCCGGCCCGGCGGGTGGGCACGATGCGGCTGGGCTCCGGGACCTTCGCCGCCTGCTGCGTAGTGATCGAGGTGCTCGGGGTCGCGCTGTTCCTCCGGGGATTCTTCCCGGTTCCCGTTTGTCCCTTTTCCGGGACGGAGCACCAAACAGAGTCCCCAGCGCCCGAACCCTCGGCTGGTATGGACCGCTCCCCGGGCGTCTCTGTTCCCCGGGCCCCACTTTTCCCGGAGGACCCTCCTTATGAGTCTCGCCTCTTGTACTTCTTCCCGCGGCTCCCCGATGGTCTCTTCCATTCTGGTCCCCAACCCCTAGGGTCCCCTTCTTACCGTTCCAGCCTCCTTTTATGTATCCTACAAGTTTGTGGTAAGCACCACTACCAGCCCTAAGATTCTCCTCCCTTACTTTACCGCAAAGTAAGGTCTCCATACCCGTGAAGAGTAAGCCTCTCCCCAGCTCTACTCATCCAGTGACACCCCAACCCCCTTCCCTGAGCAGATGTTTGGGTCACTCCCTGTTCCAAGCACCCTTTTTGCTTAGGAAGACACAACAGATAAGATTGCTGCCGACCTCTCGTGTTTTCTTCTATGGCATTCCTCCAAGACCCCGTTTTTTCCAGTAGTTAAGACCTCCCTGCCTAGGCCCCTTCCTAGCCCTCACCTACCCAACAGTATATCTTAGGTAAAGGAACTCACGTTTTGGATCAAATCCACACAATACCAGCTGCTAACCATGGAAAGACAGTTTGTAAATGCTCACCCATCCCCTACCTGCAACACTGTGTTTTAGGTCAATCTCCCTAATGTCCCATTCCAGGATACTCATGAAGGGACTCCCCTGTGCCAGTACTCCCCATCATGCTAAGGGTAATTCACTACATAATATTAGGGCTCCCTGAGCTTACTTGTTGCCCGCCCCCTGACCCCAGCGTTGTTTCCCAAGAACAGGCCTTTTTCTTTGGCTCAGGATATGTAGGTGTGATAGAGTATGTGCTGGAGAGGTAAGCAGAAACTAGATTATAAGGTGCTTGAATGCTAAATAAAGGTTAAAATTCAATTTCCTTTTTCTTTTTCAAACACTTAGGAGCCATTTCCAACTGGACCAAGCTCCCACCACCTCTCTTCAGTAAAGTTGTTATTATGCTGATAGACGCCTTGAGAGATGATTTTGTGTTTGGGTCAAAGGGTGTGAAATTTATGCCCTACACAACTTATCTTGTGGAAAAAGGATCATCTCACAGCTTTGTGGCTGAAGCAAAGCCACCTACAGTTACTATGCCTCGAATCAAGGTAAACAGTTTGACTTAATATATTATAGATCATGGTTTGGCTCTTTCAGAGGTTTAGAGGGGCTCTCTGTAGTCTGTTACTTGGAGTCCCAATTTTAACTAAGTGGAAATTAGTTTGGTGCTGTCAACCTGGCTGGGGCAATAGAATGCTGAAAAAGCCTCCCAGATAGGATGGAACTAAGACCCATGATTTATGCCCTCTGTAAAGGTAGCCAAAAGCTCATGCTTCATGGGAAGCATAACAGATTTAGAGCCAGATCATCTAGGCCAATCTAATCCAAGAGATACCATGCTCCTTGCTAACCTGCTATCTTCTTTAATCATCAGTGGGTCAGTTAGAATTCTGGGAGGAGCCTCTAGGGTTATCTAGTTCAATCACTTGACTTTATGGATGAGGAAGCAAATTCAGATAAGTTAAATGACTTGTACAAAATTTTAGTATACACAGTGACGAAACCAACATGATCTGGCCTCACAGATACCTGTTTTTACTCTATAAACCGCCTTCAGGTGTTCAGCTTAGTGGGAGTGCCTTTGAAGTACATATGCTTTACTTAAGAACTACGGGGAAAGAAAAGAGTAAAGCTTTATTGATTTGCTCAAAAACAAGTTTCTTTTTGAAAATAACATCTCTGCCTTCATGGAACTTTCAGTCTCTAATGAGAGACCTAGCCATTAAACAAATGAACATACAAGTAAATGTGCAGTTACAAAGTGTGATTAATGCATAATGAAAAAGAACAGAGCGTGATGTTCAGTGCTGGTTGGGGGCTCAGTTTAGATTGGGGTGGTTCAGAAAAGCCTGTCTGAGGAAATTGCATTCAAGCTTAGACCCGAAGGTTGAGTGAAGAGGTGGGATCAGAAAAGGACAGAGGAGCTTAAAAGTTTGTGAATATACTGCAGGCCAGTATGGTGTAGAAGTCTCTGGCTGAACCTTACGTCTGTGGATGATCGTGTGACACCTTATTATTTGGTGAGAAGGTGTCACTTGTTTTAAAGCTTGGGGGCAGCATTGGTAGTTACTCAACAAACGTTTACTGGATGAGTAAAGCAGTCTGGGATTAAAGGGGTTCATGCCGCATCTTTTACTGATTTTTTTTTCTTGAGTTTCCCATTCTCTCTGCCACTTTTGGATGTGGTTTGTCCTTCATTCAATATTCATTGAGCATCTATATGTACTGTGTGCTGTTCTAGATAAGAGGGGTTCAGTGAAAAAACAAGACAGCAACTGTCCTGTCCTCATGAAGCTTACTTTCTAATTGAGGGAACAGAAAATATGTAAGTATACAAATAAATAATCAAAATTGTTTCAGGAGGTGATAAATGCTATGGAAGAAATTGAGGAGGAGAATGTGATAGAGAGTGATGGGGAGTGGGGGAGGCCACCTGTAGTCAGGACGCTTGGGAACAGCCTCTCGGGGTGCAGTCATTCTGCTGAAACAAGTCCTGTGGAAGCTGGAAGAAAGGCATCCAGGCTCCTGACCATCAGGATCACTGCTTTCTTTATCTGTCCTGTCAGAAGTGTGGAAGGAACTCATTCCTCCTTTGTTCTGATAAGAAAAGAGTTATTAGGAATCTGGGCAGATTTGTAAGAAAAAACGTCAGTGAGCGTGGTGGCTCCAGGTTCTGTTCAGTCTTGCGCATTGGCCGGTGTGGTCCTCCCTTCTCCAGTTCGTTTCATTTTACCAAACCAGTGTTTTGTTTTGGGTCCTTTGCAGGTTCTTGCTCCTCATTCTCTATCAGGGAGGAGCTAGCATACAGGAAGTCCATCCTGGAGTTAGGATTACATTGCTCTGGAATTTGATAGGATCGGGTAGTGTTGTCTAAGGAGTGTGTCCCCTGCCCTGCCTCCACTTAGGAAGGGACCTCGTTCATCTGGAGGTGCTGATACAATTGCCACGAGACACCAGTTTTAAAATTTCAAGACTAATGTCTCTAGTAGCATGTTCACATGTTAAGATGCTGCAGTAGCTTCCTTCTAAAACGTTGTAACTGATTTTTGAATGCCTTTCCTTTTCCTGGGAATTTATAGTTGTAATAGCGGCAGTTACCACTGGCTGTGGTGCGCCCGTGGTGCAGGCACTGTCTTGTACACTCTTACCACAGCCCCGTGGAAGCTCCATGATGTTGGTGCCACTCTCTTCTCCATTTCCCGGATGAGGAAACAGGCTTGAAGTGTGAAATCTCACAGCTGGCATCAGAAACCGAGCATAACCTTATGTGTGCCTAGTTCCAGAGCCTCGGTTGGTCACACTGTGTTATACAGCAACACCGTGTTATACAGAATAAGGTGACCAGGTCAAATTCTCTTTCAATAGTCTCTGCAGAGCCCTCCTTAATTCTCAGAAGTCAGGAAACTACTGTTCCCAAGACCACAGCAACCCCAGGAAAACCTCCAAGGAGATGACAGACAATCACTCACTTAAAATTCCTGGGCTCTCAGCTGCAACTTTTTTGCTGCCTACATGTTTCCTGGGGTGAAGCGGCTACCAGGTAGTCCCTACCCTTCTTAAAAATGTCCGTGTGAACCCAAACTAGTGTGAAGAGGAGGGAAGTGCCTTATAAAAGCCCAGAAGAAAGGGTGGACAGATTCAACCCAAAGTGGTGGAAGACATTATAAACAAAGTCAACTGACAGACAGTAAATGGAAAAATTATTTACAGTTAGCACAACAAACAAGATGTGAACCCCATGATATGTAAAGAGGATCTGATCAAGGGCAACAATCCAGTAGCAACTGGACAAAGGATATAAAGAAATCCACATAGAAGGAAATTGAAATATGCCAGTAAGCATATGAAAAGATTCTTAACTGTACTAGTAATCAGATTAAAGGCAACTAAAGAATCTATCACATGGTAAAAATTGAAAGGTTGATGATAACACTCCTCACAAGAAATGAGGTGAACAGATCTCTGTATAGTGTTTATGTGACTAGCCGGACTCAGCCACCACCTCCACTACCCCCACTGTAGTCCAGTCTGCTATGGTGTGAGCCTGGATGGAAAACTATCCCAGCACTTCTCACCCAGAACCTGTCCAAACAGATCACGTTGCTCTGCTCTAGTCCCAACAGTCCTCCAGTGGCTTACACTCTGCCTCCTAACCACTCTAACTCCTAACGCACCTCAGGGTGCGTGGTCTTCCACCATTTACCTCTTCACCCTCATCTGAGCTGATTTCCCTCTTCCTGTGTGTTTTATCCACGCAGATCACACCTAGCTCCGTTCCCCATGTGTGCTGCCCCCTTTCACCTTGGGGTTTTTGCAGTTTGCTGTGTTTTGCCCTGGAAAGCCTCACCTCAGCTCACCTAGACAACACTCCACCTTCACACCTCAGCTCAAATGGCACTTCCGCTGGAGGCTTTTTAAAAGAAATTGCCATTACATTTTTCACAGAACTAGAACAAAAAATTGCACAATTTTTATGGAATCACAAAAGACTCCGAATAGCCACAGCAATCTTGAGGAAGAAAAACTGGACCTGGAGGAATCAGGCTCCCAGACTTCAGACTATACTACAAAGCTACAGTAATCAAGACAGTATGGTACTGGCACAAAAACAGAAATATAGATTAATGGTACCGGATAGAAAGCCCAGAGATAAACCCACGCACATGAGGTCACCTTATCTTTGATAAAGGAGGTAAGAGTATACAATGGAGAAAAGACAGCCTCTTCAGTAAGTGGTGCTGGGAAAAATGGACAGCTACATGTAAAAGAATGAAATTAGAACACTTTCTAACACCATACACAAAAATAAACTCAAAATGGATTAAAGACCTAAATGTAAGGCCAGACACTATAAAACTCTTAGAGGAAAACATAGGCAGAACACTCAATGACATAAATCACAGCAAGATCCTTTTTGACCCACCTTCTAGAGAAATGGAAATCAAAAATAAACAAATGAGACCTAATGAAACTCAAAAGCTTTTGCACTGCAAAGGAAACCATAAAAAAGAAGAAAAGACAACCCTCAGAATGGGAGAAAATATTTGCAAACGAAGCAACTGACAAAGGATTAATCTCCAAAATTTACAAGCAGCTCATGCAGCTCAATATCAAAAAAACAAACAACCCAATCCAAAAATGGGCAGAAGACCTAAATAGACATTTCTCCAAAGAAGACACACAGATTGCCAAAAAACACATGAAAAGATGCCCAACATCACTAATCATTAGAGAAATGCAAGTCAAAACTACAATGAGGTATCACCTCACACTGGTCAGAATGGCCATCATCAAAAAATCTACCAACAGTAAATGCTGGAGAGGGTGTGGAGAAAAGGGAACCCTCCTGCACTGTTGGTGGGAATGTACATTGATACAGCCACTATGGAGAACAGTATGGAGGTTCCTTACAAAACTAAAAGTAGAACTACCATGTGACCCAGCAATCCCACTACTGGGCATATACCCTGAGAAAACCATAATTCAAAAAGAGTCATGTACCACAATGTTCACTGCAGCACTATTTACAATAGCCAGGACATGGAAGCAACCTAAGTGTCCACTGACAGATGAATGGATAAGGAAGATGTGGCACATATATACAATGGAATATTACTCAGCCATAAAAAGAAACGAAATTGAGTTATTTGTGGTGAGGTGGATGAACCTAGAGTCTGTCATACAGAGTGAAGTAAGTCAGAAAGAGGAAAACAAATACCGTATGGTAGCACATATATATGGAATCTAAAAAAAAAAAAATGGTTCTGATGAACCCAGGGGTAGGACAGGAATAAAGACACAAACGTAGAGAATGGACTTGAGGACACGGGGAGGGGGAAGGGTAAGCTGGGATGAAGTGGACAGTAGCATTGACATATATACACTACAAAATGTAAAATAGATAGCTAGTGGGAAGCAGCTGCATAGCACAGGGAGATCAGCTCAGTGCTTTGCAGCCATCTACAGGGGTGGGATTAAAGAGGGTGGGAGGGAGACGCAAGGGGGAGGGGATATGGGGATATACGTATGCATAGAGCTGATTCACTTTGTTATACAGCAGAAACTAACACAACATTGTAAAGCAATAATACTCCAATAAAGATGTTAAAAAAAAAAAGGAAGAGTGACAAAAAGAAAAGAACAAACAGACACAGAGAAAAAAAAGGGACACATGCGAGACTGTGTCCTTTGAGTGACTGAGAGAACCGCTAGCCTTAGTTCCTGTTAGCTTTCCAAAAGTTAAATCTCTCCTCAAACATGACTGGACTTCCTGCTCGTGGGTACTCAGTATCCATAAAATAAATTCTCTTTTCTGCTTTCAAAAATAAAAATAAAGCAATTGTCATTAAATTCGTCTTGGATAAATATATTGTATATCCAAACACCGGAGTACTTTGTAGCTGCTTTTAAAAAAGAAGGTGAAATACCTGTATGTTTTCTGTGGAAAGGGGTTCATGATATTAAGTGAAAAAAGCAAGTTGCAGAATTATCTATATAGTTTGTTACCATTTTGGTAAAAAAAAAAAAAAATATGTACTTTATATATTTCTGATTGTACATAAACGGATGAAGGATACTCACCCAAAGTAACTGGTTACCTTTAGGAAGCAGAGTTTTGGGGTGAAAGGCTCACATTTAAAAAACTAACTTCATTGAGGTAGAATTTTGTTTCATACAATACTGTATACTGCAGTTTGATGAGATTGACCGAGTGTGTACATCCATGCAGCTCCCACCTCGGCTCGGTCCTGATCCCCAGCCGGGAGTGCTGGTGGCTGTCGCTGTTTGGCTGACTTGCTGGGGCTACTTCTAGAGGGTCTGTCTCTCCTCAGGTCCTGAAATGTACACTCACTGATGTCTCTGCTTGTTGTGTGTTTTTTAATTCCTGGGGTTTTTTTAAGCCACTCTTCCTGAGGGGCAGCCAGGTCAGCATGGCTGAGTGGTGAGCCAATGACTGGTCACAGGTTGTGCTTAAACACATTGTGGTGTGGCCTCCACCCTCTACAGGGGGTCCTTGTGTGAGGCTCCCGCCGTCAGCTCATCTTCAGGCGGTTTATGAGTCTTCCCTGACCCTCGCTTTATTTGAGCAGGGCCTTGTGTTCAGCTGGAAGGACCGGGCAACTAGGCCCTCTCTGTTCTCTCCTGAGTGTACACTCACCCTGTGTGTGCACACGGCCTTCCAGATTCCAGGAACACGTGGGAGCTCACAGAAGCCTACCGCAGCTGTCCCATTCCCCAGACCCCCTTTCCAGACTTTTTCCTGTGTCTTACTGCAACCAGCATTGAAGCCTCAGGTAGCTGTGATGTTGGCCTTCCCTGTTTTCACCTTGTCCCTGGCGTGGGGCTTCTCCATGGAGTGCCAAGTTGGGCAGGCCCCTCCTGGTCCTCATGGCTACCACGTCACAGAACTGGGTGTGCGGGAGGGGAGCAGCCCATGTTAAAACACCATAGGTACTCACAGTTCTTACCGAAATTCGAAAGTGTTTTGAATAAGAACATTTCAATTTGTGTATATCTTCGTTGAGTTTTCAAAGTCTTGAAGGGGTTGTTTTTGACAGTTTTATCCAGTTTTGTCGTTGCTCTTCAGGGAGAGGATTTGCCAAGCTCCTCATCCTCAAAGTCCAAGATTAATTCATTTTTGCGTTATTTTGCTGTTAAAGAAGTCTTGGCAAAATTATTATACTTGTTAGCATTGTCCAGATTCCTCTTTCTTTTCATTGCACAGGTCCCTGGATGCCAGTGTTGTAGGTTGTCAGCTAACTCCAGATCATGGAGACCCAGGACCCGTTTAGATTCCGCTAAAATGAGGGAGGTGGTTGACTTAATTCTGTAGCAGAAAGGTGTGAAGACATGTCACAGCCACCTGCTCCTCCAAGAAATTACGGTGCTGAGTGGGACGGGGAGGTGGCCCCACCAGCACCCCTGGGCGAGTTTCCTGTGAGGATTCCTCAGAGTTCCTGTTTAGAGACCGCTTTCCTCCCTGGCTGTGTGAGAGGCTGTTCTTTCTCTCGGGGGTGGACAGTAGAATTGCTGGGTTTCAGGGTCAGTGTGTGGAGTTTGCTTGTCACATGAAGCAGATCTGAAGCTTAGATGAGGACCTGACAGTGGGTTTGGGTATACAGAGTGCATACCACCCTTTGCCATTTGTTTCATTTCTTATTATCCCTCACTGCTTTTTTGGCCACAGCCGTCTAGCTACCCCATGGCCTCCTCCTTTGTCCTCTCATCGGCTGAAATATGGTCAGTTCTTCACTTATTGAGTCCGCTGGTTTTGCCAAGAATCTGTGTAGCTTGTCCCCCTTTGCCCTAATACTGGCCCAGCCTTCAGTACTGGTGTCGCTTTAGCTTTATGCTTGCCTCTTTCATTCGTTACAGGCACCCTTGGCACCCGTTCCCACGCTGTACTCGGGTCTGTGGTCTGACTCCTGAGTGCTTCCTTCTGCAGGCATTGATGACGGGGAGCCTCCCCGGCTTCATCGACGTCGTCAGGAACCTCAATTCTCCCACGCTGCTGGAAGACAACGTGATCACACGAGCAAAAGCAGCGGGGAAAAGAATCCTCTTTTATGGAGATGAAACATGGGTGAAGTTATTCCCAAAGCATTTTCTGGAATATGATGGAACAACCTCTTTTTTTGTATCAGATTATACAGAGGTCAGTTTTTAAGAAAAATATATCCTATGAGACAGAGCCTGGTACCCTCTAACTTAGTGAGAGGCAACGTTGTTTTGTATGTGGCTTTTATCAATATACTGAGAATAGTACGGAGAGATTGAAAAAATTGTTCCTTCCCGTAATCAGCTACAAGCCAGGACCATAAACCCTAACGCAGGTGTGAGCATAGTTCTCTGAGCCCTAAGCCCAGACCAGGTGAGCACCCGTCGACGGGTACGGGGGGTCGGGAAGGGCTTCCCAGGAGGAGCCGCTCAGCCGGAGTTTTGACAGATGAGTGGGACCTTCACAAGTGGACAGAATGGGGTGGCAGAGTCTGCGAGGCAGAGCCTGAGGTCCCCACGGTCTGCCTGGGATCCTGCATTGCTGCTGTTCTCCTGCGAGGGCGGCAGCATGAGGGCAGACGTGAGCTGGGCGAGCCTACCTGGTGCGGAGAGCGTAGGCCCGGTGCTGCGTGTGCAGCCTCCGACAAGGAGCTTACAGCCCCCATGTTGGCCCCGGGGCAGAGGGAGGCCCGCAGGGCAAAGGCACCGTGCGTCTGAGCTGGCGTTGGATGGACCCATTTGCTTGGTCCGGGGGAGCGCCTGCCGTCCTGTTTACACCGACACCCTTTTCCAAAGCTGACCGTGTAGACACAGCAGTCACTGCCCACCCTGTGTGTGACGGCTCAGAAGCACTTGTCTTTGTAGTAGATTCTCCAGGGGGAGGGAGGGGTCAGGGCTGACCTGGCTAGTGGCTCTGTCAGGGGCTGTATGGCTGGGAACCGCTGAGTGTGTGCCTCTTTCCTCCCCAAACAGCCTTCTCGTAGGACACAGGCAGACGCCCCCAGCTTCACCCTGCTGGTTTCTTGAACTCTGGGCACTGTCCTGTCTTAGCTAACTGCCCTTAGCCCTCACTTGCCTCATAACAACCTGGCACCCATTTAACTTGGTTATCTGGTCAGCTTTAGTTTAAGCTCCAGTAGTGATCCTGAAGAACTGTTTTGTGAGAACAGCCTTTGTTCGTTTAAGTTATAATATGTTGTATCCATAACTTAGAGACATAAAAACAATATTAGTGAAAGCTTAATCTAATGCAAACATTTTTTAAGACAGTTTTTATTTTGGGGGTTGGTTTGTTTGGTGTTTTGGTTTTGGTTTTGGTTTTGGTCTTTTCAAACTCCCATGAGTCCTGGTACCTAAAATAAGCCCGTAGATTTTTTTTTTTTTTTTTTGCAAGACTTCTTTAATTATTATTTATTTATTTTATTTTTATGGCTGTGTTGGGTCTTCGTTTCTGTGCGAGGGCTTTCTCTAGTTGTGGCAAGTGGGGGCCACTCTTCATCGCAGTGCGCGGGCCTCTCACTATCGCGGCCTCTCTTGTTGCGGAGCACGAGCTCCAGACGCGCAGGCTCAGTAGTTGTGGCTCACGGGCCCAGTTGCTCCGCGGCATGTGGGATCCTCCCAGACCAGGGCTCGAACCCGTGTCCCCTGCATTGGCAGGCAGACTCTCAACCACTGCGCCACCAGGGAAGCCCCAAGCCCATAGATTTTTAAAATGACCATATCACTTTTCCTTGAAGAGTGAACACCAGGGAAATTAGGGAGGCTATTCATATGTACTCTTTTTCCCTTTAAAGGTGGATCATAATGTTACAAGACATTTGGATAAAGTATTAAAAAGGCGGGATTGGGATGTGTTAATCCTCCACTACCTTGGGCTGGACCACATCGGCCACGTTTCTGGGCCCAGCAGCCCGCTGATCGGGCGCAAGCTCAGTGAGATGGACAGCGTCCTGATGAAGATCCACACCTCACTGCTCTCAGAGGTGGGCCTAGAATGTCAAGGTGCCAATGTTTCCTAGAAGAAATGTAGCTTCTAAAGTGAACTGGGGTGACCTTGTGTGAGCTTCATACCTACCATCGCTCAAGCAGCCTTCACCTACCGAGCACGTGCCGTGTGCTGGGCACCGTACCCCGCAGCCCTGCAGGATAGCGGCTCTTAATATCTCTACCTGGTCATCCAGCTCATGTTTCCTGGAGGCCTTCTCTGTCACTGTTCCTGTCTGGGCACTTGTGGAGCTTAACCTCTAGCCAGGAGGGAAGAGCAGGAAGCATAATCAGTGAGGACATAAGTATTCTGGACAGTGATTAGTGCCATAGCAGAACGCAGGGCAGGAGGAGGGCACAGCATCTGAGAGAAAGGCTGTGATTTTAAACTGCACGGTCAGAGCAGCCTTCCTAAAGGACGTGGGAGATGTGAGCCGAGACTCGAAGGGCAGGGGTGCCGACGCGCCGTCTGTGAAGGTGTGTTCCAGGTGAAAAGGCAGCAAGGGCAAGTCAGAGCCTGTCGGGTACATGCAGGGGCAGCAGAAGCCACTGGCCGAAGCTCTGGGGGCCAGGGGCAGGCAGCTCTGTTTGACAGATAAGGAGACTAGGGCATGAAGAGCAATGTGCCCAGGCTGCCATAGCTTGGAAATGGCAAAGACAGAAACCAAACCCTGAGTCTCTGCCCTGAGAGGCCTAACACAGCCCTCCTGTGCTCTGTGACCTCCATATGATTCCGTTTGTTTTATTTATGACATTACTCGACGTTGACCTTTTGATCTGACTCTAAGCTCATAGATTAAAAAAAAAGAAAAAAATTTAGGAAGAGCTACTATTTACAAAGTAAAGCTGAAATCTGAGAACACATGATCTTCTTCTCCCCGGTCTGGGTTCAGCTGAAATGTATTTCCTTTGCCTTATAGGAGAGAGAGACACTGTTACCCAATCTGCTGGTTCTTTGTGGTGATCATGGCATGTCTGAAGCTGGAGGTCACGGGGCCTCTTCTGTGGAGGAAGTAAACACCGCTCTGATCTTAATCAGCTCTGCATTTGAAAGGAAACCTGGTGAGAATTTGGGAATGTTTCACACTTTAAAACTGTACTTTATTTCTTTGCTTTCTGTAGTTTGATTTTAATTTTAAAAAGCATTTAACCATTTTTGGAAGCTGTGTAAGTTGAAAAACCCTGAACCATGTGAGAATGAAAAATAATGAGACAAGGGCCAGTCAGGGTTTGGAGTTTACGTTTTTTGCCGATTCTTAAAATACAAATGTTCTTTTTGGGAATTGTGTGCTATGAATGTCACTGCCTCGATATCTGGAACTGTTAATAAAAAGTGCCAGTGGCTTAGAGACATCTGAAGTGCATATATGAATTGAGAGAAACATAAAAATTTTAAGTTAAGAAACAGTATCCGTTATTTGAGACTATATCTTGAGCAGCAGCGGTCAACGAGAACCACAGGAGTAGGGCTGAGTAGGACCGTCTGAGGGCCCACGTTCAGCGCTCAGACACACCGCAGCTCTCCAACCCAGACCCGCCGGGGCCCTCGGCCAGCACAGACCCGTGCACGGCCTCTGCCCCCTCACCTCGTCACACGCAGGCAGCCAGCTCGCCAGCTCTTTCCACACTGGACACTCTGGCTTCTCTCAGGTGGCCCTTGAGCACCGTTCGGCAGTGCTGACTCCGAGTCCTGGGACCCCCCGTGTCTGGCTTCCCTCCGCCTCTCCCTGTGCCCTCCAGTCTCCTTTGCTGGCTTAGCGTCCTTGCCCTGGCCTTCTTTCCGGACTGCCTCTGTTTTGTTCTGCGTTCACTCCTGAGATGATCTCATCCACTCCCGTGGTTTTAAGTGCCATGAATCGGCGCACACCTGTCAGATTTACCCCTCCAGCTGTCTCTTTTCCACCCTCCACACTGTCTCCTCGACTGCCTGCTGATGCCTCACTTGGCTCTTCCACAGGCAGAGCACATGTGACCTCACCTGCAACCTGCCCTCCCTATTTCCCCGCCAACAGACGACGCCATTCACGCGGCTCTTCGAGTTGAAAACCTGGGCGTCCGCCTTGACCTGCCCTCTCCCTGCGTGAGCCAGGCCGCCTGGCTCCCAGCTTGCAGCCCTCTCCCTGCGTGAGCCAGGCCGCCCGGCTCCCAGCTTCCTGCCCTCTCCCTGCGTGAGCCAGGCCGCCCGGCTCCCAGCTTGCAGCCCTCTCCCTGCGTGAGCCAGGCCGCCCGGCTCCCAGCTTGCAGCCCTCTCCCTGCGTGAGCCAGGCCGCCCGGCTCCCAGCTTGCAGCCCTCTCCCTGCGTGAGCCAGGCCGCCCGGCTCCCAGCTTGCAGCCCTCTCCCTGCGTGAGCCAGGCCGCCCGGCTCCCAGCTTGCAGCCCTCTCCCTGCGTGAGCCAGGCCGCCCGGCTCCCAGCTTGCAGCCCTCTCCCTGCGTGAGCCAGGCCGCCCGGCTCCCAGCTTGCAGCCCTCTCCCTGCGTGAGCCAGGCCGCCCGGCTCCCAGCTTGCAGCCCTCTCCCTGCGTGAGCCAGGCCGCCCGGCTCCCAGCTTGCAGCCCTCTCCCTGCGTGAGCCAGGCCGCCCGGCTCCCAGCTTCCTGCCCTCTCCCTGCGTGAGCCAGGCCGCCCGGCTCCCAGCTTGCAGCCCTCTCCCTGCGTGAGCCAGGCCGCCCGGCTCCCAGCTTGCAGCCCTCTCCCTGCGTGAGCCAGGCCGCCCGGCTCCCAGCTTCCTGCCCTCTCCCTGCGTGAGCCAGGCCGCCCGGCTCCCAGCTTCCTGCCCTCTCCCTGCGTGAGCCAGGCCGCCCGGCTCCCAGCTTCCTGCCCTCTCCCTGCGTGAGCCAGGCCGCCCGGCTCCCAGCTTGCAGCCCTCTCCCTGCGTGAGCCAGGCCGCCCGGCTCCCAGCTTCCAGCCCTCTCCCTGCGTGAGCCAGGCCGCCCGGCTCCCAGCTTCCTGCCCTCTCCCTGCGTGAGCCAGGCCGCCCGGCTCCCAGCTTCCTGCCCTCTCCCTGCGTGAGCCAGGCCGCCCGGCTCCCAGCTTGCAGCCCTCTCCCTGCGTGAGCCAGGCCGCCCGGCTCCCAGCTTGCAGCCCTCTCCCTGCGTGAGCCAGGCCGCCCGGCTCCCAGCTTCCTGCCCTCTCCCTGCGTGAGCCAGGCCGCCCGGCTCCCAGCTTGCAGCCCTCTCCCTGCGTGAGCCAGGCCGCCCGGCTCCCAGCTTGCAGCCCTCTCCCTGCGTGAGCCAGGCCGCCCGGCTCCCAGCTTGCAGCCCTCTCCCTGCGTGAGCCAGGCTGCCCGGCTCCCAGCTTGCAGCCCTCTCCCTGCGTGAGCCAGGCCGCCCGGCTCCCAGCTTGCAGCCCTCTCCCTGCGTGAGCCAGGCCGCCCGGCTCCCAGCTTGCAGCCCTCTCCCTGCGTGAGCCAGGCCGCCCGGCTCCCAGCTTGCAGCCCTCTCCCTGCGTGAGCCAGGCCGCCCGGCTCCCAGCTTCCTGCCCTCTCCCTGCGTGAGCCAGGCCGCCCGGCTCCCAGCTTGCAGCCCTCTCCCTGCGTGAGCCAGGCCGCCCGGCTCCCAGCTTCCTGCCCTCTCCCTGCGTGAGCCAGGCCGCCCGGCTCCCAGCTTCCTGCCCTCTCCCTGCGTGAGCCAGGCCGCCCGGCTCCCAGCTTCCTGCCCTCTCCCTGCGTGAGCCAGGCCGCCCGGCTCCCAGCTTGCAGCCCTCTCCCTGCGTGAGCCAGGCTGCCCGGCTCCCAGCTTGCAGCCCTCTCCCTGCGTGAGCCAGGCCGCCCGGCTCCCAGCTTCCTGCCCTCTCCCTGCGTGAGCCAGGCCGCCCGGCTCCCAGCTTCCTGCCCTCTCCCTGCGTGAGCCAGGCCGCCCGGCTCCCAGCTTCCTGCCCTCTCCCTGCGTGAGCCAGGCCGCCCGGCTCCCAGCTTGCAGCCCTCTCCCTGCGTGAGCCAGGCCGCCCGGCTCCCAGCTTGCAGCCCTCTCCCTGCGTGAGCCAGGCCGCCCGGCTCCCAGCTTCCACACATACCACCTTTCAGTAGCTGAACCTTGAATGCAGTAAAAACCCTACGGGAGACTTCTCGCCTACCTCATGGCTTTGTCTTGAGCCACTTTCCCCGTTACTCACTGAATCCTGGCCTCTCCCGCAGGCCCTCCAAGTGATAACTCTTCCTCGCGTGCCCCGACCCCGTGCTCCTCAGCCCCTCAGCCCGCTCGTACGCTCGTCCTTGGTCTCAACCAAAAAACTAAAGTACCTTCCTTCCGGTCGTGGCACAGTGCTTGTGTATTCTACCATCATCCTTCGCGTGGTTTGTAATCACAGCCTGAACCGTGTGGTTTGTGTCATCTCTCTCCTGCTGCGAGCTGCACTTGGGCAGAGCAGAGTCTGTTTTATTCATCACTATATGCCTTGGGCCTCAGCATTGCCTGGCATTTGATGGACACTGAAAATATTTATGGAGTGAATGAATCTTCCACTTGAGTGGGGATTGGTTGGGGAAGAAGAAGCTCCACCTGGTTCCTTTTGTCTTTTTACAGCCCTGCCTCCTCTTGGATGTCTGACCTCCTAAGGTATAAGTTTTTGGCTCTTGTAACCTGAGCCTTTCCTGGGTGCCCAGCTGGAGCCTGCCTTCCAGTGAGTGCACACGGTGCCCAGCAGAGCACTGGCCTCCATACACCCAGCTTTCCCGCTCTGCACACCCAAAGCAGGGTCCCGTGGGGCCCCTGTACCTCAGTGAGAGCCCCAGGCCAGAAACACCCTGTCCATCCATCTGTCCACCCATTCAGCAGAGGGGTACTGAGCACCCACGGTAGGCTAGGCACTGTGCCGGCACTACAGACAGGGAGCTTGTAGTCTGGGGGGAGAAGAGACAGCTAAGCTGGCGTGCTTTTATTATAGGAATGTTAGGGTTATTTTTAACTAAAGTGCTGATGTTTCATTGCTCAGATGGGTATTTACGGATCTCCTCCCTGGGAGGCCTGACGCATCTTCAGATAGGAAGGGCCAGGGCGGCTGTGCATAGGAACTGCCTGCATGGGCTGCTCACGTGGCTGACCTCAGTGCCAGCAGTGAGTCTGAGCTCTTTCTTATTTTGTTTACTTGTTTGTTTGCTTTAAGAATAGTTATATTGTCTTCTCATCATGCTTATTTTTTGAGCGTTTTAGTTCATTCAGACTTGGTTAGCCATCGTCAGTGTCAATTTTGGGACATATCACCTCTTTAGTGGTCACCCCCACTTCCCCCAACCCAGTAACATACCCACCCCCAGCCACTGGCAATCACTCATCTACCTGTCTCTACAGATTTGCCTCTTGTGGACATTCCATATAATAAATGTAGTGTATAAATGGTCTTTTAATAAATGGACCATGTAATAAATGGTCTGTGTGACCAACTTCTTTCACTAGGGTAATGTTTTCAAGGTTCATCCACATTGTAGCAGGTGTCAGGACTTCATTCCTTTCTATTGCTGAATAATATTCCATTGTACAGATGTACCACATTTGTTTTTCCATCCTTCCATCAGTTGATGGATATTTGGGTTGTTGCTACTTTTTGGCTATTATGAATGATGTTGTTGATAACACTTATGAGCGAGTTTCTGTGTGGACATGTATTTTCTTACGGTGCCGTTTTCTTTCTCGAGCACGGCTTCGCTTCTCTTTAGCTGTGCTGCTGTTGTCAGATACATTCCATTTCTATATGTTGTAGGCTGGCAACATACATATATATATGTACACACACACACATATGGTTTCATATGTACGTATATATGGTTCTATATAATTGCTTCGAAATTTAAGAGAAAAAAATATGTATTTATGCTGTCTTTTATAACTGTATAATTACTGATACTCTTTGCTTTTTTTTTTTTTTCTTTAAACTGGATCCAGATTACCATCTGGAGTCACTAGCTTTCAGCCTGAAGAACTTCCTTTAGTATTTCTCGTAAGGCAGGTTTGCTGGCAATGAATTGTCTTTTTTGCTTTTTTAGTCTGCGGATGTCTTCATTTCACCTTGATTTTTTGAAAGGTAGTTTTGCTGGATGTAGGATTCTTGGTTGACTGGTCTTTTTCTTTCAGCTCTTTGCATATGCTGTCCTACTGCCTTCTGGCCTCTGTGGTTTCTGATGAGAAATCAACCATTAATCTAATTAGGTTCCCTTCTTTCCCTCTTTGTCTTTCAACATTTTTATTATGTCTGTTAGTTTGCGTTTGTCCAACTTGGAGTTCATCGAGCTTCTTGGATGTGTTGATTTGATGTTTCCCATCAAATTTGGAAGATTTTTTGTCTCTTTCTCAGGTTGCATAATTTTTATCAGTCTGTCTATAAATTTGCTGATTCTTCTGCCAGTTGAAAATCTCCTGTTGAGCCTTTACAGTGACTATTTCATTTTAGTTACTATACTTCTCAACTTCGGAGTTTCCATCTGGTTCTTTTTTGTAATTCCCGCCCCTTTCTTGATGATCTCTGCTGGATAGCACACTGCCACCGTACCTTCCTTGACTCCTTTAGGCCTTGTTTCCCTTAGTTCTTTGAACAAATTCACGATGACTGCTTGGAAGACTTTGTCTATTAACTCTGACATCTGGGCCCTTCCCAGGAAGGTTCTGTTGCCTGCTTTGTTTTCTCTTTGAATCGTACTTTCCTGTTTCTTGGCATAATTGCTTTGAGTTTTTGATGAAAACTGAACACTAAATACTATATTGCAATAACTCTAACTACTGCTCCCCTCCCCTCCAAGGGCCTATTGTCATTGTTTGCGTGTTGATTTGTTGAGTACCTTGACTGGACTCTTCCAGGGAAGCCTTGACCCCCCACGTGTAAAGTCTGCTACCGTTTCTGTGAGGGCACCGTGCCCTGGGAGCCAGCGGAGCTCTGTGACAGTCACTTTCTGTGGCGGCTCTAAGCTGTTGCCTCTCTTGCTGCCACACCCACCCAGCTGTTGGCTCCTCTCATTGCAGGCTGATTGCTGTCTCATTTTTGACAATTTATAATCAATGTGCTCTGCAGTCTAGTCTCATCCTATTGGGGCCACTTTGCAGAAGTCATTTCGAGGCCAGTCTTTGAGTTTGTTCTGATGCCAGGGGAGCCCTTCTTAGCTGTCTTTTCTCCCTGACCCTCTCTGGTAAACTTCCAGCTGGCCTGCAGTCTAGCCTGTTGCTCTCATGAAGCTGCCAGCTTCCTCTTAGTCGCTTACCTCCAAAACCTTCATAGTTTTCAAGAGCATCCTTAGGCTTGAATTCCCCACGTTCTTTTTAAAGTAACATCAGTTCTTGTTGATATGTCTCTAAGTCTCTTTTAATTTATAGGTCTCCACCCCCATCCTCTTTTATTGTGATTATCTGTTGAAGAACCTGGTTAGTTGTCCTGTGGAGTCTCTCTCTGCATTGTCTGCTAACATGTCCTTTGCTCATCCGGTAAATCCCACCTGACCTGGAGTCATGAGCAGATTCAGATCCTGTTGGTTTGGTTGGTTTGGACCAGACTCTTGCTAGCAGGAAGCACAGAGTGTCCGACTTGTCTGCTACGTGGTGATGTCAGTAGCCACTGATGACCACCTAGGGCCACTAATTCGCTAGAGGTTACAAATAGTGATGTTTTAATTCTGTAAGTCCTTTTTCTTTTTTTTTTTTTATTAATTAGCCAAAATAATTCAGTAAAGAGAATCTTCCCCCATCTACTTTTTGGTTACCCAGCATTACCATTTATATAAGAGAGAGGAGGTAAATGATGGCTTATTCTTCCCAATTAATTCCCAGTTTCAAATCAGTGAATTAGTTCATTATGAGTTCACTAGCATGCTTCAACTATGACCAATTAGTTTTTATTTTTATTTTGGGGACATTTTGAACTCATGGATTTAAGCTTATTTTATTTGTTTCAATTCACTATAGATACTATTTAATATTATTTACTATTCAGTTTGTCCCATCTTTGGGAACTGGGAGCATCTTCAGATGACCTCCTGAGTCCTTCTGACCTTATGGTCCCAGAGGCCTTAGTATCTCTGAGGGCTCTGTTGCTGTCTAGTCTGAGAAGGTGTCCCAGCCGCTTGTGCACAAGCCCTTCCCTGGACCTGGAATCAGCTGCTTTCCAAGATGCCCTGGTTCCTTTCAGTGGAAAGGGGTCTTTGAGGACCACCGTCTCACAGCTAGCAGTGCTCTTGCATACTGGCTTACTCATTTCTGAACAAAGTGAGGAAATCTTTTTAAAATAAAATTGATCTTGAGTTCGTATTGATAACTTGCACTTCACTTCACTGCTGTAAAATTACGTCCTGAGATCTTTCACCTATACCATCTCCCTCCCGAGCTTAGAATCCTGGTTGTCAGTACCCTCGGATCTGACAGAGTATCCTGTGAGACCCTCAGTAGTCTCAGCACAAGACCAGCACCATCACTAATATCAGAGCAAAAGCACTTTAAGGTGGGGGTTTTGTTTTGTTTCAGATCAAAGCACCTAATGTAAGAAAATTCTAGAAGGAAACAGATAATAATGTTGGGTCGAAATGTTCTTCTAAGTGAGCCCAGAAGCCATCAGTAAACGGTGGGTCAAGAAAAGATTAATACATTTCATCAAATTAAAAGGAACAATTGTATACAACCAGAAATTGCCACAATCATAGTAAAACCTTTATAAACTCACACTAGAGTATCTAAGAGACTTGCACCAGCACTGCCTCTCCCGGGCAGACTCTCCTGGTGACCCCTCAGCCCCTAAGACCTGCATTGTAGCTTCTGAGGTCTGTGGGCCAGATGCTCTCTTTACAGATGACGAAATTCTGAGCTTCTTGTCCAAAGCCTCCCACTGGATGGTGGCCCAGCAGGGGCCTGAGCCCAGTGTCCTGACGTCACACCCGTTCTCCTGGCAGGAATTCGGAGGCTGGCCAGCCACTGCTGGGCCTTGGACTTGTCGGAAGGCGGTGTCTCGCTTCTCAGTTGGTTATGGAACTTGGCCCAGCTGGACCCAGCCTTGTTCTGCTCTCCCCCGTAGAGGCACCTGCTGCTGCTCAGGATGCGTGGAGAAGTCTGCGTCAGCTTCCCTGTGGGGCTGCGTGGACTGCCTGACTGCGGTGGGGCAGGGCCGCCAGAGATCCACCCTCACCCTCGTTCAGCAGGGTGCCCGCTGACCTCACCAAAGTGAGCATCCCTCGGCATCCACCCCATGCTCTGAAACTCGCGCGGTGTTGAGTTTCCTGCGTTAGTGCCTCTCCCGTGTATTGTGTGCTGCTTTTTAGGGAGGCACCAGGCTCCGCAAAGAATGAGTGTTCAGTGTTTTTACTGACGTGAAAAACAACGAGGTGGTTTCTGTCTGAATCTACACAGGACGGTTTGAAGAGATGCGTGGTTTGACTTACATTACTTGTAGAAGGTCAAATTCAAGAGTGCTACCATCACACGTGTCCTAGAGCCTGTCACTTAAACTGTTTTCTTTCTTCTAGGTGACGCCAGGCATCCAAAGTATATCCAACAGACTGATTTGGCTGCAACACTATCAATAGGGCTTGGTCTGCCGATTCCAAGGGGCAGCGTCGGCAGTCTCATATTCCCGGTTGTAGAAGGAAAACCAATGAGGGAACAACTGAGATTTTTACATTTAAATACAGTACAGCTTAGCAAGTTGTTGCAAGAGAATGTTCCATCGTATAGAAAAGGTAAGCCAGTTAGTAGCTGCTAACATCTGTCATGCTGTGTGTGTGTTTCCATTGCGCCTGTCTTCCTGACGTTCCCGTGGTGTGCACTACAGCAGTCTTTGACTGTGTGTTCCTTTTTATTAGAACCCTGACTGTCACCATTAGCAACACCCACAGATGCAACCATGTAAGTCAAAATCCTTCATCAATTGATTTATTCAGCAAGTGCTGGATTTTTTTCACTAAGCTCCTGTTTGGCCGGGGCTGTCGAAAGCACTGCAGACACAGCAGGAGGAGAGCTCTGCCCTCGTGGCGCTCAGCATCCAGAGCGGGAGAGAGAGAAGAGCGACAGCAGATGTCAGATAGTGATGGGCGCCGTCGGAAAAGGCTCAACCGGGGAAGGGTGGGGATGCGGGTGGGCCAGGGCCACTGGGGCAGGTTGGCCTGGGAGGGAGGCTAGTGGCAGACGCGGAGTCCTGTGGTGGGGATGTGCCGCACAGTCGAGGAGTGACCGGGGGCCCGAGTGGCTGGAACTGGCGAAGGCGGAAGGAGATGAGGTCTGAGGGGTGAGGGCCTTTTGGACATTGAAGGGGTTCTCACTTCCATTCTGAGTAAATGGGGAGCTCCTGCAGGGTGTTGTGCAGAGCTGAAACCTTCCACTTGCATTTTCAGAGGCGCCCGTGTGGAGGGCTCTGTGTTGTGCTGCCACAGAGCCAGGAGGCTGGTGTGCTACTTCAGTGCAAGGGGAGGGAGCGAGGGCCCAGGCAGTGGGATCCGGGACAAATGGTTGGTTCTGGATCTGTTTTGAAGGTAGCGCAAGCAGGATTGGCTGATGCACTGGATGTGAGGTGAATCAATCCAGCGACATAAGGAACAACTTGGGGTTTGCAGCTGAACAGTGAAAGGATGCAGTGACCATCACTGAGGTGGGGAAGGCTGTGGGAAGAGCGGGCTTGCAAGGCAGGTGCTTGTGTGTATGCTGGGGGGCCGGGGCGGGATCGGTGTCCACGAAGCCAAGTAAAGAAAGAATTTCAAGAAGGAGAGAGTGAGCAGATGTGTTGAATGGGGTTCAAGGTAAAATAAAATGAGGAATTGAGGGGACTTCCCTGGTGGTCCAGTGGTTAAGACTCCACACCTCCACTGCAAGGGGCGCGGGTTCGATCCCTGGTCCGGGAGCTAAGATCCCGCAAGCCATGCGGCGTGGCCAAAAATAAAATGAGGAACTGAGAACTGTCCGCTCATATGGCAGGTGAGGTCTCAGCAACTTTGCTGACAGAGCGGTTCACATGGAGACAGCCTGGCTGGCGTGGGTGTAGGTGAGGACCAGGAACAGGGCAACGGGCTGGCATCTGAGGTGGATGGGGCCCAAGCGGGGTGTGTCCTTAGTTTTAAGCTGCGAGAAACTGGAGGGTGTTTATATCTTGGTAGGACAGCTCCCCAGGACCATACTTTCAATCAGTTTACTCTGACCCATCCAGGGACGTCAAGGCTAATGTTTGACTTTGGGGCTGGGGCTTGTTGGGAAATGCAGAGGAGGTCACCTCCCAGTTTGAGGCAACATTTGATGGGATGTTGGCGGGTTTTCCTATTTGAGTTGTTGGGTACTGCCCAGTGGAGTGAATGCCTGTGAGTTTGTGGTGACATGTAAACTGACCTTGAGTTGGTTGTGGAGGACACACCCTGCCAGCAGGGAGTGGTTGGGAACCAGGTGTCCTGAATGGCAGGAGGGCATGGGGAGCACCAGCTCTGAGATCGTGAGACAGCCCGGGCAGCAACTCTGTCAAAGGTGAGGCCCAACCACCGTGCACGTTTCAGTGCAGACCAGAGGCAAATAACTTATGAGTTTGGTAGCTTTTGGAAATCTGTTGTTGTTGGTAGCGTGTGTCCTTTCTCCTATACCAACAACTAATAAAAACGAAACCCAAAAAACGGTGGGGTCGTTTGCTTATTTCAGGGATAGCAGGGTAGGGAGGATTGAGCACTGCAGTGGCTGTGGCCGTAATGAGCCTGTGAAATGAACAGAGGCCAGTCCCCGGAACGAGAAAGCACCCCCAGGGCCTTACACCCCCATCCAGGATGCCCGTCGTCTGCACCATCAGTGACAGTGTTTCCTGAAGCAAAGCTGGGTATATGTCTGACAGGGAAATAGATGTCAAGGCCTGCCATGATATCCACCCCAGTCTGATGCAACTCGCTCGTCTGACCATTTTTTGGTCGTAGTGGGGGCTGTTATCACCTTTGGACCTTTGCGTGTGCTATTCCTGCTCATGGATGCTGTTCTACCTGTTCTACTGGTTAGTTCCTGGGCATCCTTTACATTTTAGCTTCACTGTCAGACCTCCCTTGTCCGCCACACTCAACCCCGTTCTTAAGTCAGTTCCCTTTCCGTTACCAGGGGTCTCTCACTATTCTGTCTACTTTCCCTCCATAGTATTTTTCACTATTTGTAGTTTCACGCATGCATGACAACCCTGCTGGATCACAGACCCGCATTGGCAGGACCTATCCTGATGCATCTAGCATGTAGTCAGTGTTCAGCCCATTTTTGTTTGGACGCATGCACAGGTGCCCCCCATGTCTCTGGGACTCTAGGCGGTGGGGTGCAGACACAGGTGCCCCCATGTCTTTGACTTTGGGGTGATGGAATGTAGCAAGTACGGGTACCAGCTTGGATCCAGACTTAGACCCCAGCTCTCACCTGCCCGCCCATGAGCTGGTGTCTGAGTTGCCTCCTCTCTGAAATGGGCATTTAACCTTTCAGGTCCCATAGGTCACGGGGAGAGGACCTGAGTGAGGGGCTTAGGGTCGTGCCTGCCACCAGCACTTGGTACAGCTCAGCTGGCTCCAGCAGCAATGGTGGGGCTGCAGGCATCGGGGCCCACGCTCAGGGGTTTTGCAGTGAGGATGCCAGGCTATGATCAGGGAAGGCGGGGTGGGTGCACTGCTGGTGGGCTGGGCCAAGGCCCCTGAAAGGCATGGCCCAGACTACCTTGGAACAGCTCTGCTTGAAGTTGAAAGAGCATGTTAAGTACCAGGGAGTCTCGGAAAAGAAGTTCTTGCTCTGCCGACCAGTCGAGTTACAGGTGAGTCTGGTCCAGCCCTGACAGGAAGGAAGGCAAGCTCCCTGGCCTTGGGCAGCACGCCACTGTCACCCCTAGTGGGGAGCCAGCTGTAGCCGGGGCTGGGCTCCATCCACGAGCCATCATGCAGCCCTGGCTTTATGCCGGCCGTGGATCGTTCAGCCGGTGTGGTGCATGGGAGACATAGCGTTGTGGTAGGAGGGCTGGGAGACTGCCATCCCTTCCCAAAGAGGACGGGTGAAGAAGGGAAGCAGGTGAAAGAGGGGCGCTGACGGTGAAAGGCAGGAGGGGCCAGCCTGCCTTGGGGAAGGGGCCGCGGCGGAGCAGGCGTCAGGCCACTGCCTGCCCCGTCCTCACACAGAGCGTGAGGGTCGGAAAGATTTTGTAGAACTGAGGGCCTTCTCATGCAGTGCGTTTCTGGGATGTTTTAATATTGCACCTTGAGGAAGAAGAGTGGAGAGAGAGAAGGGGGAGGAGGAGGCAAGCGGGAGGCAGAGAAGGAGGGGCCGAGCGGCGGGCAGACGCTGCTGTCCGTGGTGTGCACCGAGGGCTGGCGGGCAGGAAGGACGGCAGAGGACGGGCTGGCTTCATCCGCTCTTGGGGTTTTACTGAGGGTGTTGGCGGCCACCCCCACCCCCGGAGTTCATCTTGGTTAGGTGTCAGGCTCTACCATGTGCCATGAATAACTGAGGACTCTGAGATTACACATGTGCATGCATGTCGGTGATATGTGTGTGTTGCCTTTTCTTCTTGTCAGAGCCTGGATTTGAGCAGTTTAAAGTGTCAGAAAGGTTGCACGGGAACTGGATCAGACTGTACTTGGAGGAAAATAACTCAGAAGTCCTTTTCAACCTGGGAAGCAAGGTTCGCAGGCAGTACTTGGGCGCGCTGAGGACCCTGAGCCTGTCCCTGAGCAGGCAAGCAGCCCAGTATGACGTCTACTCCATGGCGGCGGGAACCGTCCTGGTCCTGGAGGTACGGGTGCCTGTGCAGTGTTGCAGCTCAGCTGTTAAACTGAGCAGATAGCTCAGCCAGGATTTGGGGGTTTAAAGGATGTAGAGTATCAGTGTTTCTACAAAAGAGAAAGCGGAGTCCCCTGTCTGTCAAAGTCGCGGACACCACCGCTGTTTCCTGTTCCAGGTGGTCGCCCTGCTCCTGCTCTGCGTCCCGCAAGCGCTGAGTGGCAAGGCTGAGCTGGACGTCCCTCTGCTGTCGCCCGTGTCCTCTCTGCTCTTCTACCTGCTGCTCCTTGCTCTCGCTGCGCTCCACGTCGTCGTGTGCACCTCCTCTGACAGCTCGTGCTATCTGTGCAGCCTCCCGTGGCTCGCGGCAGGCGGGGTGATGGTGCTGATCTCCACATTGCTCTGCGCGGTCGTATCTGCTCTCACCGGGGTGTTTGCCGCTGGAAGGCGTCTGAGTAAGGTAAGGCTGGCTTTCCAGATAGGCTGTTCTTGTCACTCCAGCTGATGAGACATGGGTTAAACCCCTGGTGTGTACCAGGCGTGGTGCTGATGGGAGCTGAGGAAAGCGCCCACCCTTCATAGGAGCCGACAGGACGTGCTCACAGTGGCTGGTCTCCCGGGTCCCTGAGCATCCCGACTTGACACGCTCAGACCTGTGCTATCAGGTCTCATGCCTTCCTTCTTAGTTGGAAAGACAGGGTCCCTGGGACCGTAACCAGGGGACTGTCCAGAGCGGCTGGCACAGAAGGACAGGCAGCTGGCTGACGGGGGGTCAGGAGGAGACTCAGACCCCATCCTCATCCTGCCTCATGAAATGCAGTTTCCTGTTCTAGACTGATGTTTCCCTTTAGAATTCTTGCAGCCTTTGGCCTCTGACACCTTCATTCATCAGCCGCTTGTGGTGGCAGGGTGGCGAGAGAGAGGTGGGCAGTCCCAGTTGGTCCACAGTGCCCAGAGCCCGAGGGACCCAGTGCAGTGACTCCAGGCCCCCAGTGCAGCTCCTCGTCCCAGGGCCACAGACACCCCCCCACCACCACCACCTGTGTGTTGTCGTTTACCACACACATGTCTCCCCGCTGGAGCATGGGCTTCCCCAGAGCAGTCTCATTCTCCAGGGCCTGACCAGGCTCACAGTATCAAGCTCTATCATGTACTAGCTGCACACAGTTAATAGAACAAATATCGAGTAGTACTGAATGACGGCCATTGAGTCCTCATTTTACTTTAAATGCTTTAAATTAGTGTATTTAAGGGCTAGTACTGTGATGCCAACTGTTGTAATGGAAACTCTCTGGATTTCTGGAAAGTTCTTGGAGAACTTAGATGTCTGGTTTGGTGGAATATACCCTTGGGGCTCTTTGGTTTCGAGTAGCAGGCAGGGGCTCAGAGGCGAGGACAGGGTGCAAGGAGGGCCAGGCCTGGGGCTGGTGGGCGAGCGCTCCAGGCTCTGGCACTGCCGAGACGGTTTGGGTCCAGACGTCTCCAGTCTCCTTGTCACTCAGCTTAGAGCCTGCAGTCCCGGGGAGGACCGCCCTGCTGCTTCCACGTCCTCCTGGCGGTGCTCGGGGGGACGGGGAGGGGTGGGTGCCGGGCGTGAGGAGCAGCGGGTGTCTGTCGCAGCAGGCTGTGTTCTGTGAGCAAAAGCTGGAAGCTCCTGCAGCAAGAAGACGTACTGTTCAGATTTTTCCCTTACAAAATACATTTTCCTTTTTACAGAATCCACCTCCATCCAACTCAAGGTGGTCGGAGTTAGATCTTCTCATCTTGTCGGGGACCGTGGGCCACGTGTTGAGTCTGGGCGCCAGCAGCTTCATCGAAGAGGAGCACCAGACATGGTACTTCCTCGTCAACACGCTGTGTCTAGCTCTGTGCCACGAAATCTACAGAAACTGCTTTGTGGGAGACGACTGTGCGCCTCAGCGCTGCCCGCACGCGGGAGAGGAGTTTGACGGGGTCGCAGCGGCCCCACAGGGCAGGAGCACTGGCCCTGACGTGTGGGAGCTCGACAGAGCATCCAAGCACCCCTCTCCCCTGGAAGCGCTCAGAGGCCCTGAAAGGTGGATGGTGCTGGCGAGCCCATGGGTGATTCTGAGCTGCTGCCGGCTGCTTCGGTCACTGAACCAGACGGGTGTGCAGTGGGCCCACCGGCCTGACCTGGGGCACTGGCTCACCAGGTGAGAGCATAAGCCGTGGCCTCGGGCCAGACCCTCCATAGGCCTGTTTTTCATATTCAGGATAGAAATGGTATTTGAGATCTGAAGAAATAGAAAACTAACCCATGATTTGACATTGAGAGGTGAATTTATTTGAGGCTAGCTTAGTAGTTTGGTTTTTTATTGCTGAATCACTGTAAGTGTTCATGTTTGAGAACCTGTGAACTTTAAAATGATCACTGCAGCAGGATGTAGTTTGTCACTCGCTGCCCTGTCCCCAGTGGTGCGAGGCTGGGGTGGCAGGCTGGTAGGGCATGTGTCCAGGAGCCCCTGGGAGAGTGGCTTTGCCTTCTGTGCTTCCGCCCTTCTCTGTCCTCCTTCCTCTCTCCCCGCCCCCAGGAAGGGCAGCTGCGTTGGTTGGAGCCTGTAGGTGAGTCTTCAGCCCCCTCTGAGGCCTCTCACGAGTGGCCGGGAAATGTAGTAGAAAGTATAGCAGATACAGAGGATTGAAGTACAGAGAAGAAACTAGGACAGAAAAGACCAGCATTTGGCTATATCATAAGTTTTACTGTCTGTTAGTGAAGGTTTAGCAAACTAAAGTACGGGAACAGTGAAATGAAAAAGTATTTCCGAGAGTGACAAGGGTCACTGTCGGATCGCTGGGAAGAGCTTCTGTAAGAATTGTCAGCAGGAAGCAGGACTCAGGAAGGTCGTAGACACGTTCCTAAAGGAGGAAGTGCCAAAGGAAAGAACAGGAAGTGCTCGCTTCTGCTCGTGATTCGGGAACTTCAGTTAGATAACAGTGTGCGGTTTTATACCTGATGAGGGAGGCGTCAAAAACCCAGGCTTGGCGAGCACCGGAGGGTCCTGGGACCACACACTGGCACAGTCCTTTTGGAAGATACCTGGAATTATACATCAGAGGCCGTAAGATTGTTTATTCCTCTGGCCAAATAATCCTCATGATAAATTTCTCCCAAGTGTTAACGATACTAGCAAACATTCGGCAACCGTAGTAATCACAGGTAGCGTTTTTCAGGTGCCTGCTGTGTGCTCACTCATTTCATTTTCACAACAACCCTGAAGAGAGGGCGCTGGCCTGTCCACGCTTGGGGTGTGAAGGCAGAGGGGAGCTGAGACAGCACCAGGCGGAGCCAGAGCACGTGAGGATGAGAGCATGCTGGGGCAGCACAACGACCTCACTTCTTATTTTCCTGAGAAGTTGCAGCACTGCAGGAGGATTTGCTGATTTCCACCCACAGATGCACTAACATGCGTGCAGGGATGCCCCCAGCACCCCTGGCCCACTCTCCAGGGTGCAGCTGTGCCCGCTCCTGGGTCTAGACCCTCCTCCAGCACACTGGACCCCCACCCCTTTCCATCAAGGGTGCTCCCCTCCTGCAGCACGATTCTCCCTGTCAGTTTGTAAAGAGGCTGCAGTTTCGGTGATTCCTCCTCCAGGGCAGAGCCTTCGAGAGACGCCCAAAGTCGCCATCTCTATGCTCCACCCAAAGTCGCCATCTCTATGCTCCATTTTCCATTTGTGACAATTAACAATCCAGGATCTGCATGGAACATGCAGCTTACAGAGCAACAACAGAGGCCGCAGTGTGGCCCCCATCACCATCTGCCATCCCCGGGACCCATGCCCTGACACTGGCCTCCTTTCCTCTGCATCTTTCCAAGTTAGTTTTTCCGTATGGCGTATATATACCTTGGCTTAACAGCTATTGAATATTTGGGCTTTATGAGCATGAGCTGCAGTGAATAGAACAGGAAAGAGCCCTGCCTCCCCAGGGCACAGCTCAGCGAGGTAGCAGGGAGTGGTGGGCCAGGGCCAGGCAGGGAGAGGGCCTGTGACCGCTCTGTGCCCCGCCTCTTCACTAAGCCTCCCCACCTGGGAGGGGCAGACACTCCTGAGGGAGGCTGTCTGCGCTGGCGAGTGACCGGAAGGGGATGGCGCCAGGATGTGCGCGTCCCCCGTGCGCGGGCGCACGCTGTAGGGCGCACGCTGGTAGATACGGAGTTTGCACACAACCGCCTCACCTGTGGTTGGGGAAAATGAGGCCGCCCCAGGAAGGGGGCACCGGGGAACCAGGGGATAGTGTTAAACATATCACTGCCCTGGCCAGTGCAGAGCCGATGGTAGGTACCAATTGGGAATGAGCAATGAGAGATTGGGTTAACGGCCCTTTATTTGTTCCACTTTAAGAACCTCTGTTTGAATTTAAAAAACCAAAAATTTTCTTTTTTGCTCTTCAGGAAAATGAGCTCTTTTTAGTACAGTTCTTAGAAAGCCACTTGGTGTAGATCCATAATATCACTAGTTATCCTTGGTAGTAACTTTTGGCATTTTACATTTCATTTCAGCTCTGATCATAAGGCTGAACTCTCTGTTCTGGCCACAGTTTCCCTCATCATGATTTTTGTGTTGGTTCAGAAGAGGTGCTCCCTGGCATCAAAAGTGGCCATGGCGTTTGGCCTACTGGGCATCTATTGCTACAGGGTGGCCATTGGAAATCTGCTGTTCCCATGGCAACAAAACAACAAAGACATTTCAAAGTAAGTGTACTGGCAGACACGAGCATTTGTTTTTAGATCTGTTCTAATGTTTTATGTACTAAAAAATGCCATGCAATCTTGAGAACGTTGGAGTTTGGTCTTTGTGAATTGTGATTTTGTCAACAGTTACTGACAACGCCTCAGTGAACCAATTCTGTTAGCCTCTTTTTTTGACAGGAGAGAGACAAATAACCTGGAAGTAAGGTCACTAAGATTTTTTTTTTTTTAGTAAGGGATTCTTTAAAAATAAAGAATTTAAAGGATTCAGTTTTGCTCCATCAAGAAGTAACTAGTAATGAGGATAATAACGAGTGGATGCTTCCTAGCAGTTGGGGGGCGAAGCATGCCAGAAAACCAAACTTTCCCATAACTTACGTGAGCTCCTGGAGCGGGGGCTCATGGTGATTGAATCGTCACTACCACTTTTTGTGTGTCAAAGTGGCAGCTTTTTTGTTTTTAATGGTGATGTGGGTTGGGGTGGGCAGAGCCTATTCTGGAGGGCTGTTTGTAAAACGTGTTAAGAACCTTGACTTTGTCCAACCCTCTGACTTGGGTGTCCTCTTATAGAATTTATCTCAAAAATACAACCAGAGGTGAGGCAAGAGACTGGGATACGGGCATGCTCTCTGAAGCATTACTTTACAGTTGCACAGAGTGAAAAACAAGGTAGTTGGCCAACAGTAGTGGATAAGCCTCGGAGTTATGGTTTCAGGTCTTACATTTAAGTCTTTAATCCATTTTGAATTTATTTTTGTGCATGATGTAAGAGAGTTGTCCAGTTTGATTCTTTTAAACGTAGCTATGTAGTTTTCCCAACACCACTTATTGAAGAGGCTGTCTTTCCCCCACTGTATGTTGTTGCCTCCTTTGTTGTAGATTAATTGCCCATATAAGTGTAGGTTCATCTGGGCTCTCTATTCTGTTCCATTGATCTATGTGTGTGTGTTTGTGCATTACCATACTGTTTTGATTACTGTAGCTGTGTAGTATAGTTTACAGTTAGGGCATGTGATACCTCCATCTTTGTTCTTCTTTCTCAAGATTGTTTTGGCTATTTGGGGTCTTTTGTGTTTCCCTACAAATTTTAGAATTCTTTGTTCTAGTTCTGTGAAAAACACCATTGGTATTTTCATAGGGATTACATTGAATCTGTAGATTGCTTTGAGTAGTATGGTCATTTTAACAATATTAATTATTCCAATCCAAGAATATGGTATATCTTTCCGTCAGTTTGTGTTGTCTTCAGTTTCTTTCATCAGTGTCTTATGGTTTCCCAAATGCAGGTCTTTTACCTCCTTAGTTAGATTTATTTCTAGGTATTTTATTCTTTTGATGCAGTTGTCAGTGGGATTGTTTTCTTAATTTCTCTTTATGATACTTTGTTGTTATATAGAAATGCAACGGATTTCTGTTTATTAATTTTGTACCCTGCAACTTTACTGAATTCATTGATGAGCTCTAGTAGTTTTTTGGTATTGTCTTTAGGATTTTCTATGTATAGTATCATGGCATCTGCAAACAGTGACAGTTTTATTTCTTCCTTTCCAATTTGGATGTCTTTTATTTCTTTCTCTTATCTGATTGCTGTGGCTAGGACTTCCAATACTATATTGAATAAAAGTGGCGAGAGTGGGCATCCTTGTCTTGTTCTTGATCTAGATCTTTTCACCACTGAGTATGATGTTAGCTGTGGGCTTATCATATGTGGCCTTTATTATGTTGAGGTATGTTGCCTCTATACCCACTTTCTAGAGAGTTTTTTTTTTTTATCATAAATGGATGTTGAATTTTGTGAACTGCTTTTTCTACATCTATTGAGATGATCATATGGTTTTTATTCTTCAATTTGTTAATGTTGTGTATCACTTTGATTGATTTGTGAATATTGAACCATCTTTGCATCCTTGGGATAAATCCTACTTCATCATGGTGTATGATCCATTTAATGTTTTGTTGAATTCGGTTTGCTAATATTTTGTTGAGGATTTGTTACCTGTGTTCATCAGTGATATTGGCCTATAATTTTTTTGTGTGCAGTATCTCTGTCTGGTTTTGGTATCAGGGTGATGCTGGCCTCATAGTATGAGTTTGGAAGCATTCCTTCCTCTGTAGTTTTTTGGAATAGTTTGAGAAGGATAGGTATTAAGTCTTCTCTAGATGTTTGGTATTGCTTTCCTAATCAGAGAAAGAAAAGCAAGTGTGTTATCCTCTCTAAAAGGGTGTCAGGGTGAATTCTGAGGGCTATGGCCTGGTTGTTTGGGTGGCTGAGGGGCACAAGGGCCACACCTGGAAACAAGACCTGTCAACTGGTGTGGGACATCAAGGTGATGCCAAGGGCCTGGCTGAGGTGACGGCAGAGTGGCAGGCCTTCACCTGAGGCAGGGAGGTCAGGTGGGGAGGGCATGGTGGGGAGACATCTTGAAGACTGTTCACTTCAAAGTCTGAGACTCTGGGCAGATGTCAAGGCTGGATGTCACATGTGAGGGCGTCCAATCCAGGGGTGTTTGTTTAAATCTCAAAGTGCAATACATGAATAAATTCCTCTTTCCTCTCGGATGCACCTGATTTCAGCATCACTCACTTCAAGACTTCGATGACTTCCTTACCTTTCATGGATACAACAGCATGTACCTTGTTGGTGCCCAAACTGTAGGCCAGTGCACCCTTTCATTAACCGGCACTGCTTGGTTCACATCCGTCCCGTGGAATGCTTCCATCCTCCACCCCCATCTGTCCTGATTCTAGACCCCTCTTGGTTCTAGATCTGCCCCAATTCTAAAGCTGCCCTAATTCTAGGTCTCCCTGAAAGCTGCTTCTCTCCTTTCAGTCCCCGCAGGTGCTGCTGTCCATCGGTATTCTAGAATCCTCTACGTTTAACTCTTGACTTTGTTCTCCACTCTGAAGCCCAGACTTGGCTGGAGCAGAAAGCCAATTTTCAGTGGTTCTGGATGTGCAGGCACAGCTGACTGGTCAGGGCGAGAGGTGGATCCATTAAAGGCATCCGGTGGTGCTCTCCCTCCTCCTCACAGGCAGTCTGCCCTGGCGTCCTCCTTGATGCAGAACCCAGCCCCTTTCTTCTTTGGAACTTCTCCGATTACTTGGGCCTTTGCTCATTTCTCCCTCTTTGACCCTGTGGGTCCGTCATCAGCACTCAGCTTAGCACTCACCTTGGCTGTGGTTGCATCTGACCCCAGCTCCTCCACCGGCATGTGGCCCCGTGGCGGGCCTCATATCAGTCTCTGGTGTCTCCCTGTTGCCAGTAGATAGTGCTCCACTGTTTAACTTAAACTGATCATCCTAAAAAAAGAGCATTTTTAAAAAACGCAGAAACTGGGCTTCCCTGGTGGTGCAGTGGTTGAGAAACCACCTGCCAATGCAGGGGACACGGGTTCGATCCCTGGTCCGGGAAGATCCCACATGCCGCCGAGCAACTAAGCCCGTGCGCCACAACTACTGAGCCTGCGCTCTAGAGCCCACAAGCCACAACTACTGAGCCTGCGTGCCACAACTACTAAAGCCTGCACGCCTAGAGCTGTGCTCTGCAACAAGAGAAGCCACCGCAATGAGAAGCCCGCACACTGCAACGAAGAGTAGCCCCCGATCACTGCAACTAGAGGAAGCCCCGCATGCAGCAACGAAGACCCAACACAGCCAAAAATAAATAATAAGTAAGATAAATAAATTTATTTTTAAAAAATGCATAAACCTTTTCCTAAGAAAATCTGATATAGTAAAATTCAGTTTTCAACACAGATACATTCTTTTTTTTTTAATTTATTTACTTTATTTATTTATTTTTGGCTGCATTGGGTCTTCATTGCTGTGTGCAGCTTTCTCTAGTTGAGGCGAGCAGGCAACCGCTCTTTGTTGCAGTGCGCGGGCTTCTCATCGCGGTGGCTTCCCTTGTTGTGGAGCACGGGCTCTAGGCGCGGGCTTCAGTAGTTGTGGCTCGCGGGCTCTAGAGCGCAGGCTCAGTAGTTGCAGCGCACGGGCTTAGTGACTCCGTGGCATGTGGGATCTTCCCGGACCAGGGCTTGAACCTGTGTCCCCTGCATTAGCAGGCAGATTCTTAACCACTGCGCCACCAGGGAAGTCCCCAGATACATTCTTAAGGTGAACATTTCATTTAAAATTTTATTTACTTAGCGTCACTTTAAATAATCAGCTTTTCTAGTATTTATTAAATGTTTGATTTATGAAATGGATCTAAAATACGTTTTAGGAATATATAGTGCCGTAAACTGTATCCTTTACAGGTGATGACTGTACTAAAATACTTAACCCACAGCAGTATTTAATACTTTCTGTGCGCCCCACGCTTTACGTGCGCTCTCTTGTTTAATTGTCAGGACAGCCTTGTGAGGTGGAGGTACCATTTCTCTTCGTTTTACGAATAAGAAGCTGAGCGTCAGAAGTCGTAATTAACTTGCCCCATCAGCCGAGCTCGTCTGTGGCAGTGCCCAGACTAACCTGGCGCCGCCCCCCTCCAGACCCGCAGTCTGGACTGCGCCACTGTACGCGTGTGTCTGTGCACACATGCAAGCACGTGCTTAAATCTGCTTGGTTGTGAACATGCTCGGTTGTGTCTTAGCATTTATGAACTTAC
Organism: Balaenoptera acutorostrata; assembly: GCF_949987535.1. Classification (NCBI taxonomy): domain Eukaryota; kingdom Metazoa; phylum Chordata; class Mammalia; order Artiodactyla; family Balaenopteridae; genus Balaenoptera; species Balaenoptera acutorostrata. The sequence goes on along the minus strand of NC_080068.1, from coordinate 144,288,004 downwards.
GGAATTTCCTGACGGAGCTGGACCTTATCCTACTGCAGTGGTTTTTCAACCTAACTATGCAAAGTAGGTGGACAGTTCTTTTGGCGACAAGTAATGGCTCTGGTCCTACACCCAGGTGATCCTTGGGCCACATGAGCAAGATTTCCTGTAAGCCAGCTCCATCAGAGAAGTGAGCGCAGAGAGGACAGGCCTGCCGGCCTCTGGGCAGGGGGTCCTGGGGGCCTGATGTGCAGAGGCAGACGCCCTCGGTTCCACAGAGCTCCCCCGGCGGGTGGGTCCTAAAGCTTGTATTGTCAGCTCAGTAGACACGTGGTTTTCATGGGAAAACGTGTGTTCGAATTTTTCTAGCTGGTGCTAATGAATCTGACTTGTTTTGCTTTCTTTAGGGGCATTACCGAAGCTCGTTTTGTTTATGTCTTTGTCCTTGGCATTCTGTTCACGGGCACCAAAGACTTGCTTAAATCTCAAATCGCTGCTGATGACTTCACAGTCAAGACCGTGGGCCTCTGGGAAATATACAGTGGATCAGTTCTCCTGGCGGCGCTGCTCCTCAGGCCTCACAATCTTCCCGTCTTAGCGCTGAGCCTCGTCATCCAGACCGTCATGACTCACTTCGTCTGGAGGCCCCTGAGGCACGACGCAGCTGAGGTCACCGTGATGCATTACTGGTTCGGTCAAGCATTCTTCTATTTTCAGGTAGGTTTTCATCATTATCGTGGGTAGAAGACTGTTAACTTTTTATGTCGTTTATCGTTTAGTTTTTCTTTGAGAAAATTTTACCATAAGCTAGGAAGGTATGATGTATGTTTAGTGAAAGAACTGTCAGTATGGCGTGGTGAATTATGCTTAAATGGCCATACAACATACAGTACATGTACTTATTGAAGACAGACCCCCTTGGTGGCCGCGTGTGGTAGCTGCGCTGGATCTGCTTTCAGCCGGCGGTTAGGGAAGCGCGTCGCGTTCCCGTGGCTTTATCGGATGTGGGTGGTGACTGCTGTCACCTGCTTCCCTGGCGGTCAGCACTGGGCGTTACTGGGCTCCCCACTTGCTTATTAATCTCTTGGGCCCCGTGGTTGTCACGTCTTCTCTCCCGTGTTGAAGGGCCCGTAAAGGCAAGTCCAGCCGCCTCCAGGGTAGACCTCAGCGTGCAGCTGTGTACTTGGGAAGCACCTGGACAGGTGAACAGAGCATCCAGCTCCTGGCCTTGGAGGGACCGAGTTCCACCCCAGCCTTCCCGCATCGCTGCCCTGGGTCAGGTGGCCCCGCCCTTGACCTGGACCGCATGCGTCACCCCTGAGGGTGGAGCGCAATCGCCGGAGTCCCCATCTCGCTCCGCACTCCCCGGCCAAGGAACTTTGCAAACCTACTGAACGTCTAAGTGTGTTTTCCCATCTGTACAGTGAGGATCTGTATTTCCTCCCTTCTCCTCTGTCTAGACCCTGGAGCTTGCCTGGTTCCCTGTGTCCCGACAGCTTGGCCTGGGGCCTCTTCCTCGTCTCCTCCTCCTCCTCTCCTGGTTTCCTGCTGCTTCCAGCCTCACCACAGTTGCATGGCTTTTCCTTTTGTTCCCTGAAGCCCAGAAGTGGGTAGGGGTAAAGTACTAGAAATCTGTAAGTCCTGGAGGGATGTGGCCTGACCCTCACCCTGTCTGTGCCTCCCCAATCCTCCACCCCCACCTTCCTTCCATCTCCCTTTCACTCCAGCTGTAGCCTCGCCCCAAGGACCCCCACTTTCAGTGCCTACCGTTGTCACCAGGACCCCACAGTGACGTCACAGCTGGGGTCCGTGCGGACCCAGGGAGTGGACCGCACCTCCCTGGAGTCTGAGCCACCCGTTGCAGGAAGGCACCCTCTCTGACAACCGAACGCCGGACCACAGATTCTGTTCCTTGTGTGCCTCATGGTGTTTTACCACCAAGGGCACAGCTCTTCGTACCTGTCAGAAGAAATTCAGAAGGTCACAGGCGTCATGGATGTGGGGAAATGCAGAGCTTGTGTTTCCAGAATTGCAGAGTACCAGCCGGAAGTGGGAAGACGGCGAAGGGACCAGTGTGAACGTGGGCCCCAAGGGAGGAGGGAGGAGAGCGGCCCGAGTGCCTGTTCCGAGCGCGCCTGCGTCAGAGCTGTCCGCCGGCCGGTTGGCGTAGCTCATGTGTGGCCTCGGAAGGACTGTAGGTTTCACTGCACATTTCAAGAAATGTCCAGATGGCCCGTGTCAGCCTGTTTCCTCTCTTCATCTGGACGTCGCTTGCAGGCCTGTTCCTGGTGGTTGCCTCCTGTCTGGAGGTCAGTTAACGATGGTCACTCTGTCTCTGAGCACAGGTGGCTTGGTGGGGAATGGGAACGCTGTCACATCGGAAGATCGCCTCGTCCCTCTCCCTTCTCCAGGCTCCCCAGGGCCCAGCTCAACAGTGGGCTTGTCTGATGAACGCAGGACACCCCTGCCCGGGGGCGCACGGCCCCACAGCTCTGCGTGGGAGCCCTCCCGGCAGCGCCCACACAGTCTACCAGCTGCAGGTGCGTCCTGGTGGCACAGGAGGCCCTGCTGGCCTGATCAGGCTGGTGCCCACAGTCTCCCCCTGAACCCAGACGGAGAGGGCGGCTGCTGGTCAGGCAGCCTGGCTCAGCGCTGAGGCCGCAGCGTCAGGAGGACTGACCACAGGTAGCGCCCGAGCGAGGAGGCAGCCTCTGACGGTCGGTCTGCTCCTCGGGGGCGTGCGGCCTCGTCCCGCGGGGGGAGCACGAAGCTCCCGTGACGGCCTGTGGTGCTGACACATCTCGGGCGCTGCCCGTGGGCGGCCAGAGCGCACGAGTCCGACGGCCACGGGCGTCCCTGCAGCGGGCGCCGTCAGACGGGCTAGCGGTCCCTCGGGAGCAAGACCAGCACAGGTCGGCCGTGCACGGCGGGCCGCGCAGCAAGTCAGACGAACAGCAGTTGTGCGGGCCTGGGAGCAGAGCGCCCCGGGGCCTTCCTCCCCTCCCCTCCCACAGCCCTTCCCCCGGGCGTCTCCCTCTTCTCCCTGTCGGGTTTCCTGGCAGGAGAATCACAGGCTCTCTGCTCCTTCCGGGCTTCAGCTCACCAGCTCCTCGTGGTATGGGGTCAGGAGCGTGGTGCTCAGCTGGCATCCACAGCTCTCCACGGGCCCCTGGGTCTCTCCCTGCCTCGGTTCCCCACCTGCACGGTGTCAGGACTGTTGAGGATCTAGTGAGTTAACGCAAGGAAAGCCCCAGAGCATGCAGGCCGCGTCTTAGGTCGACCCTCTCTGACAGCTGAATCGGCTTCAGCGGGACCTCCAGCGACCTGCCTGGTGTCGGACCCGCTTTTCCATCTTCGGCCCGCCTCCCCTCAGCGTGGCGTTTGGGACCCTTGTTCTTCCCCCCCTCCTCCTCTCAGCAGCTCTAGGGTCTCCTCCTTCTCCAGGGAGGGAGTCGTGCAGTTGGGGGAAAGCCCAGGCGGACATGGGCAGGGGCGGGGTCGGGGGGAAGCTGCACGAAGGAGCGTACTGTCGAGAGAAGGGCACAGCTCTGAGATGCTTGGGGTCTGCACCACGACCCAGTGACTGCCGGGAGTGGCACACAGCCGAGGGAGAAGGCGTGGGCTTCACCCAGCCGGACTTGTGTCCCAGGCCATCGGGTCAAGAGCTCCTGGGAGGGGCCTTCACTGGGCTGGGACAGACATTTGTGCTGTCAGACCCGTAAACATCATGAGTGTCTCAGAAAAGGCCCCCGGCGTCAATAAAGACTGAGAGTGGAGAGGGACTGAACCTTGTGAGACCCTTGCCTTGGATTCAAAACCCTACCCTCCCTGCGAGGGACAAGCTGTCCCATTACTGGCCAGGATCTTGCATCTGACACGTGAGCCAGACACCGGGCAGCCAGCCCGCCCTCCCTCCGCCACCTAACAGCAGCGTCCCCCCTCAAGCGAGCCGCGTGGCAACACCGCCCTCAGCGCCCCCGTGCCACGTGCAGCCCTCAGACTGGGTCCCTGAGGAGGGAGGTCGGTGTGTCTGTCTGAAGTAAATAGATCTGGGGAAGTTTGGAATTTTCCATAGTTCATCACCAGACTTACATTTGTATAGTTTCTCGAAGGTAAAAGACATTCCACTTGCTCCTCCTGCCTGGGCGTGAGGCGGGCAGATGGAGGGACAGCATCTAGGGTCAGCCCCGGAACCAGGAGTGAACGGGCAGCTGGGGCTCCTGTGTGTCCAGGTCACCGTGACTGGCTCTCACAGTTGCTCGTGGCCATGGTATGAGACCAGCCGGCTCAGCATGTTTCTCCCCGTGTCCAGGGAAACTCCAACAGCATCGCCACTGTGGACATCTCAGCAGGCTTCGTGGGCCTGGACGCCTACGTGGAGATCCCGGCCGTGCTCCTGACGGCGTTTGCGACGTACACGGGGCCTGTGCTGTGGGCCGGCCACCTGGTGAACTTCCTGGCCTCGGAGGCCAGCAGGTGAGCTCCTTCGCCTGTGATCTGACGGCAGCTTAACTCCTGTTCCGGAGACAGGGCGCCTGAACCCCAGGGGCTCAAAGGTCTCTCTCATCGGTTTTCTTTACCTTGAACACTCCACGGTGCGTGGCAGGGCTGGTCTGTGTGGGGACGGCTCAGACGCCCCTGCTGGCTTTTTCCAGCTCATAGCAATGTGTGTCTCCAGAGGGACAAGAAGGAAAGTCTCTTTGCATTTTCTCTACTTGCTGGTGACCTGGTTGGAGCACGGGGCGGGGGGGGAATGGGGGGCTTCCCTTTGGAACAAGAGAACAGGAGGTGCTGGTTCTCACCTCCAGGGTCCCTGCTGGAGAGAAGAGCGTGGACAGGCCTGAGGGGCTGTCCGTGGGGGTGCGACTCTGTGTTGCCCTGTCCCGCCCCCGTGGAGTCCAACGGTCACCAGCCCCAAAGGCTCCTTTCCCAGCAGACCGGCGGGGCAGCCCACTGTTCTGTCCTGCCCGGCACGTCCATCCGTCCACCCTCCCCTGCCTGTTTACTCCACAGTGTTCCCACCCCCTGACATGCAGCGCTTCCTTCCTGGTTTATACACCGCTCCCCGCAGAAAGGGGGCTTCATGAGGAAGGGGCCTCCAGCTTCTATCCACACAGTAACCTCGGTGCCCGGGCCCACCTGGCAGAGTGGAGCCCGAGTGGTGCGTGGCCGCCTGATTCCGTGCTTGCCACACGGGCCCTGGCTCCCCGGCCTGTAAAACGGGCGATGGTGTCGCCGCCACGGGTTGTAGGCCCATGTGAGGTTTCGCGGGGTGTGAGGCTCCCTTAGCGCCTCGGAACTCCTGACACGCTCCCCTCCGCACCCCGGGGGGTCAAGCGGGTCAGGGAGGCCCCAGGAGGACACTTCGCAGCTGAGGGGAGGGCGAGCTTCCTGTCGCCACCCCCCCCTCGGGGCCCCCACTTCTCCGCCCGAGTTAACAGCACAGGCCTCACTGTGGTGACGTCTGACCCCACACTGAAGCTGCCCCCGCTTCCTCGGCCTCCTTCACGGGTTCTTCTCAGTCCCACGTGTCACCCCCAGACCAGCTCCTGAGACACAGGCCTCCGGGACCCTCTACCTCCGCACCAAGCTCACGTCCACGTCGATGGACGGGGTGAAGGCGAGCATCGGATTTTGGAGCAAGAAAGCAAGGGGCGGCTCCCACTGCGGAGGGTGGGCTTCTGCCCTGAGGCCGCTGGCTCCCGGTGGGCTCCACCTGCTCTCTGCTCTCCAGACTGCCACGGCTGATCCTTGGCTTCCCCAGCGAGAGGCTCTCTCTCCCCAGCTGCAGGCTTGCTGAGGACAAGGGAGGGGCCTGCATGTGGCCTCTGGGATGTCTGGACAGACTCCCCTCTGATCAGCCACTGCCGATCTGGTCTCCCGCGAGCCGAGCACCTGCTGGCGGGAGCGGAGGGACGTGGGGCCGCTGTGTGGCCCAGGACACCCTCCCAGGCTTTCATGCTGGACGTGAACCCACGTCAGCTGCAAGATCGCTGCTGAGCTGTGGGTTCTTTCATTAGCGGATTCCTAGATGTCCCTGGGGCGGGTTTGGTGGGGTCGAGAGGCCCAAACTGACCGACGGGTGTCTTCGCATGTCAGGGACCAAGGGGCCAGGAGCCGGTGAGGTGCGCTCGCCGCTGCCCCAGAGGGCTGCCTGCTCTGGAACACGGCTCTCTGCGTGTGCCGCGTCTGCAGACCCCGGGCCTGCTGGGCAGGTGGACCCAGGCGGGTGAGGGCCAGACGGTGAGAGCCTGGGCTTCTGTGAAGAGCAGCTTCCTGGTGCTAAAATCACAACTTGATTTTCCTGCCACTTCTCATCTATTACACTTGTACTGGGGAGAAAAAAAGACAAATGAAAGCTTTTTTTTTAAAGTGAGTTGAAAGCGTTTTAATCAGTTGGAGAGTGTTGTATGATGTTTTCCCTAATTAAGGAATGTTTCTCCTTTATTTTAGTAAAGGTTTTTCTTCTTCATTTTCACTCAAGTTTCACTCAATGTTTCTACTTTATTTTAGTAAAGGTTTTTCTTCTTCATTTTCACTCAAGTTTCACTCATTGTTTCTACTTTTTCTAGTAAAATAAGAAAACTATAACCAGATTAAAGTGGTAAAAAAAGAAAATATATTTCTAATGGCTTAAAATTTAGGCCCTGGGTGGCCCGTGCCCCTCTGCTTTGGGGGCTGGCCTCCGGTCTGGAGCTCGGCAGCAGGGACAGCCGAGCGGTCCAAGCTGCAGGGCCTTCGTTCATCCCCTAGGTCGCAAATTGTCATTTGTTGAGGTTACGGGAACTGTCACCCCACTGGCTGTCTCTGTGGAAGGAACCCCAGTCAGAGTCTTCTGAGTGTGTGAAATCGAAACACAAGGAAGTGAGTGTCCTGAGCTCCCCTCCCTCACTGGTCAAGAGGGGAGTGGGGTCAGCAGGCTCCCAGCTGAGCACAGATGCCCTGATGCCCCAGGAGGGGGCAGCAGAGCCCCCGCTGAGGCCCATCATCCATCAGGCCTTTCCCTAGGGGGCCCTTTGCTGGGTGTTGGGGGAAAGGCCCTGGGGAGGGAGGAGGTGATGCTTCGGGGCCCAGCTCTCCAGGGATCCCCTGCCGGATGGACTGGATCCCAAGTGGGACCCAAGGTGTGGGCGTGAGGACTCGCTCCAGGAGCGCGGAGTCCGGTGGGGCAGCGGCGAAATGAGCCAGTCACAACGCTGGGGTGAGGGGTCAGGACAGCATCCCAGAAGAGGGCCTGCAGGTAGGAGTCGAGGCTGCGTGATGCATCAAGGAGAAGTAAGCAGAGCGTGTTGCCTACTGAGGGTGACGGGCAGCTGGAGAGCCCAGCGGGAAGGATGGGCACTGAAGCCCCAGTGGGGGGCCAGTTAGGGCCAGGCAAGGACGCCTGCCTGTGTGACGGAACCCCTGCTCCAGGAGGGGTGAGCGGCAGCGATGCGCATCGTGGCTGACCGCGGACAGGCCACCTGGAGACTCGGGGCGGGGTGTGAGGAGAGGCGCCAGGACCGGAGTCGGGAAAGCCTGGCCCCCGAGGATCTGTGGGGTTGGCAAGGAGTGAAAGGTGCCTGGGTGGTGGAATTCGTCATCCTGAAATGGTCACAACCCCGGACAGTGCCTTGAAGAACAGGCTAGATTTATGTAATGGTGTGGGGATGGCTTGGAAACAAAGGCAGTGCATGCATGTGCCTTGAGGGGGACTGTTCTTATTTCAGGAGTGAGCCAATGTCCCCAGACCAGACCAGACAGACCAGACACCCCACTGGACACCACACGTATCTCATCCTTGCGTGATTTTCTTTTCATTGTTTATATGTTATAACATGTATAATTTTAAAATAAATAACTGTAGAATTTGGGGGTGCATTTTTCAAAACTGTTTTGCAGATTGTGGTGGCCCTGTGTGACTGGAGGTGCCCGTCTGCAGCTGTCCTCTCCTCGGGCGCCACAGTGCCCGCCAGACTAAGTCCCAGGAACAGGAATTACTGTAGTCAAAGTGCAAATATCGATTATTTGTGTGTGTTCATGCCTCACATGATCCAGAAGTGGCATGTACTAATGCATGTTTCCCTTTTTATTAACAGCAGTTCGGCACTGAGTCATGCTTGCTTCTGCTACGCACTGATTTGTTCTATTCCAGTTTCTGCGTATATCGTTTTGGTGACATCCCTGCGTTATCATTTATTTATATGGAGTGTGTTTTCTCCAAAACTTCTCTATGAGGGAATGCATCTACTCATCACAGCTGCTGTCTGTGTATTCTTCACAGCCATGGACCAAAGCAGCACGAAGTCTTAGACTAAGCTATTAAGACACTGGAAAAAGAATATATTTTTAAACTTTACTGTTTACTTCATGGATTTGCATAATGAAAGAAATCTGTTTAAATGCAAGATCATTCTTAAAAAAACAAGGTGTGAATTCTATAAGGTTGATGAATAGTTTCAGTTTCTTTGACTACTGTACTTGAATTTAGGTTAAATAGTAAGTGGTTTAAAAAGGTCATTTAAAAATACTTAGTTTGGATATGAATTGTATTCCCCTGTTGACAATCACTCCAGAAACTTCTGAACTTTTAATTTCCTCTGGATAAGTTACCCAAATATATCAGTTTAAACTGAAGAATAAAAAGTTTCCAGGTTTGTCACAGTGCACGGGAGCCTCGGAGGGCCTGGGGCCTCTGTGGGACGAGGCTCATCTGCTGCCGGGGTCCCCTCACAGAACTCAGGAGCTACCGGGGTCCCCAGCAGCTTGGGTTTATGTGGGCTACGTCTGTCAGCGTTTATGGCATTTAAAATTAAAACTAAGACATTCAAAAATAAGTATTCATTTGAAAATAAGGTTATAAACCCATTGTGTGTTAATATAACATTTTAAGGAAAAATAACTATATTTTCCAAAACAAAAATATTTAGCGAGGAGAGTGGCATTGCTTTACATTTTTGTAAATCTAATATCTGACTTAATTGAAGGCGGTTGGATTCTGTGTCTGTCTGTTGTGGTCTGTGTGTGTGGTTGCAGCAGTCGCACAGATGTGTCATTGGAAAAGGGAAGAGAACTTTAATATCCTTTTCTGATCATCATGGATCTTCTTTCTTGATACTGCACTAAAACTGGACCTGTGACAGTTTCTTAAAGGTTAGTTGGAGAAAGAAGAAATGAGCGTGTGTAAAACAGGTGAAGACCTACTCAGGTCTCACCTGAGTGAACAGACTGGCACCCATGTCCGCTGCCAGGTTTGACAAGGACTGTGGCCATATTAGGTACTCTTGTTGGGGAAAGCTGGGTGAATTGTACGTGGGACTCTCGGTAATATTTTTATAACTTGTGAGATTTAAACTTTTCAAAATAAAAGTTATTTTAAAAAAGAACAGACCAGTTGCATTGTGGAATCTGAAACCGTATCAATGAACTTTCATGCTCTGCTTCGTTAAAATCCACTGATCTGTCCTGCTCCCTGAATGGATCTTTTACACGGGTGTGGTTCTGTAACATCTGTATTATCATTTGGGAAAAAGCGATGCTTTAAGCTGTATAGATCTTCCGGATGTTGGCCCAGTCGGTCCATCATTCACCAAAATTCACTTGTCACGTCACCAACAGTCTCATCAGACAAGTCTTTAAGTATTGGAAGCTCACAGTGGCAAATGTAAGTTTTCCAAAACTTTACTTACATGTGAAAACTCAAATGTTACGGTTGACAGCAAATACTGAGCGTTTTTTTTCCTTGAACTGGCAGTCTCACTTGGTTCGTTTTCAAGGAAATGGCTGCCACATACCCAAACCCTGGCAACCAGTTTGTCATTCTTTCAAGTACAAATAACGGCATTCAGTGATGGGGCTTTTCCTGGAGACAACCTCACGGTCCAGGCGCATCCGTTGTGTCAAGTACATTCCCAGCTCTTGAGGGATCGGTCCGCTTCTGCCAGCATGTCCTAAGGGACCTGGTGCCCCTCTGCTGAGCTACGGCGGTGAGGAGCACCATGACCACGGGCACAGCGGTTTGACCCACTGTTGCTCTTAATGTGCTTGGTGCCCATCACAGGCAGCCTGTAGAGTTTATTCGAAAGAATCAACCTCTGATCGTTCTTGCTGAGGTACTAGGAATTAGAGCCTGATTTCAGCTCCTGGACACATATTTGCTTCCTGGGTGCCAGCACATCCTGGGCTCTGGGAAACCTTAGTGAACAAAACGGGCAAAACCCTGCCCTCATGGAGCTGACATTCAAATGGAAAGCAGATATAACTCAGATCCATTTTTCCCTGCTGAGAAGAAGATGATAATAAAGAAGGGAAGTGTGTAAAGAATGGCCAAAATGCTGTTTTTAGAGAGGATGTTCAGAATCAGCTATTCTGAAGAAGCAACATTGAGCAGAGCCCTGAACAAAGTGTGCATGAGGTACACCTAGGTCAGCACAGCCCCGCGGCAGGAAGGAACTGAGGGAGATGCGCAAGCAGGGAGGGAATGTAGCGGGCTGGCCAGCTGCTGCTGCAAGAGTGCCACAAAGCCAGGACCAAGGGGAACTGACCAGAGTGCTGGAGGGGCACGTGCCCCAGGGGGAGCTGCTGAGGAAAGCAGGCCATGCCCTGTCTGCAAGGCCCTTTGCATATGACCTTCCCACCATCCTGGACGATTATTATCAGAACTAACCACAGATGAAAAACAGGTGTAGAGGCGGAAAATTCTGTTTGGGGCCACAAAGCTAGTGAATGTGTGGGCAGTCTGATCAGACACTATAAGGCTCTGCTGTGGTGAAGGACATGGGATGAAGAGTTAAGTGCAAGAGAGCTGGTCCAGGGTCAGTGGCCCTCTGGGCTTAGTGGCCAGCGGAGGGCAGAGCAGCCACACAGCGGGAACACAGAGGAGGAGGAGCAATCTGGGGATGCAGGCAGTGTGTGGGAAAGCTCAGGGTCACCCCAGACCTGATGTGAGAAGAGAAGGCTCCAGACCTTGCCTCCTGGCCCTGTGTTGGAAACGGCAGCACTCCCCCACCCCAGTTGCCCATCACACCCCCCTCAGTGGCATATGCCACCTATCAATGCACCCTGTCACCTGGCCTCAGTCACAGGCGTCTCTCGCCTGGGTTCTGAATAGAGCAGGCCACAGTCATCTTTGAAAGTAAAAACCAGGCAACAGTGCCCAGGTCAAAACCCTCCTAGGGCTCATCCCATTCATTTAGAATAAAACCCAAGCTCCTGGTTCTGGCCTGTGCCGCCCTGCCCTCGCCTCAGCAGATGCCCTGGTCTGCAGCCCGCACCAGCTCCTTCTGCACACAAGGCAGTGCCCAGTCGTGTGTGGTACTGCTTGTGGAGCTGTGCTTTCCTGCACTGTTTTCTTGACCTTGAACCTTCTTATTTCTCCTTTTGCTGCCCTCTTCCCCCTCCTCCTTACCTTCCTAGGGCCTGCCCCACCCCACCTTTTTAAGGAAAAATAATATTTTTTGTCATTTTTTAATTGTAAATACTTCAAACAATGAAGAAAAACACACCTATGATTGTGGATTTATGTGTTTCTTAGATCTGTTAGATTTTCTTCATATATTTTAAAACTGTTGTTAGACACATATATACTGTCTGTTATATTTTCCTTATATATCTGCTTTGTATCATCATAAAATATCCCTATTTATCTCCAGTAATACTCCTTGTCTTAAACTCTATTTTGTCTGATATTAATACTGCCACTCCAACTTTCTTATGATTACTGTTTGCATATATCTTTTTCCATCCTTTTAATTTCAGCCTACTGTGACTCTGTTTAAAGTGGCTCTTGTAAGCTCAAAATTTGCATCCTGCTTTTTTATCCAGTCTGACAATCTCTGCCTTGTAATTGAAATTTTTAGTCCATTTACATTTAATGTAATTATTGATAGAATTGGATTTAGAGCTGCCATTTTTCTCGTTTCATTTTTGGTCATTGTTGTCATTCTTCTGTGTCTCCTTTCTTGTCTTCTTCGGGTTAATTTAATGCTTTTTAGTGTTCCATTTTATCTTCACCATTGTCTTTTTTTTAATTTATTTTATTTATTTATTTATTTTTGGCTGCGTTGGGTCTTCGTTGCTGCGCGCGGGCTCCCTCCAGTTGCGGTGAGCGGGGGCCACTCCCCGCTGCGGTGTGCGGGCTTCCTCATTGCAGTGGCCTCTCTCATTGCGGAGCACGGGCTCCAGGCGCGCGGGCCTCAGCAGTTGTGGCATGCGGGCTCAGCAGTTGTGGCTCACGGGCTCCAGAGCACAGGCTCAGCAGCTGTGGCACACGAGCCCAGTTGCTCCGCGGCATGTGGGATCCTCCCGGACCAGGGATCAAACCCGTGTCCCCTGCATTGGCAGGCGGACTCTCAACCACTGCACCACCGGGGAAGCCCCACCATTGTCTTTATATTAAATTAACAGACTATCTTTTAGAATAGTTTTTGCTGTATGGAAAAATTCAGTGGAAAGTACAGAGAGTTCTCATGTTACAGTCTCCTCTCTGCACACACACAGTTTGCTCTATTATTAACATTGTGCATTAGTGTGGTACACTTGTTACAATTGATGAGCCAATATTGATACATTATTATTAGCTAAAGTCCATAGTTGACATTAGTGTTCACTCTTTGTCTTATATATCTACTGGTTCTGAGAAATGTATAATGACATATATCTACTGGTATATCATCATATAAAATAATTTCACTGCCCTAAAAATCCCTCGTGCTCCACACCCTCCCTGAAGCCCCTGCTCTTTTTATTGTCTCCATGGCTGGAATCATACAGTTTGTAACCTTCCCAGGTTGGCCTTTTTCACTCAGTCACATGCATTTAAGTTTCCTCCATGTCTCTTTGTGGCTTGATAGCTCATTTCCTTTTAGTGCTGAATAATATTCCACTGTTTGGATGGACCACAGTTTATCCATTCACCTACTGAAGGACTTCTTGGGTTCTTCCAAGTTTTGACAACTATGAGTAAAGTTGCTATAAACATCTGTGACTGGCTAGTGTGCTCAGTGGGATTTCAGCCCCACTTGCCACACACCAAGATCTTGGGGCACAGTGTAGAGCTGCATGCAGGGACCTGAGCAGAGCAGAGGGAGGTCCCTGGATATTAACTGTGCAGAGACCCCCAGAGCCCATGTCAGGAGGGATGAGAGCTCAAGAAGGAGGTCTGTATGAAAAGAAATCCTGGATTACTTGGAACATTTGAACACATGGAGAGAATGTTTTCACTTCTGTCAAAAGTTGGGGATGGGGCTTCCCTGGTGGTGCAGTGGTTAAGATTCCACCTGCCAATGCAGGGGACATGGGTTCGAGCCCTGGTTTGGGAAGATCCCACATGCCACGGAGCAACTAAGCCCGTGCACCACAACTACTGAGACTGCACTCTAGAGCCCGTGAGCCACAACTACTGAGCCCACGTGCCACAACTACTGAAGCCCGGGTGCCTAGAGCCTGTGCTCCGCAACAAGAGAAGCCACTGCAACGAGAAGCCCGCACACCACAACGAAGAGTAGCCCCCATTCGCCGCAACCAGAGAAAGCCCGTGTACAGCAACAAAGACCCAACGCAGCCAAAAATAAAAATAAATTAAATAAATAAATTTATTTTTTAAAAAAATTAAAAGTTGGGGATGACATGGCCACAGGCTCATGGAAAACATCAGTCAGCTGTTAATTTTAACAAAAACAAGAAAGAGAATGTAGTCACAGAACCCCATTTACCTCACCTATGGACAATGTTTATGATCTTAATAAAGGAGAATACTGATTTGACCCCTAAAAATCCCAAAACTCTACTGGGGAGAGAAGGTTGTGTGTCAGGTGGGGGGTATAAAAAAACTAGTCCCAATGTTCAATAGTAAGAAATCAGCGGGGGAAGGGATAAATTGGGAGATTGGGATTGACATATACACACTACTATGTATAAAATAGATAACTAATAAGAACGTACTGTATAGCACAGGGAATTCTACTCAATACTCTGTAATAACCTATATAGGGAAAGAATCTTAAAAAAAAGAGTGAATATATTTATATGTATAACTGATTCACTTTGTTGTACACCTGAAACTAACACAACATTGTAAATCAACTATACTCCAATAAAAATTTTTAAAAAAAGAAATCAGTAATAGTCTAAAATGGAAATAACCAGCATAGTAATCATTTTTTCCATACATATGGAGGCATATTATCAAAGAAAATGGTTGCTTACAGGGGTGGAAATATGAATAGACAGATAAAACAATAGTACAATTGACTTTCAAATTAGATGTAGTATTAGCTTGACTTAAAATTGAACACTGGATTAGTATAATTTACCACAGTAACAGGTTAATCCAGGAAAAAACTGTGGAAGGAAAATCAAAATGGAGTCAGTATTGCTAAGAGAGCTCTGAAATGGAGCTGGGGGCCACTGCGGGAGCTTATATGGTCTCAACCTGAATGGAATCTGACCTTTTGACCAGTTAATGTCCCAATGAAGGCATCTGCCAGAAACTCAAGATACTAATCTGACCCTCATCCTAAAACAACTCATGACAGCCATCACTTAAGGACAAATATTTCCCTTCTTGTGTCAGAGCACAGCCTCATGGCTTTTGGTTTATAAGCTTCTGACTCTCTATTCCCTAGAACACGCTTTTGGTTTTACCTGAATCTGTGCCTCCTGAATTATAATTCTTAAGACCCCAGATAAACTCTTTTCTTAGTTGCAAGCTTCTGTGGCTTTTTTTTCCTCTTTGGTTGACAAAACAAATGATCATGATAATCGATGGAAAAATACATAGATAGAATTCAATGCTTATTTATATTGGAAAAAACACACACACACACAAAAAAAATCCATCCCCCCCAAAAAAACTCTTAGCAAACTAAAAATAGAAGAAACTTCCTTAATGTTAAAAAGTATCTACCAAAATTCCAGGCAAACCTCATACTTAATGACTTAACTCAGAAAAAAGAAGAGGAGGCTTTTCATTCCACCTCTACTCAACTTTGTGTTGGAGATGTCGGGGAGGGAAAAATTTCCCCTTGTACCCACCTTGAGTTCTTGTGGCTGGACTAGTAACATTGACACAGGGCAGATTAACAGGAGACAAAGACACAAACTTAATTCATGATCACAGAGGGCTCTTAGAAAGGACTTAAGAAGTGGCCAAAGCAGGCAGCTTTTATACTTTTTAGACAAAGAAACAATAAATTTGAGAGTAAGTGACAGGACAAAGAAATTTAGGTTTGGGTGCTTGACTAGTAAGGAATTTAAGGGACTTCCCTGGTGGTGCAGTGGTTAAGACTCCGTGCTCCCAATGCAGGGGGCCAGGGTTCGATCCCTGGTCAGGGAACTAGATCCCACATGCACAACTAAGAGTTCGTGTGCCACAACTAAGACCCAACACAACTAAATAAATAGATTAAAAAAAAAGGAATGTAAGCAAAATTTGGGTTTGAGTAGTAAAGAAGTAAAGGTTTGTTTAGACAGGTTTCTCGCCCTGAATTCCCTGTCTCTGGAGATAAGGGTGTCCTTCTACATCCAGATGCAGGGAGGGCACCTTCACATGAGAGACATTTCCTGCTTTCAGGGCACAGAGAGGAAGGTCAGAGTGTCTCTCTTGTGTTGGCCATTTCCTAAGTAAGTTTAACTCAAACTAACTAATATGCCATTGAGGTACATTTTTCTACTTACCATGGGCCCCGGCAGAGGTCTTAGCAAGAACACTTGGGTCACTTGCAGAGGGTTTGGAAACCAAGGACATCATTTATGTCAACTGAAATTTTTAAATGCACAATGTGAGAGCTGTGCGTTTCAGTTTTATTCAGGGACATTACTGATCACAATAGCCTAGGAGACAGCCTCTCAGGTAGCTCTGAGGAACTGCTCCAAAGAGGTAGGGGAGCAGTCAGTATATGTGCATATTTTGGCTGAGAAATACTCCCATCAGGGAGTTTGAGCCACCCGTCTCCTCACATGGCCCTGCAATAAACCTCTCTCTGCTCCAAACTCCGACGTTTTGGTTTGTTTGGCCTCAGTGTGCGTCCGGCACATGGACTTGTGTTCCGTAACGTAGGTTAACGACTGCAGTGGTTAATGAGCTGGCCCTTGTACAACCAGATGGACGACAACATTGTTAGTCACAGATGATATTGGAAATGGACAAATAATTAGAACTAAAGTGAAATTTTTGCAATGTTGTTGGTTACAAAATTAGTACACCAGGTCAGTAACAGTCTTTACACCAGCAATAACCAAATAGAAAATGAAGTTTTTAAAAAGGCAACATTTACAATAGCCACAAAAACTAAAATGCATCTCAGGGAAAATCTAACAGAAGTCATGCAAGACAGTTACAAAGAAAAGTATTAAGCTTTATTGAAAAACATAAAAGAAGACCCAAATAAGTGGAGAGATAGACCTATTCAAAGATGGAAGGACTCAAAATTACAGGATGGCATTCTACTCAGAGTAATGTGTAAACCCCATGCAATTCTAGCCTGTGCCCTGGCAAGGTAATTCAGGGTACTTGACAGTCTTATCTGAAATGCACATGGAAAGTGCCAAGAGCAACATTCTGAAGAAAGACATCGGACATGCAGTTCAATAGAAAAAAATGAATAACATGGAAGAAAATTTGTGTAAATATAGAATATCAATACATGTGAGTGTTGGGGAGGGGGAAATTTTCCTGCCCCTTCTAGGTTCTTCCCGCTGGTCTAACAATTAAATTGACATGAGACAAATTAACAGGAGAAAATCAAACTGTCAATGAAAAGTTAATTAGTCAATCTAAGGAAGAAATGGAAATTTTTATTTGCTCCAAATTTGAGGATTATAACCCATGAAGAGCATCTCAGAAAACTCTGAGAACTGTTCTGCCTGTTAGAAGTCAAGGCATAGTTATATACGTTTTTTGAGACAGAGGGCTATACATCAAAAGATGTATTATTGACAGTTTACATAATCCAGATCTAAGCGTCATCGTGGTGGGTCATGTGACCCCTTAGAAGATCAAGACGGAATGTTATCTTTAAGGAGTTATCTTGTTGACACTGGGAGAATGTTGCTCTTTATGGTTGAGCAGGTGTTCCTGCCAATGGGGAGGTTTGCTTGATGCATAATGCAGATACACAATGTACGGTGAGGGGAGATAGGAGGCCAAAGGGCAGAGAAAAATTTTATGTTTAAATTTTTCTTGTCTTGCCATAAAATATGAATTTTATTTCACAAAAGTTTACTAACACATATACATGGGAGAGACCCAGGAAAACTGACCAAAATGGCCAATGCCCTCACCTTTAATACCATCCTCAGCTAAAGACAAAAGAGAATATTCAGGGCTTCCCTGGTGGCGCAGTGGTTGAGAATCTGCCTGCCAATGCAGGGGACAAGGGTTCAAGCCCTGGTCTGGGAAGATCCCACATGTCGCGGAGCAACTAGGCCCGTGAGCCACAATTACTGAGCCTGTGCGTCTGGAGCCTGTGCTCCACAACAAGAGAGGCCGCGATAGTGAGAGGCCCGCGCACCGCGATGAAGAGTGGCCCCCACTTGCCGAAACTAGAGAAAGCCCTCGCACAGAAACGAAGACCCAACACAGCCAAAAATAAATAAATAAATAAATAAAATTACAAACAAACAAAAAAAACTATTCCCTTTAAAAAAAGAGAGAGAGAGAGAATGTTCAGGGTGGGATGAATCAATTACAGGTGGTTACAGGAAAAGCACAGTAAACAAGGGTAAGATTGTGATGCAGATTTAAGTCAGTGCCTTCTCCACTGTTAAGAGTTTCTAGAGATTTGGTCACCCTCCTCTTCCTGGTATAGAGGTGAAGGCACCCTCACAAATGGAGATTTCCCTTACAAATGTAAATGTTTCTTACAAAAGGGAAGGAAATTCCTGCTTGGTTTTCAGAGTTTTCCCCAAGTCTTGCTGTTTCTTAGAAAATAACCAGCTTAAAATAATATGCTGTGAGACACATTTTGGGGTGGCAAATTTTGTTCCCCTACGTGAGAGATGATGTTACAAACAGCTTAAAAATAATAGATTTAATAAAGGCACTGAAATAAAAAAGAAAATGTGTGAGAAAAATTAGCTACCCCTACAATAAAGATAAAATGATAAAGGAGATACCTGGATAGATGACAGATAGATACACACACACATTTGATGACAAATCAAAATTATAATAGAGTAATCATAGTGAAACTGAAGAGGACACTGTGGGGCTCCTGGACACAGAAGCGTTTCTGTGTCCCCTGTTTCTTGTTTATAGGGAACAGACTCCAGCCTCCAGGGCCTTCCCTGAGTCCTAAATGGCAAGTCCAAACAGTTGCTAATCAGGGAAGGGAGGGGATGCAGAGGCAAGGGAGGAGTGGCCAAGAAACAATAGCGCCACCTTGGGGGAGGGTCCTGGTTCCGCCTCAAGGGATACACAGAACAATATCTTTGGGCTTCCCTGGTGGCACAGTGGTTAAGAATCCGCCTGCCAATGCAGGGGACATGAGTTCAAGCCCTGGTCCGGGAAGATCCCACATGCCGCAGAGCAGCAAGCCTGTGCGCCACAACTACTGAGCCCGCGTGCCACAACTACTAAAGCCCAAGCGCCTAGACCACATGCTCTGCAACACAAGAAGCCACCACAATTAGAAGCCCGTGCACCGCAACAAAGAGTAGCCCCCGCTTCCTGCAACCTGAGAAAGCCCGTGTGCAGCAACAAAGACCCAACACAGCCAAAAATAAAATAAATAATAATTTTTTTATAAAACCAATATCTTTGAGCTTCTTACAGAACTAAAACCCCCAACAAATGGAAGATGTCAGCATTCTTCATTCCAGAGAAGACCACCTGAGGCCAGATTAAAGGAGCCAGAGAAGCTCATCAGGAGACCACCTGAGGCCAGCTAAAGGAGTGCAGGCCCTGTACACACCCTGCTCCTTACCAGCAACCTGCCTTTGAACCACTGCTATAAAACTCCTCACCAAACCCTCCCGGGTGGGGCCACACAGTTTGTGAGGGGCATGAGCTCACTGTGGCACCCTTTGCCTGGCAAAGCAATAAAGCTCTTCTTTTCTACTTCACCCGAAACTCTGTCTCTGAGATTTGATTCGGCACCAGTGCACAGAGGCCAAGTTTTCAGCAACAATAGCTCAGGCGTGATCTTGGGTGGCCTTGGCCTGCAGCGGCTTGAAGCAGGATTTCGATTCCTGGCCAGAGACTGAAGTCAGGCTGTGACAGCGAGAACGCTGAATCCTAGCCACTAGACCAGTGGCCAGTGACAAGGCCCTGGCCCGTGTGGCTTTGCGTAAAATGAATTTCCACAAAGAAACAGAAAGTAGTGAAATAAGTGAAGTGTGTATTAGGAGGAAAAAGAGTACATGTGAGTAGGCACACAGGGGTAGGCTCGGAGAGAGAGTGGGCTTCCTGGTAGTTTGAATCACTTTTATGGGGCATTTCTTCCAGGTTTCCTTTGGCCAATCATCTTGCTTTGTCTCATTTTGAGTCCGTATTTGCTTTATCTCAGGATCCTCCCATGTATGTGCATGCATCTCTTAGCCAAGATGGATTCTAGTGAAGAGGCCTATGGGTAGGTTGACATCACTCCCTTTTTGACCTCCAAGGAGCCTTTCCGTGCACGTATCGTCGGGAAGGCCTCTTTGACCTCGAGAATGAGAACTATGCGGTCTCTTATCTGGGCAGCGCTCAGCTCCCCCTCCTCTGCATCGGGCAGTATCTGTCCACAGGGGACAAACTCCAGCCGCTCAGCCAAGGGCCCATCTATCTCCTGCCTCAAGGCATACAACAGTGGAGTCAGGCAACCACTGAGGACCTGGTCTCAGACACTACCTGCACCACTGAGAACCTGAATTTTCTGAACCATATTAAACTCAAGGACACCACCAGCCGTTCTCAAGACAGTATCTGCTAGCCACTGCCAGCTGTAACCTTATGATCTCAAGGTCTCCCCTTCTAACTATGCAAACATTTCGGACTCCAACCAATCCTTGCTTAACTAGCATCCTTACTTCTTGCCGGCTCCAGTTATAATTCTTGATAAAAAACTCATTTAACTAACTGTAACCTTGCTGATTTTGCCTTCATACGCATCCCCCGTTTCATAGTCCCACAGAACACAATTCAAGTGATCTTGGATCTGTGCCTCCTGGGCTACAGTCCTAACAAACCCCAAATAAACACCTTTTAATTTTAATCAGGTCTCATCTCAGATTCTAAAATGGTGGTTAACACGTACATTTATATCTAATAATAAAGGATAAAGTGAGATCTCTACCTTACATTATAAACAAAGATAACTTCCCAGATGGAGTAAAGGCCTTATTGGAAAGGAGGAAATTTCTCTCTCTATCCCACGTAAGTTCTTGTGGCTGGACTAGTAATAAAACTGACTCAAGACAGATTAACAGGAGAAAAAGAAACAAAATTTAATACATGTGCACAGAGGTCTCACAGAAATAGTACCTAAGAAGTGGCCAAAGCAGGCAGCTTTTATACTTTTTAGACAAAGAAACTATAAATTTTTGAGGAATTGAGAGAGGACAAAGAAACTTAGGCTTTAGTGCTCAATTAGTGAAAAAATCTAAGCAGAGTCTGGGCTTGGGGAATAAATTTTAAAAGTAACAAGGTTTGTTTAGACAGGCTTCTCAGTCCTAATTCCCTGTCCCTGGAGATAAGGGTGTCCTTCTGCCTCCAGATACAGGGAGGGCACCTTCACATGGGAGACTTATTTCCTACTTTCAGGGCACAGAGAGGAGGTCCAGAGTGTCCCTTTTGCACTGGCCATTTCTTAAGTAACTTTAATTCAAAATAATCCATATGCCATTGAGGTACATTTTGGGGCAGCCTACCCTGGGCCCCAACAACTTAAATATAAAAACAAAACTGTAAAACTTTTACAAGAAAAGGAAAAATATCTTTAAAACATCAGGATAGGGACTTCCCTGGTGGTCCAGTGGTTAAGAATCCGCCTTCCAATGCAGGGGACACGGGTTGATCCCTGATCAGGGAGCTGAGATCCCACGTACCGCGGGGCAACTGAGACAGCGCACCGCAACTATGCCCGCGCACCGCAACTACTTAGCCCGCGCACTACAACTAGAGAGAAGCCCGAGCCCTGCAACGAAGAGTCTGCGGGGCCGAAAACAAAACAAAACAAAACAAAAAACCACCAGGATAGGGAGAATTTCTTAAGCGAGAAACAGGAAGACAAGCGTCGACTTACAGAAAACTGCACAACATATGTGTTGTGAGCTTAAGTTTTATTCAGGGACCGTACTGAGGACAATGGCCTGGGAGACAGCCACTCGGTAGCTCTGAGAAACTGCTCTGAAGAGGTCAGGCGAGAAGCCTAACTTATATATAATCTTTGGCCTGGGAATATGTGCAGTCAAGCTTACATCTTGGTAAGACTACTGTTCACAAAGAACAGACATCTCAGGTTAAAGGTTTTAGTGCTTTTCTATGTAGGGGAAGATGCAAGAGCCTGGCTTCATTAAAATTCTTCCTGAGATATGCATCTAATGATCCAAGGAGCCTGCTTGTCCAAAGCACAGATCGCCCATCCTGTTTTCTTCCTAAATTCCTCTCAGGGTGCACGTCGGTCAGCACTGCAGTGGCTGATGACTTAATCTGCATTTTCTTTATTTATCACAAGCCATATAGGAAAGGATTAATAAATGTGATTTACTTTTTGACAAATGACACCCCAAACAAAAAGGCAACTCAGCTCTGGGATAAGGAGCAGTACCCAGGGTATATGTCTAGAAATCAATCAGTAAAAAGACAAGCAATTTTTTTTTCATGCTAGAGAATAAGAACGTAGGAGTTACAGAGCAGTCAATACCTCACTAGTAACTGTGGAAATGCAGGTGAGAACTGTGAGATACCATTTCACAGCAACTAACAAGAGGAAACGCGAGGGTCTCTGAGGGAGGTTCAGGAGACGGCCCTGAGCTGCAGTGGGGGCAGGCCCTACACACGCCTGCCCAGAGCCCCCATGGTGCAGCTCCTGGGAGAGCAGAAAGGCACAGGCCCCAGGAACACACCTGAGTGTGAAGCTTAGAGAAGCCTTCCCTGGGAATGAGACAGGTGAGGGGTTTTGTGCAGCACGGATTGTAAGGGGAGAAAGGAAATCCCCTAGGAGCGACTCGGTGGGGAAATGGCAAATGAGCTGAGGGTTGGCTGCACGATCCGATGCAGCACAGCAGTTAGAATATGGGAACAAGTTCCAGTGAGACCACAAACAAATCTCAAAGACATGATGTTGAGGTTAACACACTACATGTCCTATGATATTATCATTTACAAAATATGCACTTGACGGAAATGTGTTTCTCAGATGTATTTGCTCTTCACCCACAGTTCCTGGCTCCCAGTTCCCAAAACCCTTGGAATTTTCATATCGATGAGAGCAATGGGAGTATCCTTTGTTATAACATTTGGCCTCTTGTCTTCAGTTTCTGAAAGTGTTTCACGGCCATGAAGGTGAAGTGGTTGTCCTGTTATCCGTAACAAGCCCTGCCTATCACAATTGGGTTTACGTTAATGAGGTGACTTTTGTATCCCAGCCCAGGGTGGGGGCTGGTTATCAGGAGAATCAGCCAGATGATTAGGGGGCTGGAACTTTCAGTCCCACCCCCTGATTTCTGGGGAGGGGAGGGGCTGAGGTTGAGTCAATCACTATTGGCCAATGACTTAGTCAATCATGACTATGTTTAACGAAGCCTCCATAAAAACCAAAAAAAAGGAGTTCTTTTTGACCCTTTTTGGAGAGTTTCCATGTCAGGGAACCAGGAAGGTTCCTGGTGCCACTGTGCTGGGCCCCCAGCTCCACGAAGACAGAAGCGCCTTTGTTCAGGACCTGGCCCTGTGTGTCTCTTCATCTGGTTGTTGATTCATATCCTTTAATATCCTTTAATAATAAATCGCTAAACTACTGAGTAAACATAAGGTTTTCCTGAGTTCTCTGAGCCATTCTAGCAAATTAATGGAACGACCCAGAGGAGGGACTCATGGGAACCTCTGATTTATAGTCAATCTGTCAGAGGTACAGCCTGGACTTGTGTTTGGTGTCTGAAGTGGAGGGCAAAATCAGATTCTACCTCTGGGTTGATAGTGTCAGAATTGAGTGGAATTCTCAGATTCCACACTGGCATCAAGAACTGCTTGGTGTGAAGAAGCCTCCACACACAGTCATTGGAATTGGGTCCAGGAACTCTTCTCAGTATGACACCATTATGTAAAGTTTAAAAACGTGCACCCCAATGTTCACTGCAGCACTATCTACAGTAGCAAAGACATGGAAGCAACCTAAACGTCCATCGTCAGAGAAATGGATAAAGAAGATGTGGTACGTATATACAATGGAATACTACTCAGCCATAAAAAAGAATGAAATAATGCCATTTGCAGCAACACGGTTGGACCTAGAGATTCTCATACTAAGTGAAGTAAGTCAGAAAGAGAAAGAGAAATGCCATATGATATCACTTATATGTGGAATCTAAAATATGACACAAATGAACTTATTTACAAAACAGAAACATACTCACTGACATAGAGAACGGACTTGTGGTTGCCAAGGGGGAGGGATGGAGTGGGAGTTTGGGATTAGCAGATGCAAACTAGTATATACAGGATGGGTAAACAACAATGTCCCACTGTATAGCACAGGGAACTATATTCAATATCCTGTGACAAACCATAATGGAAAAGAATATCAAAAAGAATGTATATATATGTATAACTGAATCACTTTGCTGTACAGCAGAAATTAACACAACATTGTAAATCAACTATAGTTCAATTAAAAAAAAAATTTCAAAGCAACACTATATAATGTGCACAGACACACACTTTTGTTGTGGAAGCATGAAAACACCCCAGGCATGACCCACAACCAACGAGAGGTGAGTGGTGACCCAGAGGACGAGGGGGACACCCTGGCTGTCCATGTACCACTTTACATATTTAAAATTAGAAGAGAAATGGGGACCAAGTACGGGGAATGACATTTTAGACTGTTAAGAGTTTTCTGTTTTATTTTTGATGCCATGTAAACTGAATCTAGACGGTGGATACGTGTGTATTATATTATATGCGGTACATCACATTTAACATTTTTACTGATGAAAATAAAGGAAGCGTGTGGGGAGGAGGCTGTCCGCAGTTAGGGTGCTCAGCAGCCACTCGCCACGGCAGCTACTGAGTCTTTGAAACGTGGCCGGTCCAAATTGAGATGTGCCTTAAGTGTAAAATACAACCAGATCTGTGCACTTCGTATGGAAAAAAAAGAATATGAAAGTCTCTTTCCCCTCCAGTCTCCCAAGAGTGAGCACATGCACTTGCATCGGGGCAGGGGGCAGGGAGGGAGCGTGCAGCACCCTCTGGAATCCGCATCTGGCCCAGCGGGTAGCTGCTGAATGAACACTGAGATGAATTAGCGGAGGCTGCGTTGAGGGGCTTGGTGACGGGCGTAGGGACGGAGCCCCTCAACCAAGAAGAGGGAGATGCTGAGTTTTGGCGAAAGGCTTAGTTTAGGGTCCTGAGGGACCCTGAAGGGGGCAGTGACCAGGCCGCTGGCTGAAGGCACAGAGGTATGGCGGGAGCTGGAGATGGTTACACTGCCCACCCCACACCTGGGCTCACAAAACTCCCACAAATGCCACTTGGGAACAGAACCTTGGTCCTGCTTGTGGCTGCAACAGGCAGGGGGCCCAGGCACCAGGCAACGCTGGGTTCAGACTGCTGCGCTCACACCAGCTCCATCCCGGGCACACAGCACGTTCCCTAAGCTTCGGTTTGCCCACCGGTAAAGTGCCATTTCCAGGATTAGGGGAGGCAGTGTCTGCAAAGTGCTTGCCACATGGGGCCTGGCCCATGGTGAGCCCTCAAGACAAGTTAGCCCTTGATCAGCTGATGCCTGTGCTGACAGAGATGGCGGCGGGTGTGGGACCCCGGGGGCTGGCATGCAGGCTCCGTCAAGGCTAGTTGCACGGGCAGGTGAGGGCATGGTCTCCAGCAGCCCCGGAGCTTTTCCCAGCCTCCAGGAAGGGATGGGGATGGCAAGACGTGAGGGAGGCGGGAGGGTGGCAGAGCTCACAGCTGTGGGCAGCTCCACTGGGCAGGGGCAGGGGGCACTGCCTCAAGGACCAGCGGCGCAGGTGGTCCTGCGGCGCAGGTGGTCCTGCAGGCGCACCTGAGGGGCGCTCCCAGCAAAGGCGACGTCCCAGCGGGGCCACGACACGGGGCGGGGACAAGGGTCCAGGAATGGGCAGAGGCGCTGAGGGAACTGTGCGAACCAAGGCTGGGAGGTGAAAGAGCAGGTGGGCAGAAAGCCCTTAAGATGAGCAAGACCAAGGCCGCAGCAGGGTCCGCGCTGCCCCAGGCGGAGAGGCCTGGAGACGGGAAAAGCCCCCTTTCGGAGCAGCCTGGGGCCGGGAGCACACAGTCCGTGGCCTTTCACCTGAACCCGAGCGGAGTCTCCCAGCGGGAGGAGAGCCTCTGACACCAGGGCCACCCACCCCCCAACCTGCCAAGAAGAGGAGGGTGATACGTTCCAGGCTGGATTCACAAAATATCGCAGTCTCCGGGGCTCTTATCTGAAAATGTTTGCAAATACACCAAATGGAACTTATTTTCAGAAAGTTTTTCGCCTCAGGGGATTAATTTTACTCTTTCAGCTTCTTTTAGAATGTTCATCTGACAGCTGACGAGGGCTCCACCAGCTTCATGCCTGTGCCCCAGTTCAGGGACGGGGTGCCTGTCCCCAGGGGTCCTCAGAGCTGGCCCCAGGCAGGAAGGAAGGAGCAAACCACTCAGCCTCGACTGAGTTCTGTACTGGGTTTAATATAGTTCAGCACTGTCCCCCCCAAATTCTTGTTCACCCAGAACATGGCCTTATCTGGAAATAGGGTCTTTGCAGATCACTCTGGACTAGAGAGGGACCTAAAGCCAATGGTGTCCTTTTAAGAGGCAGAGGAGGACGCACAGAGGCGGAGGCCACCAAAGGCGGGCAGAGATAGCGGTGAGTCCACAGGCCCGGGCACGCCTAGGACTTCCGCCCCCAGGAGCCTGGAGGGAGGCACGGAACGGATCCTTCCTCAGAGCTTCCAGAAGGAGCCAGCCCTGCCGACCCCCTGACCTCAGACTTCTGGCCTCCAGACTGTGAGAGAATAAATACTTGCTGTTTTAATCCACGTAGTTTGTGATGCCTTGTGACAGCAGCCCCAGGAAACTAAGATAAGCTCCTAAAACGTCCAGGCGCCCGAGGCAGCACAGAGCCCGCGAAGGTCCAGGCCCGCGTCCTCGCGCCCCTTCCTCTCCCCCCGGACTCAGCGCCGCCACTCCGTTCGCTTCCCCAAGGAAGCACACCGGCCTCGGTCGCCACGCCTACTTCGGCCCCACCAGACAGGGGCCCCCCGTGGCCCCCGGAGAAGGGTGAAGGGTCAGGCTGGGCCAGGTCCATGAGGGTTTACTTTTCTTCAGAAAAGGCAGTTCTTGAAAGTTTCTGGGTAGGACAGCACGATCTGACACACGTTTTAGGAGAAAGTTGTATCAGGAGTGGAGCTGAAGAAAGGGCTCAGGCTGGCGGTGTAGGAATAGTGGACGGGCATGGCAGGTGTGCGGCCAAAGCCAGCCTGGGGTCAGGGAGAAAGGCAGCCCTCCGGGTGCCAGAGCCGTCCCCATCCCCCACCCCCACCCCCCGGTCTGCTGGGAGCTCCTGCCCTCGGTAGAGCCCACGTGGTCGTGACCACACAGTTTGCTCGATCAGGACAAGCGCCGCAGAGACAGGGAGGAAATGATCATTCTGTGGAATGTGCTGTGCTTTGACACAGATCTCACTGGTCCTAAAGTAACAGGACTTCTATTGACATTCTGTTGAGGATCAATAGTAGATAAAAAGGTAAAGTAGAGATCGTGGCTTCTCTACATGAAACAAACATGGAGATTTTAAGAAAACCATTATAAACAGCGACAGGACCCACCAGGCTTTCTCCCACCTCCCCAGTAAGTCCTTAGAATTCAAACTGGGGACATAATGATGTATGGGCACTGTTTTCCAAAGTTACATTTTCTTTTTCCATTTTGGTGGGGGTTTTTCCTGAAAAACGCTGGGCTGAAAAGTAGCGAATTAAGCAAAGACATTGGATCATCTAGAAAATAAACCAATGGACATTAGGCTGCTGCCTCTGTCTCCTACAAAAATAGGTACACAGGTATATGAAGAGTTTATTCTTATTTATATGCCAGAATTCATTTTTCTTCGAGTCTCTCATTTATTAATTTTTATTCATATCTTGGTGAGAAAACAGTGCTTTGGGGCAATAACAACACTGAGGGCTTGCGTGCAGCCCTCCCCCGGCCCGGAGGTCACCCAGAGGTCAGTGCCCACCAAGCCCAGCAGTGTCTCCCCAACACTGCCGCCTGGGAGCCTGGGAACTCAGCCTGCGCCCAGCCCCCTTGACCCCGGCGCAGCCCTGCTGTGGCTGGCTGTGCCGTGCTGGCTTCTGGGTGAGGAGCCGTCCCACCAGCTCGCCACACCTGGATGCGACAGAGTGTGCAGGTCTATGTGCTGCCGCTCAGCACCCACAGGTGCCCTCCAAGTTGCGCTCCTATGATGCCTTGTCAAGGGAAGCACCAGCCCACGGCCAGGCCACTCCACCCAACACGTTGCACCTGGCGTCCTGGGTGCCCCAGGCAAGGCCACTGGCCTGGCCCTCAGACATCGCCGGGGAGGCTGTGTGTGTGTGTGTGTGTGTGTTCGTGTGTGTGTGTGTGTGTTCATACACTGGTGCATGTGCTTGCAAACAAGTGTATGTGTGGGAGTATGAACACATGCATGCATGTGTACGTGTGCACACGTGTGCATTTGTGTTTGTGGGTTTTCCTATGTGTGTGTGCACTCATGTGATGTCTGTGCACGCTCATATGTGCATGCATGCATCGCACATAACTGTGTGCCTGTGTGTGCATTCATAAGTGTGCGTACATACGTATGTGTGTGCCTCTGTACACGTTGGAGGTTCCCACCTGCTCGGCGTCACGACACCAGCCAAGAGTAAAAACATTGCTCACCAGCAGTTTCATCTTCACCACAAACACCATCTGCCTGATTTTTTAAATTAAATGATTGTTTAATTGAATATCAGTCAAAAATTCAGTTTTGTGGTTGCGATTTGTGTTGCCAAGAGCACCTCCTCTGCCTGAGGAAGCATGTAAACCCAGGCACTCTGGGATCACTGGTTCATCAGTCTTAAGAAAACACGGCTTCTTTGGTGACTGTGTCATGTGTGGTGTTAATTAAATTATTCTTTTAAATATAAACAACCTTTATGTTTAAAATAGTAACTTACAAACTCAGCATTAAGTGATGTAAAAACACTAAAATGTGTTTAATTTTGGTATTTCATGATGATAATAAACTCTTGGTCTGGCCTCCACCAGGCCAAGAGTTTATCATTATTCTGAGAAATAGAATAAGACCCATATTTTAAGAAAGCTCCAAGAACTGGCATTATTTTCCAAGGAGCATAAAGAATCAATTCTAAACAACTAACTTAAACTTTCAAAAAGGAGAACAAGCGTGAATGAGAAGGGCTTGCGCGGTGGATAAACTGCCAGGACTCTGGAGCCATCACAGGAAGTTCGTCCCAATTAGAAGGAAGCTGGGCAGCTTCACGATTCTCCACTCGCTTCCCCGAGTACTGGTCTTTGGAACGATTTGAGTGTAGGGATATTTGAGATTTTATTTCCTCTAGTAAACTTTAAAAATTAAAACCCTGGTATCCCACATCATTATATCAGCCTCTATAACGTGGACTTAACCATATTCCTGGAGTTAGAAACACATCTTTAAAAATCCCATCTGGCTTCTTGGTCAAACATACATTTGACGGGGCAGAAGCCGCTGTCCGCACCCCCAGATGCTCTCTGCTGCCCCGCCCCATTCTGCCCTTCTGCTCTACCCCAAGGAAAGTTTGACACTTGATTTTGCTTGCAAATTTGAAAGATTCAGAAGGCATCTAACATTTTCAGCTGCACAAACCGTGTAAGACAGAACCTCAGAAAACAGGAAGGATACGGGAGGGCCTGACAGCTGACGTCTGTGCTGCTCACGCATTTGCTCCGTGCCGGGGGTCCCCGCCCAGCTGCCTTCCGCAAGAGCCCACCACGTGCCCAGCC
This sequence comes from Balaenoptera acutorostrata, assembly GCF_949987535.1. NCBI lineage: Eukaryota > Metazoa > Chordata > Mammalia > Artiodactyla > Balaenopteridae > Balaenoptera > Balaenoptera acutorostrata. The sequence continues at coordinate 144,258,864 of NC_080068.1, read as the reverse complement.
ACTGGGCACACACTGGCCAGGCTGCCTCCTCGTTAGTTCTGGAAGGCAAGCCTTGCAGCTGCCGGTGAGGTCTCTGCCCCAGGAGTGAGGAGCAGCCCTGCTCAGGGGGCAGGAGATGCCTGGCAGTGCCGTATTGATTTGGCTTAGGTAGATGGGGAAAAGTATTTTAAAAGTCACTTGTGCTGCCACTTATCACTTTTTCTACTTACATTGATGGCCAGTAGGCTGGGGGTGTGGGGGCAGGGGGCGCCAGGCCATAAGGACCGGAGTGGGACTAGTTGGGCCGGGCCCTCAGCCTGGCTGAAGCCAGAGGCCCAATATGGACCATTATCTGAAGAGGTCTGTGGATGAGGACCTAATAGGTTGGCTCTGGATGATTCTTCTTCCTCGGGTGGCATCAGCATAACAAGGAGAAGACACTGCCCGTGGCCTCTCCGATCAGAATCCCCAGGTTTCAAAGTAATGGTCCAAGCATCAGCACGACTGCTTTGCCTCCTCCACTGAACGGTGACAGGTCTGCACTTCTCTGAGTGGAAAGAGGGCCTCCTCTCTGTAGCAGTTTCCGTTGCAGCTGGGCAGTCTGGCCAGGTCCCGGCTGGATGTGGGCCTCGGTCACCTGGGTACATGGGAACTCGAGCTGCAGGCAGTGCCCTAGGAGCTAAGGAGAGGTCTCACCCAGAGCCTGCACCCGGAAACTACATCTCCAACGCTACATCTGGCTACTTATTCACAGTTAGAAGTGGGCCCCTATACACTCTAGAGAGATTACACATTATTTCCTTAGCTTCTGTCACCTCAAGTGTCTTGTGCTGTGCTCACCCTAGCAGAGCACAGAGTGTGCCCTCAGCTCCTTTTGCAGGAGGCACACACCATTCGGGTCAAGGTGGGGCTCTGCTTCGAGCACGTTCAGAATTAGCAGCACACCTGCCTGGCACCACAATTCCAGCACATGGGAGTTGGATCACCTTTTCCCAAGATTCAGAGCCTGCCTGGCTCCCAGTCAGCCCACAAGCCTGGGTGGAAACACACTTCACCATCATCTGGAACGCATTTCATATTGCATGTGTAAACATGCACACACATGCATATCCTAATGATTTGAAAGTATGACCTTCACATCAATTAAGGCTATTTAAGGGGTATATTTCAAATGAAATGCTATAATATTCAAAATCACCAGATTAATGAATTAATCAACAGGATAATAATCTTTGCCAGAAAAACTATGACTGTGATTTTCCAGAATAGGATTGGATTGTTCTTATGTATTAACCAAAATAAGCTCAGCTTTGCTGTAAAAACCCCATCGCCAGTTTCCAGAAAAAGAAATGTATGGGACCTGATATACACACAGAAATTTAGTCTCAGAAAGAGGTTGGATTTAGTCAACCAACTAGCATAATACAACTGTTCAAACTCAACATTTGTCTGACCAAATTCAATCATTTCCCCCCAAAACGGATTTGTGTCGACATCCTCTAACCCCAATGTGACGAATATCTCCAATAACATGGCAGTTAATTTAATAAAGGAACTCACCAATTTTAAATTGCAATAAATTTACCAAACATTTTCACTGTTTATGGAGCGCTTTACAGTAAGAAAGTACCAACAAAAGCAGGCACATCCGTGTACAAAGTGTTGCTGTTGGGTGCTTCTTCACGTCTTCCATTCCTAAAGGACCAGCTGCTCTGTCTTTCTGCCCTCTCAGCGAGCGTTCTTCCCGCCGCGAAATCACCCTCGCTGGGTGAGCTCTCACTCCGGTCTCGGAGGGCGCCCAGGGAACGGACTTGCCAAAGAGAAGTGCGGTGGGGCGAGCCAACCCCAAAACATTTATTGTAAACTTTAAAATGGAGTCCGGATACGAACAGACACAGAAAACAAGAGAAACCTCCCAGACACATAAATAATCATACTGGAGGACCAGTCTCGTGGCGGGTGGCCCCCAGAGGCGCTGGGCCAGACCGCCCCTGAAGATGCGTCGCCACGGAGAGGCCTGGCTCTGCGCCCCGCCAGCCCCCGACCTCCCTCGCTGCGGTGGCGGGTAGGGAGGCGGCCGCAGTACATCCGGATCGGCCCGGGGGCTCAGCAGGCCCGGCTCGGCTCCCAGGGGCGCGCCGCCTCGCAGGGCGGCCGGCAGCAGTAGGGGTAGGAGGCGTTGAGGTCGGGGTCCGAGGGCGCGTACCCCGGCAGCTCCACAGACGGGTGCCCCCCGCAGCACACCTCCACGCCCGCCTCGTCAAACGCGTGGAAGACGCCCACGTTGATGTAGGAGACCGCGTGGCGCGCCGCGAAGCCCGCGCAGTCCCCAGGGGCGGCGAAGTCCGACTCCTCCGGGGACAGGATGGAAGCCTCGCTCGGCCGCTGCTGCAGCCTCCGCCCCCGCCGGCCCCGTCGGCCCCGCCGCGCCCGGGAGCCTGGCGGCTGCGCACGGAACCCCGGGCCGCCGCGGGGCCGCGCCAGGGCCCGGCCTCCCTTCCGCCGGCCGCGCCGGCCGCGCCGGGCCTGCGAGGACTTGTAGTTCTTGACCAGCAGGAGGCTGAGCAGGCCCAGGAGGCACTCGAGCGAGTTGAAGACGGTGGAAAGCACCAGGCCGCGCTGGTAGTCCTTCAGCTGGCGGCACTTGGCGGACGTGGCGCTGTCCAGGGTGCTACGGGCGCGCGGGGCGCCGGGGGCCGCGGCCGCAGTGCCCGGGGCCGGGCCAGGGGCCGCGGCCGGCGCGCGCGGGGGCAGGCAGTAGTGGGAGTACTTGCGTTCCACTAGGGACACGGTGTCGCCGTCGATCACGGCGCCCGCGAAGGCGCTGAGGACCCCGAGCATGAAGACGAGAACGCCGAGCAGGAGCAGGTTCTGGCTGTTCACCCGCCCCGAGGGCCCGGCTGCGCTCCCCGGCTCGCCCGGCGCAGCCTCCGGAGCCCCCGCTGGGGCCGCGGGGACCCCGAGCCCCGGGCCCGGCCCCGGCCCCGCGAGGGGAGCGTCCCGGGGCCCGCAGCAGAGCAGGGCGGCGCCGAGCAGCGAGAGGCCGGCGGCCAGCAGCAGCCCCGAGTAGAAGGCGCCGGCGGCCGCCCCCAGCCGGAACGGCTCCCCGCGCAGCTCCGAGCCCAGCGAGAAGCACTTGAGGCCGACGGCGGCGGCACTGAGCGCGCAGGCGAGCAGGAGGCAGGAGGAGAGCGCGGCGCAGGCCCCGCGGACGCTCCACTTCATCCTCCGCGCCCGAGCCGGCCCGCACCCCGCGCGCCCGCCGCCGCCCGCCGCCGCCCCCGCCGCCTGCGCCTCCTCCCGGCGCCGCGCGGCCGGACCGCCGGCCTCCTCCTCATCCTCCCGCGTCCTCCCGGGCCCGCGCCGCCGCCGCCGCCGCCGCCGCCGCCGGAGCCCGCATCCTCCGCCTCCCGCCGCCGCCGCCGCGGCCCCGCGCAGGGAACCGATGCGACGCGGAGGACCGCAGGACGCGCGCGCCCACTCCCCAGCCCGCGGTGCCCCTCCCAGGACGTTCAGCTCCCCCCCACCCCACCCGCGGCCCGGTGCGCCAGGCCCAGGCGCCGCCCTCCCCCCTTCCCCCCAACCCCCGTAGCCCCTAGGACACCCCTCTGCCGCCTCCCCAAGGAGAGGTGCCCGCTCGCCGCGTCTCTCCGCCTTCCTCCCCCTATCAGCGCCCCTGGCCTCTCTGGGAACGCCACCCTCCACCCCTGCCTCCCTCCCCTGATGCCCCCAGGCCCCACCTCCGGCACCTCCCACCTCTCGAGACCCTGCCTTTGCGCTCCCCTGGTCACAGGGCTGGGGTCTCACTCCATGCCCACCGGCCTGCTAGAAATCAGGAAGCCTGGGAAGTTAGCTTGGGGGCAGGAATAGGGGCGCCCCGGCGCTGAGGGGCTACGGGGGAAAGCCTGACTGCGGGAGGGGGAAGAGGCGAGTCTGGGGGAAAGCGGAAGAAGGAAGAGCCCGGGGTGGGGGGGGGGAGGAGGTTTGAGTGCGGGGGTGGGGGTGGGGGAAGGGACGGGGAGCGAGGAGCTCGGGGGAGGGGTGAGATGAGGGCGGGAGTCCGGATGCGGGGTGGGGGGCAGGGTTTGGAGGAGGAGCTCAGAGGCTGCGACCCTCCTGCGCCGCCCGGGTAGTACCGGCTCGAGGGCGCGGGGGAGGGGGTGCAAGTGCTGCGGAACTGGAGGTGAAGCCTCAGGCAGAACCTTGGAGGAGTCTCGTTGCGCTTTAGTCGCAAAAGCCCTTCTCAGGGATCATGCAGGAATTTCCCCCAGATGCGGGTGCGAGTGAGTTAACTCATCAGAAGGCGGTTCACGGCCTGAGAGCACCGCGGGGGAGGGGGGTGCAGCGCGGGGGAGGGTAAATCGGCTCCTTCCGACCGACGCGGACCGAGAAGAACTCTCGATGAGTGAGAGGAAGGCTTGGGGGTGGGTGGGGCGTGCAGATGGCCTTCCCCCAGGCCTCTCTGGGCCCCCAGCCTCCTCCCGGAACCAGACCTGGGAGGGGCGTCTCTGGAAAGCCCTCTGAGGTCCCACCGGGCCGAGCGTCTGGGCCCGCGCCCTCGGCTCTTTCCACACCGTCGCTGCCGCTGCTGCAGCGAGGCACGGGGAGCCGATGACTCACCCTGCCGGCTAATTGCAGCGTTAAATAACTTTGCGCTGGATCCAGGGGAGGCAGGAGTGGCAGCAGCTAGAGAACGCGCTGGGGGAGGAGGGGACGGGGGAGGTGCAGGGGTGCTTTGAGAACACACCCGCGTTCCTGACGCCCGCTTGGCAAGTTCAGGCCTGGGAAGACGTCCCCCAGAACTCACAGCGTCATGCCCCTTCCTTCACAGAGTGTCCAGGGTGCCCGGCGAGCAGGGGCACAAGCCCCCAGAGGCCGCTTGCGTCTGGAGAAAGCCTCACCCGCATTCGCCAGGCAGCCCGCGCGCAGGGGTCCCTCGCCCACGTTTCACGGAAGCCATCTGCCCAGTGAATACATGTGAGCGCCCTTCATGCGGCTCTCTGGACATTTGCGTGGGATTGACTTGAACGTCAGTAGCTGCGCGGAGAAGGAGCAGGTTTGGCGGTATTTTTAGCGGGGGGTGCAGATTTTAGAACATCGGCTGAACCTCCTGATTCCGTCCTGCTCCGCATGCATGACGACTTGCCAGAAAAGTAGGGGTAGTGAGCCTTCTTTCACATTTATGGTGTATAGGTTTTAAAAGGACAGTGTGTAAATCAGCTTGTATAATAATCGTGGCACCCACGCGCGTAAGCGGAGTTGCTATGAGCTGACTTCCAATGATTATTTCGGTTTCCAGGGAGACGAGGTTTGCAGCCACCTCCGTGAAGGATGGAGCCGCTTCTCCATTCCCAATGCGGTGCCGCAGCAGCCCGATTGATCAGGCTTTGCGGGGAGAAGGGAGCTGACTCGCCTGGTCCTGCGCCCGGCCTCGAAAGAAGGCCTGAGTCGGCCTGGGCGGGCTGGGGGGCGGGGTCGTGCAGCAGCCTCTCAAATCGAAAGACCTGAACTAGGCAGGTCTGTGGTTTAGTATTTCTCCGGGATCTGGCCTCCTCTCTCCTCCGGAGCTCGCCACCGCCCCCTCTCACTGGACACTTCCCTCCCCTTGACCACCTCTATGTTCCTTAAATGAGCCGTGCCTCTTCCACAAGCAGGGCCTTGGCATGTGCTGTTGCCTTTTTCTGCTTTATGTTCCCCATGCCACATCCTCAGCCTTTTCATTTCTTAGACCTTAGCTTCAGCTCCCTTAGTCGGACCTAACTTTTGTTGGGTGCCCTCTGTCCTGCCGGCAATGTAAAGAGTGCTCCCCAGGGCTTTCTTGTTCAGTCCTTGCAACAAACCCTGAGGCACCTGGCACTGTGATCCTAACAGAGGCTTCCCACCCAAAATCGGGTGACCTGTGGAGACAGAACTCAAACCCAGACTCTGTGCCCTCCCCCTGCCCCCCACCACCCTGCCCCCCACCTCCCTGCGCCCCACCTCCCTCCGCCCCACCTCCCTGCGCCCCACCTCCCTGCACCCCACCTCCCTCCGCCCCACCTCCCTGCACCCCACCTCCCTCCGCCCCACCTCCCTCCGCCCCACCTCCCTCCGCCCCACCTCCCTGCACCCCACCTCCCTCCGCCCCACCTCCCTCCACCCCACCTCCCTGCACCCCACCTCCCTCCGCCCCACCTCCCTGCGCCCCACCTCCCTCCGCCCCACCTCCCTGCACCCCACCTCCCTCCACCCCACCTCCCTGCACCCCACCTCACTGCACCCCACCTCCCTCCGCTCCACCTCCCTCCGCCCCACCTCCCTGCACCCCACCTCCCTGCACCCCACCTCCCTCCGCCCCACCTCCCTGCACCCCACCTCCCTGCCCTCCAGCTCCTAACAAAGAGTCTCCCATAACAAGCAGGATCTCCCAGTGGTCTCAACGTCTGTCTTCCCGACCAGACTGGGAGCTCGGTGCAGGCAGGGTCCGTGTCCGACTTGTCCCCACCTTCTCCCCATCAGGGCTCGGCCCTGCCCTAGCCGAGCAGAATGGACGAGTGACCAGATGGATGGATGGGTTGATGGCAGCCAACCTGGGGTTGCTCTGTCCTGTGACAGCATCTAATGTCAGTCCAGGTTTGCTCCCAAGGAGAACGGGGCCAGGTGACACAGGCCAGGCCAGCAGGCGGGAGAGGACCCACCTCCCTGTTGCGGAGAGCTTGTGGAGCTCTGCCGGCAGAGAGCGACCAGCGGGTGTCCTGTCATAAAGTGTCTTGAGCTGTGCAAGTTCGGACTTCATCCTGAGGCTGGGGAGACCCTAGAAGGGCCAAAGGATGCTGTGCTGTGTTTTAGAAGCACTGCTTCGAGAAGGCTGGGCTGGGGAAATGGCGGCATGTGGGGGGTCTCGTGCAGGTGGACAGTCCTGCCCCCATCACAGTGTTCATCTCGGGTTTCCCCCCCGCCCGGCCTCCCACCGCCTGGCACTCAGCAGATGGTCAGCTATCTTGCCGAGAGTGTGTCTGTCTCCCCTCTGTGTCCGCAGGAGGGAGGGGCAGAAGTCTGGGGTCCCTGCCATACAAAGCTCACAGGGACCCTGTAACCGCCCACTTTCACAGTGAGCGCCTCTGCACCTGAGCTGGTTTCTGACACCTACGACCAGGGGTGTAAATTAAAACAACCCATGCACATTTTGAAAGTTAATTCCATTGCTTTTTGACAGAATCCTTTTCCCCAACCCCTGACGGTCTCACCTGTGAAGCTCCTCCCCTCCCAGCCACCCCGACAGCGGCCAGCGGGGACCCTGGCACAGCTGCGGTCCAGGAAGTGACTTGGGGGCCCCACAGTGAACTCTGAGGCAGGGAGCTCACTCCGGAAAGAAGCACCGCCCTCGTGAGAAATGCCCCTCTAGGTGGTGAGGGGCAGGTGGGAAGGAGTAAGTTTTGCAATCACAGACCCTACCACATGCCAAGCAAATCCACAGGGACCCTTGAGTCGCCAGCGCGTGGGACGCATCACTGCCACATTTTAAAAACAGGGCACAGAGAGCAGAGATGACGATGTTTTTATTTTTATTTTTTATTTTTTAAACTAATTAATTAATGGGTTTTTTGTTTTTTTTTAAATTTATTTATTTATTTATTTATGGCTGTGTTGGGTCTTCGTTTCTGTGGGAGGACCTTCTCTAGTTGTGGCAAGCGGGGGCCACTCTTCATCGCGGTGCGCGGGCCTCTCACTGTCGCGGCCTCTCTTGTTGCGGAGCACAGGCTCCAGACGCGCAGGCTCAGTAATTGTGGCTCACGGGGCCCAGCCGCTCCGCGGCATGTGGGATCTTCCCAAACCAGGTCTCGAACCCGTGTCCCCTGCATTGGCAGGCGGATTCTCAACCACTGCGCCACCAGGGAAGCCCAATGATGACGATGTTTTTAAACCGTCATGTGTTTTTTTCTGATTACAGAGGTAATCATGTGTCAAGTGAAGAATATTTTCCCTATTAACTTTAAATTGCATTTTAATCTTACATATTTATTAGCATCTAAAATCCAATCTCCTACAGTGTTTACTTCAATTAATTTGGCTGATTCTAATTATTTTTTCTAATTTGTTTTTCATTTAACTTTCCAGCATTTTTATCCTTTATCTTTTTAACTGGTTAAATGCTCAAATGTTTCTGTTATTATTAATTCTAAGCCCCTTTTTTTTCCAGGAACAATCAATATTGATCTTCACGTGTAGGTGCAGTGTGTGCGTCTCTGTGCCAACGCTGCACAAGTGATGGTTCACGTAAAGCGCTCAGTCTCACAAAACCAGAGCCAGTGAATTATTGGCGATACAGCATGCACTTTACTATTTTATAAGCTTTCGTCTTGTACAATATAACAGAGCCACAGGAACATCCATAAAATATGCATGGAACAGTTTAATGACTTATATGAGCACCTGCGTCCTTGCCACCACATCAGGAAACAGAACACTGAAGATGCAAAGATGCAGCTCGCCCTGCCCTCCCCCAAAGGTTCTGCTGACTTCACTGAAACCACTTCTTTGTGTTTATTTGTACTTTGATCACCTAAGCATGCACCCCTAAACATTTCAGTTTGGCTTTGCCTGTTTTTTGAACTTAATACAAATGGAATCATAGAGCATGATTGTTGCACATCTGGTTTCTTTCGTCCAACTGAATGCCTGTTGTTGTGTCTGTAGTTTATCCCTTTTAATGCTGGTACTAAGCCATTGTGCGAATGTGCCACAATTTATCCATTTTACTGATGATGAGCATTTGATTGTTTCTAGTTTGGGGATATTATGAATAAAGCTGTTGTGAACTTTCTTATGCTTGTGCACTGATGCACTTGAGCCTGCATTTTGTTGGATCATGAGTAATGTATATGTTCAGATTTTTGTGCGCGTTTTTATTGAGACACAATTTATGTGCAATAACAATCACTGATTTTAAGTGTTCGATTCAATGAGTTTGGACAACTGTACACATTGGTATGAGTCACCACCACAGTCACAATACAGGACTAGTCCAAACCCTCCACCAAAGTTCCCCTTTTCAGTCATGCTCTCCTCCACCCCAGGCCCTACATAACTGCTCATCTGATTTCTGTTGCTGTAGTTTTAGTAAAAACTTTCATGCTCCTACAATCATAAAGTATGTAGTCTTTCATGTTTGGCTTCTTTCACTTGACAATGCTTTGTTTTTATTGTTGAGTAGAATTCCACCAAGATTTGACTATCCATTCACAAGATGATGGACATAGTTTGTCCATGTGGAGTTACTATGAGTTAACATTCACGTGCAAGTCTTTTGTGAACATATGTTTTAATTTTTCTTGGGTATATACTTAGGAGTGGAATTGCTAGGTTGTGTCTAACGTTTACATTTAACTTTATAAGAAACTGACTCATTGTTTTCCAGAGTGGCTGTACCATTCTGCACTTCCCTCAGCAGAATGAAAGTTCCCAGCACTCCATCCCCTCACCAAACCTCGGTGTTATCAGGAGTCTTCTTAGTAATGCTGACCAGATGATTTTGATTGGAATTATACTGAACCTATAGATTAATTTGAGCATAAGTGGTATGTTAGCAACGTTGAATCTTCTGATCCATGAACAAGGTTTATCTCTACATTTATTTAGGTCTTCATTAATTTCTGTCAATATTTTATAGTTTTCAGTATACAGGCCTTGCACACATTTTGTTAAATTTACCTTTAAGTATTTTGTATATTTAATCCTTCTGTAAATACTACTTTAAATAATACTTTCTTGTCCAATTGTTTGTTACTAGTATATGGAGATACATTTGATTTTTCAAGTTGCCTTTTAATTCTGTAACCTTGCTAAATTGACTTACGCTAGCAGCTAGTTTTGTAGATTCCTCAACATTTTCTATATAGACAATCATATCACAGGTAAGTAGAAACAGTTTTAATGCTTCTTTTCCTACCTGCATGCCTTTTATGTTTTGTTTATTTGTTTGTTTGTTTATTGTGCCTGCACCGCAGCAGGGATCTTAGCTCCCTGACCAGGGAAGCACGGAGTCCTAATCACTGGACCACCAGGGAATTCCCCATTGTTCCTGATTTCAGTGGGAAATCATCTGATTTTTCATCCTTAAGTATGATGCTTTTCTGGAGAAAATTTTCATCAGGTTGAAATCTATTTCTAGTTTTCTGAGAGTTTGTTTAATCATGAACAGGTGATGAGTTTTGTCAATTTGTTGTTGTTGTTGTATTTGTTGAAATTATTATATGGCTTTTCTTTTTCAGTCTGTTAGTATGGTGAATTACATTTATGGCATTCCTAATCTAATTCCCACTTGGTCATTCTCAGGCAAGTAGCATCTATTGCCTATTATCAGGAAGAGAGGTACAGATACTTCTGCCCACTACATCTTGCTTTAGGAGTCACCAAGGAAAACACAATACAGTCAAGCACTCGATGGAACAAGCTTTACGCACACAGAGAAGTGACAGAGCAAAATAACAGCTTCACAAGTGAGTGTTGGTCTCCCATGGCCAGCGGGTCCTTCCCAGCAGCTGATATGTGGCCATTAGCCTGCATGCACCCCGCTTGTGCTGCAGCAGGAGGACCCCGTCTCCTCCCTACAAGGAGCAGATGTGGGGCTGGTCAGGTGCCCTACGGCATACACTCCTAAGCAGAACAGAGGAACACATATTGAGCCTAAAACAGGGGAAAATATTCCCACACAAGGTGACAAGCCCAGTACAGGCTTGAGGACTCTTTACCTCTTGGTGAGGAAGTGCTCCAGGCCCAAGGCCCATTGTTATGGGCCAAGTGGGGGATTAAAAGACTGTGTGCACAAGACTGCCTTTCTCAACAGTCATAATGTGTTGTCCTTTTTATACTGGGGCGGATGTGATTTGCTATTATTTTGTTGAGGATTTTTTTTTTAACATCTTCATTGGGGTATAATTGCTTTACCATGGTGTGTGAGTTTCTGCTGTATAACGAAGTGATGTTGAGGATTTTTGTGTCTAGGTTAGTGAGGGATACTATGTTTAGTTTTCTGGTAATGTTTCTGTCTTGTTTTAGTGTCACGTGATGCTACCTTCATAACTGGGTTGCGAAGTACTCACTTTCCCTTTTCTGAAGAATCTGTGTAGAATTGGTATTATTTCTTCCCTAAGTGTTTGGTAGAATTCACTTGTGAAAACGTCTGGGGTTAAAGTTTTCTTTCTGGGATGATTTTAACTATACATTCAATTTTTTTAAACAGTTATACGGCTACTCAGGTTATATGTTTTTCTTGATAAACGTTAGTAGTTTGTGTCTTTTGAAGAATTTGTCTACTACATTGAAGTTTTCAGATTTGCTGGCATAAAGTTGTCCACAATATTCCCTTTTAAGTGTGATTTTTATTATATGTAAAATATATCTCAATAAAGCTGAAAGAATAAAATGTTTAAAACTTAAAAAAAAATTTTATGTCTGTAGGATCTGTAGTGAAATTCCCTCTTTCATTCCTGATATTGATAATCTGTGTGCTTTTTGCTTGATCAGTTTGGCTAGAGGTTTGTCAGTTTTTGACCGTTTGTAAAAACTAGTTTCCGGTTTCATTATTTTCTTTATTTTTTGTTTTATATTTCATTGATTCTGCTCTCTTATTTTCCCCCTTTTTTTCTGCTTACTTTGGCTTTAGTTTGCTCTTTTTTTTTCTGGTTCTGATTTGAGACCTTTCTTCGTTTCTTACATAATCCTTTAATGCTATAAATTTCCCTTTAAACATTGCTTAGTGGCTTACATCAACACTGAGTGAATTGAATCCGTTAGTTTGAACTTGAATTCATAAAAGAAAATTCACTTTTTCTTTACATGCCCCCATAACTTTTTAAGGTGGTACCTGATGGAAGATACTAGAAGGTAGTACTCAAACTGAAAGACAGGAGCTGGGAGAACAGATGGATGGTGGATGGAGGGATAGGTAGGGGACTTCACTGATAGTCCAGTGGTTAAGAATCCACCTTCCAGTGCAGGGGACACGGGTTCGATCCCTGGTTGGGGAACTAAGATCCCACATGCCGCGAGGCAGCTAAGCCTGTGCACCGCAACTACCGAGCCTGCGAACCACAACTAGAGAGAAGCCCACGCGCTGCAACGAAGATCCCGACACAGCCAAATAAATAAATAAATAGGATAAGTGGATAAAATAAAATGCAAGATGGAACAGGACCAGTGGTGACAACGTGTCATGAACTGGGGGATAGGATTCACTCAACTCCGATCTGCGGTTAAAAAGGAAGTTAACTTCTTGAGTTGTGCTGGGGTAGTAATCAGCCTCAGATGAGAGTGGCTTACAACCATCAAAGTATCCCTCACTCATATTTCATGGTTGCAGGAGGCTGTGGTCTGTCTTCTTCATTCTAGGACCCCAAATAGCCCCTTTGGGGATGTGACGCGTTCATAGAAGAGGGATAAAGGGCCCTGGAGGCCCCCACGACTGCTGAGAAGTGCCACTCTTGCTTCCTTCCACATTCCATTAGCCAAAGCCACAGGTCAGTTGCCTGAGGTCAGTTGCAGGGATGTGGGGGTGGAGCTTAATCCTCTTACCAGACTGCCGGCCACTGCTTTTGCGATCCCCGCTGGGCAGTAGTATTTTATCCCAACTCCTTACTTGTCACCTTACGTGCAGCCACGGCTTCTTCTGAGCAGACTGATCCTTTGAACCAGAATATTCTGTCACAGGGCTTTTCAACGTTCCTCTTGGCCCTTGGGTCTGTGATCATCACCTGAGTTTTCTGTCGCAGTCAAGCATACGTCCCGTCTGAGGGGAGGGCCCATCCCTCTCAGCTTGTTTCCTGTGCATTCAAACACTTCCCACGGTGAGTCTCACTCTGAGATTCACGCTCAGGCCGCAGAGCCTACTGGTCTGTTTCTCTGCGGAGCCCGGGCTCACACGATAACAGCCGAATTTCCCCCACCGGTTGAGAAAAGCTGCTCACAGGGCTGAATGGACACCCGCTGGGGAGGGTGGGTTCTGGGCGCTTCCCTCCTCTGGGTTTGGCCCTGCCCTCAGACTTGCCTTCCCCAGTGCAGCCACGACTGGGCAACCACTGTGCGTGTCCCAGAGCAAAGAATCATGACTGGCCAGCATGGCCCGGGTGCTTCCCTCTGCACCGGCGGCAGTTGCCAGGAAACATTCCAGGCAGCTCCAAGCTGGCCCCCAGCCAGTCTCTGGCCCCAAGATGAGGCTGGCTTAGACCAGGCAAACTACAGTCCACAGCCAAACCTGGCCCACCACCTGCGTTAGCCTTGTGGGGCTGCCCTAACCGAGTACACCACGTGGGGGCTTGAACAGTTTATTATCTCTCAGTTCTGGAGGCCAGAAGTCCAGGCCTCTCTCCAGCTCCGGTGGGGGCTGGCTGCCCTTGCGCCCCTTGGTTGCAGACACAGCACCTCAGTCTCTGTCTCCGTCCACGAGTGGCCTTCTCCTCTGTGCTTCTTCTTATAGAGACACCACCCACCCTAGTCCAGTAGGGCTCATCTTAAATGGGTTACATCGGCAAAGACTTTATTTCCAAATAGATTCCCATTCACAGATTCCAGGTTAAAAAAACAAAAGGCAGAAGTTAATTCACCGAGGCCTTCTTTACAGTTTTAAACAGAAAAGACTGTGGTACCTGTGGTACCAAGGGGATGCCTGCTCGTACTCCCCTGCCCCCCTGAGCTCTCCATGTGCCCCTCTCAACCCCCCCCCCATGGAGGCGGAATGCTACTTGGTTGGCAGTCACAGCCATAGGTCCTTTTTTGGTTGAGCTAAGTGAAGCTATTAAAATTCTGTAAGCTTGAGGGATCCCATCTCTTCTGCCCCTGGATCCAGGTAGGTAATGGCCCGGGAGGCCCTTACCTGGGAGGCAGGCAGCATTAGCTAGGCCACCTGGCAGCACCCGAGGCCACGCCTTCTCTGGAGGGCTGGCAGCAACAAAGGTGATGGTCCCCTCCATCCGCTCTCTCAGCTGTTCCAAAACTGGGGCGGAGAACAAGGCAGCATTAAATTCCCCTCAAAACTCAAACAGGAACATCCTAAATGTCCATGAATAGGAGACTAATTAATTAAATAAGTGCGAAACCTCCACAAAATGGAATTCTGTGCAGCCACTAAAAATGGTGATGGGCAGGCCAGAAAGGGCCGGTGCCCTGGGTCCCAGTACAGAATCGCTGGCTTGGACTTGTGTGCAGAGAGGAGGGACCAACATCGCCAGCAAAGCTCCTGGCAGGGAAACGGCGCCAGTGAGCAGGGCTGCATCTACCCCCTGGACCCGACACAGCCCCCTCGTGGGAGGTGGCAGGGTGATCCCCTGCATTGCTAGCTCTCCGACGACACGTGCTTTCTTATGTTACTTCTAACATGTCCCATTCAGCTGGAGAGCTGCCTCCTGTTGGGTGGTGACCCACTGGGAACACTGCGTGAGACTCCCACTGTGGCCCCTGGGGTTGTCGCAGTGCCCCAGGCCCTCCCTCTGGTCCACCTCACCCCCTCTGACCTCCCGCCTGGGGCTCGGGGGGGCACAGTCCCCCTTGGCCGCTTCTCCTGCCACTTCTGGCCTAGGGTTCCTGAATGGCAGAATGGCTGCCCACAGGCCTGGGGTGCCCCTGAGGGTGTGGAAGCTCACTCCCCACGGGACAAGCCTTGGCCAATGGGAAGCGGGAGACCGGAGGAAAAGAGGAGATCAAGTCCCCGCCGTCCTCCTTCCTCAGCTGTCCTGGGGCACGTGGCCGAATGGTCACACCTGCTGCTCGGCCAGCTGTGTCTGTGGCTCCTTGGGGACCAGGGTTCACTCTCCATCCACCCCCACTGCCCCCGGGATCGTGGCTCTCCTGTGAAGTATTTGCCCCCGGCTCTGTTTTCAGGGAATCAGCCACGCATGACAGGACAAGACGCCCCAAATCTTAATGGCTTAAGCAACTTCCTGTCTCATGATCTGTGGGTCACTCATTTGGACGGGGCTCAGCTGGGCAGTTCTGCCAGTCTCGCCTGAGGTCACACTGGGGCCGTGGTCAGCTGGCAGCTGTCCTGAGGCGGGATGGTCTAAGATGTCCACACTCATACGTCTGGCAGTGGGGCCGGCCCCTGGCTGTGGGCCGGGGCCCCTCCGTACACCCCCGCTCCTGCCTGCCGCAGGGGACCGGCTCACAGGGACTTCAGTCACCCCGAGCCTCCCTGGGGACACCACAGATCCTGCTGGGATGGGACGTGTTCTGCCTCCTGCCCCTGCCCTCTGTGCTCTGGGCGGCTCGTGGTGCTGGCCCCCCAGCCTCACCCCCGGTAGGTGTGTGGTCCCGTTTGGAGGTCCCCTCACCCCATGCCGGGCTCAAGCACATCAAGGCCCGAGTCCGTGCCACGCTGAAGATGATGACAAAGCCTGAGTGAGGAAGTGCCAGTTTCCCCTGGACACCACCACCCAAACGCCAGGCACCAGCCCTGCTTTCTCTTCTCCGTCTGACGTTGTTTTCTACCCATGTTTTGGCTCCTCCAGATCAACACAGACCCCAGATGGGTGGCCGCCTCGCCCCCGACCCACTGCTCCCAGCTCTGTGCCCCCTCCCCCCAGGCCCCCGCGAGGTTGACCTCTGTTCTCTCCCCAGTCCCAGCCTCCCAGCCCAGCCCTCCGCGGCCTGTTTCGTGGGCCCTCGCCATGCACCACGCCCGCGCCACACCCTTCATGTCGTCACTGCTCACAAAAACACATGGCAAGGTGCTGGTTGGCTAGAGTCTGCCCTGGAGTCAGGCAGCAGGCGGGGGCGGGGATGCGTGGGTCAGAGTCTGAGCGGCTCCCCCTCACCCCACCCACCCCCCGTTAGCACCCGTCCTTTCACGGCGGGACCGCTACCACCTCCCCGTCATCTCTCCAGCGAAACCACCCTGTAAAAGGTCTTAATGGAGGTGTCCATTTTCTGCACCACAAATTTCATGAGATTTCTGAATGGGAACTCCGATTTTCTCATCCTTTCCACCTCTTGCCATTCCTCTTGACTGGTTAATTTTAATTTCAGGGCATTTGCTCCTTGTGAAATTGCATCCTCTCCACAGTTTGGGACAAGAACCTAGAACTCTCTCCACGTAATAGCTATTGAGACACACCTTGCTGTAAATGGCTCCCAGGATGGGCTTGCTGATAAAGTCCCACATGATGATGAGGTAAAATTAGCAGGACCCTGGTGAAGGAGCAATCCCATTTCTCCTCAAACGCCCTCCAGGTTCACCTGTGGAGAAGTTACCTGTCGTATCCGATGGAGCCTTGAACACAGGTGTACGTCACGTGTGCACCGCACAGGTGCAGCACCTCACAGGTGCATCTCAAAGGTGTATCCCACAGGCGCACCTTACAGGAGCCCCTCCAGACACACCTTTCTGCACACCGTGCAGGCACCCCTAAGTGGTGCATCCAACGGCATCGAGTCCACCCCTGGGGGCCGCTCAGGGGCCCAGGCGCCACCAGCGGGCACCTTGAGAAGTGAGAGGGGAGGAGCACTGCAGGCAAGGTGGCTGGGCACTTGGAGCCACGCGCCCAGGGCCCCTCAGGGCACTAACGCCGGGGCCTCTGCTCCCACACCTGCAAGCACTTGAGGGCTGGGGGCAGCGAGACCCGCCAGTAGCTCACTCACTGCCCCCCGTGTCCCCCGAGAGTGCTCCCCACGCACTCTGCGCTGAAGCCCCACCGAGCCCCTCCAGCGCCAGTGCCTCTGAGCCCAGGGCCGTGCCCCCAGCCCCGCCAGAAGCAGGCGCGCGCCTCACACAGGTGAGCGCCACGCCCACGCCACGCCCTCTTCGGCCCCGCGGGGAGGGGAGAGGAGAGGAGCACGTGCAGGGAGGGGGCGCCCCGGGTGGGGTGAGCGGAGGGTCTGGGAAGCATCCCCCCAGCGACCCGCTCGGCCAGATGGCTGCCTCGTCGGCACTGGCCTCACGTGCAGGCGTGACCTGGACTCCAGCTCTGGGGGCTCTGGAAGCCGTCTGGGGCTGAATTCAGAGCACGGTGACCACAGCCCTGGCCGCAAAGCCAAGCACCAGCGCCCGCCCACAGCACCACCCACAGGTGTGTGGTTGTCCCTCGGCCCCAGTCACACTCACTGTTTTCAGGGAAGTGGGGGACCTCAGAGCAGATCCGTGAAAAGAACCTGCTGGTGACTCAGCAGAGGCAGGAACGTCGCGGCCCGAGGCCAGTGCCCACGCTTGGCCCGCTGGGCCCACTGTGGCCGGTACAGCTGCCGGGAGCCCGCCAGGGCCCACGCGGAAGGCTCCCTGGAACAGACTCATGCAAGCCAAGGGGCGCAGGGCCCACGCGCAAACGCGCGCGTGCACGTCTCTACCAGCTCAGTGCACACAAACCGTGCCTCCCAGTTCAGAGCGTGGTAACAATATAGACACAGGCAGCACGAGAAAGACAAAGAAACTTCAGGCTCTTTCCCTCCGGGTCCTCGGTGACTCCTGGTTCCAGCTGAGCTGCTCTGCTCCCATCTCTCACGGGGGGCCAGCATCCCTCTGGCTGCTGCAGAAGGTGAGCCCAGAACGCCAGGCCCCCCCAACCTTCGTGAGTGGTGTGCACGGCTGGTCACACACACGTGACGGTGTGACGTGTCACACCGTGGACAGAGCTCCCACCCCCAGCCGTCCAGCAGTCCCCGAGCACACGTGCACACTCACGCACGCACCCTCGTCCTCGTGCGCACCCAGCACCCCCGCACATGTAAGCACACCCACGTATGCACACACATCTGCACATGGTTTCTTGTGTGACGTGAGAGTCAGACTGACCTGGGATGAGTCCTCCAGTTGTAACCCCCGACCTTTCTGATCTCATCCTGGCTCACCGGGAGGCTAATAGCCGTCTGACTCAGGGGAGGACGGCCGCGGCTTCAGCCGGAGGAGCTTGCTGCCGTCTGGGCCCGTGGGTCCCCGATGGAGGCACGGACGCTCAGGAATGATCCCGTCTGTAAAATATGGCAGTGCCGTCAGTGCAGCTGCGGGTCCTGTGCAAGGAGAGGGTCCAGCAGCGTGAATAAGGGTCCCAATACGTAGGAATTAGGCCGAGAAGGGAGATGCGTGGTGGGCATTCGCCAAGACCATTTCTAACTAAGGATGCTGGCTCTTAACAGACAAGAGCCGCCTCTTCACCACATAGGAGAAGGGAAAGTCTGTGCAGAACCCCTATGGTCCCAATTCCACATCTTCCTCCCTTCTCCCCACTTCCCTCCGTGGGCGTGGGCAGCACTGTCGGGGGGGTCCCTCCACCTCCCCGAGGCAGAGCTGGTGCCCTGCCACCCCACAACACCTGAGCCCGACTCTGGGGGCCCAAGAGACTTGGAGCTACCTGTCGGCCCATCCCAAGTCCTCGGGCGGCCGCTCGGGCAGAAGGGGTCATGGCACTCCGGGGGTTACCCCTCTCCAGGGGTTGGGTGTGAGGGCCTATCCCAGCGCCCAGGATCCCTGCCTCAGGCAGAAGGCCTGAGCTCTTACACTGCAGCCCCCGGTCCAGGGGCTCCGGTTTTCCCAGGAAGCGGGCAGTCCGGGGCCTGGGGGTGGGGGGAGGGCAGGCGTGGGCGAGTCAGCTGGTGCGGTAATCATCGCTAAGAAAGGCTTTGCTGATGACAGTGTTTGCTGCAGGGCCTGGTGCGCTGGGGGCCGGCGCTCCTCCAGACGGGAAGCCGGGCACCATGAGCCTCAGTGAGGAACAGGTGCAGGCGTTCCTGGACCAGAACCCCGGCTTCGCGGACCAGTACTTCGGGAGGAAGCTGAGCCCTGAGGCTGCGGCCAGCGCCTGCGGGGATGGGTGCCCGGCGGGCTGCACCAGCTTCCAAGAGCTGTGCCAGGTGGAGGAGAGCGCGGCCCTGTTCGAGCTGGTGCAGGACATGCAGGAGAGCGTGAACATGGAGCGGGTGGTCTTCAAGATCCTGCGGCGTCTGTGCGCCATCCTGCATGCCGACCGCTGCAGCCTCTTCATGTACCGCCAGCGCAACGGCATGGCCGAGCTCGCCACACGCCTCTTCAGCGTGCAGCCCGGCAGCGTCCTGGAGGACTGCCTGGTGCCTCCTGACTCCGAGATCGTCTTCCCGCTGGACATCGGGGTCGTGGGCCACGTGGCTCAGACCAAGAAGACGGTGAATGTCAAGGATGTGACGGAGGTGGGTCCTGGGCCTCGTGGGAGTTGGCGAAGGGTTCCCACAGGCCCCGAAGGGCGGGTCAGCCCGCTGGCTGTGAGGGGACCCTCGGCTTTTAGGAAGGCGGCCAGAGAGGCAAGTGGAACAGGTCCAGGCCAGAGCTCGCGGGAAGGAAGGAGGCCCTGAGGTGGCTGCGAGGGCGGCCTGGGCAGGCCCTGCTGCCCCCTTGACCTATGATTCCCTGGATGGGGGTTTGGGGAGGACGGGGTCTGAGCAGGGGCTGGCGCAGAGGCCCAGAATGGAGGGGCCAGTGGACCCCAGAGCCTAACCATACTGCTCACTGGGGCGAGCAAGTTTGGGGTTCAGGAGAAGCTGATCCAGGTTCCCCGGTAGTCCAATGGTTAGGACTCGGCGGTTTCACTGCCGCGGCCTGGGTTCAGTCCTGGAACTGAGATCTGCAAGCATCACAGCCAAAAAAAAAAAAAAAGAAGCAGCAGCTGGTCCAGGAGGGGTGGGGGCAGGAAGGGTGGACGCAGTGCCTGGAGCGGAGAAGTCTGGGAGGACAGGTTCTGGCTGGACGGGAGGGAGGGAGAGGCCAATGACACTTCTGGGGGTGGGGCGGGGCGCCAGGAGGACAGATGCCCCAGGGGAGAAGGGGGCTGGGACTGGGAGGACCACGCCTGTTGGACATGTGTGAGGGGCAGGGCCCCGAGGGGGCGCAGGGAGAGCCGGCTGCCTTCTCCCGTCTCCTCCGTCCCACCTCGGAGAGGGCCGCTGGTATGGCCTGGGAGCGGGAAGCAGGAGCCTTGGGCTGGCTCACCTCCTCCACTTTCTGTGAAGGAATCCAGCGGGCGTTACCCAGCGGGACAGACCTCCGCCAAAGCAGCCAATATCCCCTCGTCCCTGGAGACAAACGGACTTGTGGACGGACCCCCAGACCCCTGGCTCCTTGGCTGCAATCCTCTTAAACTTATCTGCTCAAACAAGCCTCAGTCCAGCGACCTGAATATAGTAATCTCTCAGATTAGCTTCATCTTCACTTCCTTTTTAGGAAATGGGTCACCCGTGAATTGGAATATCAGGAGCATAAATTACCAGGAAAAAAAGTTCGGCAGGAATGGGGGGGCTACAACGAGCGCCTCCCCTGCTCCTCCCTCCCTCCTGTTTCTCCCTCCCCACCCCACCCCCCGCCGCCGCCTCTCCCACACTACATCTTGCCCCCTCCCTCCCGCTTCTCCCTCCCTCCCCCCGCCTCTCCCACACTACATCTTGCCCCCTCCCTCCCGTTCTCCCTCCCTCCCCCCTCCTCTCCCACACTACATCTTGCCCCCTCCCTCCCGTTCTCCCTCCCTCCCCCCCGCCTCTCCCACACTACATCTTGCCCCCTCCCTTCTTTGAGCCTCCAGCTGCGCCCCCACCTGTGCTGCTGGTGTCTCTGAGGGTCTCGTTCAAACTGCCTGTGCCCGCCCAGGGGCGGGACTGTCTCTCCCTGGGGCTCAGCTTCTCTTCCTTCCAGCCTTCACCCGGAAGGCTCCTTCTGATGTTTCCCCAACTGCCCAGCACAGCTAGATGCCTCCTTCATGGGGCAGGGGCATGGCACTGGCCTTAATCCTCAGGGCTACGCTGGGTCTCGTTTGTCATAGCTGCAGTGGAACAGAGACCAGAGTCAAAATCAGCAAAAAATCGAGTTTCCAATAAGTGTATCATGAAGCCCAGATGTCACTTTATGGAGGGGAAACTGAGGCAGAGCCTGTGTCCCACCGTGGCGGGGGTGTGTGGACAGCGGTGGCCAGAGGGGGTGCCGCAGGGCTGTGATGTCACCCTGCCACCCCTCTGTGGCCCCTGAGACCCCGGGGCTCATGAGGAGGCGGCCGGGCAGGAGGTCCCAGAAGGCTCAGCAGGGGCGCCTGGCTTGGCAATAGCCTCTGAAACCACGTCATGGGGGTCTGGCATGTCACCGAGGCATCTAGACCCTGTCGAGGTGGGCGGCTGGCTGTGGGAGGAAATTCCCAGGAGCCGGGATGGCTCAGATCAGGGAGGAGGGGGCAGGACTGAGCAAGCCATGCCAAGCACAGTTGGGCCAGGAGGCGGTGGGGGGGGGCCAGGGACGCTGTGGTGACCAATGACTGGGTCTGGGCAGTGGAAGCAGAGAGCTGGGGGCACTTGAAAGAAGTGGGTTGGGTCGGAGGGGCAGGGAAGCACCAAGGCCCGGGTCCTCTCTGTGGGGCGGAGGGTGGATGTCAGTCCTCGGAATGGGGGCGGGGCGGGCAGGCGTTTCGGGCAGTGCGATTCAGGGGCGATGGGCCTGAGGCTGGTCACACTCAGTCAGCTGGGCCCGGACAAAGCTCAGATGAGCTGCCCCCTGTGGAGACAGACCTAAGAGCCCGTCAACCGGCCCTTGACCAGGGAGCGGCCCCGAAGAGCCGCCCTAAGGCCGGGGGAACCCGCCCTGGGGGCCAGAGTCGGGCAAAGGTCTCATGGTGGGGGCAAGAAGCCCGCTGGAGCGGGGCCCAGGAGACGCCCCCCGGGGCCTGGCAGATAGGTCCTGCGTATGGGAGCTGGCCCACAGTGGCTGAAGAAAGCAGGAGACGGCAGCCTGGACTAGGCGGGGCTTGGGGGCAGGTGGACCAGACAGACTCAAGAGGCATCTAGAAGGCCAGTTGGCCAGACGGCAGCAGATGTGGGAGGTGCTAGGTCTGCCCGCAGCCCAGGGGGGCGTGCAGAGCCTGCAAGGACTCTGCAGCGCCCGTGGATCGAGAGCTGGGGGTCACTCGCTCTGAGATGGGGTGATAGAGACTGAGCCAGGCTGGAGCCCAGAGGACAGGCCATTGGCCATGTCCTCATGTGCTTCCCAGGCTCCTGATACCCGGGGCATGGCCACCTGGGTCTCAGCACTGGCCTGGGCAGCTTAGCCCTGACCCCCAGGGACCAGGGAGACCAAGACTCCAGGTCCACAGAACGACGGCCTCTCCCTTCTCTCCTCTTGCCTCGCAGTGTCCCCACTTCAGCTCCTTTGCGGATGAGCTGACCGACTATGTGACAAGGAGCATCCTGGCCACGCCCATCATGAACGGCAAAGATGTTGTGGCTGTGATCATGGCTGTGAACAAGCTGGACGGCCCGTGTTTCACAAGTGAAGATGAAGGCGTGAGTGTCAGGGAGCCCTCTGGACGCGTACACCCGTCTGTCCCTGAGTCTCACAGTCCTGTGCCTGGCGGGACCCGTGCCTGGCAGGTGATGTCTGTGTAGGCACCTCTCCTAGGCTTGGCTCCGAGGGCCCACCTACGCATCTGTGTGTACAAGTCCATGGCCCGCGGGCTGAGGTCCATGCTGCGTGTGCGCCCCCTCCTCCAGGCAGCTGGGTGTCTCCTCCACAAACGCACACCTGGGCACGCATCTGAAAACCAGGGTTTTTACCTGCTGTTGTCACCACTCCTGTTTCAGGTTTTCCTGAAGTATCTGAACTTCGGGACGTTAAACCTGAAGATCTACCACTTGAGCTACCTGCACAACTGCGAGACACGCCGAGGCCAGGTACCCGCACGTGCTGCCAGCCAGGGCACCCCCGCCGGCTCCAGGCCCTCCGGGCTGCCTGAGCGTGTCCGGGTCCCCCCACCCTGGTCTCTCTGGACAGAGGCACATGGTTCTGTGGGCACCTGGGCAGCCGAGGGAGAGGGCCCGGGGCTTTCGTGGTTGTGGACGCGGAGCTGTGAGTATACCGAGCTGAGGGCAGGGAGGCCGGGTGCCTCGCCCTCTGGCCCCAGGGCTGTGACCACGGGCGTCAGCATCCCTCCTTGGAAGCTGCCTCAAACCTTCTGCGGAAGGAGCAGGGGTGGGTTATGAACATAGAGCAGGGCAGAGGGTCCCACCACTCCGCGGCCGAGCCTCCCGGGGGGCTCTGCCTCTGGCCACACAGGGGAGCAATGGCTCCCAGGACTGGAGTCTGCCTCCCCCAGAGCGAGGAGGCCTGGGGGCCCCGGGGGGACACGGCGCTCCACCCTCTGTGGCCCGTGCGGAAGGCGGTGGGGGGGCGGACACGGTGGGGAGGGGAGGGCGTGAGAGAGGGCCCTGGGCCGGGCCTGAGGCCGCGGAGCAGCTGGAAGCCTGCGGCCAGCTGGACTGCAGCGCGGGGCTGGGAGCGGGGCCTCGGGGCCCACTGAGGGCTCCGGAGTGCACGTGGACAGGCCACCGGGCGGACCCTGAGCCCCACGCTGTGGGGACGGGGTTGCACGGGGGATTTATTAGGCCCGCTTCTTTCTTTCTGCGGTCGTTTGTCTATCAGTCTGGACTCACGGGTGTTTCCAGCACGACCTGACTGATTTCTTTGCTCAGCTTGTTTTCTCAGCAGCTCCTGTGCCCTCTGACATGTCCATCAACCCCATTTGTTTGGTTGTTTGGTGGGTGGATTTTTTTGGTTTGGGGGTTCTGCACATCCTTATTCTCTGGCACTACAAAATGCTTCAGTCTCATTTGTATTTTCCGGCCCAGTCCTGGAATTAGCCATTCCTCAAGGAGTACTGGTTCTTTTTGCTGGAGACGGTCTTAGAAACAACGACCTGGGCACCAGGTGTGATCTTGGCTTAGCGTGTCATAGCTTCTAGGCCCTCTCAGCTGACGGAGCGAGGAGATAGGTGTGTGTCTACAAGCCCATGCATGTGCACATCTGTAAATACTTCTACGTGTAACCATCTGCATCTATATTAAGTTAAGCCTGAGTTCTTGCTGATGTCACCAACCCCAATCATCCCCACACGGATCGTTCTGGCCTCCGCCCCCTCCACGCTACATGGAGACCCCTGGCTCCTGTCCTCTGCTGCCCACTTACGTCATTGTCCAGCCCCCTTGCACGTGTACAGCAGGGTACCTGTGACCCGTGAGAAACAAGTTCATCACTGGAGCACAGAGATGTGTGCAGTTCCTTTGCCTTTACTCTTGCAGACGCCATGTATTTCCAAAAACGCTGAGGTCGGCACCTTTTCCCCATCCCCTTCAGTGAGGAGGTCTCTTGCATTCTCTTGTCACAGTCTGCATTCTTTCCTGGAATCCCCCAACCTACCAAATGATTTTTAAATTTGCAAACATTATGGTTCATTCTTTGTGCTGTAAATTTCTATAGGTCTTGACAAATGCATCATGACATGTACCCACCATTACAGTGTCATAAAGAATCATTTCACCACCCTAAAGACCCCCACCTCCACCAAAGCCCTGACAACTACTGATATTTTCACTGTCTCCATAGTTTTGCCTTTTGTAGAATGTCATATACTTGGAATCATATGGTATGGAACCTTTTAGGACTGGCTATTTTCACTTAGTAATATGCATTTAGGGTTTCTCCCTGTCTTTTCATGGCTTAGTAGCCCATTTCTCTGTTTTTTTTTTTTTTTAGCATCTTTATTGGAGTATAATTGCTTTACAATGGTGTGTTAGTTTCTGCTTTATAACCAAGTGAATCAGCTATACATATACATACATCCCCATTATCTCCTCCCAGCCCATTTCTTTTTATTGCTGAATAGTATTCCAATGTCTGGATATATTACAATTTATTTATCCATTCACCCATGGAAGGACATCTTGATTGCTTCCAGCTTGGGGCAGTTATGAATAAAACTGCTATAAACATTTGTAGACGGGTTTTTGTGTGGGTACAAGTTTTCAATTCGGTTGAGTTAATACCAAGGTGTGTGATTGCTGGATAATATGGTATAATCGTGTTTAACTCTGTGAGAAACTGTGCAGAAGTGTCTGTACCATTTTACATTCCCATCAACAATGAATGAAAATTCCTGTCACTCTGCATCCTTGTCAGCTTTTGGTATTGTCAGTTATTTAGATTTTAGTCATTCTAACAGGTGTTTCGTATTATTGTTTTAAATTACAGCCTTCCAATGACAAATGATGTTGAGGATCTTTTCATATACTCATTTGCCAGCTGTACATGCTACTCTTTGGTGAGGTGTCAGTTCAGATCTTTTGCCCAATTTAAAATTATGTTGTCTGTTTTCTTGCTGTTTAGCTTTAAGAGTTTTTTTGTAAAACTGGGGTTTAAGTCCTTTATCAGGTATGTATTTTGCCAATATTTTCTCCAAAAGTATATCTTGTCTTTTCATTCTCTTACCAGTGTATTTGGAAAAACAGAAGTTTTACATTCTCTTTTTTTAAAATCGAGTGTAGTTGATTTACAATGTTGTGTTAAATTCTGCTGTACAGCAAAGTGATTCAGTTATACATATGCATACATTCTTCTTTAATATTCTTTTCCATTATAGTTTATCACAGGACATTGAATATAGTTCCCTGTGCTGTACAGTAGGACCTTATTGTTTACCCATTCTATATATAAAAGCTTACATCTGCTAACCCCGACCTCCCACTCCATCCCTCCCCAACCCCTCCCCCTTGGCAACCACAAGTCTGTTCTCTATGTCCATGAGTCTGAAAAACAGAAGTTTTAAATTTTAATAAATTTATTTAATAAACTTTTCCTTCATGGATTGTAGTTGGGTGTTGTATCTTAAAACACCTCAGCAAACCCAAGGTCACCTAGATTTTGTCCTATGTCATCTTCTAGCAGTTTTATAGTTTTGCATTTTACACTCAGGTCTATGAGTTAATCTCATGAAAGGTGTAAGTGTCTACATACACTTTTTTTTGCATGTGATGTCCAGTTGTTCAACAGCAGTTAGTGAAAAGACCAGCCTTTCTCCATTGAATTTCTTTGCTCCTTTGTCAAAATGCAGTTGACTGTATTTGTGTGAGTCTACTTCTGGGCTCTCTATTCTGTTCCATTGA
This sequence comes from Balaenoptera acutorostrata, assembly GCF_949987535.1. Taxonomy (NCBI): domain Eukaryota; kingdom Metazoa; phylum Chordata; class Mammalia; order Artiodactyla; family Balaenopteridae; genus Balaenoptera; species Balaenoptera acutorostrata. Next base: position 144,232,989 of record NC_080068.1, on the reverse strand, counting down.
TCTATGTTCCTATTTTTTTCACCAATACCGTACTGTCTTGATCACTATAGCTTTATAGTCTTGAAGTTGGTAATATCAACCCGCCAACTTTTTTTTCTGCAGTATTGTACAGGCTATTTTGTGGGGTTTTGCCTTTCTATATAAACTTTAAAATCAGTTTGTCCATATGCACAAAATAGCTTGCTGACATTTTAATTGGTTCTGCATTAAATCTGTACATTAAGTTGGGAAGAATTGGCATCTTAACAATAAGGAGTTTTCAACTCATGAACGGAGAATATCTGTTTACCTAGATCGTCTTTGATTTCTTCAGAGTTTTGTTGATTTTGCATATAGATTCTTTACATATTTTGTTAACTTGTACCTAAGAATTTAATTTTATACTAATGTAAGTGGTATTGTGTTCTTAATTTCAAGTTCCAATTATTCATTGCTAGTATAAAGGGAAGCAATTGACTTTTGTATGTCAACCTTGTTATCCTGTGACCTTAAGACAATGACTAATTAGTTCCAAGAGGTTTTAAAGATTGATCCCTTGGTATTTTCGCATAGATGATCATGTCATCTGCAAACAAAGACAGTTTTTTTCCTTCCCTACCCATCTCTATCCATTGTTCTTCCCTTCCTTGTCTTCCTGCACTTGCCAGGACTTTCAGTACGATGCTGACTGTGAGTGGTGAGAGGGGCATCTGTGTCTTGCTCCCAGTATTAGGGAAAGAACCAGTTTCTCACCATCAGGTATGACATTCGCTGTAGGGTTTTTGTAGAATTTTTATCTAGTTGACCAAGTTCCCCTCTATTTCCACTTTGCTGAGAGCTTTTATTCCAAATGAGTGTTCAATTCTGTCAAATATTTTTCTCCATCGATTGATATGATCGTGTTATTTTTTTCTTCTTTAGCCTGGTAACATGGTGGATTACATTAATTGATTTTCAAATGCTGGACCAGCCTTGCACACCTGGGATAACTCTCACTTGGTCATGGAGCATAATTATTTATATATACTATTGCATTTGTTTCACTAATATTTTGTTAAGAATTTTTGTACCTATGTTCACGAGAGATTTTGGCCTGTAGTTTTTCTTTCTTGTAATGGCTTTATTTGGTTTTTGTATTAGGGTAATGCTGGCCTCAGAGAATGGGTTAAAAGGTCTTCCTTTGCTTCTATTTTCTGGAAAAGATTGTAGTGAATTGGTGTAATTTCTTCCCTAAATGTTTTGTAGAATTCACCAGTGAATCCATCAGGGATTGGTGCTTTCTTTTTGGAAGATTATTAATTATTGATCCAATGGCTTTAATACTTATAGCTCTATTCAGATTATTCTATTTCTCCTTCTGTGGGTGTTGGTAGTTTGTGTCTTTCAAGGCACTGAAACATTCATTTAATCTAAGCTATTTAATCTAGATTATTAAATTGGGGGGCATAGAGTTTTAAAATTTATTACTTATTTTCTTCTGCTTCCTTTAGGCTTAAATTAGTCTTCTTTTTCTAGTTTCCTGGGATTAGACTATTGATTTTAGATCTCTCTTCTTTTCTGATATGTACATTCAATGCTGTATTTTCCCTACAAGCACTGCTTTCACTGCATCCCACAAATTTTGACATGTATTTCCATTTTCATTTAGTTCGACCTCTTTCTAAATTTCTCTTGAGACTTCTTCTCAAGAGAAATGTATTAATTAGAAGTGTATTGTTTAATCTATATTGGAATTTTCCAACATCTTTCTGTTAATGACTTCTAGTTTATTGCCCTGTGGTATGAGAATGTATTTTTTATGATTTTTAATTCTTTCAAATGTGTTAAGATGTGTTTTGTGGCCCAGAATATGGTCTATCTTGGCGAATGCTCCATGTGACCTGAGAAGAATGTGTATTCTGCTGTTGCTGGATGAAGTAGTCTATAGATATTCGTTATATCCATTGCTGTTTAGTTCAACTATTTTCTTACTGATTTTCTGCCTGCTGGATCTATCGATTAACTGAAAGAAGAACATTGAAGTCTCCAACTATAGTAGTGGATTTATCTATTGCTTCTTGCAGTTCTATTAGTTTTTGCTTTATGGAATTTGATGCTCTGTTGTTAGGTGCATACACATTAAGGACTGTTATGTCTTCTTGGAGAAATGACCCTTTTATCATTATGTAATATCCCTCTTTACTCCTGATCATTTTTCTTCTTCTGAAGTCTGCTTTGTATAAAATTAATATAGCTATTTAGCTTTCTTTTGATTGGTGTCAGCATGGTATATATTTCTGCATCCCTTTAATTTTTTCCCAATTATTTTCATTGTGGTAAAATAACACATAACAAAAAATTTACTATCTTAATCATTTTTAATCTACAGTTCAGTGGTATTAACTACATTCATGTTGTGCAACCATCTCCACCATCCATCTCCAAAACTCTATACAGCTTCCCAAATTGGAACTCTATCCTCATTAAACACTAACTCCCCAGTACCCCCATCCCAGCCCCTGGAAACCACATTCTACTTTCTGTTTCTATGATTTTAACTCATATAGGTGCAATCCTACAGTATTCGTCTTTTTGTGACTGGCTTATTGCACTGAGCACAATGTCCTCAAGGTTCATCCATGTTGTATCATATTACAGAATTTTCTTCCTTTTTAAGGCTGAATAGTATTCTATTGTATGTATATGCCACATTTTGCTTATCTATTCATCTGCTGTTGGACGCTTTTGTTGCTTCCACATTTTAGCTATTATGAGTAATGCTGCTGTGAACATGGGTGTACAAATATCTCTTTGAAACCCTGCCTTCAATTCTTTTGAGTGTATGCCCAGAAGTGGAAATGCTGGATCATATGGTAATTCTGTTTAATTTTTTAAAGAACTTCCATACTGTTTTCCAAACTGTCTACACCATTTTATATTCCCACCAACAGTGCAAAGCAGTCCCAGTTTTTCCACATCCCTGCCAATACTTGTTTTCTGTTTTGTTTTGTTTTTAACAGTAGTCATCCTAATGATATTGGTCATCTTTTCATATGCTTATTGGTCATTTGTATTTTTTCTTTGGAGAAATGTCTATTCAAGTTCTTTGCCCATTTTTAAATATGGTTGTTTGTTTTTTGTTCTTGTTGAATTTTAGGAGTTCTCTACATAATCTGGGTATTAATCCCTTATCAGAAGTGTGATTTGCAAATATTTTCTTCCATGTGGGTTGCCTTTTTACTCTGTTGATGGTGTCTTTTGATGCACAAAGGTTTTTAATTTTCAGAAAGTCCAGTTTGTCTATTTTTTTCTTTTGTTGTTAGTGTCTTTCAAGTCATATCCAAGCAATCATTGACAAATCCAATGTCATGAAGCTTTTTTCCTGTGTTTTCTTCTAAGTTCATAGTTTTGCATGTGGATATCCAGTTTTCCTGGTACCATTTGTTGAAAAGACTGCCCTTTCCCCACTGAATGGTCTCGGCATTCTTGTCAAAAATCATCTGGCCATATATGCTAGGGTTTATTTTTGGACTCTATAAGCTATTCTTTTGGTCTATAGGTCTGTCTTTATGCCAGTATCACATGTTTTGATTAATGTAGGTTTGTACTATGTTTTGAAATCAGAAGATATGAGTCCTCCAGTTTTGTTCTTTCTCAAGATTGTTTTGACTATTCAGGGTCCCTTGAGCTTCTATATGAACTTTAGGATGGGTTTTTCTACTTCTGCAAAAACATCATTGAGATTTTGATAGGGATTACATTCAATTTGTAGGTCACTTTGGGTAGTATTGACACTGTAACAATATTAAGTCTTCCAATTCATGAGCAAAGGATGTCCTTCTAAGTATTTGTGCCTTCTTTAATTTATTTCAGCAACGTTTTATAGTTTTCATTGTTACAATAATTCTAGCTGTTATAATTGCTCATGTATTTACCTTTACTAGGATCTTTATTTCTCCATACAGCTTTGAGATCCTTTCATTTCACTTGCAGGACAGTTCTTGCAGGGCAGGTCTAGTGGTCATGAACCCCCTCAACTTTTGTTTTTCTGGGGATGTCTTTATTTCTCCCTCGCTTCTGAAGGACAGTTTTGCCATTATTTTTTGACGTTATTTTTTTTTTCTTTTAGCACTTTTTGAATACATCAGGCCACTGCCTTCTGGGCCCCAAAGTTTCTGATGAGAAATCTGCTGATAAACTTACTGAGGATCCCTTGTATGTGATGAGTCACTTCTCTCGCTGCTCTCAAGATTCTATCTTTCGACAGCTTGATTATAATGTGTCTTGGTGTGGGTGTCTTTGAGTTCATCCTACTTGGTGTGTTTTGAACTTCTTGGGTGGAAATATGCATGTCTTTCATCAAATTCCAGGGGTTTCCAGGCTTTATTTCTTCAAATATTCTCACTGTGTGTCCACCTGCCCTAGGTGAGGTCTAGCCCATCTCTCTTGGAGGAGGTGTTCTGAGTGGCTCTCATTCTGCCCTTGCTTTGAGGCTTGCTTTCTCCCAGCTTCCTCTCAGCCAAGCCCCTTAACCTAACTGCTGTGAAGACATTTCCCCAAATTCATATCAGCAGCTCCAAAAGAGTGGTCTCAAGGCAAGATTCAAATCCAACCCCACATACCCCAGGTGCGGGCCTAGTGAGGCAAGTCTGGAGCACTTTCTGGGTCCTGCCCCACCACACACACTTTCCCCCAGTGGATCTCACCCAGGGGGATCATGTTGCCTCTAGGAAAGTCAGATCTCAGGAGAAGCCAGGTTTTTGATTCTCTACCTGTCATGTCCTGAGTCCCCACCTCCCTCTCTGGATACCCCTGCTTTTCTGCTCCCCCTCATGCATACTGTCTCAGGGTCCCTTTCCTTCTGCATCAGCCACCCCAACTCAGCAGTCAGAGCCACACTTTGAAAACTTAGGTCCTGTCACTTGGTGGCCTTCAGGGACTCCCCTGCACCTTTCTGGCTCCCCCCATTCCACCATTCTGCCCCAGCCATGCCCCCTCAGGGGCCTCTGTATTTGCTGGTCCCTCTGCCAAGAACACTGTCCCGCACACCCTGGGGCTCCGCTGTGGAGAGATCTCCCCCAACCTGAGCATCCCCACACTCTGGCCCTGCATTCCCTACCCAACTCCACCTGCCGTATCCCCTGCATTTACTCATCTCCCTGTACCAAGCCATCTGGTTGGTTGGTTTGTTCATGTTCTAGCTGCCACCCCCTCCCCCCTTTAGAAAGTGAATTCTAAGAGTTGGGGATTTTTGTCTGTTCTGCTGTCCAGTTATACCAGACCTAAAGCAGGCAATAAATATCATTCCAGCAAATGAATTCCTGACACTTGGGGAACACGACTATCTGGAGACTCATCGTTTCCAGCTCTTCAGACCGCATGCATGTACAGATGTGCTTTCGGTGGGGGTTCTAAAGGGGACTTCCAACAATGGGCATACACGTCTCAATTAAGTACTTTGATTTCCACTCAGACGTCGCCTAATCCCAGTAGAAAGCCGTTTCTGAGACCTTACACTCTGAACAGCATTTTAAAGAAAGCTAATTACTTCACAGCTCTACCTCACAGCTGTTTTGGAAAAGAAAAGTCTAAAATGAACCACGCCTGTCTGCCATGTTGCCCGTGCTTCCGCCCGGTGCCCGCTTCTTCCTCGTGCTGCAGGGGGGCCCCGACCTCGAATTAAAGCAGTTCCCAGCACAGTGCCCACCCTTTCCTCCCCCAGACCTTAGCAAGCCTCCAGGGTCCTAGCCCCCCTCCCCAAGTCAAGAACCACTGTCAGTCAGTCTTGCTCACTATCTCCATGGACTCTGGCTCGGGGGCTCCCGTTAATCCCTTTCTGAGGGTGTCTCAGCCACTTTGGTCAGAGGCCATAGAAGCGACAAAGAAGTCATAGGTTTGGCCCTGGGATGTTGGAATTTATCTCACACCTGCTGCGTCAAGCTGACTGGCCAGCTTTAGCTGTGGTTCCCACTGCCCAACAGTCCATGTTGCACCACAGCTGGATGGAAGTCCCCAGGGGTGCAGGACCTTGGCCTCCGTGCTGCCCCCCAGGCTGTGCTTTTGTCCACGACCCGCTGGCTGGTGTGAAGACCGGGGCATGTGTGCTGCCCCTCCCAGGATGGGGTGGGAGACGTCCCGATGCAGGAGCTACATAGAGAGCATACAGGCTCAAATGCTGTCGCACATCCCTGATCTGTGAACAAGTGGAAGCATTCAGAAGTCAGGATATGTGAGTCTGGAGACAGCAAGGAGGGGCTGGCTCTCCTCTCCACCCTGGGCAGTGCAGGCTGGTTTCTGTCATTGCAGCTCCCACCGTGATGTCACTGGACACGAGGTTGGGAAGAGACATGCCATAGTGTGGACCTTCTTTCCACCAGAAACCTTAAGAGTATGAATAACAGTGAACTGTAGTGAAATAATGAGGAAGCAATGCGTTTGCATATTTATTACCTTTGCCTTAATGTAATTTTCTTAATTTTTAATTTAATTTAATTTATTTATTTTTTGGTCGCATGGGTTGTGAGATCTTAGTTCCCCAAACAGGGATTGAACCCACTCCCTTGGCAGTGAAATCCCCCTTCTTGGGGGCTGGAAAATTCTAAACCCTGACCTGGCAGTGGCTACAGGTGCCTCCGAAGATGCCTGCACCTCACTCAGGGTGCACCCTGGACTCAACTCAGAGAGTTAAAAATGGAACAGGAAGGAGGGGAAGGGCAGAGGCCTGGGGTGGCCCGTGCGCCTGGCTTCACACCACCGTGGACACGCTGCCTGGCCCGCTGAGCCCCCGTTTCCTTGGGGCCATATCAGAACCTGCTTCAGAGCAGGGTCCAATGTGGGGACTGGTCCTTGGTCCTACTGGGGCACTGGAAGGGCAAGGGAGACAGGACACTCTCTGCTGGGACAGAAGGAGGGGACAGGGTGGGGAGTGGAGGAAGGTCTCGCCTAGAGGCGGTGCTGGGACACCTTCTCACTCTGTCCCCATCCTAGGGGATGAGTTTGGGCACTGAAGTACTCAGATGGCTCAGAACTTAGGTGTGTGGCCCAGACACCCTGACCCCTGAGCTCAGCTCTCCAGGACATCCCTGAGCGCCTGACCTCCTCCACCCTGACATCTGTGACATGGGTTCTGGTCCCAACCAGGACTGGTGCCCAGGGATAGCTCAGCGAGTACCTGTGGGATAGATGCACAGGTGACTAACACTCACACACACTCACACTCAGATGCACACATTCGCACACACCCACACTCACAGACTTGCTCACACTGGCACGCGGGTCTCCTGAGAGAGTCTGACACCTGGGAGTCTCCCACATGTGTCGGGGGAGGGGGGGCTCCATGGTCACCCACACCCACTGCCCTGCATGTCCTGCCTCTGTCAGCTGGTGACTAAGCACCTCAGTCCCCTGCTGCTAATGGCCTGGAAATGAATGCACCCGGCACGGAACTCTCTACCTTCCCCCCACGCGCAGTGGGTAAGGATGCCGATCTGCCGCTCCCCAGCTCTTGTGACCTCGGGAAAGTCAAGTAACTTCGAGACCTCAGGTTCCCCACCTATAAAATGGGATAGCGAGGTTCTGCCCTCTGAATTCTGGGAGGATTAAAGATCCTTAGAGCAGCGGATCTCACCGCCTCCCATGCACTCTGCAAATGCACGCTGAGCACTCAGGGGCCAGGCGCTGCTCTAGCCATGAAAAAGCTGTGCCTCCCAACCTCATGGAGTTTGTGGTCGAGTCCGGAGACAATGAGACTGTACATCTGTGAGGCCGGGGACGAGATGGGGTGCTTCAGGGGATCTGGTACCGCAGGTGCTCAAGGAGGGCCTTCCCTGAGCCACTTTAGGCTGAGACTCAAGGATGAGAAAGTTCTGGGCTGAGGGCTGTGAAGGCAGAGAACAGAGCTTGTGCAAAGGCCCTGTGGTTGGTCAGAGTGAGCTTTGAGGTCACAGTGGGAGTGCGATTCGGACACACGGGCAGAGAAGTGGCGGGGCCAGGCCACCAGGAAAGCCTCCTCCACCACTGGGGAGAGGTGGGCACAGAGGGGCTGGGGCCGGGCTGCTGGGAAAGCCTCCTCCACCAATGGGGAGAAGTGGGTGCAGAGGGGGCGGGGCCAGGCTGCTGGGAAAGCCTCCTCCACCAATGGGGAGAGGTGGGCACAGAGGGGGCGGGGCCGGGCTGCTGGGAAAGCCTCCTCTACCAATAGAGCGAGATGGGCAGTGGGCTGCCTCCTGGTGAAAGGACTCTAGGGCAAGTGGGGTCTCCAATGCCCATCCCTACCTGTAACAACAAAGGGTGCGGGTGCTGCCGAGGGCCCCGAGGGTGGCTGGCAGGAAGGGAGCCAGGCAAGGAAGAACTGCAGTGGAGGAGGAGGGGCTGGGCACCAGGCCGCCCTTATTAAAGGTCAGAAGGCACGGAGGTGGTGAGTGAGTGTGAAAGGGTGGGGCCTAGAGGGACCTGCCTGTGGGCCGTGGCTGAGGAGGTGGGGAGGAGAGCCTGATGGGTGGCCCTGGACAGCAGCCTGAGGCCCAGTTGGACATCAATGTCTGGGGCAGGGTCTGGCCAGGGCCACTCTCAACTCACTTTGCAGAGACCACAAAAGCACTTGACATCCAGAAAACAATGAATTCATGTTCTCAAGCCCCAGCTTCTCACGGGCTAATTATAGAGGGCTGGCTGGTCAGATCTTTGCCTTTCAAGCAAATGGCAATTGATTTCAGTTTTCACTCATTCACTCACTAACCTAGCCTGAGGCCAGCACCAGGCAGTGAGCGGCAGGGATGTGGCCAAAGACTGGAGACTTCACCTTCCAGAAGGTTTGCAGGGCCCCTGAGGCGGGGAGCAGAGAGTCAGGTGCTTGGATCAAAGCCTGGATGCCGGCACTCTGTTGGGAGAGGCACCGTCGTCAGTGTCCCCCAGGGCTCCGGGGTCAGCGCATGTGTGAATGTGTGTGTCTCAGGTGTGACAGCTCACACCCAGGTGCCGCTGTGGTCAGACGGGTGTGGGCAGGTGTGGCCACGACCCACAGGTATGTCACTCCCCAGGTGCTGCTGTGGTCAGCCAACAAGGTGTTTGAGGAGCTGACGGACATCGAGAGGCAGTTCCACAAGGCCTTCTACACTGTGCGGGCCTATCTGAACTGTGACCGATACTCAGTGGGCCTCCTGGACATGACCAAGGAGAAGGTGAGGCCTCAGCGCCCCAAAGACCTCCTGGCCAGCCTTGCCCAGCTCCGCCGCTGACTCGGTGACTCACTCCCTTCTCTCCTCTGCCCAGGAATTCTTTGACGTGTGGCCTGTGCTGATGGGGGAAGCCCAGCCGTACTCAGGCCCACGCACACCTGACGGCCGTGTGAGTCATGGGGTTGCGGGGAGGGACAGGCCCTGCCTGTGCGCCCTGGATTTCCTGGCTCCAACTCCGGGGTGGGAAGGGGCCTGTCCCGGCCCAACCCAGGGTGGGAGAGGGAAGGAGGGCTAGGGGAAGGGTGTGGGGGCCGAGGACGAGGCTGTGGGCCGGCTGGCTATCTGACCGCTGCAGAGGTCAGGCCCCCGGGGCCATCTCCCCCGACTCCAGCCCTGCAGCGCTTTGGGGCCGAGGGCCAGGCCTGGTCTCCTGACGAGGATTGTCAGCCTGGTTGTAAAGACCAACATCTGTTCTGGTTGACCAGTCCTCCTGCGGCCCTATTCTTAAATCATTGTAACATCTGCCCGAGTGGGGCTTCGTGGGTGTGTGTGAGCAGGGTAGGGACATGCGCAGGTATCTCTGCCACTTACTGTGCGTTCAACCGGGTCATACTTCAGAGCCTGGCCATGCCTCAGTCTCCCCTCCTGTCAAATGGGTGTAATAACAGGGCATCAGAGGATTCCATGGGTTCTGTGTGCCAAGTGCATGCAGGAGTCTCTGCACAAAGGTTGGCTGTGACCACGGCTTCTCATAGTTATGTGAGTGTGAGTGAGTGTGTGTGTGTGTGTGTGTGACAGACGTACAGGCCTGGGTCAGCTGCGTGCGTATGTGTGAAGGAGTACAGGGCCCAGTTTTTGCGTGGGCTTGAGTGGGACACAGACGGAGGGAAGACAAATGTAAACCAGAGTGTGTAATGTGTGTCCCACGACGGTTGGCGCGTGTGTACATTGTGTGCACCTGTGTGCCTATGTGCAATTATGTGGGCATATGTTGTGAGGGGTTCCCATCGGGGAGCGCCTCACGCCTGTTGTGGTCTGTTTCTCAGGAAATCGTCTTCTACAAAGTCATCGACTACATCCTCCATGGCAAGGAAGACATCAAGGTCATCCCGTAAGTGTCAGGGTTTTGTGAGAAGCATCACCCAAGGGCAGGACCACCCCGGGCCCAGGCTGGACTGGCCTGAGGACCTGTCACGGCGGAGTCAGCGGCCCCTGGTTCGGCCCCGCACACCTTGGTGCTCCCTGAGCTGGGGGGCGCGGCAGGATGCGGTGGGGAGGGAGGCCCACGTACTGGTCTCAGAGGAAATGAGCGGGGGCGTGAGGAGGCCCGAAGCCCCACGGATGTTGGCGTGGATGTCCAGGGGATCACATGAACTGTCCAGGAGGCCCTGTCAGCAGCGACTGGCCTTTGAGGCCCTCAGGGTCTCGTTTTGGTTGACCCGGCCAGCCCAGCAGGCGGAGCCCCCAGACGGGGAGGCCCAACACTGCACCCCCAGCGGGGCGGGACAGGAGGGGACCCAGCCCAGCGGGCAGCAGAGCCGGGTGGAGGTCAGGGCAGCCTGGAGAGACAGGCAGGTGGCAGCTGGCCATTACCAGCCCTACAGCCGCATGGCCATGTGACCTCCGTGGCCCCATAAGCCTGTCAGGACCCCACCCCGCAGGTCCCATGCAGGGACTGAGATCCAGGGCCAGGCCCGCGGGGATGAAGCATGCGGCGCCCTGTAGGGCAAGGGGCCTCAGCGTGGGCAGAGAAGGAGGAATGAGGCAGCTCAGGTGCCCCCAGACCCCACCCCTGGCCTCCCCTCGCCTTCTTCCCACAACCCACCTGGAGCTCAGAGAAGGGACTCAGCACGAACACACAGCTGAGCGTCTGGCCCATCTGACCCTCTGCTTCTCTCCCCACAGCTCACCCCCGGCCGATCACTGGGCCCTTGCCAGTGGCCTTCCAACCTACGTGGCAGAAAGTGGCTTTGTGAGTCCCCCAGAGCCCTGTACTTGATCGCTGGCGTCCCACCCCTTCCCACCGGCCTGTGTGCCCCGGCTTTGCTTACTTGGAAGTTCATCAGCTCGGATAGTCTATTTTAGAATCATACCGTATATTTGGCTGCTTCAAGTGAAACTGTGTTTCTGATCCCTTTTCAGATCTGTAACATTATGAATGCCCCGGCTGATGAAATGTTCAAATTTCAGGTATCTGTCTCTTCATTCATAGAAAGTGTATTGTACTTAGGAAAGAAGATATTGTGGTTCAGAAATGATGGACTGAATTCGTTTTTGCTGTTTAAGGAACAACCTCAAGTCTCACAGGCTAACGGCAGCAAACACGTGTTCCGTACACACAGGTCTGCGTGTTGGCTGGGCACGGCTCTGCCTGGCAAGGGTCCACGTCTGCTCCACGTGGGGACACATGACCAGGGCGGGCTCTTTTCTGAAGGAGGCCTAGGTCAAGTGGGCCAGTGGAGATGGGCTTTGTCTCTCGGGGCCTCCTCCAGGAACTGGCCAGGGTCCCTGTTTCACCAGCCAGGCGTCAGTGGGATGTGAGCTAGGACCCACCCACTGTGAGCCCACCGGGATGGGAGTGCTGGGCCCCTTGCTCAACAATTATTAGGAACTTGGCAGCAGGGCATTCAGTCAAGCGGGGGACCTTCCAAGAGTGGGACCCTGTGCGACCACAGCGCCCACACAGTGAGGCCGCCCCTGTGGACAAGGCCGCCCTTCTCCTCTGGGGAGAAGTCACAACACGCACCCCTGGGGGCCAACAGACGGGAACAGTGACCCAGTCTCCGCAGTCTGAGGGCCGAAGAAGTGAGGTTCACACTCCCTGGCTGACAAGCCGGGCCCGGGCCAGGGCCAGACCCGGGGCAGCGGTCAGCTCCGGACGCCTCTCCCTGCAGGAAGGGCCTCTGGACGACTCTGGGTGGATCATCAAGAATGTCCTCTCCATGCCCATCGTCAACAAGAAGGAGGAAATTGTGGGGGTCGCAACGTTTTACAACCGGAAAGACGGGAAGCCCTTCGACGAGCAGGATGAAGTCCTGATGGAGGTAAGCACCTGTCCCTGGAGGGCCCCGGAGGCGACACCTGTGTGGTGGGGACACCGTCTGCTCCGGGCCCCGACCCGGCACGAGACCCCAGGAAGAGCTGAGAGGTCCCGTTCCGGGGGCTGGAGGCCGGCCCACCGGGAGCTCCCCGCGCACCGGAGGGCGCCCGTGGTGGGTGACGCGTGCCTGCAGTCTCTCACACAGTTCCTGGGCTGGTCGGTGCTGAACACCGACACCTACGACAAGATGAACAAGCTGGAGAACCGCAAGGACATCGCCCAGGACATGGTTCTGTACCACGTGAGATGTGACAAGGACGAAATCCAGTTGATCCTGGTATGTCCAGCGCTCCCGCGGGGAGGCGGGGCGTCCCAGGAGGGAAGGCACAAGCTGGAGTCCCACCCGCCGCACACGGCCGGGGGCGGCCCCTCCCTGGGCCCCAGGCCTCAGCGGTGAGCCGGCAGTGACCACAGCCCTTCTGGCCGTGCAGGGCAAGGCCTCCACCATCGTGGTCCAAGTGGAGCGCTTGGACAGGCGTGGAGAGGCGGGGGCGTGCAGGAACTGAGAGCCGGCTGGGCTCTCATCATCACCGTCTCTGAAGCCAGAGGCTCCAGCTGGGGCTCTGGAGGCTCCCGCTGTTTTGTGCCCAGCGTCACTTTGCCCCACAGTCGCGAGGGGTGTAGCTGACACCGTCACTCTGTCTCATGACACACGTTTTCTCTCCCAGCCAACAAGGGAACGCCTCGGGAAGGAGCCTGCGGACTGTGAGGAGGACGAGCTGGGGAAGATCTTGGTCAGAATCTGACCCCCGCCCTCAGGTGGAGACTGGGAGGGCCTGCGGGCGGGGGACACGCCTCCATTCCCAGGAGGCCAGCGTGAGCTCGGGCACAGAGTGTGGGCTTGTGATGTTTGCTGTTGATATGCAGCCATGTTCCTGTGCGTCGTGTGTGCCCGCGTCAGGGCGTGTGTGTCTGTGCGTCCTTCCGTGTGCCTGTATATTCATGTGTCCTTGTCTCTCTCTGCGTGTGCCTGTGTATGTGCGTATCTTTGTGTTTGTTTCCCTGACAACATCACCATGTCTGCCCAGCTGGCAAGTTCTTGTTGTTGGGCCACAGGTGGGGGAAGGGGAGAGGAAGGGGGCTGAGCTGGGAGGGGATGTGAGTGCCCCAGGCTACTGGCTTGATGTTACCGGACACCTGGGGTGTCTCATGCTGGACAGAGTGTCCTGAGAGGAGAAGAGACGAGGAACAGGCGGGGCTTCAGTGGGCCTGCCCCCTTCAGCCCCACAATCCTTCCCACAGAAGCAAGAGCTGCCGGGGCCCACCAAGTTTGATATCTATGAGTTCCACTTCTCTGATCTGGAGTGCACGGAGCTGGAGCTGGTCAAATGCGGCATCCAGATGTACTACGAGCTGGGAGTGGTTCGAAAGTTCCAGATCCCCCAGGAGGTGAGGGGTCATTCATGATCAGGGTCCCAGTTCGGGGAGAGGTGGTCAGGGGTCCCAGGTCCCGCAGGAAGTCTGGGGGCAAACATGTTCATTACAGAATGGACAGTGCAGGCCAGCAAAATATACAGGGCAAGTGTGCCTAGAATACATGACTGGCTGGCTGGCTGGCTGGCTGGCTGGATGGGAAGTTTGTCACACAGGCACTCCAGGCAGTCTGATCATCAAGTGCATCACTGGGCAGGAGTGGGTGTTTGGTTTTGGGAGAAGAGGAGACAGAAGCAGCCCAGCACCTGTGCAGAAAGCACACAGCACCCTCTAGGTGTGAGCACAGAGCCCGTCAGAGGCGGTCCCGAGGAGGGGGGACAGCCTTCCCCGCTGTGCTGCTTCCCTGTGGTTTTCCAGCTTCTGCCCTGCCTCCACCTTCACACCTCAGGGAGCATCTGCTTCCCCAAGGCCAAGTGAGGGAACCGTCTTTCTCTATGCCCTGGAGAACAAGTGCAGCAGGCTGGCATTTTCTAAAGACACTGTACAAAAAACAAAGGGAAAACACAAAAGAAATAAACTGTAGAAAGTATTAACAGAATAAAAAATTTCCAAATAATTTCTGGCCCTAAAAACCACAGTGGAAGCAATGAGAGGCTCCCTTGGGCCCACGTTCTATGGTCCAGAGACCCGCCACCCCTCGGCCTCTGGACCTTCAGCCACCATCCCCTTTCCCCCATCACTGGGCCAGGTGCCCACACATCCTGCCCCATTCAGATACCCATGGCTGAAATGGACCTTGTCTTCTGAAATATCCCAGCCCCCTCTCCTGGGGTCCTTGTCCCAGTCTGGGGCTTGGCAATAGGACGGAGGCCCCAGACGCCCTGTGAGCTCCGGAGCCGCTCTTGGCTTTGGCTCCGCCCCTCCAGCTGCCTGCCACGCTGGTCCACCCCGCAGGTGCCACCCACGAAGGTGGCTGGAGGCCAGTGGTGGGGCAGGCGACGGGACGTGGGCCTTTCCAGAGCTGTCAGCTGGGAGAGCAACGGTGGGACCGGGCGCTTGGTGCCTGGAGCCCACATCTCCGCCTCCCTCAGGTCTTGGTGCGGTTCCTGTTCTCCGTGAGCAAGGGGTACCGGAGAATCACCTACCACAACTGGCGCCACGGCTTCAACGTGGCCCAGACGATGTTCACGCTTCTCATGGTGCGTGGGTGCGGCGGGGGTGGGGAGAGGGCTCACCCGTCCGCTCAGGGTGGAGAAGACCCTCCTGGTTCCATGGGCAGCACCTAGGCGGCGGCTCCTCCGCGTGGGAGGTGGGGGCCTTCAAGGGCAGAGGCCCCTCCGACTGGCGCACACCCCCAGCGCGGGAAGTGGATGGAGAGCCCCTGTGCGGGGAAGGGGCCGTGGGGTCGGGCCCAGCTCCCCCCGCCCCCAACCCAGCGGAGCAGGGAAGCAAGGGCGGGCGAGGGTGCTGGCCAGGCTGCAGGATCCTGGGCTCCTGTCTCTGCAGACGGGCAAACTGAAGAGCTACTACACGGACCTGGAGGCCTTCGCCATGGTGACCGCCGGCCTGTGCCACGACATCGACCACCGGGGCACCAACAACCTGTACCAGATGAAGTAGGCGCGCTCCCGGGGCGCCCACGTGGCTGTGTGCGGGAGTCAGCCACAGCGTCCCCGGGGAGGGGCCCTCCGAGAGCTCGCCTCCCAGCAGAGCGGCTGGGGAAAGCGCTCACCCCTGATGATGGCCTGCTGCACCCGCAGGGGTGCCCCTTCCTCGTGGGGGAAGCTGGGGGCAAACAGGCTGCTCTGGGGCTTCTGACCACTGCTTGTTTTTAACTAAACCTCTGTAACAGATCCCAGGACCCTTTAGCCAAGCTCCACGGCTCCTCGATTTTGGAACGACACCACCTGGAGTTCGGGAAGTTCCTGCTCTCCGAGGAGGTCGGTGCCCTCCCTTTCCTCTCCTGCTGGATTTCCTGGCAACTGACCTTCGCCCGCACCCCTGGCACCCCACTGCCGGCGCCCACACCACACAGCTCTGGCGCTGGAGGAGGGAGGCAGGCTTTGTGGTCGTGGCCATGGGGGTGATGGGACAGGCCTGGTGATTCCAGTTTGGAAATGCCCCCACGGGGGGTGGGGTGGGCTCAGGTCCCCGGAGTGTGGGGGGGGAGAAGGGGGGTTGGGGGCCTCCTGGTGCAATGTACAGCCACCTGGGTCTGGGGCCCATGACCCTTGGGTAGAAGCTGGCCAGCAACGCCAAGAGAGACAGACGGATGACCTCCAGGAGGGGTGGGGGAGGGGAACGGACGGGGGGGTGCGGGAGACGCACCTGTGACCAGAGCCCCACCTGCAGACCCTGAACATCTATCAGAACCTGAACCGGCGGCAGCATGAGCACGTGATCCACCTCATGGACATCGCCATCATCGCCACAGACCTGGCGCTCTACTTCAAGTGGGCACCACCGCCCACCCGCCCCGCAGAGACCCCCAGGAGGCCCCATGGGGAGGGAACCTGGCTGGGGGGTACCTGGGGCTCCAGGCAGACAGCCCGCCCCGGGGCCCCACAAAGCCTGCACTCCCCGCCTCGGCTCCTCTCCTGGAAGGGCGGGTGGGGCTGAGATCAAGGAGGACGTGTGGTCCTGCGTGGCGTGAGGGGGCGGGCTCGACTCCCTCCCTTTGTCCTTGGGGTTCAGGAAGAGGACGATGTTCCAGAAGATTGTGGATGAGTCCCAGAACTACGAGGACAGGAGCAGCTGGGTGGAGTACCTCTCCCTGGAGACGACGCGGAAGGAGATTGTCATGTGAGTGCAGGGCGACACCTCCCCCTGCAGGACGCGGAGCCCCGGGGCCCCAGACGCTCCAGAGCAAGAACAGCCCGCTTCTGGGCCGCGTCAACGCCTCAGACAAACGCTTCACCTCGCCTGCTCTCCTTTCGGGGGGGACTTGGGGTCAGACAGGCCATGTCCTCAACTAAATAACTCGCTCACTTCACGAGCCTCCGTCCCTTCACCTGCAAAGTGGAGATGCAGAACTACATCCAGCCCCAGGCCTGTCCCAGAGATCCAATTAGGAAATATGTGTAAATCACTGGTCCCCAAGAATCACTTGCTGACCTTCGTTGTCCCTGGCTGCCTAGGGAGAGGGGCGAGGAGACGGGGAGCGTGGGGGGAGGGCTGGAGTGGTGTGCAGGGTAGGACTGTCCACTGCCGGAAGGACACTGGGGCTTGGACCTGTGCCCCCACGGTCACCGGGCCTTGCAGAGGTGGAGGGGAAGGAGGGAGGCCAGTGTGGACGTGCCTGGAGCTCCGTCTGCCCACAGGGCCATGATGATGACGGCGTGTGACCTGTCTGCCATCACCAAGCCCTGGGAAGTCCAGAGCAAGGTCAGAGTCACGCGGGGCCCCAGACGTCTTGCCAGTCCTCACGGGGTTGCATCTAGGTGCAGCCTGGGATGCGGGAACAGACCCATTCGTCTGCAAGTAGTGCCGAGGGCTGCCGCCCAGCTCTGGGGCCCAGCCAGTGCCGCCACGGTGGAATGGGCACTCCTGTGTGCCAGGCCCAACCTGAATAGTAGGGACACCAGAGTCTGGGGTGCAGAAGACCAAGGCCACTGGCCAACCTGACAGGATCTCAGGACAACATCTGACCAAGCACTGAATCCACAGCATGCCTGCCTTCTGTGTGCCTTTCAGGTCGCTCTGCTGGTGGCAGCTGAGTTCTGGGAACAAGGGGACCTGGAGAGGACGGTTCTGGATCAGCAGCCCATTGTGAGTGTTGCTTCCAGAATCCTCCACACCCATCACAGTGCTTGGGAGCCTCAGGCCTGGCTCGGTGCAGACAGGGGGCCCCCGGGGGTTCTGGGGTCCTGGGACCTAACTCTCACTTTGTGGGGTCATGTGACATGAGTCTGGTGAGAATTTAGCTGGGACCGAATCTGGGTAAATTGTGGAAAAGACAGGGATTGGGTAAAACCGTGGTGCCCTGCAGTGATGGAAAGCCGTTGCCGAAGCTGCAGAGCCAGACTGTGGCTCACGACCGAAAGCCTCCAGGGGCCCAGGCAGCTCTGCAGTGTGCCCCTGCCCGGCCACGAGCTGCTCCAGGAAGGCCCAGGGCAGGGCGGGCCTGGCCCGCGGGGAGAGAGCTGGTGGCTGGAGACCAGGGCTCACCCCGGGCATGGCTGAGGCCGCAGGGAGGAGGGGGAGAGGAGGCGGGGAGCGGGGGGGAGGGCTGGCGTAGTGTGCAGGGTAGGGCTGTGCAGTACTGGAAGGACCCTGGGGCTTGGACCTGTGCGCCACGGTCACCGGGCCTCACGGGGCGGAGGTGAGGGAGGGAGGCCAGTCTGGGCGTGACTGGAACCCAGCCTGCCTTCAGGGCCATAACGATGCCGGGATCTTCAGCTCAGCAATGTGGGGGGTCAGGAATCTGTTGCTAGACCGAAGTGGCACCTGCATGGGGACAAGGACATGAGCATTACCCAACAATGAGCAGAAGAGGTGGAGAGAGATTTTGTCTTACAAGCCAGCTCCAGCCACTGAAGAGCTCTCTGAGCAGCGGGCTGGGAAGGTCTGGGGCCAGGCGCAGACTGCAGGAAAGGGTGCCCTGACCAACTAGCCAAGTCTCTCGGGGGAAGGGCAAGCAGCCTGTCTGTCTCCTCCGGGCCAGGCCTCTAGGGTCCTGCATGGCTCACTCCAGCACGCCGAGCCCCAGACAGAGGGCAGCTCTGAGGAAGAGACTGCCAGGAGGCAGCTGAGGAGGGGCGCGGGAGGGGGTCTCGAGTCTGGACACCAAGGACAGCTCCTTCAAGAGCATCCGGGGTTTGCCCCTTTGGGAGTCACGGGCCAGGCCTCGGGTCAGCACCATGGATAGCTCAAGGGGGACGCTGGAGGAAGGGGCTCCGCGCTCCACCCCCGGCTGACGAGGCCTGAGCCCAGCGCTGCCGAGGGCAGCTCCCCAGAACGGGGGGGCGGTGGCTCGGAAGGGAAGGGGCGTCCTGGCGTTCCCTCCCGAGGCCAGCTCATCCCCGGGGCGCTGCTCACTCCTGTCTCCGTGGACAATTTCATTGCGCTGGGGTGGGGCTGAGTCCTGGGGGCTTGGGGAGGTGGCAGGCATGCCTGCCACCAGGTGCCTCACGGTGTCCCTGCTCCCCCACAAGCCGATGATGGACCGGAACAAGGCGGCCGAGCTCCCCAAACTGCAGGTCGGCTTCATTGACTTTGTGTGCACATTCGTGTACAAGGTGAGCGGGGTGGCCCAGGGCCTGGCTGGGTTTGCAGGGGAGGGGTGGGGGGTGGGCGTGGGGGGGCGCGGGGGGGACGGTGGCTCCCATCCCTTTGAATCTGCACTTAGAATCGAGATCCTCAGTGTCACCCCAAGGGGGTCCCTCCCCATCAGTTCCTCAGAAGCACCATGAGCCCTCCCCCCCAATTTCTCCCCCCCAGAATGTCCTCCTGCTCACCTCGAGGTTGTACCTCAAACGTCCCTTCCCGAACCCCATCTAAGGCACCCCCGCCCAGGGCCTGCACACTGTTTGCAGGGCACTGACTGCAGTATATGTGCAGTGCATCTGTTCAGTGTCTGAACCCTGGGAGGAGGAGGGTGGTCCACTGTCGCCAGCTGGGTGCACGCAGCCCAGCAAACACCCGGGCACGGCCGAGTGACAGTGGGACGCATGCCAAGGAGCTGGGACAGGTGCTGTGACATCAGCTCCAGGGACTGGCAAGGGAGTGAGGGGGCAGAGCCCTCCCGAGTGACACACACCACGAGGTCACAGGCCCCGCCCGTCTGGGGGGCACACCCCACACTCCGAGGAGGTTTTCAGGTTCTGAGCGACGTCCCTCCTGCCCCACTCCCCACCCCAGCCCCCAAGGTCTCACGCTTCCCTTTACTGAAACACCAGCTCCCTTTTCTGCCCCCACCAAGGGGGGGCTGTCAGTGCCGGGGAGGGAGGCGGGACCAGGGTGCACATGCTGGTCCTGAGGTGGTCACTGCCGGGGACCACCAGGCACTCCCCTCCCACTGCCTCCCCCGCCTGCATCCACCTGCACAGCCTCTGGGCGTTCATACGTGTTCCTGGGCGAGCAGGTGCTCTGTGTGATGTGCGACGTGCGTATGAGAGAGGGTGAAGGAGCCCCAAGACCTGCACGTCTGCCCAGCCTTCCCAGCCCCGCTGCCGGGGGAACGTCCCTTCTGCTTTGATGTTTTCTACTCTGTTCTCGGGGACCTCGCCCCGCAGCTCCTGTTCGAACCTCAAGGACACAAACCCCCGAGTCCTTCTCCCTTTGCTGGGAACGTGGCACCTCCATGCGCCACCCCACCCCGGCCCAGCCTGCCAGGAGCCACTGGGGGTGTGGTCCGACTTCTCGGCTCCCTTTCCAGGAGTTCTCCCGCTTCCACGAGGAGATCCTGCCCATGTTCGACCGGCTGCAGAACAACAGGAAGGAGTGGAAGACCCTGGCCGACGAGTACGAGGCGAAGGTGAAGGCCCTGGAGGAGGAGCAGAGGAAGGCGGCCGAGAGGACGGCGGCCAAAAAAGGTCTGCGCTCCACGCCTGCAGCCGCCAAGACTGCACAGCCGCGCCTCGCCTGCAGGGGGCGGGCGCGAGGCCACAGAGTTCAACCTGGAGAAAAGCCAGGCTCCAGGCGGCCCCGCGGTCGGCGCACCAGGGCTCCTGGCCGCAAGGGCGGCCACCGTGGGGAGGCCCATCCCACAGCAACAGCCCCGCTGATTCAGTGTAGCTGACGAGCACGGACTGACAGGGCGCGCTCGGGGTCCTAGCCGGGGGGCTCAGGAGGGAGGTAACTGAGTGTTACTTCCTCTATAGAGGGGAGGAAAGCCCCGCTGAAACATCGTGAACTCTTAAAGCTCCTCTGTTCCATAATCAGTCAGCAGTGCCCTCTAAAGGAGCTCAGGAACTCCACCTACGCTCCCATGCCAGCCTGAGAGATAAAACAGCAGACCCGTAGAAGACGACAGAACGCGAGCTAGGAGTCAGCGTGCGCGGCGTCTCTCCCTGCGCTGCGTGCAGACCACTTGTTCACCTTCACCCCGCACTGTGGGGACGTGGCTCTATTGTAACCGGTCAGCACGCCCCCCCCAAATCAGAACCTGTGAGCTGTTGCCTTGGTTCTTGCTTGCGCTCTGCAACTTTTGTCGCCATTCCCTGAAATGTCCCGCAGGGGAGGGAACCAATAGAAACAAGCCAGCTTCAGAGAGGCCCAGGCTGGAGTGTCACCAAGGGCTAAACTCGGAACTGCTGGGCTAATCGGCTTAGGCCAACCAGCCGGTCTCTGCCCTTCCTCCTGCAGGGTGTGTGGAGGGGAGGAGCTCGCGTTTCTCGCTCACCATCTTGTCTTCTCTCGCAGTGGGCACAGAAGTTTGCAATGGCGGCCCGGCACCCCAGTCTTCCACCTGCTGCATCCTGTGAGCCGGTCAGCGGGCCCCCTGCCCCCTCACCCCACCAGGGCTGTGCCTCTAACCACCGGTACAAGAGGTTAAGAAGCCTGAGAAAATAACTGGAGACCATTTTGGATATTTTGAATTTTTTTAAGGTTTGTGTTTACGAACCAAAGCCAACTACGAACAATCTGAACAGTGTAGCCTACCTTACACTCATCCATCTTTTGGATGCATAGTAATACCACCAAGAGATCTTCAAAAACGGTCTATGAACTGTGTGTCTAAAAGCATTGGGTGAATATATTCACACTGCACATGTATCTATGTGTATATGGGTGGAGAAACGGATACATAGATGCCAATTCCCATCTGGTTTAGGAAAAAAATATATGCACAAGAATTTAGAATAAAATCAAAAGAAAACACACTGCCCTTTTTTTATTTGGCGGAGGACGTTCATTTGTGACCAACCGGAAAATCCTGCCAGAAAGGTCCAGGCTGTGAGAACAGCAGTGATCAGACTTGAGTGATCTGTGCAGAAATAATCCGTAATAAAGCCTGCCCGGGAGCTGCTCTGAACCGCGCTGACGGATCAGCGCCTGTGGTCTGCACCACTGAGGTTTCCTTCATGGGAGCAACCACATGCCTCCAAGGACCTAATTAATGGTTCTGAGCGGGGAAGAAAAGCCGAGTCAGACCCAAATGGGACAACGCAAAACTCACGCTTGAAATGGGTACTAAATTACCTGATAGAAATTAAGGACTTTTAACTCATAATGTTAGCTCCAAAGCAAATGTTTCCAGATACTGGAAACTCTTCTTGGCTGCACCCTTGGCCAGGACTGCAAGACCAATTGAGTTGTTTTAAGGCCAGTTCAAGATGCTGCCCTCTGCCAGCGCTCCCGGCAGGGGGGGGGTGGGGGGGGGATGGACACGCCCCACTAAACCTTCAGCTCAGTGGCACCTGGTGGCGACAAGGGCCTGCAGCTGGGGGCTCCTCCAGGTTCCCAGGGGGACCCCGTGCCAGCTACCCACCAACCTCAGGACACCCCAGGGGGTGTGCACCATCAGGCACTCCAGCCTCACCCTAACTGAAAACAGGGCTGTACGCCGCTTCTCACTTTCTCCTCACGTTTGCAGATGAACTCATTTGACAAATGAACTGGGGCTCTAAGCCTAGGAAACCTGCTCCTGGGACAAAACTGGGAACAGCGACTTCTGACACCAGGCCTGGGGACGAAAGGCCACAGCCACCAGGGGTGGAGCCTGCCGTCTGCTCAGGCACAAAGGCCTGAGCCCCCTGAACAGCTAGCTGCACCCCCGCCTGGTCCTCAGGAGGCCACATCCCCTCCCTGGGGTCAAGGGGAGAATGTGCAGGAGGGCGATGGAAATCCAGGTCCCAACCATAAAGGCATCAGGCCATCTCCACCCCCACCATCTGCAAAGCCTGCCCCTCCCCTGCCCATCCAAGGGTCTGGGCCAGGCTCGGAGCATAGAAGGCCGAGCAGCGCTCACACGCCTGGCCAGCTGTGTCTCCGCTACAGACCGCATCCTTTGGGCTCCGCCACAGATACCCCGGAGCAGGCAATCGAGGTTCTGTGCATCCCGCCCGGTTTATGCACTGGTCACTGACTGGTTCTTCTGGAATCCCTCCCCATCCACACCCCACATAACCTGAGAAGGTAGGCACACAACTGCTGAGTCTGAGTCCAGAAACCAAACAACTGGGGACAATAAAGGAAAGTCAGAGAATCACACAGTACAGGAGGCTTTATTCATCCACACTGCTCCAGGGAAAGGCAGGCTCACTTTAATATGCTGTCCTCTTGGGCTGAAAAATTGGAAGGAAAACAGACGCGCCGTTACACACTCGGGCCATCCAAAGGGCCCATTTTCGACGTTCGGTGTTAAACCACCCAGCATCTCATTCCATGGTGAGCCCGGCTATGCTCTGCTGCCACCCCCATCCTGGGCCTTCCTTATCCCGCCCGTCCAGACTGGAACCCGCCGCCGCAGGCAGGGAGAGGTGAGCCTAGTTCTGGTCCTGGGGCCTCTCTGAGGGTGGCAGACGGTTCGCCTCCAAGGCCTAGGGGCCCAGGCCTCCCTAAAGGCAGGTATCGCCGTGTACCCCCAACACCCACACCTGCTCTCCCTCCCACTCCCCCAGAAAAGGACCGAGGGGCCAGTAGGGATCAAGACTGCGGCCCCTCCCCTCCACTGTGGGGCTCATCCGGAGCAGCAGCTGCTTCTGAAAATCCGGGTGGAGAACAAATCTATGAGATTCGGCAACACGAGTACCTTCTGCCAGTTCTTTCTCTATGCGTCTCTGCTCATCCTGCTTCTTTTTCTCCTCAGCTGCTATCCTCCTCTCCTCCTCTGCCCGGGGTTTCAAGTAATCTGTTAAAGGAAAGGAAGGAGGAGGGGTGATATCAATGAACTTTTTCACCGAAGCACTGAGTAAAAGGAATTCAGTCCACAAGCAAAGTCATCTTCAAGTGCACTGTGAACACCAGAGGTACCTGCTTCCCACTCTCCTTTACCTAGATATACATAAAGCCCTGACACTCACTCCTCAACAGAGAGTCCAACCCGGAGGGCAGCTACAGGGTCCCCGCTGCCACCCCAGGCGTCTTGTCGCCCCTCACTCAGGCCTCTGTGCTGCAAGGGGCTGCCCGGCCAAACTACACGCCTGCCGCGGCGGCGCTCGGGGGTCCAGCCCGCTCGGGTTTCTGGGTCTGGCGCCTCCCGCCCTGCCCCTCTCCTACCCGAGCGCGTCTACTGCCCGGCACCGGGGACCCCGCACCGTCTTCGAGAAGCCCCGTGAGCGCCCCGTGGGCTGGGACGGCTGTATCCGCCCGTGGTCACTCACTGTAGCGCTTGGCTCCGTACGCCACGCCGAGGAACAAGGCGGAGTAACGGCCGAGCTGCGGGGAAAGGGCGGTCAGAACCGGCGGAGCGGAACCGGGGTCCGGGGGCTTTCTCAGCCCGCGGGGCGGGGGTCCCGGGCGCGGGGGACGGGTGAGGGGAAGGGGGGGCTCGCACCCGCGGCGTCTGGGGCCGATGGTGGGGGGGGAATCGCAGCCTCCGGGTCGGGGCGCGGGGGGGTGAGAGAGGGGTGGTTGTCCCGCCGGGCGGAGGCCGGGCCGCAGGTCTCGAGCTCCGCGGAGTCGCTCACGCGCGGGCCCACGCGGAGCCGAGCACCCGGCCGCGGCCGCGAAACCTGGTTCACCTTGATGAGCGGAGAGACCTGCACTGGCGGAACCATCTTGCCCGTGACCTTCGCCCCGGAAGCACAACGCGGACCGAGGAGGACGCCGCAAGGGCCCGGAAAACACTGGAGACGCAGACGCCCACCCCGGTGGGCGCATGCGCCGTCAGCAGCGAGAAGGCGCCGGAGCCGCCCCCTGGCGGCCGGAGGGAGTACGGCGCGCGCTCCCGTTCGCGGAGGGGTGACGTCACCAGGCGCGCGGCTCGCGACAGGCTCCGCATGCGCAGTGGCCCAGGCGGCACGTGCTGGTTCCCCAGAGCGGGTGCGACCCCTCCAGGCACTGAAGTTTTCGGACCAGGTTGAGCACAAATCGAGGCCCGCACACCACAGGTACAAATATTTGAAAAGTATAAGTCCACATTACAAAGTGCGAAATAGCGTGCTCGCTATCCTCCCTCCCTGGGCTGCAGTGCGGCCCCAGCCACGCCGAGGCTCGTCCAGGCCCGCAGCAGCCCCAGGTCAGCCCAGAGGACAGCCCAGGAAGGGGCTCGAGGCTCTGGGCAGGGAATCCGGGGTCCGGGTACAAAATGTAACCTGAGTGCAGGCCGGCTCCCAGCAGAGAGGGGTGGCCGTGGCCGGCCCCTCTGGGCTCACAGGCCAGGCCGACCATGTGGCCTCCGAGTCGCTTCCCGGGGCCGCACTGCCTGGGGTGCCCCCTCCTGCCACCCCCACCCCCGGTCCCAGACCCAGCCCCGCAGCAGAGCTAGAGCTTCCTCACCCTAGGAGCCTCTCGAGCAGAAGGGTGCTCAGGTCTTCCTGAGAAGGCCACCCCAGCAGAGCCTGCTGCCTGCGTCTCCCCACCTCCGGCCCTCAGGATCACGCAGCCCCAAGCTTCACATCAGGCAGGTCCTCATTCTCACTTCTGCTGCCCTCTGTTGGGGAGGCAGGGATTGCACTGGTGGGGTACTCTGGCCCCCTCAGAGGAGAAGACTGTCTCCCCCAGATCTGTGGTCAGCCCCAGCGAAGGCACAGCTGACTGAGCCCAGGTGTGCAAACAGGCTGCCCAGAGATGGGCAGTGGTGGCCAGACAGCCTCCCAACTGAGCCTGCTGTGCTGACACATAGTTCCCATGGCAACGGGGCTTGGGGGTCCGGTGGGAGGACCACCCATGCCCTGGGCCTTGCGCTGCTCCAGGCATAAACTCCCGGAGAACCAGGGCTGGGGACTCACAAGCGTCCCTGCTCCACTGCTGGGGGAGATCACTTCTGATTCTAAAGAGAACACAATGCAGGGACAGAAATTCCAGGGCACATAGCATGTGCTCAGTAACTCTGCACCAAGGGGAAGCCCCTCGGCAGCCGCCAGGGGCCTGAGCAGACCCTGCTCCCTCTCCGTTTGCTGGGGAGCCCTGGCTCTGGGCCTTCCACTGGGAAACTAGTAAGTCACCTGTGCTGTTTCCTGGGCTGGCGGTGGGAACGCCAAGGCGGATCCTGCAGGGCAGCTGGGCTCTTTTCTGAACCCTGAGGACTCCTGCCTGACGCCCATCCTCTGTGGCCTCTGCGGGGCCTGGGGTGGGGGGAGGGCCTCTTGACCCGCCCCCTCCCCGCTCATTCCTTCCCAAGGAAGCTGTAAGCACACACTGACCCCACGAGGCACAGAGTAACCCTCGTCCGCCGCCCACATGCCGTGTGGCGACGCTGAGCAGCACGCCTCCACCTCCTTGCCCTGGAGCAGCCGGGCAGATGACCTCAGGAGGCAAATGTGGTTTCCCTTCCTTGGATTTTAAAATAAACCAGATTTCTCGGCAACTCCTCTTTCCAGAATCAAAAATAAATTTCTCTGGGGCTGAAGGTGGGGCCAGAGTGCTGGTGGGGGGACCACATACCACTAGCTTCCACGGTGCCGGGGGGAGTGGCGGCCAGCGGAGGGCACGCACAGGCCCAGGAACACACGCTTACGGAAACCGCCCAGGGAAGACCCCTGAAGCTGGGGAGACCCTCATTGGCCCAGAGTCCTTCCTGGGGACTGCGGGGTGGGGTCGGGGGGCGCATCCAACCTGGCTCAGGACGCAGGGGCCGCCTGCTGACACCCCTGCACCTGTCAGGGCCAGCTGTCCGTGCTGAATCCCGATATTCTCCCAGGAGCCAGGCTCTGCGGCTATCTTTAGAGCTGCGCTCAGACCGAGGCCGGCCGCAGGACACCTCCCCAGGGGCTCAGCTAGCCTCCTCTGGCCCTGCCCGAGTCTGGGCCTCCTGAGCACAGACCCCACGGGCCTACCCTCTCTCGGTGTGCTGTTCCCCACTCCCGCAGCCCGGCCGAGGTCCGTCCCGGCGTCGCACCCAGACCCGCCTGGCTGGCAGTGATGGGGTCCCCGCGCAGCCCAGGCCCAGGTGTCCCACATCGGTCACACGTTAGCCCCCCAGGGGTCCTCCAGACAGAGCCCCCAGGAGCCCCCAGGTCCCTCCAGGCGGGTCACGCGTCCCCAGCCAGGTTCCTCAAATGGTGAGCTGGCCCTGGGATCGCGGACGGCAGCGCCTCAGGAGCACCACGTGACGGAGGGAGTGTGCCCCTCGCCTTCCAGCCGCAGCAGGTGCTGTGTGGTTCAGAGATGTACCCCTGAGGACCCCCACCCAGTGATTGCAGCTCACCCCAGCCCCACCCAGACCTGGCCCCGGAGGCTCAGAAAACTCGTTCTCCAGGTACGAAACCGGGGGATCCCACCTGCCCACTTCATCTGCCCGCCGGCCTCCTCCTGGTGCTCGGCCTGCAGGCCCCCCCCCATCCCTTCCTGCCACCAGCTCTGCACTTGCCCACCGCCAAGGACCAGGGCATCTTCTCCCTGACTTTGTGGTGGCCGCCAACATCTGGCACCACCAACGGGCACCTGGGCCAGGTTCCCTCCCCAGACTCTGCCCCTGGGGCCATGGTGTAGCAGGAAGATCTGGCTGAGTGCTGGGCCCAGCCCAGCGCATATGGGCCATCCTCCATCCCAGAAATGTCTTCCCCCTCTGAGGGCCAGGCAACGAGCTCCCTGCCGTGGGGACAGGAGGGCTGGCCCCAGGGCTGGGGTCGGGGCCTGGGACGTCTCTGCCACCAAGGCGGGGAGGCAAGGGCAGACAGACATACTTGGGGAACGCTTGCTGACTGGCCACCAGGGTCATTCACAGTAACTGTGTGCAAGTCTGGGAAAGGTGCCCCTTCCTCTGGCTCCCGCAGTCCCCAGGCCCTTGACCCATGTGCAGGTCACCCCAGAGATGCACAGAATCCAGGAGAACACAGGCTCCAGGGGAGGGGGCAGGTGGGGAGGTGCCGGGAGGCTGGGGGCCTATTGGGCCAGCAGGATGGGGGCGTCTGACTCACTGCTGGCTGCCAGAGCTCGCTCTGCAGTTGTCCAGTCCCCCGGGTAGCCCTGAGCCTGTCCTTGTAGGGAGTGGCAGCCGGAGTCTGAGCTGTCCTGGGGGACTGGGTAGGAGCTTAAGACGGACGACCTCAGCAGGGAGGGCACAGACCATTGCATCAGGCAGACCCAGGCATGGTGAGTGTGCTGCGTGTACACACACGAGTGTGTCTGTACCTGATGTGCGTGTGGGACCGTGTGGATGGGTGTGTGTGCACGTGTCACATGCATGAGTGTGTTTTGCCTGATTACGTGTGCATACAAGTTGAGTTTGTGCGCATGTGTGAGGGTCTGCGTGTGCTGGGGTTTGGGGGAGATCTGTGCCCTATGACAGCCCTGGTGACAGCCTGGGGCTGGAAGGTGGAGGTCCTGGCCTTCACCCTAGTGGGATCCCCAGAACAAGCCCTTCCACCTTCTGGCTGCCGGCACGGTTCATTTGCTCCCTGGTCCTCCTGGCTGGACTGCAGACTGAGCAGGGCATAGTTCAGGGTGAACCCTGGGTGCTGTGCTCTGCCAGGGGCCCCCCAGGGGCCCCTCTGACCGTGCCAAGCACCTGCAGCTGCCCCAGCCCAGGGACACGGGCTTGGGGCCCCCTGGAGCCCCAAATGCCACGGTCCACCCATCCTCTGCATTGTCTCCCCAAATGCCTGGGTGCCCCCAAGGAGACCCTCGGGCAGGCTGGGGGACCCTGAGCCTTGGTGTTCTCGTCTCAGGCCAGCAGGAAGACCAAGAAGAAGGAAGGGGGGGCCCTGCGGGCCCAGAGGGCATCATCCAATGTCTTCTCCAACTTTGAGCAGACCCAGATCCAGGAGTTCAAGGAGGTGAGGCCCTGCTCTTGTACCGGGAACCCCTCCACCCAGAAGCTCATGCCTGAGGGGTCCCCTGGGAAATGTAACGCAGGTGACAAGGCCCTCGATCCAGAGCCAGGAAAGGGGGCGCCTGCCCTCATTCGGGGCAGCCCAGTGAACCTGGCCTCGGTTCCAGGCGTTCACATTAATGGACCAGAACCGAGATGGCTTCATTGACAAGGAGGACCTGAAGGACACCTACGCCTCCCTGGGTATGTGGCCCAGGGGCAGAACTCCACCACCGCACCCCGACTCCCCCGCCCTCCGGCTCCCAGGAGTGTCCTCGCTCTGGTCCTCGGCCGTCAAGCCTGACCTGACTTCCCGTGGGCTCGGAGGAGGAGGTGGGCCTCTCCTGGGGAGAAACTCCCCTCTAGTTTGACCAGGGCTGGCAGAGGGCATCACGGGGTGGGTGGCACAACCCGAGCATGGGCGTCCCAGAGCAGGAGGCTGGGTAAAGAGCTCGAGGAAGGGGCTGATGCCTCTGCGCGGGGGCGGCTGGCACTCCCACCCCCGGGCGCGGTGAGGAGGCCCAGGAATGGAGCTGGCAGGGGACAGGGAGACCCACCTTGGCAGGCTGCATGGCCCAGCCCGCGGCCCTCCCTCACTCCCCACCTCTGCCCGAGGCGGTCCTGCCCTTGGAGCGGGGGGCGGGGCAGGCCGGCTTCTACCTGGGGGGTGCCCGCCTTTCCTCCAGGCCCCCTCACACCCAGGTAACAGATCACAGGCCTTCTGGGCTCCTCTCCCCTACTCAGTCCACCTCCCGGGGCTGGGGTTTGGGGTTCTGCTGACCATCAGAACCCGCATCCACCACGCCTGGGCCAAGGGTGCCTGCACTGGCTCACCTCTCTCTCTCCGGTCTCCCCATCTTCGTTCTGGGGTTGCCTGGAGAATGATGGAGGGGAGTGGCCCCGTGGGGCATCTGTACGGACCACAAGGCAGCCAGGGCGGGCGACACTCCTGCCCTGTGACCCCACCCCCCCACCCCCGACGTCTGCAACAGGCAAAACCAATGTCAAGGACGAGGAGCTGGACGCCATGCTCAAGGAGGCCTCGGGGCCCATCAACTTCACCATGTTCCTGAACATGTTCGGGGAGAAGCTGAGCGGTGAGTGCCGAGCCAGCCCGCAGGTCTGCCAGCGCAGTGTGCACGCTTACTTGCTTCCAAGCACTTAGAGATCCACACGTCTCACATAAAAACCCAAATTTGCAGATCTCTTGAAAAGCCCCAGGACCTGGCATTCTGGGACCCACATCTGTGGGGCCCCGTCAGCCCCCCAGGGTGGGTGAGCTGACAGCCCAGACCCAACTCTTCGCCCACTGACGGGGGCCTCTGTCCCTCACTGAGAACTCGCCCAGCTCTGGGCCTAGCGGGACCCAAGGGACCCCGAGAACAGTACCCCTGGGGTGGGAGCTGAGGGTCTCCCAGGTGCTCAGAATGGGAAGGCCATTCAGGGCACTGAGTGGGCAAGGGCATGGACCCCAAGACGCCCAGGACTCAAGGCCTCCTGTGGGCAGGCACGGATGCCGAGGAGACCATCCTCAACGCGTTCAAGATGCTCGACTCCGACGGCAAAGGCAGCATCAACAAGGACTAGTAAGTGTGGCCGCAGGCGCCCGGGCATCACCAGGGTAGGAGGGGTGCCAACCCCCCCGCCCAGCTTTCAGGTCCTGATTGGCCTGCCCGGGATCCTGAGTCCCTCAGGGTAACCGAGGGCAGGATCAGCCCTACCCACACGGGGCCAGTGGTCACTGCCATTCAGACCATCGCTGGGTCTTTAGCCCCTTTGGGGGCTACTTCAGCCAGGCACCGCGAACGGACCTATTCGGTGTTCCAGGCACTGGCCCCCAGGGGTGTGGGGGTCAGGGAAGGCTCCCTGTGGACACCCCCCCACCCCACCCCAGTGCCCAGGACTCACCCAGAGCCAGGCTCCCAAGAGGCACCTGCCCTGTGAGCGGGTGGGATTGAAGGGGGGGCACACCCACCTCGGAGCAGCCCTGTCCCCCCACGTGGCCCCGTCACGGGGCTCCCTCGGGGCCACCCCTCCAGGTCAGGGCCATGCCTTCTCCAGAGCAGCCTAATCTGGCCCCTCCCCCCTGTCCTCAGCATCAGGCGGCTGCTCATGTCCCAGGCCGACAGGATGACTGCTGAGGAGGTTTGTCCCCTCACCCCCACCCCACCTCCTTCCCCAAGGCCCTCTGTGAAGCCCAAGCATGGCTCTGGGGGCTCAGGAGGGGGACGTGCCTCAGCCCCCAGAGGCTGCAGCCTTGGGGGGGGTGGGACGCCCTGTGTCCAGGAGGGGAGACACCCGCCCCGGCCCCAACCCTTGCTCTGCAGGGTCTCCCCCCACTTCCTTCCCCCCAAGCACAGAAACGAGACAGCCTGGAGTCCAGTTCCTGTAATTAATTCACCTGCTGGCTACGGCCTCAGGGACCCTCCCACTCCCTCCCACCCCTGCCTGGGCCTCACAACCCACCAAACTCGCAGGTTGACCAGATGTTCCAGTTCTCCACCATCGATGCTGCAGGCAACCTGGATTACAAGGCACTGAGCTACGTGCTCACCCACGGGGAGGAGAAGGAGTGAGGGGCACCCCTACCCCACTGGGCCGTGGCCAGTTCAATAAACGTGAACCCACAAGCCAGCCTGCGAGTGTCTTTTTCGGGGGGAGAAGGTGTCCCCCTGGGGGTGGGAGTGTCCATGGAGTGGGTAAGGTCTGGGGTGGGAGTGTCCCCCTGGGGGCAGGAGGGTCTTCAGGGGGTGGGAGCGTCTGCCTGGGGCCCACCCTCTGCTTCCGGCCCAGCCTGGTCCCACCTGCTCTCCCCACCTGTGCTAGCGCCAGGCTGGGGGGCTGCTCGTTCAGGGGTCTGCAGAGGTTGAGCATGGCTCTGGGATAGGCTCCTTCAAGGAAGGCCTTCCCCACACCTGTCCACTCCAGACTCGGCCACCCTGGGGCCCTCAGAATCCCCAGCCCACTCAGCGCCCCCTCAGCCCGTGCCCCGAGGCCAGGCCAGCCTCCCCACACGCAGCCCCTGCCCCAGCCACCCTGGGTCTGGCCTGGCCGCTGGAGCGCCCCGCCCGGTCGGCGGCCTCTTGTCTACACAGCAGCAGCTCTCCTTGCTACATCCACAGGGAGTCCCCTGGGCCAGCCCGCCTGTGTTCCAGGACCCCGGGCCCCCTGGATGCTGACACCGTCCCGGCCTCAGGTGTGACTGGTGCAGCCGAGGGGACCAGGGCCTGCCTCTCCTGGCCGCCCCTTCATGTCCCCAGGCCCTCTTCTCATCACACCAACAGGCGCCGCTGCGAAGCAAAGAGCCCAAGCAGCGAGCAGATGGTCTGTCCCCCGAGCCGGGGCACCTGGGGGCCGCGAGCCGCACAGATGGATGGGGCGGGAGTCAGACGTGCCACAGCCCTAGACGCCCAGACCCAGCCAGGCCCTGCACCGGGGGGTCGGGGCAGTGCCCGGGGCCGGAGGGGCCACGGAGCCTGTCCCACGCAGGGACCCCCCCAACGAGCAGTGCCTGGGCCCGAGTGGGTCTGGATGTCCGTTACGGCCGACCTGCCACTCCCCCACCCCGAGGCACCCCGCTTTGACTCCTGCAAGGTGGTCTCGGCTCAGAGGACTCTCACCAGGGCAAAGGCCTCGCAGACCAGAGGTGTCAGGCAGAGGCCGATCTTGACAGCTCCAGTGAAATGCTTGGTCCGGTCCACGTATAGGCCAAGAGCCAGCGCCCCCAAGACCCCAAACGCAATGAAGAGAGCCCCGCAGAGGCCTGCAAATTCCTGGAGGAGGAGAGGAGGCGGGGGCGCCCTTTCATCTGGGCTCCAGGAGGAGGCCCTCATCCTTAGGACGTACGCCGTCACCGGGGGGCCCACGGCAGGGTCACTGAGCGGAGCCTGAGGCCCAGGCAGGATGACACGGAAGGCTCGGCTGCACCGCGGGCTGGGGGAAGAGGTGTCCCCCCCCGGAGGTTCCATTTCCCTGCGCTACCCCCGCCCAGGGACCCAACACTTGCTAGAGAAAGGGCCTGGCTACTGCAGACACCCCTCAGTGCCGATCACCCCCGAAAAGCTGGGAACACGAGGGGCCCGAACCCCACACCCAGGGCTGATGCAGACAGTGGGGGCCACGGCCCGAGGGGCTGCGAGCGGAGCAAGGCCCTCTCCGCTGCATCGCCACGATCAGCGGGTCCCACGGGGCTGGGGTGGGTGGGGCACGGGGGAAGCGCCACACGAAACCCCAGTGGAACACACTTGGGCTCTGCCAGCACCCCGTCCCCACGGCCACCACCCCACTGTCTGCAGGCACAGGTTTTCACACAGCATCTCAGTAGCGCCCGCATCACCCCGTCCAGGTGTGGAAACCCAGCGCCTGGGGAGGTCGTGGGCCACTCCACGGCCACCAGCGGGAGAGCAGCGGCGGAAGAGAGCCTGTGGGGTAACAGGCCCCCAGAGCTCCGTCCTGCCGCGGGGCCCCCAGGGCGGGGCCGGCACCCACGCTGGCGTAGCCGTTCACGCAGAGGATCTGCTCCAGGAGGGACGAGAAGCTGGAGAAGGTGCCAATGCTGCCCCCGAGCACACGGCCAGGATGACGGAGGCCTCGTTCCCTGCGAGCTAAAGGGGAGGGGCTGCTCGGTCCAGGAGCTCCAGCAGCACAGCCAGAGGCGCCCCGGGGCAGCCCCGCCCCCTCCCCTCCCCGCCTCCCCCGGCACACACCGCACTGACCAGCTCCAGCCGGCTAGGAACTTCCGCGAGCTGGAGTGGACAGCCCCCGCGGAGGGCGGGGCGGGGGGCGTGCTCTCCCAGACGCACGCAGCGGGCAGCAGGGGTGAGGCAGGTGCCCAGCTGCGGGGAGGGTACGCACGAGTGCACTCGCGTGTGTGTGCAGGCACAGGCACAGGCCCTCGAGGATGCGTGCACATGCGTGTGGGTGCCTCATGCCCGCGGCTCCAGGCTCCTTGCCAGCTACCCCCACAGGTCATCCCCAGGTGGACGTCGGCAAGCCCCAGGGTTGTGCTGGGCCTGCTCTGCTTCGTTGCATTTGGAAACCCAGCTTTCAAGATATGTCTGCAACCCAAAGGTGACTGCGACAGCCTCAGCCTCAGCCCTCTCCGGGAGCTCCATCCAGCGGCCACCTGGAACCCCCCTCCCACCTCTGTGAACGACCCCAACACTCGCCCAGCTGGAAGCCCCTCTCACCTCGGCGCACCTCCAAACCCCCAGCCCTGAGCCTGCCCCACTGCCCCACCCGATCAAAGCCCTGGCTCTCTCCCTGGACACTCTGGGCACACCCTTGGCTCTCCGAGTCTTTCTGGACCAGATGGAGTCACTCTCCCCTCCGACGCCCCCCCAGGTGTCCATCACACCAATGCTTGCCACCTGCGCTGACCCTTCCCGCCACCCTCCCCTTGCTCAGCGGACACACTGGCCTCTGGCTGCAGGCCCCACCCCTTGGCCTCACATCCACCTCAGAGTCTTCTGGTCCCTCATCTCCCTCCCTTGCCCCCCACAAACGCTTCCTCCTGCTCCAGCCGGCCTCTCGCCCCTCCGGAGCTGCCTCCCCGCCAAGGAAACCGCCAAACATCCCGGTCCCTGGAGTTGTGCCTGATGCTGGGAAGATGCCCAGTACTTGCACATGAGGAGACCCCATGTGCATGGAGTGCGACCCATGTGTGACCGCAGAAGGTGGCAAGTGCACACTCACACAGACAGGTGTGGATGCACGAGCCCACCACTACGGCACTTGTGCACACACGCACTAGCACACAGCCCATAAACATACACACACACACACAAACACGTAGCCATTCATGCACACCGACACACTCTACACCATACACACGGGTGCACACACATGCACACAAACACACATGCACATGAGCATGCATGCACACACACCGCACACACACACTCACATGCGTGCACTCCTGAGCTCCCTCACCATCAAGGGGATGTCCTCCTCCTTCTTCACCAGGGTGGGAGACAGCAGGTTGGCCACCAGGATGCCCAGGGGGTTTGCTGAATGGACGGGGACATGTGTCAGCTCAGAGTGGCAGGCTGGTCCCCAGCCCCCAGGAGGAGTCCCCACCCTCCAAGAGCGGGGAGCGCAGAGGTGCCAGGCCACGCACTAAGCCAGCGGGGACGTCGGCCTCACCCCCGGGACTCACACACGGTGCCGATCGTGTTGGCTGGGGCCCTCTGGCGCTCGGGAAACCACAAGGCGGCCAGCTTGGCTGGAGAGATGACCAGGGTCTGGGCGAGGGCACAGAGGCTCTGCCCACCCATGAGGAAAGCAAATGCGTCCTGGCTGCTGGTGATCATGCAGGGCTGGGAGCGGATCACGCTACCCACAAAGTTCAGCCACGCACATAGGATGGTCTGCAGGGCTGGGGTCAGAAGAGCTGCCCACCAGCCCAGACTACCCCCTCCAGCACCCCAACCTCCACCCACCATGCAATGGCTGGGGACCCGGATCTAGGGAGGGGGTGATGGCTCTCGAGCCCGCACTCGGGGACCCCGCCCCCAGCCACGTGGATGCGTAGTTTGCCCAGATGGGCCAGGCAGAGGAGCACACTGGGGGCCACTCAGCGGACACTCAGTGCCTGTGGGGGACAGCCAGGTGGACAAGGGCTTTCTGCAGGAGGGAGGGGGAGGCAGGCCTGGCTTGGCCCTGAGATGAAGGTGTCGCAAAACAAGCCCGTGAGCACTCCACCTTGGGGGACCCAGCAACGCAGGAGCTCGCCCGGGCCGCGCCCCCCACAGTGGAGGCTACGAGAGCCAGGCTTCCTAACCCAAACAGAGCTCTGACCACAAAGCCTCACACGACTCCGAGCTTAGGCGACAGCTGCCTCTCCTTCCCTTTTTTCAGGACAGAGCCGGGCGCAGATCTCCCAGGTTTAGGGAGAGCTCCACGCAGGCCCAGCGGCTTCCTGCCCGGCCTGATCCAGTGGCGAGAAAGCCTGGTGTCTGGTCGCCACACCTGCCCTGCTGAGCAGCCAAGCTCATCCCTCGCCAGCCTCGCCCCATCCTCGTTCCTCCCCAGAGCTTGTGGCCGGAGGGGCAGAGACAGGTCTAAAACACACACAGCGACGTGGGGACAACTGTTTGCCCCCACTGCACATTTCCCTTCCACCCGTTCCCAGCCTGCCAGGTGCCCCCGCATGTCCTTTGAGAACGCTGGCGGCCGCCCCACACGCTGGCTCTCACCCAGACCCACTCCGGGGCCACCCAGACCTCACTCCAAGCACAGCCCCACCTGCCCTTCACACTGCCCCTCAGAACCCGAGGGCCCTGCTCATCTGGCTGCAAAGGGCATAAGCAAGGGGCCACGTGGACTTGGCCGGGACACACCTGATGGTCCCTGCTCCCAGTGGTGACCACGCAGGGATCATGACAATTCCGGGTGCGATTCTTGTTTGCTCCGTAATGACCTGTGAACGAGACAAGTGCAGTGGGACAGCCTCAGTGTCCAAGGACCTTCTCAGGGCCGCCCGATGCCTGCCCACCCCCAGACTCATCAGAGCAGCTCAGGGGGCTGGGGGAGACCGCTGCTCTGCATTCTCAGACCAATGCACCCAAACCCAGTTCTGGCTTCACAGCGTCTAGACACAGGGACGTGGTGAGTCCTGCAGAGAAAAGAGGCTTCTGGAGTCCCGGCAGACCCCAGGCCCAGGCAGCAGAGGCCACCTGTCCCAGCATGGGGCTAGCCAGCAAGGAGAGGAGAGAAAAGGCCCCAAGAAGTTTGGAATGACATCCAAGAGGGGCTGCCGCCCGAGAACCTCTCCGAGGCGGTGTCTTCCTGCCTCGCCTGCCGCCCCTCCTCCTCTCGGTCTCTGCTTCTGACTGTCCCTCGGCCGCTTGGCACCTCCCTGAGCTGTGGGTCCCGCTGCCACCTGCAGCTCTGCATTACGTGATTGTGGCCACCCAAGGCTGCCCAACCAGTCCCTGGGATCCTGAGGGAGGCCAAGCGATGTTCCTTCGGCAGACGCGGCAGCACAGGGGAGGGGAGCCCAGGGAACCGGCGGGGGCAGCACAGCAGCCTGATCCCCAGGGAAGGCGGCCACGTGGGCTCAGCTTTGGGAAGGGTGTGCAGATAGATGCCCACCCAGGGCACACGAGGGTGGCCCGGCCCAGGGCTGGAAGGGAGGAGAGAGGTCCACCGGCTGAGCCCGGCAGGCAGCGTGTGATGGGCTGGGCAGAGTGACTGGGGCCTCAGGGGTGAGTCTGGGGGAGAAGCAGGCAGGGAGAGCTGGGTCCCTGGAACTGGCAGACCTGGTTCTCACTGCCTGCTTCTCTGGTCTCGGGGGCTGTGATGACGAACACAGTCCCAGACAGCAGTGGGGACAGTTCTAGAACAGCTGACGGGTCACTGCAGACCCCAGCTGGGTAGCTATGAAGAGAACGGTTGGGCAGGTAAGGAAGGCCTCCTGTGAGGGACCTTGGAACTGAGTCAGAAACCCAAGGAGGGCGTCCAGGGAACAGGTAAGGGTGTGGGGAGGGCAAGAGCCAGAGCCAGATGCGAAGGCCTGTGCCAGGGGTTGTGCTTTGCAGAAGGGAGGCGGGGACCACTGGAGGAGACCTTCTTGGCTGTGGACAGGGACCCCCTCCTGTGGCAGGAGAGGGATCCTTTCCAAACCAGCGAGGGTCACAGGACCCAGGCGCAGTCACCGCGAGGGCAGACACAAGCCCCGTTCTCCCTGCTCAGCCTCGGCCAGGGAAGGGGCTCTCCGTCCCTGTCCCACCCTGAGGTCGCCGGCGGCCCCGCCCCGCGCTCCCGCCGTCCCGCAGATCCCGAGAGGTCGGAGGGCCGGTCCTAGAGCGGCCGCACCCGGGTTCTCACTGTCCGATTCTCCGGAGAGGCGGGCGCCCGGCGAGCACCGGGACACTGGCGGGCGCGAGGGGCGCGACAGGCGGGGCTCAGCGGGGTCCTGGCCTCGGCTCGCGCCCCCGCCCCAGCCCCCCGAGCCCCGAGCCCCGTTCCGTGGCGCTGGAGCAGCTGAGCCGGCTGAGCACCGGCAGGGAGACCCAGCGGGGCGCGTAGGTGCCCAGCACGCTCCGGGCGGGAGCCGCGGCGGCCCCAGGCCAAGCCGCCGCCTGCCCCGCCATCGCCGCCGCGCCCCGGCTGCCGGCGTTTGGAGCCGCGCGTGGGCTGGGACCGCCCTCGGAGGTGGGGTCGGCCCGTCCCCGCCCCAGGGGCAGGGGTCACCACCCCGCCCGGCGGAAAAGGGACGAACTAAGAAGCTGGATCTTCCCCCGTCGGCCGGGACAGAAGTCAGCCGCAGAAACAAGAACAAGGTCCCCTCGCAGGCGCGGCCTCTGTGTGGTCCCTGCGGTGGCGGCGCCCACGCGGCGGGTGCAGGACAGGGCGCCGGGAAGTCACCGCCCGCAGGAGGCCCGCACTTCCTGAAAGGAGTTGTGGAAAGATCCTTCCCCCCCGCCGCCCCCACCCCCCGCCAATTCCTGAGGTCCAAACAAGTCACGAGGAGCAGCAGGAGGCCAGCCTGGAAGAGGAGGCTGGGGTCAGTTTGCAAAGCGCCTCGAATCCGTACTAGTCATTAGACTCAACCCCGTAGGGCAGCAGGACCTCGGGAGAGCGGGCAGAGGTGGTCCTGGCAGAGGAAGGAGGGCGGGGCCACCTGTCCTCCTACGGGGGAAAGGGCTGTGCCAGAGCACGGGACCTTCGCCCAGGGAGGCGGCAGGCAGCCTCTCCCACCTGGTTATTATCTGCAGTTTACAGCTGAGAAAACAGCTGGAGCAGAGCTAGGAGATGTAGGTTTCTGTGCGCAGGAAGGCAGGGAGGAGGGAGGTACCACCCTGTTCCTCTTCCACAAGAGCTCCCCTGTGGGCGCAGGAAGTCTCTTGCCCAGCTTCCTCCCTCCCCCGAGGTCCACCTTGGGCATCTCTCCATGACTCCGCTAGTATTACTCCCGCTGAGGTCACCTGTGTAGCTCCCTGTGTGGGGCTGACGTAAGTGGACATGGTGCTGGCCTTGGGTTCTCCTTCCTCTCCACCTGCTGAGGTCACGTGTGTAGCTCCCTGTGTGGGGCTGGCATAAGTGGACATGGTGCTGGCCTTGGGCTCTCCTTCCTCTCCACCTCTCTGATGTTCCTGCTCTGCTGTGGGACCCCCTCCCCACCCAGAGGGCTCTTACGTGGAGTAGGCAGCACAGAACAATCAATGACATTTCTATACACCAACTCTGAACGTGTGGAAACCAAAATTAAAGACACATACCATTTACAATTATGTCAAAGAAATTTAAATACTCAGGTGTAAACAGCAAAGTGTACACAGGACTTGTATGCTAAAAATTATGCAACAGTAATGAAAGAAACCAATAAAGACCTAAAAGATGGAGAGAGATACCATTTTCACGGGTCAGAGGACCCAGCATAGTAAAGATGTCAAGTCTCCTCAGATTGATCCGTAGGTGTAACACAACTCTTATCAAAGGGTTATTATAGACGTAGACTGGGAGAAAACATTTGTAAACCATGTACCCAACAGAGGACTGGTATTCAGAGTATATAAAGAGCCCTCAAAACTCAACAGTAAAAAAAAAAAAAAAAAAGTCCAATTAGAAAATGGGCAAAAGCCATCAAGGAACATGTGTCTGTATCTTGACTGTGGCATGGATACACGGACCCACACACGTGACACACTCGTGTCAGGTACACACACACATACACAGTGAATGCAAGTAAAACTGGAGAAATCTTAAAAAGATCGTGGATTATATCAGCAACTGTGTTATGGCTGTGATAGAGTACATCTGTGTTTTGCAAGATGTTACTTTTGGGGGAAACTGGGCAAAGTGTACAAGGAATCTTGGTATTATTTCTTACAACTGCATTTAAACCTATAATTATCTCAAAATAAGAAGCTTAATTTTTAAAACTCACATAATGGGAAAGTACATTCATTTGGAAACAATGACTTTTTCTACTCACATTTAATGAAAGAGTTTTGTTTAAATTCTGGACAACTATCTTTACTGTAAGCATCTACACTGTTCAGGTTTTGACTCAAGCTGTACCAGCATCCACACAAGTGTCTCTCTGCACCTGGAATCCATGTGCATGTCTC
The DNA here is from genome assembly GCF_949987535.1 of Balaenoptera acutorostrata. Classification (NCBI taxonomy): domain Eukaryota; kingdom Metazoa; phylum Chordata; class Mammalia; order Artiodactyla; family Balaenopteridae; genus Balaenoptera; species Balaenoptera acutorostrata. The sequence goes on along the minus strand of NC_080068.1, from coordinate 144,193,449 downwards.
TGGAACCATCACATCTTGGAGATACATACCCTTTAGTGATCTCCGCACAAAAACCACCTTGCATCTTACTTTAGAAAATCATCTTTAAAGGCTTGTTTAAAATAACATACAACGCACACAATTATGACTAAATCTGTGTTTCAATTTCTTTTTTTCCTTTTTTCTTAACCAAATATAGACTCTGATCAGCATCCCACACTACCATTAACTGAAGCTTTTTCAGGCTGATGTGTCCTCCTTAAACTGTCTCCTGCTCGTGATTAGGCAACTGAGGGGCATCTCTTTGCCAAGATTGGAGCAAAGGCAACATGTCTTTGCTGAGGATAATATCAGGGAAGAAAGCTCACCTTCCAAGAGGAGTTGCCTCATCCCGTTCGTTTGGTGTTTACTTGGTTTTTATCTTCTCCCCTCAGGAGAATACCAGCTACGTGGGGGCAGGAATCAGTCTGTCCACACCGGAATCCCTGGAGCAGGATGGGGCCGGCATGCGGTTGTGGCTGAGAGGGGACTGTGTGGGGTTGGTGAGCTTTCTGCCTTGTGCCCCCATCCGTAGCCCCTGCGTCTCCAGCCCCGGCCTGCCTGGCAGTTTCTCGGAGGGGGCCCACTTCCCCAGAGCGCACCCCTGGGGCAGAGTCGGCCAGACTGTCTGGTCCCGAAGCACAGTGTCCCCTCCCAGAGTCTAAGCCTTTACTGCTTCCCTCGGTTCCCAGCTGCTGAAGGCCACACACCCCAATACCACCCTGAAAGGGAAGTGAGTAAGCAAATCAGTATCTGGATTCTCTGGCTGCATCAAAATGACAGTGACTTCATCCTTATCCGTGTGGGAGTCCGAGCAGGGAATCTGTCCACTGAAAACACTTGACAAACCTGCACTGGACCATGAGCCTATTTACTTAAACAAAGGAACGCTCTGGCCACCTTGGCCTATGTGCAGTTGGCTCTCCCAGAGAGAAGCCCTTAGGGTGGCCGCTCCCCACTACCCACGTCTGCCCCTCTGTCTTCCCCCAGCATAGCTGGGGAAGGTCAGCACGGGATTACATACACCCCAAGGTCCTGGCAACAAGTATCTGGGACCCAGCTTGCTGCCCCTTCCCACCGGGGAACCTGTGGCCCCATCCACCCACACTTTTCAGAACCATTCAGCCTGTTGAAGAAGTAGGAGCTTCTTGTGTGTGTGTGTGTGTGTATACAGAAGATGGACAACTTTTTGTATATGCATGATGTGAGGTCGTATTGTTGGGGCGGGGAGGAAGAGAGAAGGGGAGGGAGAGGGGGAGGGAGGGAGGGGAGAGGGGGAGGGGGGAGAGAGAGAGAGGGAGGGAGAGAGGGAGGTGGGTATGTAACGTCGTGCATGGCCTGATGTCCATCTATTTTGTGTGTCTGTTATGAGATGGGTATCCAGTGTGTGTTCACAGTGTGTTATATAAGGCTGTGTGACTAGTGGTTAGTAAGGTATGTGTGGTGTGAGATGGGTTTTGTCTTTTGTGTGTATATATGGGGTAGAAAGTTTACCTAATTTTTCTGCCTGAATGGAAAAAATGGGCATCACATTCTTTGGTGTAAAATGCGTGTGTTAGGTCAGAAACCATGAAGGGTCTGAGACTGCTCTCCCTGCAGCTAACAAGGTGACCCAGCACAGTCTCCCCCGTGTGCATCTGTGGGATCGCGACCCCCGGGTCAGAGGCAAAGAGTGTTGGTTCCTTGCAGCCGCGGCAATGCCCCTGACCAGCTCCTCCACCTCGTCTCCACGGGCATGCAGGTGGCACCTGCACCCACAGAGGGGTGTGTTTCAGAGGAACCCTGAAATTAGGAAACTCTGATCTTATACAGGACGGCTGGGGACCTCCCCATCCTGCCTTCCAGAGAGAGAAACCTTCCTTTACTCTGAAATGTAAGCAAATCTTCTCCCAGTGGGGACATTCCTGTCTGCCCTGGAATGTCTCTGAGACAAACCTTCTTGATTTGGCTGGAAACGACCTTGCTCTGAGAACCTGGACCTCGCAGAAACAGAGACGTGAGATGTTCATGGAGAACTGCTTCCCAACAGCATCTATTGTTTAAAATACTTCAAGATGGGTGTCTAGGGCTTCCCTGGTGGCACAGTGGTTGAGAATCTGCCTGCCAATGCAGGGGACACGGGTTCGGGCCCTGGTCTGGGAATATCCCACATGCTGCAGAGCAACTAGGCCCGTGAGCCACAATTACTGAGCCTGCGCGTCTGGAGCCTGTGCTCCGCAACAAGAGAGGCCGCGAAAGTGAGAGGCCCGCGCACCGCGATGAAGAGTGGCCCCCGCTTGCCACAACTAGAGAAAGCCCTGGCACAGAAACGAAGACCCAACACAGCCATAAATAAATAAATAAATAAATAATTTTTTAAAAAATCTAAAAAAAAAAAAAAGATGGGTGTCTAATTATTTATGTGTGGATATGGCATGATAAATCTTTTAGCATGGTGTTCTGAGCTGGAAAAGTATGGGGTGTGTGTGTGTGTGTGTGTGTGTGTGTGTGTGTGTGTGACATGAGTGACTAATTTATTTGTTTAAAATGTGAGGTGGGTGTCTAGCTTTTTTCTCTATATGGCTGAAATTAATCTCATTTTTCTGTCTACTGTGTGGCATGATATTTTGTGTATGGTATGAGATAGTTACCAAATTTTCTGGTATACATTGGAAATAGGTATCTATTTGTCTGTGTGCTGTAAGTTGACTATCTAATATTTTGTATATGATATGAAATTGATACCTCATTTTTTGTATGTATGGTGCGAGAGGGTATCTAATTTTTCATATATGTGTTTTTGAGATGGGTATCTGTTTTGTGTATTGTGTGAGATGGTCATTTATGTATATCTTTGTGTGTATTTATGCTGTGAGTTATCTAATTTTATTTTTACCATGGAGATAAACATGTAGCACTTTCATTTTCATCAGTTCTAAATATTTTGTACTTTCCTTTGTAATTCTCTTTTTTTTTTTTTTTTTTTTTTTAAATTCACGTTCTTTTATTTATTTATTTATTTATTTATTTAGGACTGTGTTGAGTCTTCGTTTCTGTGCGAGGGCTTTCTCTAGTTGCGGCAAGTGGGGACCACTCTTCATCGCAGTGCGCGGGCCTCTCACCATCGCGGCCTCTCTTGTTGCGGAGCACAGGCTGCAGACGCGCAGGCTCAGTAATTGTGGCTCACGGGCCCAGTTGCTCCGCGGCATGTGGGATCCTCCCAGACCAGGGCTCGAACCCGTGTGCCCTGCATTGGCAGGCAGATTCTCAACCACTGCGCCACCAGGGAAGCCCTGTAATTCTCTTTTTTAAATAACAGCTTTATTGAGATATAATCCTCATGTCATATAATTCACCCATTTAATGTGTAAATTCAATCGATTTGAGTATATTTGCATATATATGCAGCCGTCACTATGATCAATTCTAGAGCACGTTCTCACCCCCGAAAGAAGCCCAGTCCCCCCCCAGCATTCCAGCCCCTGGCAGTCACTAATCTGCCTTCTGTCTCTTCAGTTGGCCGATTCTAGACATTTCATATAAGTAGAATCATAATATGTGGTCTTTTGTGACTGTCTTCTTTCACTGAGCATAACGTTTTCAAGGTTCATCCATGTTTATGCATGTGTTAGTACTTCCTTTCTTTTTATTGCCAAATAATATTTCATTGTATGGATGGACCACATTTTGTTTATCCATTCATGAGTTGATGGACATTGGGTTATTTCCATCTTGGGGCTGTTATCAATAATGCTGCTATGGACATTTATATGCCAGTTTGGGGCAGACATTTGCTTTCGTTTCTCTTGGGTCTGTAGGTGTGGAACTGCTGGGTCATATGCTAACTTCACATTTAATTTTTTCTGAGGAACTGCCAGACTCTTCCAAAGCAGCTGCACCATTTTACATTCCCACCAACAATGCCTGAGGAGTCCAATTTATCTCTGTCCTTGGCAACATTTGTTTTTGCCTGTCTTTTTGATTCTAGCCATCCTAGTGGGTGTGAAGTGGTATCTTGTGGTTTTGATTTGCATTTCCCTGATGGCTAATGATGTTGAGCATCTTTTCATGTGCTTATTGGCCATTTGTGCATCTTCTTTAGAGAAATATCTACTCAGATAATTTGTTCATTTTAAAAATTTATTTATTTATTTATTTTTGGCTGTGTTAGGTCTTCGTTGCTGCGTGTGGGCTTTCTCTAGCTGCGGCGAGTGGGGGCTACTCTTCCTTGCGATGCACGGGCTTCTCATCGCGGTGGCTTCTCTTGTTGCAGAGCACGGGCTCTAGGCGCACGGGCTTCAGTAGTTGTGGCACACGGGCTCAGTATTTGTGGCTCACGGGCTCTAGAGCACAGGCTCAGTAGTTGTGGTGCACGGGCTTAGTTGCTCTGTGGCATGTGGGATCTTCCTGGACCAGGAATCGAACCCGTGTCCCCTGCATTGGCAGGAGGACTCTTAACCACTGCGCCACCAGGGAAGTCCCAATTTGTTCATTTTTTGATTGTTTGTCTTTCTATTGTTGAGTTATAAGGGTTTATGTGTTGTTTGTATTCTTACGTATTTTATGTGTTCTAGGTACGAAGTTCTTATCAGATATATGATTTGCAAAAGTTTACTCCCATTCCTCGAGCTGTCTCTTCACTTTCTTGATGGCGTCCTTTGAATACATATGTTTTTTGTTTTGATGATATTCAATTTATCCATTTTTCCTTTTGTTGCTTGTACCTGTGGTATCATGTCTAAGAAACAATGCCTAATCCAAGATTTATACCTGTGTTTTCCTCTAAGAGTCTAAAAGTTTGAGCTCTTACATTTAGGCCTTTGGTGCATTTGAGTTAATTTTTGTATACGGTGTGTGGTAGGAGTCCAATTTCATTCTTTTGCACATGAATATTCAGTTTTCCATTTCTTGAAAATACTATGTTTTCTCCATTGACTTGTCTTGGCATCGTTCTTGAAAATCAGTTGATCATAAATGTGAGGGCTTATTTCTGGACTCTCAACTCTAATCCATTGATCTGTATGTCTGTCCTTATGCCAGTACCACACTGTCTTGTTCACTGTAGCTTTATAGTAAATTTTGAAATCAGGAAATGGGAGTTCTCCAACTTTGTTCTTCTTTTCTTTTCTAATTTTTATATATATATTTTTTTGGCTGCATTGGGTCTTTGTTGCTTTCTCTAGTTGCGGCGAGCGGGGGCTACTCTTTGTTGTGGTGTGCGGGCTTCTCATTGCTGTGGCTTCTCTTGTTGCGGAGCATGGGCTCTAGGCACACGGGCTTCAGTCTTGCAGCATGCATGCTCAGTAGTTGTGGCTCACAGGCTTAGCTGCTCCGCGGCATGTGGGATCTTCCCGGACCAGGGCTCAAACCCGTGTCCCCTGCATAAGCAGGCAGATTCTTAACCGCTGAGCCACCAGGGAAGTCCCTGTTCTTCTTTTCCTAGATTGTTTTGGCTATTCTGAGTCCCATGAATTTCCATACACATTTTGGGATCACATTATCAATTTCTGCAAAGAAGCCAGCTGGGTTTTGACATGGATTGTAGATCAGTTGGGTGAACACTGATATCTTTTTTTGCAGGGGGCGCTGCATCGGGTCTTAGTTGCGTCATGCGGGATCTTCATTAGGGCACGCAGGATCTTTCGTTGTGACGCAAGGGCTTCTCTCTATTTGAGGCTTGCAGGCTCCAGAGCACACAGGCTCGGTAGTTGCAGTGCGCAGGCTCTCTAGTTGTGGTGCGGGCTCTAGAGCGCACAGGCTTAGTTGCCCCATGACATGTGGGATCTTAGTTCCCCTACCAGGGATTGAACCCTCATCCCCTGCATTGGGAGGCGGATTCTTAACCACTGGACCACCAGGGAAGTCCTGGAATATTGATACTTTAACAATATTGTCTCCAATCCATGAACATGGATGTGTTTCCATTCATTTAGGTCTTCTTTAATTTTCTTCAAAAATGTTTCATAGTTTTCAGAATGTAAGTATTGTACTCTTTCATTACATTTATTAGTAATTTGTTTTTTAATTAATAACGCTGTACTTTTTAGACCAGTTTTAGGTTTACAGAAAAATTCGTCACAAAATACAGAGAGTTCCCACATGTCCCCTCTCCCCCAGCCCCCACACACCACGTCCCCTATTAACATCAGTATATTTGTTGTAATTGTGAACCAGTATCAATACACTGTTACTAACTAAAGTCCGTGGTTGACATGGGGCTCACTCTTGGTGTTGTACATTCTGTGGGTCTGAGAAATGTATGATGACATGTATCACCATTACAGTATATGACACAGAGCAGTTTCCCTGCCCTAAAAATCCTCTGTGCTCCACCTGCACACCCCTCCCGCCCAGACCCCTAGTGAACACTCATCCTTTCTTTATCTCCATAGTTTTGCCTTTTCCAGAATGTCATAAAGTTGGAATCATACAGTGTGCAGCCTTTCCCACTGGCTTCTTTCACTTAGAAATATGCATTTAAGGTTCCTCCGTGTCTTTTCATGGCTTGATAGCTCATTTCTTTTTAGTGCTGAATAGTATTCCATTGTCTGGATAGACCACAGCTTGTCCATTCACCTATTGAGGGACATTTTTGTTGCTTCCAAGTTTTGACAATTATGAATAAAACTGCTATAAACATTCATGTGTGATTTTCTGTGTGGACATACATTTTCAGCTCCTTTGGGTAAATACCAAGGAGCACAGCTGTTGGCTCTAATGGTAAGAGAACGCTTAGTTTTCTAAGAAATTGCCACACTGTATTCCAATGCGCTGCACCATTCTGCGTTCCCACCAGAAATGATGAGAGTTCCTGTTGCTCCACATCCTCAACAGGATTTGGTGTTGTCAGTGTTCTGGATTTTGGCCATTCTATTAGGTATGTAGTGGTATCAAAATGTTGCTTTGATTTGCATTTCGCTGATTACATATGATGTGGACCATCTTTTCATGTGCTTGTTTGCCATCTGTAAATCATCTTTGGTGAGGTCTTTTGCCCATTTTAAACTTCGGTTATTTTCTTATTGTTGAGATTTAATAGTCCTTTGCATATTTTGCATAACAGACATGTGTTTTGCAAATTTCCCCCCAGTCTGTGGCTTTTCTTTTCATTCTCTTAACAGTGTCTTTCACAGAGCAGAAGTTTTTAATTTTAATGAAGTCCAACTTATCCACTTTTTTCCTTCATGGCTTACACTTTCAGTGTTGTATCTAAGAAGTCACCACCAAACCCACGGTCACTTGTATTTTCTTCTATGTTATCTTCTACGGGTTTTATAGTTTTGTGTCTTACACTTAGGTGTATAATTCATTTTTTAGTTAATTTTTGTGAAAGTTGTACAATCTGTGTCTTTACACATGTTACGTGTTTTGGCATGTGGGTGTCTACTTGATCCAGTAACATTTGTTGAAAAGACTGTCTTTTCTCCATAGAATTGCCTTTGTTCCTTTGTTGAAGATCAGTTGACCAAATCTGTGTGATTCTATTTCCAGGCTCTCTATTCTCTTCCATTGATCTATTTATCTGTTTTCACCAGTACCGTACTAACTTGATCACTGTAACTTTACGGTGAGTCTGGAAGTGGGGTAACCTCAGTCCTCCAACTTTTTTCTTCTCCTTCAATACTAGGTTGGCTGTTCTGGACCCTTTGTCTCTCCATATAAACTATTTTTCTTTTTAAGATGATTATTTATTTATTTATTTTTGGCAGCGTAGGGTCTTCGTTGCCATGTGCAGGCTATCTCTAGTTGCGGTGACCGGGGGCTACTCTTCGTTGCGGTGTGCGGGCTTCTCATTGCGGTGGCTTCTCTTGTTGCAGAGCATAGGCTCTAGGCGCGTAGGCTCAGTAGTTGTGGCATGTGGGCTCAGTAGTTGTGGCTTGCGGGCTCTAGAGTGCAGGCTCAGTAGTTGTGGCGAACGGGCTTAGTTGCTCCGTGGTACGTGGGATCTTCCCGGACCAGGGCTCGAACCTGTGTCCCCTGCATTGGCAGGCAGATTCTTAACCACTGTGCCACCAGGGAAGTCCTCTCCATATAAACTTTAGATTCAGTTTGTCCATATCCACAAAATAATTTGCTGGGATTTTGACTGAGATTGCATTGAATCGATAGATCCAGCTGGGAGGAACTGAAATCTTGACCATGTTGAGTCACCCTATCCATGTACATGGAATATCTCTCCATTTGTTGGGATCTTCTTGATTTCTTTCATCAGAGACTTGTAGTTTTCCACATTAGTTTCTGTACCTAATTCACAAGTTATTTTTAAATGTATTTCTAATTTTCCAAACAAGAATTTTTAGAAAACTGTCTTATTGTTTAATTCCATATTACTTGCAGAGATGTCAGAAAGTGTCGTTTGTAAGAAATAATTTTTTTTCAAATTGTCTGAGACTTTCTTTGTGATTGAATACCTGGTCAGAGTCAGGCTTCAGCTGTTGCCAACGTGGTGTCTTCTGATGGTCTAGGTGCTGTTCTCCCATCAGTGTCTGCCTACTCTGGCCAGAGGAGGCTGGTGGGTGGCTGATCTCCCTGGTCCTTCCCTGGCTTCAGGGGTTTCAGCGTGCTCTTATCTTTACGTTAGTGTCTGGATCTGCGGGGTCACGTTAGTCTTTAAATCTGAAACTTCAGCTACTCTCTCATCAACTGTTGCCTCTGTGTCCTCTCACCTTTCTTCTGTTAAATCTGTCTGCCGGGCCAGCCCTTGACCACCCTTCAGTGTTCACCTGCCTTCCTGCTCCACTGCCCCAGCCTGAGCCTCTGGCTGTCATCTGCACGTGGACGAGGCCTCGGGGCCAGGCTCCACTCCAGGTGCAGGGTCTACAGCGCTGAAGAAACTGACGAAGGCATCCCCACCTCCCAGGGGAGCCTGATTTCCAGAGAGGAGAGTGAAGAAGACAGAGTCTGTACTGCGCCCAAAGGTGGTGAGCACTTCAGAAAAAGAGCAGAGAGGGCCAGCAGTGAATGTGCTTGCAACTTCTAAAGTTTTTATTATGGAAAAATTGAAACAAACACAAAGGGAGGGAGAATTGTATAATAAATACACATGAATATATCACTCAGCTCCAGTAATGATCAGCTTGTGGCCAATCTTGTTTTCTCCGGATTCCTCCCCACCTCTACTCCTCCAAATTATTCTGAGAAATTACTCAGACACCATATCATTTCCATCCCTAGATATTTTAGTATCTATCTCTGAAAGATAAGGATAAGATAAAGATAACCATAATTCCATGATTACACCTGGAAAATTGACCATCAAATATCGCTGCAGCCAGTCGCTCCAACTGATGCATGTGTGTTGTGTTTAATTTAGTTCAGTTTGTTTGACTCAGGATACAAATCAGTCATTGGTCTACACTCACCTCCTTCTCCATCTCTAGTTTCCCTCGCTGTATCTTTTCAGTCCCTCGCAAGTTGTTCTTGGAAGAAGCGGAGCCTGTCATGCGGCAGCTTCCGAGCTTCCCGAGCTGCCTCCCTCCTGCCGGGGTGCCTGAGATAAAGACCTGGGTCAGGAGCTGCTCTCGGGAGATGACCTTAGGAAGCAGGAAAGAGTGAGAAGTGAGACACAGGCAGGGAGGAAACACCAGACACAGGGGCACATTAACAGGGCAGCTTGCAGGAAGGGCACTTGAGTCCTCCCGGTGCTGGAGGGATGCAAAACGTGGTTCCAGAGGTGCTCCCCCGCTGCCACCCCTGTCGGGGGCTGACCCAGGCGGCACCTCTTCCTCGCGTGTGTGGTCACGGGGGCTTCTCCCCCCCCCCGCTTGCTGGAGAAGACCTGCGACAGAGACTGAACAGACTGTGCTGGCCACTTGAGGGCGCTCCCGGGGAATGGTGTGGGGTGAAGCACAGAGCATCGGCTGCACTTGGATTCAGGTTCGGTTTTATGGTGCAGCCTTTGACCAGAAGGCATGCATGTCTGACCATCTCCCTTTTGGGTTGGCATTACCATCAGGGCTGTGAAATGGCAGTATTTTTAAAAATTTATTTATATTATTTTTGGCTGCGTTGGGTCTTTGTTGCTACGTGCGGGCTTTCTCTAGTTGCGGCGAGCGGGGGCTACTCTTCCTTGCTGTGCACGGGCTTCTCATCGTGGTGGCTTCTCTTGTTGCAGAGCACGGGCTCTAGGCTCACGGGCTTCAGTAGTTGCAGCACGCGGGCTCAGTAGTTGCAGCACACGGGCTCAGTAGTTGCAGCATGCGGGCTCAGTAGTTGTGGCTCACTGGCTTAGTTGCTCCATGGCATGTGGGATCTTCCTGGACCAGGGCTTGAACCATGTCCCCTGCATTGGCAGGCGGATTCTTAACCACTGCACCACCAGGGAAGCCCATTAACTCTGTATTTCTTCTTCATGTATTAGCTGGAATATTCACAAAGAAAACGGAACCCTCATCACGTCTTTGGTTACCCTGCGATGCGGTCTGTATACAAGGCCAGGTGGATGATGGGTTTTCTCCCATCATCTACCAGGTTTGAAAATGACAAGTTGGTTCATCAGAGCCCTACAGCAACACCATGTTGGGTTTTTAAGTAGCATACGTATTTGTGGCTTGAACATATTTGGTGTATTTTAACCTGTTGCCGCTGTTATTCTCTTTGATGCTTAGTGGCCCGCATTTGGCTCCTGGCTCCTGGCCACAGCAGTCTGTGCAGTGCCTTTGCTTCCTGTGGCCTTCTTTGTTTCTTGATCCACGTCCAAGCGTGCCCAGCCATCTTCCCGGCCTTTGAACACGTGGGATACAGTTACAGGAACTGTTTTAACGTCTGTTCTATCGGTTCTGGCATTAGTGTCAGCAGTGCGTCTGCCTCAGTGACTGACTTCCTCCCCCACTGCGAGTCACAGGTCCCTCCTCTCCTCACCCTGTGAGTGTGACTGGACCCCAGATGCGGGGCACCGTCCTTGTCGAGTGCCTCCGCATCATGCTTTGTCCTGGCTGAGGTGGGGCTCCTGGGCGCACTTGGTCCCTTCCATGCGATTCCTCTGCAGGCTGACGGGGGCTGCCTTTCTGCTGAGGCGGTGATCGTCTGGCCTGGTGCCTGGCCCCCAGGCCTCCTGGGCTGGCAGGACAGGCCCAGCCCTCTGTGACCTCCCAGAACGCCTCTCCTGGCGCCTCTCAGGGCTTCTACGCAGCCCCGGGCAGCTTCCTCCATGCACATCCCGATCCGGGCTCGCCTGGACTCGGCACCCTCCGCCCAGCTCTGGAGCGCCCCTCCGGACAGGCCCTCCTCTCTGGCCCCCCGCTCTGCAGCCTCCAGCACTTTGGCCTCTGGTCCTTGGCTCACTCCATTTGTCCCTCTCTTTCGGGAGTCACGGCCTGCACTGCCTGATGTGGTCCAGCGTTTAGCCGCTTCCGGTGGGAGGGTGAGCTCAGACCCTCCACACACATGCTGACCTCAGGCAGCGGAGGCCGGAGGCCGTAGCCACCTGCTTGTCATGGAGCTTTGGGGTCAGTGTTGGCCACCCGACTGTTGCTGCGCTGCTGCGTCCCCCTCTGTGCTTTATGACGGGTCCAGGGAGACGTAAGTCCTGCTCCTGGCACCGCCTTCATGGAATCCAACACGGATTTCTAACACAGGCGGACACGCGCAACGCATAGTAGAAACCCCACATCCTGGGTATGTGGTAGCAGGCTGAAGACCCTTTTCTCCATCTTGCCCATCTTAATGGTGTGCCCTGGACACAGTCCTGCAGGCGAGCCCATGACGGCACGTACAGGTGTCTGGCGCTCCTTTTACAGCTGCAAGCCCCTGTGTGGAGGGTCAACGGTTTATTAAGGACTTGCACCTGATGCCATGTGGACCGTTCCAGTTTTTTCTATTACAAATTATGTTGCAGTTAGTAGCCTTGTTCATGGATCTTTTGCATTTTTGCCAGTGTATCTTAGGGATAAATTCCTACTTGGTGATTGCTGGGCCAAAGGATAAATGCCCGCGTCATTTTGCTGGATACTGGCCATCTCCCCTCTGTTCCCACCAACAATACATGAGATGAGAGTCTTGCCAACAAGGTAAGTGGTCAAGCGCTGGGGTTTGTTGCCAGATCGGTCAAGGGAGGCCTCAGGAGATATCCGAGCACAGGCCTGAGGGCGGGAGGAGCCATGTGGGCGGCCAGGGAGCACCACCCAGGCCTGGGAGCAGCTCAGCCGTGGCCGTGAGGTGCGAGGGCCCGGCACGTCCAGGAGGGCCGTGGAGGCCAGGCCAGAGCTGGGGCAGGGTTAAGAGATAAAACAGGGAGGGAAATTGGGGCGGGCGAGTGTAGACAGTACTTCTGAGGAGTCGCGCTGTATGCAAAGACGAGCAGAGAAGCCCTCAGTCGAGAGAGCCTGTTTGTTCTGTTCTGCTGTTCAGATGGGCAGCCTCGCCGGAATGGCCCACCAGAGGGGAAGGGGACAGGTCCGTCAGGAGAGGGGCAGGGAGGAGGCCCCGAGCGGGTGTGGGGTATGGGCGCCCTCAGGGGGTGGCTAGAGGCAGAGGAGCGAGGGCCGCTCACCCTCTGGGGAAAGGGGAGGCGTGGGCATGGGGGGGGGTCACCTCTCACTGCTTGTGACCTGGTTTCTGGTTCCTTCTTTTTGTTCTGCCCTATTGGGGTATATCCACACAAGGTAACCTGTACACTTCAGTGAGTTCTGACCCATGTACACACTCAGGATCTTATCACCACCATCAACAAAACACACATTTCCATCATCCCAGGTGTCCTTGGGCCCCCTTGACCTCCACTCTTGTGCTTTTGCTCTGAGTGAGGCCCCTGGACGGTTTCGGGCAGAGGAGGGACATTCCTTGGCTAATGTGTTATGAGAGTTACTATTTCATGTTAAGAATAGATTTGGGGCCCAAGGAAAGAAGCAGAAGGCCAGTCCTGAGGTGATACTCCAACTGGGGGAGTTGCTTGGCCTTGGGCCAGGGGTGGGGTAGGGGGGTGCTGTGGCAGATTCTGAGGGGTCTACTGACAGCCCACGTGAGCATGGAGGGAAGGACCCTGGTGCCTTGGCTCAGCAGGCAGAAAGGAGCCCTGCGATGGGGGCTGTGGGAAGGCCAGGGGTTGACCTTCTGACATCAGAGCCTGAGTTCCCTAAAGATATCCCAGCAGAGATGTGGCCAGGCAGCTGGACAGCGGAGCCCAGAGTTCAGGGTCAAGGTCTGGGGTGTTGTCACCAATGAGGTCACCTGGGAGAACAGGCGGGCAGCCCAGATGTCTGGTCTGCATCCTCAGCAAGAGATCCCAGGCCTGGAACAAATTTGGAACTGTTGCCATGCCTCACACACTTGCTCCTGGCTCTGCCGTATTTGCTGACAGGTGGCCACGGTGTCAGAGGGCTGTCAGGCGACTTCCTGGGGTCACTTTGCCCTCAGCCTAGGGCTGCTCCCACTCTGCTGTCCCCTGGGCCTCCACTTCCGATCTGGGTCAACTGAGCTCCCATTTTACTGGAAAACAGAAGCAGCTAGAAGAGACCATGCATCAGGGTCTTCCCCTCCCCCCCAACATGAAGCGCTGCCAACTGCCCCCTGCATCCAGCCCCCAGTCCTAGGTGGGGCCCTCGGCTCATGCAGCGCGGTCATTCTCCCCCTGCACCCAGTGATGACCACTGAGGCCAACAGGGCTCCAGCCCAAATAGCAAACTGTCTTCTCCTTCTGGCCTCCGAGCCCCGTTTGTGGCTTCCATCTACAACCTTGAAAAGTTGTCTATATTTGCCCTCCTCCTTTGAGCAATCTGTTTTCACCCCAACAATGCATCCACACTGCACTGGCCATGGCCCCGGAGGGGCCTCACAACCCTCATCCCTCCAGCAGCCAAATGGACATCACTCACCCCTGGGGTCCTCCTCCTCAGTCTGCTCCCTCTGGGTCTTTCTCACCGGCTCCTCCTGGACTCCTGGGTTTCTCCACTGGGAGGGCTGCAGGGGGCTCGGTCCCCCATCCCTCACTCGCTCCCTTGACCATCTCATCACCTCCAGACACTACAAGCTCACGCTGCACTCCTGCAGCCCCCAGCCTCACAGCAGTCCCAGTTGGGGGTCTAGCGACATCACCTCCCCAGATGGTCAGCAGCTGCCCACCCCACCTCTTCTTCTCAGCAGTCCCACCCTTCCCGCCCTCCAGGGCACCACCAGGTGTAGCGCCCTGGCACCCCTGCACTGCCTCCTGCTCCAGCCTCGCCCCCGCAGACACAGGGCAGCGGGAGCCCAGCCCCGTGCCCACAGCCCTCTGCTCAGCCCAGGCACCTCGCATCTGACCTCATCTCCAGCCTCTCTGTGCCCTCTAGCTTTTGGGCTGGTCTCTGGAAAGCATCCTCCACACCCCCCTCCTACTTCGGGGCCTGAGGCTGGCTGGACTTCCTGCCTGTGAACCGGCCCCATCCCCAGACACTTGCAGGGCTCGCTCCCTGCGTCCCTTCCGTGCCCATTCACTCTATGTAACCAACTCCAGACACCCACTGCCTCCCCCACCCGGCTTGTTTCCCACAGGACACCGCATTTACGTTCTCCTCTGTTATTCCCGCCCCCCCTCGCAGTGCGGACCCCACGAGGGCGTGGACGTCACGGTCACAGCTTACAGCTCCAGGGCGGGGCCTGCGGAAAGCCGGAAACAGGGACGAGTTGTGGGGTCAGCCTTGTTGCCTACTGTCCGGGAGCCCGGGAGGCAGGGTCCCTGTCTGAGGCGCCCCCGCTCCTGCCTGGTGCTAGTTCCCAGAAAGAACAGGAATGCAAGAGCAAGACCGCCTCCCTCGGAGGAAACCCCTGGTTCCGGAGCGCCAGCTGCCTGCAGGTTCCAGGGTTCCGCGAGCCGCTCCCCCTCCTGGCGCGGCGCCAGCCGACCACGCCCCGGCCCCGCCTCGGCCCCGCCCCCAGGCCAGGGATCGCCCGATACCTCCTCGAGGCCCCACCCCAGCTCTGGCCCCGCCTCCCCGACCCCTCACGGGTCTCCGTGCAGAGCCCGGCCCCGGGGCTCTCCAGGTTCCTCTCCCTCTGACCCCGCCCTCTGTCCCCACCCACACCTCCTGACCACGCCCCCTCCTAGGTTCCCGCCCCCGGCCCCCTCACCTCTCCAGGTCCCAGGGCCGAGCCCAGCCCGGACGCGCCTGCGCCCTCTGACCACGCCCTGGCCCCCGCCCCGGGACCCACCGACTCCAGGCCCCGCCCCTGCCCCGGCTGCCGGGTGGGAGCCGGTCCGCGCAACGCGCATGCTCCAAGAGCGGCGCCCCCGACTCTGCGCTCGGCTCTGCTCGGGCATTTCCGCCTCTTTGTTTTAAACTCCGGACGGGTTTTTTTCTCCTGCTCTTGGGGGGGACCCGGAGGGAGCGGCGCCCCCTCCCTCTCCCGGCGCGGCCCCCGCGTGCGCCCCGCTCGCCCGAAGCTGAGACGGCAGGTCAGTGAGTCCGCGCCCCGCCCGGCCCGGCCCG
Source organism: Balaenoptera acutorostrata (assembly GCF_949987535.1). Lineage (NCBI taxonomy): Eukaryota > Metazoa > Chordata > Mammalia > Artiodactyla > Balaenopteridae > Balaenoptera > Balaenoptera acutorostrata. Next base: position 144,178,051 of record NC_080068.1, on the reverse strand, counting down.
CGGCGCTCGCTACACAGGCCGCGGCCTCGGCCCGTGTCCGGGCCCGGAAGGCTCCGAACCCCGGCCCGCGCCCCTGCGCCCTCGTCGGCCCGGCCTGCGGATCCCCGACTCCGTTCGGCGGGGCCGGGACCCCGGGGAGGGCCCGACCCTGGGACGGGTCTTCGGGGAGGGACCAAGGAGGACTGGACCCCAGGACGGGTCACCGGGGAGGGACCAGAGAGGACCAGACCCCAGGACGGGTCACCGGGGAGGGACCAGGGAGGACCGGACCCCAGGACGGGTCACCGCGGAGGGGCCAGGGAGGACCGGACCCCAGGACGGGACACCGCGGAGTGACCAGGGAGGACCGGACCCCAGGAAGGGCCACCGCGGAGGGACCATGGAGGACCAGACCCCAGGACGGGTCACCGGGGAGGGCTGGACCCCGGGACCCACCAAGCAAAGGACTAGGAAGCACTCACCGTACCCTGAGACAGATCACCTGGGAGAGCCCAACCCTGATATGGGTCATGGAGGAGGGTCCAGCCTCACTATGGGTCACAGAGGAGGGCTGGAACCTTAAGACTCAGCAGGAATCAGAGAGAGCTGGACCCGAGACAGGTCACCGAGCAGGGCCAGGACCCAGGAACAGCTGGGACACTGGGACAAGTCACTGAGGAGGCCTGGACCTTAGGATGGGTCACCTGGGGAGGTCTGGACCCCAGGACTGGCCCCCAGTAGGACCAGAATTCTGGAACCATCCTTTGAGCACCTCTGGGACCCTGGGACAGCCCCTCTTTCCCAGGAGGCCATGACCCTGGGACCGTGCCATGTGGAGGGCTCTTGCCTTGTGACAGGCTCCAGGGATGACCCAGGTAGGTCATGTAGGAGAGTCGGATGTTGGGGCAGCCGTGAAGAAGGCTGGCTCTCAGAGAGGGCCACAACCGTGATAAGAGCTGGAACTTGGAGACAGGTCCCCAGGGAGGCCAAGGCTCTTGAATGAGTCACTGAGAAGCACTCAGACCTCAAGGGTGGTATGTAAGGAGTGCTGGGACCCCAGGCTGGACCCCCAGGGGGTTGGGCCCTGGGGCAGGTTCCAGAGGTGCCCAGAATCTACCCAGCCCACTCAACTGGACCCAGCTTCTATAAAGGCTCTGGAGCATCAGGGATCCTGGTCACCTGAGCCCCGCAGGTGCAAACCAGCCCTCTCCGTGAGGCCCCTGAGCACCTGGGCCTCACAAACCTGACCTTCAGCGAGTGCTGCCTGGGCTGGGCCCTGGGGGTAGGCAGGGTTGAGGCCCATCCTCCCAGCTCTGGGGACTCAAGCGTGGGGGGGGGGGGCTGGTTCCTAGTCCACACTGGCTCCATGCCCCAGGCCAGTGCTTTGCCCCTCCCCAGACCCAGAAAGCTGTCCCCTACCCTGTTCTCCCGTCCCTGCTCCAGGGCTGCCATCCTTTCCTTACCTGGGCACTGTGGTCAGTGTCAGGCACCTTCAACCACTCCTGCCCTCCCCTCCCTCCAGTGGTGTCACCAAAAGAGCCCCATTCTCAAGGTCTGGAGGTGTTTTCTGTGTCCAGGAATTTCCTGGAGGGGTGGGGTCCAAGCTGGGAGTGTGGGCTGAGGGAAGGGTTTGGGGCCATTCGGCCCAGTGCGTGTCAGGTGAGCCATCAGGCACCTTCTCCACTCCAGGAAAGGACCTTGGGATGGGAGCTTTGCTTCTCTGAAACCTTCGAAGCAGACTTCATCTAGATCTTGCCCGTGTTGTCCTTTAATTTGGAAGTGGGGATGGAGAAGTGCTGCCCTTTGGCTGGGGAAGGGCTCCAGAGTGTGTCCAGTAGGATAATGTTGGCGGAGTTTGAGAGGATGGAAAGCCCAGGCAGGCACTGGCTCCCTGGCATGGGGTGGGCGTGCAGCACATTCATTGCATGGACGAAAGGCGGGAGTGCTTTCAGAAAGGTCGACCTGCGTTAGGGTGAGGCATGCGTCTAAAATTCCCAAGGGAGATGCTTGACCTGGTCAGTTCAGTATTTCATTTGGTGCCACAACTTCACTCCTTGATTACTTAGGAGAAAACCGCTTTGCATTTTCAGTGTAACACTTCATTGTAACTAAGCTTAAGCGAATGGAGCCCCTGAATAGTCCAGCCTATTTTTACTTGTCAAATGTAACCACACTTGGGACCTTGTTACTCAATGCTTACTTTTTCTGTGTGTGTGTGTGTTTTTGTTTGTTTTTAAATTTATTTGGCTGCGTCGGGTCTTAGTTGCGGCACGCGGGATCTTTCATTGCGGTGCGCGGTCTTCTGCCTAGTTGTGGCCCGTGGGCTCTAGGGCTCGTGTGGGCTTAGTTGCCCCACGGCATGTGGGATCTTAGTTTCCCGACAGGGATCGAACCGGCGTCCCCTGCACTGGAAGGCGGATTCTTAACTACTGGACCACCAGGGAAATCCCTGTGGGCTTTTTGTTTTTTTGTTTTTAACATGTACTTTGCTTTTTAAAAAACTTAATTTGCTTTGTGAAGCTTTGGAAAAGACTTGTAAAACTGGGCATTCAGGTTTGGTTAGGCTCTTTATTTTCCCATTTTTGGATTTCTGAAGGTGTGACAGTGCTGGATGGTTGTATTATATATTACTGTCCCGTAAGTTACCCCGAAATGTAGTGCCTTAAAACAATACCAGTTATTATGTCACAGTGTCTGTGTGTCAGGAGTCCAGGCACAGCTTAGCTGGGTCCTCGGGCCCAGGGTCTCACAGGGCTGCCATCAGGGTGCCCACCGGCGCTGTGGTCTTGTCTGGAGGTTCCGCTGGGGAGGATTTGCTTCCAGGCTGCTGGCTGGAGACATCCGTGGGGCAGCTCGAGGGCCGGCGACAGGACAAGGGAGCAAGCAGGAGGCCGCAGTCTTCATGACCTCATCTTGGCAGTGATATCCCATGCCTTTTGCCATATCCTTTGTTAGAACCTAGTCACCAGGCCCAGCCCACGCTTGAGGGGGAGGCACTCCACAAGGGTATGCTTCCTGGGAGGGGGTGGGGGCCCCTGGGCCATCCTGATGCCTGGCGTGGATCAGGTGGTGTTAGCTCCTGAGGGGCCTGTGCCTGAGAAGTGCCCTGCAGGTGAGTGCACAGAATTGCGGAGAGCCGTGTGCTCAGCCCAGGGTTGCAGCAGCTCAGCTGTCTCTTTAGTTACACAGGTTGCTCTGATGTCACCATTGTGATGATATGATGACGCTGGAGCTTACGCGTGACAGGAGAGAAATTACAAATCAGAAAGATTTTTAGGAACTAACTTAGAACAGCTGTAGCAAACCGTAAGCTCCCCCACTTCCCACATACAATTAAATTGTAGGTGTGTATGTGTCGGTGATATAGAGTTCTTGGAAGCTTCAAGTACAGTGATTTTAGTTGTTTCTAGAGCTTCATTTTATTCCTGCCAATTATTTTCCTCCAGAAATGATCAACTGACATTTGTAAGACGTTTTTAAGATGTGAGATCCCAAACTGTTTTTATTTGACCTTTGTAGGGAAGGATGCTCCAAGAACCGGTGTTCAAGGGCCTCTGTGCTCAGCCCTGTGGCCTCTCCTCCCGGTGCTTGGACTTTGTGGCGCTTGGGCTGGGGCTGCAGCACAGGGCTGTGAAGGGCACCCATGCAGGGCCCACAAGGGAGGCTCCCTCGAGAACTTGTCACCACACGGAGGGAGGTGTCCCCTCCTGCCACCCTGCTCTGTGGACCTGCCAGGTTTCCACCCTGCTGGGGTGAGGCAGGGCCCTTTGCCAGTGATTGGAATTATTTCTTTGGGTTGTTTGATTTGGATTATAAAGCAAGGTTTGTTTTGGTCTGTACTGTTACTCTTTAATCTACTAAATGGCAGGATTTGTTACTTCATTGGAGCTTTATTTGGTTAATGGTCAGAATCGAATTTGAGACTGAAAATGTAATTTTCTTCTCTATTGAAGTATGTTGAGGTTTGGGGACAGTTTCTAACTACCTTTCTGATATTTGCTGTCACTATTGCAAAAATGCTGCACAATTCATTGTGTGTCAAAAAATGGAACTGTTCTTTAGTTCTATAAGTTGATAGTTTTTCATTGAATTTTAAAAAGTGAGGTTTTTAAAAATAACTAGAGGGACTTCCCTGGTGGCACAGTGGTTAAGAATCTGCCTGCCAGTGCAGGGGACACGGGTTCGAGCCCTGGTCCGGGAAGATCCCACATGCTGCAGAGCAGCTAAGCCCGTGCGCCACAACTACTGAGGCTGTGCTCTAGAGCCCGCGAGCCACGACTGCTGAGCACACAGGCCACAACTACTGATGCCCGCGTGCCTAGAGCCCGTGCTGTGCAACAAGAGAAGCCACTGCGACGAGAAGCCCATGCACATCAATGACGAGTAGCCCCTGCTCGCCGCAACTAGAGAAAGCCTGCGTGCAGCAAGAGACCCAATGCAGCCAAAAATAAATAAATAAATAAATAAATAAATTTATTTATTTATTCAAAAATAATTTAAAAAATAAAAGTAACTAGATTGTCTTTTCTAATCTGCATGTTTCTCCCTACAGCACTGAATTATATGAAGGCCCAGACGACAATAATGAAACACTTAACACGGGATGAGAGGGTTAAGGCGGGAGCATTGCTTCAGAATTGTCCATTGAATTAAGCAAAACCCTTCATTGAGAAGAACTAAAACTCACTAGAAAATATTGTCCTTAAAAACCAATTGTTAGGTTGAGTGGGTTTTTTTTGAAGAGAACTTCTAATGCTTAGGTGAATTTAGAGAGTTGAGGTTAACTGGAATTTTTTTTTTTTTTTTGGGCAAATGCATCAATATTTGCTGGACTTTGCTACGCTAACAACAAATTCCAGTTGTTTAACATGAAATAAGCAAACAGTAGAAAGCTGTCCACAGACCTCTTGACCTATGTGGGTCTTGTGGGGGTCGTGTCAGCTGCTATATTTGCTGATTCTTAGCAGGGCCTGGCCTGTAATAGGTGCTCAATGAAGAATAACTAAAAGCTGACCTTGTTGTTCCCTTTTGTGGCCCTGTTCTGAAGGTGTTCTGTGTATTAACACCTTCAATCTTTTTTTTTTTTAATATTTATTTATTTATTTGGCTGTGCCGGGTCTTAATTGCGGCATGTGGGATCTTTTAGTTGTGGCATGTGGGATCTAGTTTCCTGACCAGGGATTGAACCTGGGCCCTCTGCATTGGGAGCGCGGAGTCTTACCCACTGGACCATCAGGGAAGTCCCAACACCTTCGATCTTAAAGTCACCGCAGGATGCTCTCTGCTCACCCGCAGTTGCCTGGTGAGGAAGTGCAGGCACAGGGCACGGTCACAGGTAGTGAGGAGCAGAGAAGGGTTAGCCTCTTCTTTTTTTTTCAAGTAATTTACTCTTTTTTACTGAAGTTTTTGAGAAAAAAAACACAGTGGAGAAAAACCAAAAGAATTAGACAATGAGCACTCTTCTACCCTTCCCCTAGATCCAGCAATTACGTATGCTTTGCCACATTTGCTTATCTCTTTTTTTAAATATGTATTTATTGGTGAATCATCTGAAAGTAGCTGCAAACCAGCTGCCATGTTCCTTAGGTAATTCAGAGCACGGAGGTCCTAGTAAGAGGATGGTCTGCACACGACTGTAATGTCATGACCACACCTGAGAAGTAGACATTTACTCCACATACTGGCTAATTTCCTGTCTATTTTCAGCTCTCCCCGGTTGTCTCAACAGTGTCTTCCAGGGCGTTTTCCCTGAACCAGACGCAGTTCCCCGTGGGGCACTGGGGGTCATGCCCCCTGTAGTGTCTTTCATTTCAGGCTCCCCACTTTCCCCCTACAGCATCGACTTTTCCAGGCCATCTGTCACATCTGAGTTTTTCTGATTCTTCACTTACGGTGTCGTCCACCTTTGTCTGTTGTCCTGTTTGCTCCGTAGACTGAAGGGGGTGAGGCGGAGGCTGGGCCAGGCTCTGGGTTGAGCCGGCTTCTCAGGCACTGTTGTGCTTCGTGCCGCGCCGTCAGGTTGTGGCACCCCTCGGCCAGTGCTGCTGGTCCCGCTTCTTGTGCCTCGGTTCCCAGGGCCCTGTGGGCTGGGCTGAGTCTGCAGGGAGCAGAGACTGTTGGGAGCCCAGGGGAGTCGTGCCTTCGTCCTGGAGAGCTGCCCTCGCTCTTGCAAGAGGGTGAATCCATCAGCCGCCTCCCTCTGGGTCTGACGGGGAGGTGTCCCGGAGCCACTGCATCACTTCTTGCGGGCACATGGTGGTGAGTCCCACTCCAGTCGGCTTTGTTGCTTTTAGCAGACGTTATAAAAGGTTTAGGGCTTCCCTGGTGGTGCAGTGGTTAAGAATCCACCTGCCAACGCAGGGGACGCGGGTTCGAGCCCTGGTTCAGGAAGATCCCACATGCCATGGAGCAACTAAGCCCGTATGCCACAACTACAGAGCCTGCGCTCTGGAGCCCGCGTGTCACAACTACTGAGCCCACGTGCTGCAACTACTGAAGCCCACGTGCCTAGAGCCCGTGCTCCGCAACAAGAGAAACCACCGCAATGAGAAGCCGGCGCACCACAACAAAGAGTAGCCCCCACTCACCGCAACTAGAGAAAGCCCGCGCACAGCAACAAAGACCCAACGCAGCCAAACATAAATGAATTTATTAAAAAAAAAAAAAATATATATATATATATATATATATATATGTAAAAGGTTTAGTGGGTAGAATTTTTTGAACTTGTTACAAGAAATAGGGCTTCTGCTATCGCAGAGAAACTGCCTTCTGCACGCTGGAGCTGGGAGCTGCTGGAGGCAGACGGGTTTCTCTGGCCTTTCACTGAAGGGGCCCGGAGAGCATGCCTCAGCGTGGCCACGGGACAGAGCGTCAGGGGCTGGTTTCTGTTGTTTTTATTTATTTATTTATTTATTTATTTATTTATTTATTTATTTATTTATGGCTGCATTGGCTCTTTGTTGCTGTGCGCGGGCTTCAGTAGTTGTGGTGCACGGGCTCAGTAGTTGTGGCTCGCAGGCTCAGTACTTGTGGCTCACAGGCTCAGTAGTTGTGGTGCGCGGGCTCAGTAGTTGTGGCGCACGGGCTCAGTAGTTGTGGCACATGGGCTCTAGAGCGCAGGCTCAGTAGTCATGGCTCGCGGGCTCTAGAGCGCAGGCTCAGTAGTTGCAGCGCACGGGCTTAGTTGCTCCGCGGCATGTGGGATCTTCTTGGACCAGGGCTGGAACCCGTGTCCCCTGCATCGGCAGACGGATTCTTAACCACTGCACCACCAGGGAAGTCCTTCACAGGGTGGTTTAAACAGCAGGCATTTATTTCTCACAGTCCTGGAGGCCGGGGTCCAAGCTCAAGGTGCTGCCAGTGGGTTTGGTTCCCGGTGAGGACCCGCATCCTGGCCTGCAGACGCGCCTTCTTGCTGTGTCCGCACAGGCCCGCAGGGAGCCTGCCGACCCCTTCCTCGCAGGGCACCAATCCCATCCTGGCGCCACTGTCCTGAATCTCAACCTCCCGAAGGCCCCATGTTTGGAGATGGGGGTTAGGGCTTCAACACATGAATTTTGGGGGCACAATTTAGTCCATACCAGGGGACTCCCGCTGCTTCCATGTGTTTATTAACCTGATTCTGGTCTCTCGAACTGGGAGAGTACTTGCCTCATGAGAATATTTCCAGAGCTGGTGGCGACTCTGTATCTTACACGCTTGGGGCTTGTGCCAGCGTCGTCCATTTCTCTAAACACTATTGTCTTCGTTTTCTATTGCTGGAAAGCGAATTGCCGCAAACTTAGTGGCTTAAAAGGACACCCAGCTATTAGTCACGGTTCCGTGGTCAGGAGTCCAGCCGGGTGTGGCTGACTCCTCCGCTCAGGGCCCCAGAGGCTGAAGTCAGTGTGGGGGCCAAGCTGCAGCTCTTGTCTGGTACTCACGGCTGGGGACTGCCCTCAGCCCCTAGAGGCCCCCTGTTTTTTGCCCAGGGGGCCATGGGCAGTTGACAGACCATGTTGCTTTCTGCCAGGTCAGCAGGACTCATCCCTCTGACCTTCTGCCTCCAGCTGGAGAAAACTCTGCTTTGAAAGACCATGCAATTTGGTCAGGCCACTGGATACTCGCCGTATTTTAAGGTCAGCTGACTTGAGACCTCAATTGCATCTTCAGAAACCCCTTTACAGCAGTATGTGGGATAGTAAGGCCAGAGGTGTGTGTACACCAGGGCCCAGAATCTTGGGGCCTCTCAGAATTCTGCCTACCATAGTCTCCCCTCTGGCCCCCCTAAAATTCATATCCCCCAAATGCAAAACACACTTGCCCCTCCCTTCCGAGGTTCCGCAGAGTCTCACCCCCCGGGTCACCTGTCTGGCGTGACCCACCAGGTGCAGCTGTGAACCAGCGAGGTGGGCGCTGTGCCCGCCCCATAGCACCACAGGGCAACGTGCCAGCAGGTGCAGCTGTTCTAGTTCAGACGTGGGAAGTGGGGGGTGACGAGGAGTCGAGTTGCCGCGCGGTTCTGAGAGCCTGTGGGGATCCCGGCCCAGGTCCGTGGTTCCGCCCGTGGCTTTTTCATGAAGGGGCCCCGTGTCTGCTGTGGAGTAGCGTCCGCAGCCAGATGCCTGCCAGTGGAAACTTGGGGTCCCCAGTCCTTTCACGGCATTTTTCGTGCTTCTCCAAAGCTTGGATCTGAGTGGGAAATCGATGTGATTATGTAAATACAGTCTGTTTCAGGCTACGTTCTAACCGCACCTTCCCTTTGGCCTCACTTTGTCTGACGTTACTGTCCTGGTCCAGGTTCTCCAGGGTTGGGCCTGATCCCCGCACCCTCCCTGGCCCCCTGTCTTCACCCCCGTCCTGTCTAGAGGCCTGGTGCTGGGCGTGCGGGCTCCCTCGCCCTGTCTGCACGGTGCCCTGCCCCCCAGGGTCAAAGTTGCGACGTCCCTCCGCATGGCTGTCCTCGGTCCCGGTCAGAGTGGCCCAGCCTGCTCGTCGCTGCACCCGTGCTGACCTGTGAGCACCTGTGGGCACGTAACACGTGCTCAAGGGCGTTTTTGAAGCAGTGCTTGAGCACGTTTCCTGAGACCTCTGAAAGTTCGCACTTGGTCGGTAGTTTGGCTGGATGTAGAATCTACCTTAAAGTTGTCTTTCCTTGGACCTTGGAAAGAGTCACCGCTTTGCCTCGTAGAGTTCGGTGTTGCAGGTGAAGGGTCTGGTGCTGGCTGACTCCTGCCCCGCGTGGGGCACCTCCTTTCCCCGGAACCTTTAGGATCCTTCCTGGTGCCCTTGATGGCTTCAGGTGCGGGGACCTGGTTGGATATGGGTCGGCACTTGGTCCCTTGCCGTCTGATTCTTCCAGCTGAGGAAATACTCGAATCATTTTTTCCAAGTCATGAAATATTGCCTGTAAACGAGCATAGCGGATGACATAGGAATGAATACACAGGTACTCATTACCCAGCTTGAGAAGTAAAACATGAGACTGGACGTCAAAGCTCCTTCTCTGTTTTCTTTTTCTGAAACACCTGTTAGTTGGATGTTGCATCTCTTCTCTTTCCTGTCTTTTCTACCCTTTGGAAGGATTTTCTCAACTTTTTAAAAAATATGTATTTATTTATTTATTTATTTGGCTGCGCTGGGTCTTTGTTGCTTGCAGCACACGGGATCTTTTGTTGCAGCACACGAACTCTTAGTTGTGGCACGTGGGATCTAGTTCCCTGACCAGGGATCGAACCCGGGCCCCCTGTGTTGGGAGTGCGGAGTCTTCCCCGCTGGACCACCAGGAAGGTCCCAGGATTTTCTCAACTCTATCATACAGTCCTTCTGTTGAATTTTCAATGTTGCCGGTCACAGGGCTGAGTCTGTAGTCTAAGGAGGTGGGTAAAAACAGAATCAGTAAGTTTTAGGTTGGGGGGGTAGCTCAGAGTCCTGTGTGCGTGCGCGTGGACCTTAAACAGGTGGTCTCAGAATGCTCGCTAGGGAGGTGGCACTGGAGCAGAGGCTTGCTGGGGGTGACTGAGGGGCCACGTGGCCGTCGGAGAGAGAGCGTCCCGGCAGAGAGTACAGTAATGTGAGGACCCCGAGGCGGGACTGCACTTAGAGTGTTCTAGACCCCCAAGGGGGTCCACCGTGGCCGTCGTGAAGGAAGGTGGCCTTGGGGCCTCGTGGGCCACCGGAGGTCGTAGCTTTCCCTGAGCCTCTGCAGGATTTCACACCGGGGACCCCTCGAGCCGTGTTGGGGTCAGTGCGGCCCGACGTGGACGGCGCGGGAGCGGGGCAGGTGTGAGCGCAGAGCCCTGCGGGGCCGTCCACCTTTCAGGCCTCGCGCAGACCCGGCGCTGCTGCCAGAGTGTGAGTCCCGCGACCCGCTGTGTGCCAGGCACCGTCATGGGTGTGGGCTCGCCTGGTGAGCAGGACCGGGCAGCGCTCGGGTGGTGGGCGCGCGAGCTAGGTCGCCGGGGCTGCAGGGAGAGCAGTGAGGCCGTGGGGACAGGCCGGCTGGGGGGACAGGGCCTCGGGGGACCCGACAGAGCGGGGCTCCTCTCATGCACCCGCCCGGGGCACCGGGGTGGCCTGTCCAGCTCCGCTGGGTGCAGTCGGGGGGGAGCTGAGCACAGCCTCGGCTCGGAGCGCCTCGTCTTGAGAAGAGGGTGTCGGCGGGGAGCAGAGGCTGGCAGTTTGGTGATTTCTGTGTGAAATGCGGAGTAGGGTTCCCAGAGTGCTTGGGTGCCAGCTGACGGGACAGGGCTTCCTTCCTGGGCACCGGCTCTGGGGCGGGCACCCTGCTGGACGTGGTGCCCGTGGGGAGGACACGGCCTCGGCGCTGCCGGGGGCGCCGGGCACAGACACTGAGGGTGGTGACAGCATGGGGACAGGACAGCGCGGGTTCAGACTGGGGCTTGGGTGGCCTCTCCAGGAGTCTTGGGGTCTCTGGTGGCCGCCCTGAGGATGGAGTGCCAGGCTGCCAGGGAGCGGCACGCACACAGCCGAGGGGTGGGCAAGGCCAAGGGCAATGGAGCCGCCGTGGACACCGCCGTGGACACGGCGGGACGTGGAGGGAGGGCCCCCCTTGTCGGCGCTCGGGCTCCTTCGGTTGGTTTGTTCAGGGGGCTGTGTCTGCTTTGTGTTGCTCGGGCTGCTCTGGAGAAGGGACCGGCGGCGCCAGTGGTTGAGGGGGCCGTGCAGCCAGAAGCCGCAGCACCTTCCAGGGCAGGGCCGCGGGTGCGGAAGGCTGCGGAGGCCTCGGAGGCCGTGGTGGCGGGGCGAGGTTGGGAGAACGGCCCCCCGGGGCACAGGCGGCCTCCACGGTGGGCGTGTCCCCAGAACGGCCGTCCGCCCAGCGCCTCGTCCCCACAGCCCCGAGGGACACAGGCAGGCTGCCCGCTGTGGGCGAGGGGCCGAGCGTCAGGGCAGGCGCCGCTCAGACAGAAGGAGGGGGCCGCTGCCCACGCGGCCGCTCGCGGGACTCAGGGCGGCGGCCTGCCCCGTGCACACAGCTTCCAGAGCCAGGGCCCCGGCGGTCCTTTAAAGTGCGTGCCGTCGTTATTTGGCAGACGTTCCGCGGGGCAGCTGTTTAATGGGTTTACAGGCTACTGTGAGCAGTTCTGTGCCAATAAATTTGATGACCCGTTTCCTAGGAAAGTACAACTTAGCAACACGAACCCCCAAATAAATAGAAAACGTTAAGGTTCTCGTAAGATGCGTGAACGGCAGGAAGCATGACCGGGGTGGGCTTGTGTGGGGCGGCAGTTCTTTCTCCGGGGGTCCTGAGGGGAAGGGGGTGGGACTGGCTGAGGCCGGCGCCTCCGGGACGGGCCGAGGGGGCCCCCGGCCACACGTGGCCACGGCCGCAGTCGGAGACCCCGGACTCTGCCCAGTGCTGGGCGCCAGCGCACCCTCGCATTTTATTCGTGCGTCGCAAGGGTCTGAGGGTGCGTTTGAGTGAGGATGCGGGTGTGTGTGCGTTACAGGTATTGGAGGGAAGTGCACTGTTACACTAGGAGCAGCAGTGAACGTGGGGTGGTTAGGACTGTAGGGCTTTCTCCTTAACTACATTCAGTAAAGAATTCCAGATCGTGATTAGAAAATGCGTTTATGCTGCAAAACAAACCCGGTGCATCTCCCTAGAGGACGAAAAGGGATAACGTAGGTGTAATACGAGGGTAGCAGTGCAGGGAAGACCCCTTAGACGTGCTGTGGAGTCAGGGGCGGGGGCGTTGCAGACGGGGTGGGCAGGGGCCTGGACAGGGCAGAGATCCGAAGCGAGTGCACAGGAAGGCAGGGCCTCTTCTCGCAGGCGCGAATGCCCCCGGCATCGGGGTGAGCCCGAGAGGTGTGGGGAGCGCGGCCTGGCCCTTCTGCAGTGTCGGGCTGGGGTCGGTCTCCATGACCTGCTGCTTCCCCCGTGTCGTGGGCCACATGGGAGGGGTCAGCCGGGCTGCAGGGTGGGGGCGTTGGCGCTGTCCTCGTCACGGGAACTTGTCAAGAGCAGATCTGTGGGGTGGGGCACGGAAGATGGGAGGGAGAGGGCTGAGCAGGTGGGTGGGTCCTGTCGAGGGGGTCCTGTCGGGAGGGAGGTATGGAAGGTTCTGGAATGAGAAGGGCTTGCTGGGACCGTCAGAGCCCTTGAGAAGCAGAGTGGGGTCTGGATCAGCCTGGAGACCAGAGAAGGGCGTTTGGAAGCTGACATTCTACCCCCAGGGAGGAGGGAGCAGGGTCCCCTTGGAAAGCGGGTGCTGCGGGGGTGCAGGGGGAGTGGGGAGGTGGAAAGAGGCCGCCTGGCAGTGTCGGGGCCCCTCGGGGGAGGCCAGGCCTCCTGGAGCGTTGGTGTCTTGGAGCGTCTGTCCAGTCACGAGCCCCCCAGGGGTGCTGACTTCCTGCCATAGACCGCGTCCAGAGGACACGGGACACTCAGCCGCGCTGCTCCCCACGGGCGGCTGCCGGGAAGAGAGCTGTGAACGTCAGGCATAAACCTTCGAGTGGATACGTGTGTTAGTGGCTCTTAAATGGAGAGCTTTTATCAGGTGTGGACAGTTACTTCTATTCTTAATTGCTGAGAGTTGTTTGAAAATCATGAATGGATAATGAGTTTCATCAAATGATTTCTGTGCGTCTTTGGGAAGATCTTATCATTTCCCTCCTTTTAGCTTTTGTCATAAATTCCATCCGTTTCTTACACGAGCCCCTTGTATTCTGGGGTGGCCCTCCTGCACACCCTGGAGGAGGTGTCACGATTGTCACTTGGTCTGTCCCCCCGTTCCGCTCCGGTGTGTGTTGTGTAGGCCTCACACAAGAGTCGGGAAACACTGTCTCCTGGATTCTCTGGGCCGGTCTGTGTGGGATGGGGGCTCCCACAGGTTTGGTAGAACCGGCCTGGGTCAGCTTCCTTAGAGCTCTGCAGGTTCTGTTTCCACTTGCCTCAATTCTGCTGAGTTATTTTTCTAGGAATTTATCAATTTCTTATGAACTTTCAACTCGATTGGCATAAAGTTGTTCATAATATTATATTATTACTCAGATGTCACCTTCTCAGTGAAATGTTCCCGACCACCCTGTTTTCCCGACCCCCTCTCCCTGCTCTGGTTTGTCGTGTTTGTCACCTTTGACATCTAAGTAATGTACCTGTTCGTGGCATTTATTACTTATTGTCTGTCTTCCTCCATGAGAATGTGGGCTCTAGGGAGTTGTGTCTTTTTTGTTCACTGATGTCTAAGAGCTCATGTCAAGCATCTATAACTGTGTAGCTGGCCACACCGAGATTAAATCAAACTGCGTACACTGAGGTGCTGCATTCAGACTTGGCCAGAGTTCAGGGGCTCGGTGGCCGCTGTGTGGACGGTAGGTGGAGCAGTTTCCACCCTCACAGGGGTCTGGTCTACACCCACGTTCGGGGCTCCTCTTTATTCTCTTGCAAGTGCCTTTTAATCTCCCTGGATAACTGACCCACTTCCTCCCTCCCTTTCTTCCTTTTTCTTGTAAAAGTTAATTGAGCTTTAAAGACTAGTTACTAAAACATGCAGTTATGGGAAAACTTGGAGAGTAAAAGTGATATAAGTTGGGTGTGCTATGAACCACTTGAGTGTCAGGCCCCTTGTCCCCAGGTGGCATTGAACCACTGTTGTTAAGCCACAGGTGCCTCTCGTGGTATCGGGGCCCTGGCGCTTTCCACCCCTGCTTTTCAGAAGGGAGCAGCCCCCAGGCCCTGCCCCCTTGCCCCCCTGATGGGTGGGGAGACCTTGGGCTTCCATGAGGAGGGGGAGCACGGGCAGACAAGGGGGGGTCCACCAAGGTTCTGGATGCCCAGCCACCCCACCCCTCAGAGCTCCGAGAGCAACTGGGCTCTCTGGTCCCGCAGCTCCCGTTGCCCCGAGCTGAGGCCAGGTCCTTCCAGGGGCCTTGTGCTACCAATTCACTGCCGCCCTTCCGCTGCCCCTTGGCTGGCCTGCCGCTTGTCCTAGCCCCGCACCTGTGCTCGCCTGTGCACACCTGGCTGAGGCCCCAAGGCCCCACGCAAGCCTGCATGGGCCTGCTCCACCCCCTCGCGCTGGTTTGTCTGTTGTCCGTGGTGGCCCAGAGCCCGGCTCGAGCCTGTGGGCGTCCTCATTTCAGGTCACTGAGTGAGTGGCCTGGGGGACAGCTTCACAGGGCGTGAGATGCGAAAAGCATCACAGAAATTAAATAACACGGTTCGCTCTCCCCGGCGTCCCTGAGGCCCAGCCTCCCACTAGGTCACCCTGAAGCCCACCGCCTCCCCAGGAGCTTTCCTGGGCCCTTGTCCTGCCTTCTTGGTCCCCAAAGCACGTGGTGCAGCCCCTGCATGCCCCCACCTCCCAGCAGCCCCTGGGCCTCAGTGCCACCAGGCTGCCACCAAGACCTGCCCATGTCTCCGTGGTCCGTGCCTTACTGTCAACCAGGCTTGTTTTTCTTTTGGTTGTTTTAAGCAGGTAAAGGAAGAGACTGTTTGCCTGAGCAGCCGAAGCTGCCGGTCCGGGGAGCCAGGCTCTGTGTGGACGGCACGTGTGGGTGACGCCTCGTCCCGTGTGTCTCCACAGGCTTCAAAAATGTAACGGACGATCCGGCTGTGTGTACAGGTAAATACAGTGTAAACTTTGATCTTCCTCTTTTTTCAGTGCATGTGGATTGATTAAATTTACCATGAATTACACCTTATGAGTCTGTTGTAGCCATAGAAAAAGTCAGTGCCTTATAACTCCTTTAAAATTTAATGTGTGGCAGCTCCAGAGCAGATTAGGGCACAATTATTTATATATATTCAAGTTTTCTCTTGATTAACATTTCTGATCAACTCTGTTCCACTGTTTGCTACGTGGGACTCATCTAAAACTTCTAGCAAAACTGTAATTACAGGGCTGTGTGCATCACGTAAATGACATGAAATTGAATAGCAGGTGCCGTTTCTGTGCTAGAAAATGGAAAGACAGCGAGAGACACAAGGCAGGCACAGACGTGACGAGCCAGAGCGCGGAGGGCACGGCGGACGAGGAGTGACCGCGTCGCACCCGTAGCCGGAAGCGTCCGATGCAGAGGCAGCAGGAGGGGACAGACGGCCTCGCGAGGAGGTGGGAGATGCGGCCCTCTCCGGGCGGGCCTGCTGTCCCAGGAAGTGTCCCAGCTGCCGCCTGGGCCCCGCAGTTGGCGGGGGAGCACGGGACCCAGAGCCTCGAGCCACCCTCCTTCTCTGTCCGGATGGGCGCCCACCTGGTGTCTGGTGTTGGGTGTCGGGTGCTGTGCAGGGCGGCCTGGGGACCGTGCCGCAGCAGTGGTGACCGTGAGCATTGGCCCCTCACGACGGCAGCTGCTTGTGCGCCTGAGGCCGGCATGGAGGCCCCGTGTGGGCAGAGATGGCTGCCCAGGCCCCTTGGTGGGCGCTGCGCCTGGACAGCCTGGCCCCCTGTCTGGCCTTAGCTTTTACGACCCTGATGGCATTGCAGAGTGACCTCTCCCCTGGGGACTCAGGGTGGGGGGCCCTCTGGCAGGAGTCCTGCCAGGGGTGCTGTGTCCTTCTCCACGTGATGGCTGGCCGGTCCTCACCTGGGTGTCACCTGGTCACCCAGTCGG
Source organism: Balaenoptera acutorostrata (assembly GCF_949987535.1). Classification (NCBI taxonomy): domain Eukaryota; kingdom Metazoa; phylum Chordata; class Mammalia; order Artiodactyla; family Balaenopteridae; genus Balaenoptera; species Balaenoptera acutorostrata. The sequence goes on along the minus strand of NC_080068.1, from coordinate 144,162,010 downwards.
GGACCTCTAGGGGTTTCTCCCCCGAGGGTCCCGCCCTCCCTTGGGGCTGATGAGTGTTTGGTGGGGAGACGCTTGGAGCCTTTATGAACCTTCACTTCCTTGGCGAAGTCTCAGTGCTGCTGACCACCCACCGAGGATTCCTAAGCGAGTGGTCACTGCAGTTGTCCTCGGGTGGTGACCTTGCAGCCCTCCTTCCTTCATCAGCTCACATTCTGTGAGGAAGGGTGTCCCTTGTCTGTCTGTCTGTGTAGCCTCATGGGCTTCTGTGTTATCCTGCTGTAGTAAGCAGTGATGGTAGATGTCCCCTGTCTGAGCACAGGGGGACCCCAGGTCCTGCTATGCTCCTTGCCCAGCCCGGAGCTGGCTGCGTGTCCAGGCAGCACTGGCCCCTTGCGGCAGACGTGGTGTAGACACGCCGGGTCCTAGGGCTGCCCCTGAGTGGTCACTCCCGGGCGCTCCCAGCAGACAGAGCTGGGAGTGAGTGGGTGAGTCCACACTCGTGTGTAGACACATCTGTGTCTGTTTGCCTGGTTGCCACTAAGCATGCGTTCACACTGACCCCAACCCCTGGTCTGTGTGACTTGGGAGCTGGTTTTGGTTTTGGTCTGGCTGTTGGGTTGGTGACGTGTGTGAACATGTCCAGTGTGTAAACAGCGCCCAGAGAGCCGAGGGCACAGTGCTGGGCTCGGTCGGGCCCGTGGTGGATGGCACTGCCTGGGCCTCGGCGTCCAGCGGGGACGTTGCCCGGTCAGCGCTCTCCCGGCTCTGCTTTGCTTCCCTTGGGAATGACTAGGGTTTCTCTTCTTGTAGGTTATTTCCCACTACTTCCTGCTCCACGAGGCTTGTGGGCCCTTCTTCACGGAGCCGGTCCTAGTGGGTCCGAGTGGTCAGGCCGGGCCTGGCATGGCACGTGGTGACCATGACACCAGAGCGAGTGGGCCTCGCAGACGTGGGCTCGTTTCCCGTGGGTTGGCCCGTGGAGCCCCTGTGAGAACCACCCCTTTTAGTCTCTCCTGACAGCCCAGAACCCACTGCAGGGGCCGAGGGAGAAGTGTCTCTAGCGGGGACCACGTGTCGGCTCGCGCCTGTGACCGAGGGGAGAGGAGAGACTTGGGTGCGAACCACGTGTCTGCCTCACGTCTTACTTTCTATGAAAATCGTAGGGCGTTCTTGCTGGTTTAGAGGCTCTCCCGTGTTATAGGCGAGCTGAGCCTGGCAGCCTTGCTGGTTGCGGCACCTGCGCTGACGCTCGATTCTGCTGGGTTTCAGCGCAGCTGACGATTTAGTCTCCAGGGGGCCCCGCCCCTCCGGGTCCCGCTCGGCCTGTCCGCCCGCCCAGCCGTCTCCTTCCCTCTGCCTTCCCTCAAACAGTGTCGAGCCGCGGGAGCCCGTGCTCCACGTGCGCTGTGGCCGCTGGGCGAGGCGGCACTGTCCGGCCTGCCGCCCCCGCGGATGCGGAGCCCCTCCGTCTCCCGGAGCGTGTTTCTGTCTCTCTCTGCGGAGTGCTCTTAGCGACGCTTGTCTTGAAAGTTCCGGGACCCTGCAGGGCACCAGCATCCGGCCAGCTTCCTGCTTGTACTGCAGGGAGTCCCCAGCAGTCTAGCGGCTGCAGCCACGTGGGCGTCTCACCTGCCAGCGCTGCAGGCCGGAGTCCAGAACGGGTCTCACGGGGCTGAAGTCCAGGTGTGGGCAGGGCTGCTCCTCCCGGAGAGGCTCCTTCCAGCCCCCAGAAGCCCCCGCCCCGTTCCCAGCCCACAGGCAGCTTCTCCTGTCGCCTGCGAGCCTCCTGCTCCCTCGTCAGGGCCCTGCGGTGACCTGAGGTCCCCCTGGGGCTTCCAGGGCCATCTCCCGCCTCAGGGGCCTCTTGCCATGTGAGGTGACACACAGGTTTTGGGTAGGACGTGGTGTCTTGGGGACTGTTTCCCCTGCCGCACAGATGACAAGACCCTGCCCTCGTGCGCCTGCGGTCTGGCAGGAGAGCCGGTCAGAGCCACCACAGCTCTGGAGCGCACCGCCCACCGCGGCAGAGACGACGCGTCCACACTTCAGTGCACAGACGCTTGGACTTTCACGATGCCGTGTTGTGGGCTGTGCTTCCCAGGGTGGGGGGGCCTTAGCTGTTCCCGTGTGGTCAGCTTTACGGAGGAACCAGAGCTCCAGAGAGACCACGTTTTCTTCTGCCTGGACCCAGACTCAGCTCGGCCTGCCTGCCCCTGGCCTCTCCTCCCGCTGCTCCACAAACCTCCCCTGCTTCGCGCCACCTCGCCAGCCGGCCTCGCGGGGTTCTGGGCAGGAAGAGAGGGCCCGGGCGCCCGGAAGGGGGAGAAGCGGCAGCACGCCTGCAGCCCAGTGCTGCCCTGGGGGCAGGATGATCCAGTCCTCCCGGGGCGGCTGGGTGGTTGCCTGTCTCGTGGTGGAAGCAGGGCCGCAGGGCGGGGACCTGGCCTCAGCCCTGCTCACGCTGAGCTCCTCCTGGACACACAGACTGTAGCTCGATTTCCGCTGAACCCGAACCTTTGATGACACGTCACACCATTTCATGTATTAGTTAATACGTGTTTTTTTCTTGCAGAAGCCAAAGATGTTGACCAGAAAGATTAAACTCTGGGACATAAACGCCCACATCACCTGCCGCCTATGCAGCGGGTATCTCATCGACGCGACCACGGTGACCGAGTGTCTGCACACGTGTATGTGCGGAATAGTCTAGAATGTGGCCTTAGCCGGGGGTGGGGGGGGCGGTGACTGCACACATGTATGTGTGGAATATTCTAGAACGTGGCCTTAGACAGCCGTGGTGGGGGGGGCGGTGTCTGACCAAGCATCTGCACACATGTATGTGCGGAATATTCTGTGTGCTCTTTGATACTTGGGCTTTTTTTACCAAAAGCTTTTAGCTCAAGTACAAAGTAGGACACGGCAGCAGGAATAAAGGAGATCTTGAAGATAAATGAGAAAAATTGTCTGAAGTTAAAACACTGGGTAATTTCAGTAGAGATGTCATTTAAGAAAGCCAAATAAAAACAGGACAATTTAGGTATTTCGATATAACAACTAAACCATGACGTGTGGTATGACAGAATATTCGCTTCTAGGGGGCAGAAATGCTTATTTTTGCCGGTTGCAAATGATTTCCTTAAACTCTGTAGACACAGAAGTCTGCTCGTGTGCCCCTCGGGCCAGTGGCCTGTTGGGAGGTCTGGACTCCGGGTTGGCGCTGAGCTGGGCGCGCCTTTCTTTACGCCCCGCCGCCCCTGCCCCTGCCAGCAGGCTGCAGCCTTCACCTGGAGGCTGGGTCCTCTTGTGAGGCCGGCCCGGGATGCCGAGGGGCACTTCCTAAAGTACAGCGAATCCTCTAACACTGACGAGTTTTGATCCTGTATTTTTCAGTTTAGAAAATAAAATATTTGCCAGTTTTGATAGAATTTTTATTTTAAAGTTAATTGTATTTTTAGATATTGGCTGGCAGTATTTTATGTTATATTCAGCGAATTTTATCTAATTTTGTCGTACAAAGAAATTGCGGTGATCTTTCAGGCTAACTTCTAGAATAACTATCCGCCCCTGTGGCGGAGCCCCTGTGACAGGACGTGAAGGCGCGTCTGCGGCCCCCTCAGCTGCTCCTCCCGTTTCCCCTCCTGTTTCTGGGCCTCAGCTCTGTCCAGGGGCAGCTGACGCGCCTCCGTGGTGGGGGACCCGGGTGGCGGGCCTGTCACCAGTGTCCTGTCGTGGCCTCGGGGAGCCCCGCCGGGAGGAGCGGAGACCCCTCCGACGCGCTCCCTGCCGTGCGCGCTCCCGTCCCCTCTGATGCACGCCCCGCCCCTCTGACACGCGCGCGCATCCCCTTGACGTGCGCGCTCCCGTCCCCCATCTGACGCGCGCGCACATCCCCCTGACGTGCGCGCTCCCTGCAGTCTGCCGGAGCTGCCTGGTGAAGTACCTGGAGGAGAACAACACGTGCCCCACGTGCAGGATCGTCATCCACCAGAGCCACCCTCTGCAGTACATCGGGTAAGCGGCGCCGCCTCAGCCCCCGCTCGGCTCGGCCGGCCCGCCCCGTCGGTGCCGTTTCCGCCGAGGCGCTGGCCTGGGGCCCGGGGCAGGTGGGGCCCCTGCCAGGAGGGGCGGGACTGAAGGAGGGGGCCGGCTGCACTTTCACCCCCGAGTTGCGGTGTGTCGTGGGCGGGAGAGGCGGCTCTCTGGTTAAGACCGAGGAACCAGCCGGCCCGGATGTCAAGCCGTGTGGCAGCGGTTCTACCCAGCGTCCTGTCCTCGTGGGTCGGACGAGCTTTCTAAGAAGCTGGTGGCTTTAGTAGGAAATACGGAGGGTGTCGTGTCTGCTGGAGGCCAGCTGTGTTTTATGGTTCTGTGTGTGCGCGCGCGCCACGCGTTCACGTACATGGGAGTGTGAAAGGTAGTTCTTGTCGCGGACCCTGGTCAGGAAAGTGTGAGAAACTCCCTTTGGTCTGGCACAGCCCAGGCTGCCTGATACCTGTTAGGACTTGAGCAGCCCAGGGGCAGAGGGAGCTGGTCACCGAAGGACCTTGCCTGTGTCCTCCTCCTTATTTGAAATGTTCACAAGCATCTAGAGCCCAAATTCAGCAACGGGTTCCTTCCGGCCATATGTCACTTTTGCTAGCACAGACTTGTTTTGAAGTGCAAACTAGAAGCAAAATTCAACCAAAACTCCAAATTTGTGATTGTGGAGCTTATTATTGTTAAATGGAAAACGTTCGAGAATTAGAGAATTGATGCTTCTGGCTAACCCACCTGTTCTGTTCTTTTTGGCAGTCATGACAGAACCATGCAAGATATTGTTTACAAATTGGTCCCAGGCCTCCAAGAAGGTAAGTGTCAGAACATCCACCTGGACCCCTGCGTCCGCAGCATGGCCTTTGAGGGGCTTTTCTCTCCGGGGTCCTGGCTTTGGACGTCTCGCTCGACCCTGCTCTGAGCTCACGGCCATGTGCTGGCCGGTTTCATCCATCGTCACTCACACCTCCCGGTTCGCTCAGGAGGCGCAGGGTGGCCTCTCACTTGTGCCGCCCGGAGGTGAAGCCAGGAGCCCTGTGTCAGTGAAGTTTAACTGCAGTTGAAGTCAAATGTGTGAGAGTTGAGAAGAAATATTGTGTGGTACAAATATCCGGAAAGTGGAAACGGCTGTTCTTTTTAAAACTTTTCTGCAATTCTGAACACTGAGACTGTCCTGCCCTTGTTGAGGGGCAGTGATTGCGGGGGTGGGGGGGGGGGTGGGGACACAGGCCTCAGAAATCTGTTCAGTGTGGGCAGTGGCTGGTGAAGCAGTGCCAGCTGATAAAACCTAGGCACAACTTTCTTTCAAAGATAAGATACGTTAGCAATTCATTTGGGCAGTGTTTTCTCACTGTTGTGTTTCAGAAGAGGGTTATAATTTCAAGTACAGGCTTATTCTGTTAGGTCAGTGGATGTCACGTCTGATCTTTAAGACACAACCTAGGGAGTGATATTGTTAAAGTCTTCTTTCATTGTTCATAGAATTCATTCATAAAAGAAGAGTTTAAATTTCTCGAGTAAATGTAGATAAAAAGAATCATATTTGGATATTTGAAGGGTTTTCTAGTGCTGGGGAAAGGCAAAGAACGCAGGAAAATAAAATGCTGACACCGTTAAAAATCATTATAGGATATTTTCAGCGTACAAAAGTCAAGATCTCGTAAAGAACTCGATGTATTTATGATCCAGAGTCAGGAGTTGTCAGCTTGTGGTGAAACCTGTTCATCTCCTTCCCCCACCCTTCCTGTTGTTTCATCTGGAAACGTTGCCATTCGTTCCCCAAAGAGAAGGATTTTTCTTAAAACACGGAGCTACAGCACCTTTGTAAACCGAGACGACAGTGCTGATTCCTTATTAGCGTCAGGTACTAGTGGGTGAGGCGTTCCCGTCTCTCGGGGTTTAGTTGGTCCAGGGTCCACGCAGGCCCCCCCCCCCGCCCCTCCTGTCTCCACGTTCCTGTGTGTGGGTGGGACCAAGAGGCCCCGTCGGACTCTGGCATCTTCCAGTGTCCCTCGGTCCAGACGGGGCTTTCGCAGATGCGGTCCTGGCAGCCAGGCCCCGCACAGCCCGTGAGGCCTGGAGGCAGCCAGACCGCGCCCCCTGTTCCATCACCCGCCTCCACTGATGGCAGGGAGGCCTCCATCAGGACGCGCTCCCTGACTTGGTTTCCCGAGATCCACTCTGTACAGAACAGCAGAGCAAATGCGTGACGTTTTCCTTCATTTGTTTACAGAAAATGAGCTGGTCTCCCGGCCCCTCCGGTCACGATCAGATGGCTTTGAGCGTCTGCTGTTCTCACGTTATTGCACTTACTGTCCTTTTTGAAGTTCAAAGCCTCCGCGATCTGTGGCTGGCGGGCACTGCCCCCTTGGCTCCCTGGAGCCGGTCTGCAGGGTCTGGGCTCACCCCTGGGGGCGGTGGTGTCTCAGGCCAGCAGTCGGCGCGTGGGGAGCACGGTGACGCGTTCTTAGCGGAGCTCTGGCTTGTGAGGGGAGAGGGCAGGTGTAAGACTGCTGACTCCTGCCGAGTCTGTCCTGTGCACGCGTCCCCTCGTCCTCTCCACAGGCAGCGTGGAGCCGTGAACACCGCCCTGAAGTGGAAGAGTTGGAGACAGTCCAGAATTCCCCAAGTTCACACTAATGCCCAAGGCAGCCTGAGCTCTGCCCTCAGTCCAGGGTATTTTCTGGGTAGGCAAATAATCCATTCCCCTGTTTTCTCAGACTTTCAGTCCTTCGTTGCTCTTTAAAAGATCACTGTAGTGTCCAAGTCCGTAGCAGCGGGCTGTTTTCTGAATGTGGGCTGTCTGCAGTTTCTCTGGTTTTGTGCCAGCGTTGTAAAGCTGATTTCTCAGATGGGCCCTCTTCCTGGTCCTCCAGAGAATCTAGAGCACATTTCACCATGACGTGTGGTGCTGAGACAGAGCAGTGACCCTGGGGGCCCGGCGGTGTCTGAAGGACGCCCTCCTGCTCTGCGCTCTGCAGCCCCTTCAAGCTGCCCCACCCCGTGGCAGCCGGCTTCACTTCTGGCATCCGTCCTCTCACGAATTTTGGGAAATAAAAAGCGGCTTGGCTTTCTGGATCCAGCAGGCGGCCGGTAGACTGTTTTTCTTTTCCCTTGTAGATGAAGCCTTTTAGGTGGAAAATGAGTTTTTTAGTTGTTTGTTGTTTCTTTTTGTTTTTATAATTTAAAAAAGCCTGTTTTCCCTGAGGCAGCATCTTTATCTGTAAACTTTATGCAGTGACCTATTTTGTGTGTCACACCCCCTTGCTCGGCTGCAGCTGCTCCTCTCCAGGGTCTTGACCGTGGCTGCTGGGGTTCCTCCTGTTCGTCCAGGGTCCTCTCCTGACTGACACTCACGTGGGTCTCATCTTTTGCTTTAACCTAGGGGAGGGGGCGCAGTGAACGTTCTCTTATAAACTTTGTGGACGTGGGTGAGTATGTCTGTGGGCTTTATTCTGGAAGTAGGGTTGCTCCGCCAAGCATCTGCATCTGCATTTCTTTCTCTTGCCTCTTCGCGCTGGCTGGAGCAGGACCAGCAAACCCCAGCCACCGACCAGATCCGGCCCCTGCCTGTCATATGCAGCTCCTGAGCCAAGAGTGTTTTTCACTTTTTTCTTTTATTTTTTTTCCGCTGTGCTGGGTCCTCGTTGTGTTTTGCCACGCACGGGCTCTTTGTTACGGAGCGCGGGCTTAGTTTCCCTGCGGCATGTGGGATCTTAGTTCCCGGACCAGGGCTCGAACCCGTGTCCCCTGCATTGGAAGGCGGATTGTTAACCACTGGACCACCAGGGAAGTCTCCACAGTTTTAAATAGTTGGAAAAAATCGAAGAAGAATATTTTGTGACATGCAGGTTTTGCGTTGAGGTGTCACCATCCATGGATAGTTCGCTGGCACACAGCCCCGCTCATTCAGGGACGCACGTTTGTCTCACACTCGACGGCGGGGGAAGCATCTGCGGCAGATGGACCCGCCCCGTCGGCACAGACGCCGTGGAGGCTGCATTACCAGCACCCGCCGCGTCAGAACAAGGGGAGAAGCGTCCAGCTTTTCAGCCATGGTGACGGGTGGATGGTTTTGTCCTTGGATTGTCACTGTCAGCCGGGGAAGCATCCTGTTTATCTTGCGGTGACACTACATCTGTGTTAAAATAAAAAGTTATGATACGTGTAGGCATCAGACTGAACACTCAGAGGAAAGCAACGTTTAGAAAGAATTGAAAATTTAAAATGGAATGTCTCATCACAGCAGGAGTTCTTCACAAAAATAAGAATAACCTATAAGGCTGCAATCAGAGTAAGTTTCTGATTGGCTCATTTGTTGGTCACGCAAGGAAAATCACTTACTAATGGTAAGTTGATTAAATGTTGTTTGATTGCGGCAGCTGAGGAAGTCTGTCCGGAGAAAGCGAGCTTGTTTGAGAGCAGCAGCCGCTGCGGGAGCCGTCGCTCAGGGAGCGGACAGCTAGGAGCAACACCGACCCTCAGAAGCGAGGCGGGCGGTTTGAGGGCTTTTCCTTGGCTCTGGAGTCTCCGAGTCTGCGCGGTGTTTATTGGGTGCGTTTGATGTGACGGGCGAGTGGGCCTCTGCGCAGAGTCTACAGGGCACAGCCGCAGGAGAGAGGGTTTTCCAGGAAGTTGAGAAAATGCTAATTCAGTACAACCTGAAGTGGACTCTGTTGAGATGCGTTACAACCGTGTTGGTGAACGTGTGTGGGGGTTAGGGAAATACTTGGTTGAACAAATTAACTAAACTTGTGAAAACGTTAGGTTTTAAATGAAAGCTCTTCACGATACTCGTCAGTGGATACTTGGCAGAAAATACTTGGATCTTTCGTATGTTCTGAACCAGTGGTGTCCGCGGTGGAATTCATTCGCGCTTTTGGATGTAATCATCTGTGTGAATTTTTGTCAGAATTAAAAGCTGAATATCCCGACTTTCCTTATCACAGCCACACAATATTTTGATGCCTTGGCGGTGGTAGTTTTTTGGTGTGTGTGTTTTTTTGCTTTTTGGGGTTTTTTTGAGCTAAGGGCAGATTGAAATTTTTCTGAATGAAAAGAAACACCTTTAACAACGTCACACCGAATGGCTTTGGAAATTTGCTTTTGTTAAAGACCTGATAATGTTTCTTGATGAATCCAGCCTAATGTCATAAGGTAGAGCAATACTGAAATGCAAAACCTACAACGTGGGAAGTTTTCAACAACTAACATCTCTTGAATCGCAAGCCCCATCCAGCTGCCGTGCAGATGCCCCGGGCTGTCGGCAGCTCAAGGGGGCGGAGACCACCCCCGGACTCACAGCAGACCTGTTTGCTGAGCGCCAGCAAACAGCCCTGGTGGAGTCGGGGGCCTGGTGCAGGGGAAGCAGCTTCCGTGCTTCAGAATCCATATACCTGTGCAGTCGAGGGCCATCCACCTGACCTCCACTGGGAAGTGGTCAGTCTGCAGAACACAGGCAAGTCCCAAGAGAAGAATCTAATAGAATTCCCTCACCGCCTTCTGAGTGATGGCTGCTCTGGACTGAGGTCAGTATTTCTGTGTGCAAAGACATTTTCAAGGTGAAATATGTAAGATCTCATTACAGATGAACATGAGCAGTCAATTTTGACGATAAGCAGCACTCACTTTTTACCCCACTAAACAAATGTTATCCCCCCCACCCCCGACAGGTGTCCGTTCTTCTCGTTAGTGGCCTGCACTGCAAATTCCATGCTCAGTTATTACTACTGTGTTTTTAACTTCGTGACTTCACGTTTCTGGTGCCTCACGTAAGGAGCTTAGAAGTCTCCACTCGTCCCAACGACAAGTAAAAGGCAGAACGCACTGAACAATCAGCAGTTCTTAGATTGTAAGAGAGGAAGGTGCAGGGCCAGCCGCTGCCCCCGACATGGGGGACTGACCACGAATGCGGGGGCACACGGCTGCCTGCCGCAGACTCAGGACTGGAAACGCCCAGGAAGCAGAGCCTGGGCAGGAGAGCCTGACCTGTGACTGAGGGGTCGCTGAGGCTCCTGGTGGACAAGTCCAAGAGTTGAGACCCGCCCGGGGGCTGTCACAGCGGGCCTCGCGATGCTGTGAGGTTCGCCTCCAGGAACTCGACCAGGTTCCCCCAGCAGGGGAGGGGAAAGAAGTGCCCCGAGCCCCATGTACGTCTGAGGAAGACCTGACCTCCGGGGACCCAGTTACCACAACCTTGTCTGCTGGACTATTATCAGAGCAGAACTGGCCTGGGGGCAGGAAAGACCCAACTCCAGCCACCTTGTCCCACCTGAGTGGGGAGGAGAACCCGAGAAGCACAAGCAGAGTTCACAGTCCAGAGGCCCAAGCTCACCAAGGACAACCCTGACCAAGGCTGTAGGATGTCCCCTCCCCGACACCTCACCACCACAGCACTGAGGCCTATTTACAGCAGTACCTTTTACCCAGTATCATGTCCAGCTAACAAGAAAAAAACTGTGAGTCATACTAAAAGGCAAAAAACAGAATCTGAAGAGACAGAACACGTATCAGAACCAGACATGGCAGGGATGTTGGAATTATCAGACCGGGACTTAAGACAACTGTGGTTGATGTGCTGAGGGCTCTAACGGATAAAGTAGACAGCGTACAGGACATATGGGGAATGTGAGCAGAGAGGTGGAAATCCTAAGGAAGAACCAAAAAGAAACGCCAGAGATCAGAGCCCTGCAGCAGAAATGAAGGTTGCCTTTGATGGGCTGATTAGGCTGGACACGGCTGAGGAGGGAACCTCTGAGTGAGAGGACGTCTCAACAGTCCCTGAAAACCCAAAAGCGGAGAGAAAAGGCTGAAAGAACAGAATATCTAAGGACTGTGGGGTGAAGGTGTGACATAATGGGAAACCCAGAAGGAGAAGAGAGAGAAAAACAGAAGAAATACTGAAACATTTTAACTGAGAATTTCCCCAAATCAATGTCAGACACCAAACCACAGATCCAGGAAGCCCAGAGAACACCCAGCAGGACAAATGCTGGAAAAACTACACCTGAGCATGTCGGTTTCAACTTAGAGAAAATCAAAGATAAAGAAAAAAATCCCAAAGGAGCTGAGGGAGTGGGAGGGGAGGGGGACACTTTACCTACAGGGGAACTGAGATAAGAATTACATCTGACCTCTCCTTAGAAACCATGCAAGCAAATTGTGAAGTGAGATATTTACAGTGTTGAGAGAAAAACCAGCAGCCCAGGATTCTGTACCCTGAGAAATTATCCTCCAGAAGTGAGAAGAAATAAAGACTTTCTCAGACAAAGAGAAATTGGGGGAATTTGTTGCCAGTAAACCTGCCTTCTAGAAATGTTGTTAAAAGAAGTTCTTTAGAAAGAAGGAAAATGATAAAGGTCGGAAACTCAGATCTACTAAGGAGAGGAAGAGCATCAAAGAAGAAATAAGTGAAAGTAAAATAAAGACTCTTAATTTTCTTATTCTTCATTTATCTAATAGATAACAGTTTGTTCAAAATAATAATGGCAGCAATGCACCCGATATGTATGCCTATGTACATATTGTATTGAATATATATCTATTTCAGTTTTCTCAATAAAAATTCTGTTCTCTCTTCTGTTATGTAAGTACTGATAAAATATCTCAGTTTTGATGTTTAGCTTACAGAGCCCCGAATATTTACTGTCTGTCCTTCACAGCAGCGTCTGCCAGCCCCAGGCTAGAACTCTGTGATGTGGGATCCTTCCTGTTCCTGATCCCGGGGAGGTGTTCAGTCTCTGACCCGCAAGCCTGAAGTCAGCTGCAGGCTCCCGCATGCCCTTCATCAGGCGCGGCCGCTGTGTGTCAGGGGTGGATGTTGGATTCCATCAGATGCTTCTTCTGCATCTGTTGTGATGATCCCGAGGTTTGTGGTGCAGTGAAATACATGTGCCCAGGGCAGTGTTACTTTTTATAAGCCTTTCCTCCCTCCCCTGAACTCACGGCGTCCTAGCCATACCACTATCATAACTTTCACCCAAAAATAGGGTCATATTCTGTCTATAATGTTCTTATAACAGTTTGTTGTAGAGCTGCCCCGCATCCCTAAATATGATCTCTGTCATCTTTCCTATTGGCTGCAAAGTATCCACTGAGTAAATGGCCCACTCTCTTACCCCAGCGTAGCAGATAAGTTAGATTTATCTTGCATGTCAGCTGTCAGTAGTGGATGGTGGTGGTATCTCCAGTGTGGTGTTGAGAAGGGTTCTGAGGCTCTGTGGCCCTGTCTGGAAATGTCTGCTGGGACGGAATGAGGCTGGCGGGGAGTCAGCTCTTCTTTTTTCTTAATAAATTTCATTTTATTTATTTAATTTTTGGCTGCATTGGGTCTTCGTTGCTGTGCATGGGCTTTCTCTAGTTGTGGCGAGCGGGGGCTACTCTTCATTGCAGTGCGCGGGCTTCTCATTGCAGTGGCTTCTCTTGTTGTGGAGCACGGGCTCTAGGTGTGCGGGCTTCAGTAGTTGTGGCACTTGGGCTCCGTAGTTGTGGCTTGCGAGCTCTAGAGTGCAGGCTCAGTAGTTGTGATGCACGGGCTTAGTTGCTCCGTGGCATGTGGGATCCTCCTGGACCAGGGCTCGAACCCACGTCCCCTGCATTGGCAGGCGGATTCTCAACCACTGCGCCACCAGGGAAGCCCCGGGGGGTCAGCTCTTCTGATTGGCCCAGCCCACGTTGTCAGACACTTAGCATTTAGGTTGTTTCTGATACTTCAGTGTTGCAAATAAGGTTTTATGTCCTTATGCCCTTACCTGGTTATTTCCTTGGGACAGATTACTAGCAGTAGGGACTTTTGGGTCAGCAGTTAAGTTTTTCAATATTTTTTATATATATGCCGAGGTACTTTCCTGAAAAGTTATCCCAATTGACATTTCTACACCTGTGTATATCTGACATTGAGTATTGTTATTTTTCAATCCTTTTTCATTCTTATAGGTGAAAATTAAAGAATTGGAAATTAAAACCAGGTACAGGCAGACCTTGGAAATACCACAGGTTCGGTTTCAGACCGTCGCAGTAAAGCGAATATCGCAATAAAGTGAATCGCACAGTCATATAAAAGTGCATATAAAAAAGTTATGTTTACACTGTACTGTGGTCTATTAAATGTGCAATAGCATTATGCCAAAAAAACAATATACATCTTTTCATTAAAAATACAAAACAAAAGTAACAATTAAAGTAGTAACATCAAAGATCACTGATCACAGAGACCATAACAAATAAAACAATAATGGAAAAGTTTGACATATTGCGAGAATTACCAAAACGGGACCCAGAGACCCAAAGTCAGCAGATGCTGTTGGAAAAAGGTGCCGACAGACTCGCTTGGCGCGGGGCGGCCACAGACCCTCCCTGCGTTCCAAGTGCAGTGTCTGCCCGTGTGTGAAGCTGCATCCTGTCACCCGTCAGGTGAGGAGTCCCTCTTCGTGTTGACCAGTGGGGCTGTTACCTGCAGACCCCGCCCTCCCTGAAGGACAGATAGGAACGGGCTCCCACCACCAGCAGTGCGTTTCAGGCCTCCATTCCTCTGCCGGCATTTATGTGACTGTTTAAGGGAAATGTTTGCTTTCAAGCTGATCCCAGACTTTCCAGACTCGTGGTTTCGCCGTCTTTGGTTCCAACGCCGCCGACTCTGGGCTGGCCTGCGCCCATCAGTTCAGTTCTGAGAGGCCTCCCTCTTTCCGTCCGAGTCTGCTGCCTCACACTTTTATTTTTTGCTGCACAATCAGATATTTTGGAGTGTCTGTGTGGGTCCAGGATGTGACCAAGGCATGTTCCCGGCCCTCGCGTAGCTCGTGGTGTTCAGGCGAGACAGACGTGCAGGCGAAAAGTGCCACTGAGCTTTCCTTGGTCACCTGCACATAAATATTTTTCACGGCGTGACTTACACGTTATTGGTTTGAGCAGCTTGGGTTTAAATTTCCTTTGCTACGTCCCGTGTGGCCCTGGGCAGTGACCGCTGCTTCGTTACGTGCATGTGAGCTGTATGTCAGTAGCTACCTTGTGTCACAGAGTCGGCCCTTCCCAGGAACGTGCGAGGGTCCAGCCTGCACCAGCTGTCCTCTCGCCGCCCGGCCCCGTCCCCACTCAGTGGCCGGAGGCCGACGGCCAGGGCGGGAGGCCGCGTGGTGCCCGTCGCCCCTGTTCAGTAGGGACCCTTCCCCTGTGGTGGGCGGCTCCGTGCCTCCAGGACTCAGCGAGCTGTGACCGCCAGCCGCAGACACCGAGGGCCACTGGTTCCCCCCCGTCGGGCACGCCTAGGGCGTCCACAGCAAGGGTGGGGACGGCAGCCCCGCCTGGGAGGGGCCCGCGGGGCTGTGAACGCGCGTCCAGAGAATCAGCAGCACCTCCTCTTGGGGGGCTCAGGCCCCAGCCCGGGACGCGTCCCACGGCCCACAGCTGGCAGCTGCTCCAAAATTTGAGGGGGCACGGTCCACAGCTGTTATTTTCTCACGAGTAGAAGCCTTCAGACTTTTAATCCAAACCTTCAGTTTTCTTCCTGTGATATTTGTGAGCAGAATTTTAATGTGATCCACTGCCTACTTAAGATTAAGGATTATGTATTAATTTTTAATAGCGGAAATGAGAAAACAGAGGGAATTCTACCACAAATTAGGCCTGGAAGTGCCTGGAGACGTCAAGGGGGAGACCTGTTCTGCAAAACAGCACCTAGATTCCCATCGAAATGGTGAGTGAGCTGGGTTTTATTTACTAGACCTTTTGCTAAGAGCCCCTTGTGTCCCTCCCACTACCCCCCGCCCCGCCACACAGGTTCTTGACAGAGGTGTGGGCAGGTGTCAGCATCACTTGGTGCTGACGGTAGCAGGTGGAGCTGAGAAATGTGGTCTCCGACCGAGGGGTTACGTGGTGGGCCAGTGAGAGGAAGCCTGAGGGGTACCCGAAGGTGCCTGGAGGTGGGGTGTGGAGGGAGCACGGGCATGCGGACGGCGGGCCTCCCAGGGCTCTTCTCCTGGCTTTGTCTGTTTTCTTGCGGAATGGCCAAACTCCACTTTGGCTTTGACGTAAAATTAATGGTGCTTTAGAATCTGTACATATCATAACAACTTATTTGAATCTTTGACGCCGTGGACCACACAGATTCCGAAGCCCCTTTAGTCCGCCGTGTGCATTTCTAACAATGTGAGCAGGAGGGAGAGGCTTGGCTGTCGGCCTGGGGAAGCGGGGGCTGCAGACTGTGCGAGCTCGGGGCCCCCGGGGAGGCGAGGCCAAGAGGCAGCTAGGGAGCCAGGAATCCCGCCTTTCCCTAGGTGGGGTCTTAACATTTAAAGCCGTGCCGGAACAGTGAGAGTTCGGGGATGGCTCGCTGCCTGGCGTAGTTGAGGCGCGAGGCGTCGGTGGTGCTGGGCTGGCGGGGCGCCTCTGCCCGGGCATGTGCCGCTGGCCCCGAGGGCGCAGCACGTAAAGCACCGTGGAGAGCAAGCGCTCCCCCGACTCTCACATGTGCAAACTCTTAATACAGTGGGTTTTTGTAGCGTTCGACTGTACGGTAGAGTTAAAAAACAATGGTTTAACACTTTGGACTCATGACCCAGTATTTTCTGTTTTTGCTAAAAGGAGAAACCAAAGCGGATGACAGTTCGAACAAAGAAGCGGCCGAGGAGAAGCAGGAGGAGGACGGCGACTACCACAGGAGCGACGAGCAGGTGGGCGCGGCCTCGGCCCCCAGCCTCCCGCGGGCGCTTTCTCGTTGACAGAGGAGCAGGCCGAGCGCAGCAGGCAGAACACACGTTACAGTGCCGGCAGCTTTCTTAGTTTTTCCTTCCAGTTCCTTCCTTTGCTTACCTTTTTTCCTTTTTTTTTGGCCATGCCGCGTGGCTTGCGGGATCTTAGTTCCCCGACCAGACCAGGGATCGAACCCGGGCCTTCGGCAGGGAGAGCCCCAAATCCTAACCACTGGACTGCCAGGGAATTCCCATTTCCTTCTTTTTTTAATTGCCAAAGTAACGCATACTCACTGTAGAACATTTTAGGTATAAAAAGTTTAAAGTTCAGCCTCCACCCCCCCGTGGGTATCTTCAGCTCCCCCCGACCCCAACCCCGGGTTGTCATGTGGAGAATGCGGGGCAGGCATCTTCCATGCAAAATAAGGTGAGGATGTAACCTTGAGGGCGCTATTCATATGTCACTTACTACGTTATCAGATTAGAAAAGGAAAACTAAATCATCACAGTGCTGCTATAAAAGAGTTTGATAGAATCCCGTATCCATGTCTATGGATCTTTTTCTTGGAGTACCTGGACTCGACAGCTACGGCCGTCGTCACGCTTGATGATGGAACCGAGTTGTCTCATTCGTGTCAGAACAAGAAAATGTCCCTTCTCAGCTGTCACTCAGCGTGAGTTGGGGGATCCAGCCCGAACAGTTAGGAGATGGGAGAACGTGAGCCGGGCGTGCCGTGGCTCTCAGATTACTCGTCTTGTGACGTGGCACCTCGGACAGCGCGGGGAAACTGCCCGTTTGGGTGATGGGACCGGTGTGTCATACTCGGACGCTGTGGGCGGCCTTGTTCACGTAACTAATAAAAACGCTGAGGCCGCCTAACGAGAAATGTGTGAGGCTGAAACAAAGACACGTTCTTCTTATGGAAGAACATAAGAGAAAACTGAAGAGTTGGATGTTTCTGGATGGAAGGGTGATGTTAAGATGTGAGTTCTCCCCAGATTAACCTCAGTGGTTGTGATTTTAACCATTTATTATAAATAGGAATTTAACCAGCTGCTTCTGAGCCTCATGTGGGAGAGGAAAAGCTCGGGAATGGCCATGAAAACTTAGGGGTATTGGCTGTATCCGTGTATATATGTAGCATAGCTACCCACACACGTGTTTACACAGACAGACACCTCGGGAGACACTGCGGTTCGGTGCCAGTCCACTGTAATAAAACAGGTTGTGGATTTTTGGGGTTTCCCAGTGCATATAAAAGTTATGTTTCCACTATGCGGTAGTATATTTAGTGTGCAGTTTCGTCATGTCTAAAAAGCAACGTACATTGCTTAATTAAAAGATATTTTATTGCTAAAAATTGGTAATCATCATCTGACAATGCAGGGCTGCCACAAACCTTCAGTTCATAAAAAACACAGTATCTGCGAAGCACAATAAAGCAAGGTCTGCTTTTATCTACCTATCTATATATATATACTCTAGTCAGTATATATATATTTAATAAGTAAAACGTGTGTATGTGTACACTTATATTTATTAAAGACATAATTAAATAGTGTGGTTTGGGTATAAGAATGGAATAACGGAACCTTAATTTTCCAGTTTATATGCTTCTGTGTTGTTAAAACATTTCCGCGAGCATCACAGGAGTAGAAGCACGTCTGTGTGGAATGCTGGGTGTGCTCAGATACGTTTCACGTGAATTGAGAGAAGAATAAACACTGGGGTGAAGGGCACCCCTCTGGGGCCCGCGTGTCCCCTCTCCTGGGCTCTGACGAGTTACCTCTTGTTGGGCTTGGAGGCCCCGCCGGGATCTGGGGTCAGAGCTGCCAGCCCGGCCCCTCCAGGCACAGGGAGGGCCCTCTCGCTCAACCCCTGCTCCGTCAGTTTTTAACCTCCAGCGTCTGTGTTTATCGTTCCTAATTTTTCCCTTTTCTTTTTTACCCCGAACATGCCAAAGATTTGTCTATTTGATCGGTTGCTTTCAAGAGCCAGCAGCCTGCCCGGGGGGTGGGCCCCGCTGCGTCGCTGTGGGGCGAGAATCAGTGCCAGGCCGAGCGCCGCGCACCTGGTCTGTCACTGCTCTGAGCCGCGTGCTGTCACCAGATGGCTTCCAGTAACCGGGACGTTCGTTTCCTCCGACGTTCCCCTTCCTCAGGAGCGCGCTGTTTCCCCCGTTCGGAGCTTGGCGGGATCTCTGTCCCTGGGAGGTCAGGGTTTCGGGAGCCCGTCTCTGCTACCATCCTGTGTCTGGCGTCCCACCTTCTCCTCCCACTCGGGGACCCCACTCTCCGCGCTGCCTTCTGGGACCCTGAGCCCCCGGGCTTCAACTTCAGACCCCTTCACAGCTGTTCTTCTCTTTTTCAAATAAGTTGTTCTGTTGTTACTTTAGTTCCAGGACGCTCCTCCTGAGAGTCTGCCCCCTCCATCCTCCAGGGCAGCTGCAGGCCCGCCGGGCAGGGCCAGCTCCTTCCTCCTCAGCCTGTGCGGGGGGCGGGTTGCTGTTGATTACACAGGCAGTTTCGAGGGTGGGGTCGCCCCCCCCACCTGCTGCCGTCACCCCGCTTCCTCTCTGGCATCGGGACCCTGTCGGCTTATCTGCTCCTGGCTGTCCCGGTCCTGTTCCTTGCAGGACACTCTGTCCTTCCGGTGGCTTCGTCCACGGTGGGGCTCAAAGGGGGTCTGTTCAGCCGCCTGTTCGGCAGTGTCCCTGCCGCCCGCCCCGCGGCTTCCTTGGGAATCAGGTGTCCTGCCGCCAGGAGGGGGGCGCCCGGTTGGTCGGTGCCCGGCCTGCCCTCCCCCAGGACGCACCACGTGCTGCCCGCGAGGACCCCCGCCCCGTGGGGCTGAGGCGCCCTGGGGTCGGGACCCTCGGAGCCACGGGGCGGGGCGCGCCAGGGGCTCCAGGCGTGGGGAGCAGAGGAGGGCAGAGGGTGGGCCGGGCCTGGAGCAGGGTGGTCAGACGAGGCCAGGGAGCAGGGCCTGCCAGGGAGGGAAGGGCCAGGCGCGTGGGCAGCGCGTGGCACAGGGCGCCGAGCGCTCAGCCCGGGATGGGTTAGGAAGCAACCGCGGGACTTGCTGGGCTCTACAGAGACTGTTTACCGAGCGGGGTCCTGAATCTTCATGTTTATGACGTAGCCACAAACCACAGAGCCCGAGAACAGGTGTCTCTGTGCAGCTCCCTTTTCTCAGGTAAAATTATGCTCTTGAGGTTTTTTGAGGTGCGTCATGTAGCCGCTTCCTGGAGGTGCCGTGTGACACGGAACAGCTGTAGGACCGGCAGTGTGTCCCGTGTCGCGTGCGTAGCACACGCCGCGGGATGAGGATTTCACTGTTCTGTCTGATGTTCTGAATACTCCAACCCTCGCGGACTCCTGGGTACTGGCGCCAGGCTCCCCGGGCACGTCCTCCCCGCGCTGCCCATGCCGGACTCCCTGGTTCTGCGGGTCTGTTTCCTGACCATCTCCAGCTCCTGGGGAGGGGCTGCGGCTCTCTGGGTTCCCTTACATGCAGATCGCTTGTTGTGTTCATGGACCTGTGTGTTGGGTGTTTTGACCTTTTCTCAATCATTTTGCAGGAATTGGCCTACACCTTTTTCATGTGCATTTGTTTAGTTTTGGTATCAAGGTAGTAAGTCTCAGAGCTGGGAATAGGCTCTCTTTTCCCATTTTTATTCTCTAGGAAAGTTTGCATGAGATTAAGAGCATCAGTTTTGTTGAATGTTTTGGTTAAACTTCCTATATAAAGCCATCAGATCTTGGTTAATTCTTTTGGAGAGGGGTAGGAAGATTTTTAACTCTCAGTACAAATTAAATTGCCTTAATGATTTTAATCCTCCTCACATCTTCTGTTTCCTTTTTAGTTCATTTGATCAGTTATATTTTTTCTAGGAAACTTTCTGCTTGGACTTAGGTTTTCAACGTTTGGGGCATGAAACGGTTCCTAGAATTCTTTGCTTGTCTTCGGGCCTTGCCACCTGTGCCCCTATTTCTCCGTCTCTCTCCCTGGCGTCACAGCATGCCTCCCGCTTTCTTGGTCGTCGTTGCCAGAGGCTGAACCACGTTCTCTTCTGCCAGTCGTTCCTTCCTTCTGCTGTTTTCTGCATTTCCTCGTGTTCTTTCTCTCATTTCTTGAGTTGAATATTCGTATAGTTTCCATTATACTGTTTGGTTCTAAATATTTTGAAATGTTCATTGTGATTTCTTTTTGACCCACTAGTTATTTTTTAAAGCATGCATTGAAAATTTAGAACATCAAATCTTACTAAAAAGCTACAGTAATCAAGACGTTTGTTATAGGCGTTAAGGTAGACTTTTAAGTCAATAGAACCAATTCTGGAGTCTAGAAATAAGCCCTTAGATTTAGGGTCATTTGGTTTTCAGCACAGGTGCCACTGCCCTTCACTGGGGAAAGGATAGTGTCTTCTTCAAATGGTGCTGGGACAGTTGGAGAAAGGTTCATTTGTGCCTTGCCTCACACCACATACGAAAGTTAACTCAAAGTATAAGAGGTAGGGCTTCCCTGGTGGCGCAGTGGTTAGCAATCTGCCTGCCAATGCAGGGCACACGGGTTTGAGCCCTGGTCCAGGAAGATCCCACATGCCACAGAGCAGCTGGGCCCGTGCGCCACGACTACTGAGCCTGCACTCTAGAGTCCGCGAGCCACAGCTGCTGAGGCCCCTTGCCGCGGCTGCTGAAGCCCACGCGCCTGGAGCCCGTGCTGCGCAACAGGGGAAGCCACCACAACGAGAAGCCCGCACACTGCAGCCAGGACCCAACGCAGCCAAAGATGAAATAAATAAAATAAAATAAATAAATTGGTTAAAAAATATATATAAGAGCTAAAACTTGAAAACTTTTATAAGAAAACATGAGAGAAACTGTTTAGGGCCTTGGGTTAGGCCTGTAGTTCTCAGATCCAAAACCAAGAACACAACTCAGGAAATAAAATTGATAAATTGACTTCATCAAGTTAAGAACTGCTGCTCTTGGGACTTGCCTGGCAGTCCAGTGGTTAGGACTCCACACTTCCACTGCAGGGTGTGTGGGTTTGATCCCTGATCGGGGAGCTAACATCCTGCATGCCGCATGGTGGGGCCAGAGAATAAGACAAATAGAACATGAAAGCAAGCAGCACTTCGAGAAAAGAAAAAAAAGAACTGCCGCTCTTGGGACTTCCCTGTGGTCCAATGGTTCGGACTCCGCGCTCTCACTGCCGAGGGCCCATGTTCAGTCCCTGGTCGGGACTAATGGCAGTGCCACCAAAAAAAGAAAAAAAAAGAATTGCTGCTCTTCAAAAGACTCTATTAAGAAAAATTTAAAAGGCCACAGACTGGGAGAAAATATTGGCAAATCACATTTCTGAAAAGGACTTGTATCTATAATATATAACTCTTGTAACTCAATAAGAAGATAAACAATCCAATTAAGAAATTGGCAAAAGATTTCAGTAGACATTTCACCAAAGAAGAATTACAAATGGTTAATAGTCACATGAAATGATGTTCAACAACTTTAGTCATTAGGGAAATTCCAATTAAAAGCATAATGAAGTAGCATTTTACACTCACCAGGATGGCTACAGTCAAAAAGACAGCCACTAAGAGGCGTTGATGGGGATGTGGAGAAATGGGAACTGGTCAGCGGTGCAAGGTGCTGCCGTGCACCTGAGTCTCACACCGCTTTACTGTGTGAGGAAAGTCAGACGAGAAGACTGCATCTTGTATGATCCCATCTATAGCCCGTCCAGGAGAGGCCGGTCCACAGACACAGGCCGAGGGGTGGCCGCCTGGGGTAGGGCAGGGTTGACCGCCAAGGCTCCGAGAGTCTTTATGAGCTGATGGGACCGACCTCAGACTGGATGGTGGTGGTGGCTGCCCAGCTCTCTAAATTTACTAAAAATTACTGAATGGTATACTTAAAACAGATACATGTACATTATACCGCAGTGAAGCGGTTCAAAAGTTACAAACATCCTTTATCTTGGTGCGTTTAAATAGGTAATACATTCATACAGTCCAGAGGTTAACACTGTGTGAAAGGTTTAAACGTGTCACAGTCCTGAGTTCCCCCACGTAGGTCACACTCTGTGGTCGCTCCTGCGTTCACACAAACTGAGCCTCCTCGTCGGGTGACACGCCCATACTTGGGGAGCCTGTGCCCTCTTTACCTGGTCAGCACCTCTGATGGGCATGAGGCCTCTCCGGCTGGGGTGCAGGAGTGCAGCCGGCGGCCCTGCCCGTGCACACGCGGCTACCGGTGCTGAGTTTAGGGTTCTGTGTGCGGTTGGTTGCTGCCGGGGTCTTGTGCCTATTGCTTTGGGCCTGGACACAGACGCCCATCTGGTCCATGTGCCTGAGGCCGGCAGAATTCAGCATCCCTGACAGAGACTCTGAAATCCCCGCTGCGTTGGGGACTTTAGTTCTCATCATTCTGTCAACTTAAGTTTGTTATTAGGTGCATTCAATTTTAGAAATGTTTCCCATCCTTAGGGAGTATTTTCTTATTAAGAAATTTGTTTTATATAATAATACAGGTCTGTTTTCTTTTTGGCTGATATTTGCCTGGTATTTCAGTTTTTTTAACATCTTTCTTAAATGTGACACTTTTTACAGCAGAGAGCTGGGGGTTTTTTAAAAATCAAATCAGAAAATTTATTTAACTGGCAAGTTATTTTACATTTACCACGATTGCTAGTAAAGTTGGGTTTATTTCTGCTTTAGTTTGTGCTTTCCATTTATATTTTTTATGCCCCCTCCCTTGAGTCCCTTCTGTAGAATTAATAAATTTTATTTAATCTCTTTTTTGCCTCTGATTAGCAGGTTATATGTCCTATTTTTATTATTTTAGTGCTAATGAAATTCTAAAATGAATGCATTTTTTTAAAGTCCAGAATTAATATGAGTCTCTTCCTGTCCCTCCTAAACAGCACCAGAGCTTGCCTGCTGCCTGGGCACCTCCTAAACCCCAGCCAGTCTGTCCACTTCAGCCTTTTTCTTCCTGAGCTACATCTTCTCCTACTTATGTTCTGTTTTCGTTTGCAGATGACTTTATTCATTTCCACTCTGAATGATAATTTAGCTCTTCCTTCCTGTAGGCTCAGTGTCTGGGCTCAGTGGCGTGAGCGCCAACCCTGCCTGTGGGCCCACCTCTGTAGTTGCCCTGGGCCTTGGCCCACTGTGTTCTGAGGGGTTGCCATGTCTGTCTGGGTGCAGGTTTCCTCTTACTTCCTTTGTTTTGGGTTCTTTTGCTTCCTGAATTTGAGGACTTATGTCTTTCATCATTTGGGGGGATCCTTAGTCATTATTTCTCAAATTTTGCCTTTCCCTTATTTTCTCTTCTATCCTCTGGAACTCTTGTGATGTGTCTGTTAGACTCTTTGATCTGTCTTCACGTCTCTTACCTTTCTTTTGTTTTCTTATTTTAATTGATATCTTTGTCTCTATACTTCTTTTGGATAATTTGTTCAAATTGATCTTTCAGAAAATTGATCTGCCTTCAGCTGAGACTAATCTGTGATTTGACCATCCATTGAATTTTTAATTTAAGTGAATAGGTTTTTTATTTTTAGAAGTTACATTTGGTTATCTTTTATACCTGCCTGTTCTTTATTCTTAGTGTGTTATGTTTTTAATTCCCTCTTTCATACCTCTAGTAATTTTAGACATACATATTTCAGTTAATTCCTTTGTTAATTCTTTTGTCTGAATTTTTGGGGTCTGCTTGTGCCATTTTTTGTGGCTGTTGCTAGAGAATTACTTGCCCGTGAGTGAGGTGAGGTGAGGTGTCTAAAGGTGGGACTTTCTCAACTGTGGCCAGGGCTGTCCCTCCTCAGCAGATTCCCTTCTGCATCTGCCAGGCACCACCTGATCCTAGAATCACTTTTACTTAGTTTGTTGTCTTGAAGTTCCTTGTCACACACTGAGTACTCTAATCCCACTGAACTCTTGATCTTCCAGAATAGAACTGTGAGCTTCAGACTTTGTGCCTTTGCTCAGAGTGCTCTGTTCTCTAGTGAGTTTGCTGTCTTCTCCAAGGCTGAGCGTAATGTGCCTCCTTTGTAGACCTTCCTCGGTGAAGGGTCCGTGGTGCCTGCCGCGTGTGTGGCGTGTCTTTCCTTGTCATTCTGCAGAGCACTTAGCACAGCCTCTGGGGAGACGCGTGTGTGTCCCACCGGCCAGAAGCTTTTAGAACAGGATTCCAGTCTTTGTCGGTTTAACTCTGAGGCCAGCACATACTGCCACAATAAATAAATAATTCTCGGGTTTACTTTAAAGTACTGTGCTAATAAGACAGAATTAATAGTGTTAGATTTTTATTTCACAAAATGGCAAATAGTAAACAGATTTTAACACAGTGTATGTAAAATGATTAAAGTAAAATTCTTTTTCTACGGTGTTTAGGTCAAAACGGATTTATGATTTCAAAAAAGTCAGCATTCTTAGATTTAATGGAATCAGTAGATATCTAAGAAAGCCTCCAGTGAGTAGCCCAGTAGGATCCCCCTTGATGAGCTTGCCCAGCTGTGTCCTTTCTCTTGAAGGTGAGCATCTGTCTGGAATGCAACAGCAGCAAACTGCGGGGCTTGAAACGGAAATGGATCCGCTGCTCAGCCCAGGCCACAGTCCTGCACCTAAAGAAGTTCATTGCCAAAAAACTCAACCTCTCGTCTTTCAACGAGGTAAATAGAAACTATAACGAGTCACTTCTTAGTTGTAAAAGTGATACTTCTGAAGTTCTTTGGGTTTGTTTGCTTTTTACGGTTCTGTTTGGACATTTTCAGTCAGAAAAAAAAATCTGAATTTGTTTTGCCTACCCCCAGATAGTGTGATAGTAAATAGAGGTGAAGACAGTGGAGGCCCAGAGCCCACAAACAAGGGAAGCCACTGTTAAGAGAAGAGGAAATGCCAAGGGGGCTACAACAAGATATGTTAAATATTTTCTTTTTTTTTAAAATTAATTAATTTGTTTATTTTTGGCTGTGTTGGGTCTTTGTTGTCGCACGCGGGCTTCTCACCGCGGTGGCTTCTCTTGCTGCGGAGCACGGGCTCTAGGCGCACGGGCTTCAGTAGTTGCGGCACGTGGGCTCAGTAGTTGTGGCTTGCAGGCTCTAGAGCGCAGGCTCAGTAGTTGTGGCGCACGGGCTTAGTTGCTCCGCGGCATGTGGGATCTTCCCGGACCAGGGCTCGAACCCATGTTTCCTGCATTGGCAGGCAGATTCTTAACCACTGTGCCACCAGGGAAGCCCAAGATACGTTAAATATTTTCACCACAAAGAGAAGTTCTGCTCTTCAGTTTCACAAACGGATAGATGGGTGGATGGGGATGGATAGGACGGGTGGGTAGATAGAGAAGATACTTCCCAGTTCCGATAAATGCTGAGAATAAAGTAAAACGTGTGCCCTAGTGGTGCAGAGCAGGGTGATGCACAGAGGGGTGAGAGAGCCCATCAGCTTAGGGGTCGTTGGGGAACCCTCCCGAGGGCGTTCACTTCTGCTCGGACATAAGCTGTCAGCAGGAGCTGGTTGTGTACCAGCAAGTGTCAGAGGAGGCCCTGGGGGGCCTTAAGCCGGGGGCTTGTGATGAGGACAGCCCTGAGGCTGTGAGGCAGGTGGGCTGCTGGGGTTCCGAGACGGAAGCAGGAGTGGCCAGTTGAGGGGAGTCTGTGGCAGAAGTCCCAGGAGAGACGGGCCAGGGTAGTGCGGTAAGGATGGAGAAACGAGGCCGACTTCTGAGGTGGGCTGTAGAGAACAGTGGGTTGGACGTGGCCCCGCAAAGACGTGTGTCCACAGCCAACCCCGCAACCTGTAAGCATGGTCTTTGCCAGAAAAAGGGTGTTTTCAGATATACTGAAGTTAAGGATCTTGAGATGAAATAATCCTGGATTATCTGGGTTGCCCCTAAATTCAGTGACACGTGCCCTCACAAAAGTGAGGCAGAGGGAAATTCGAGACACGCACAGAGGAGAAGATGGTGTGAGGACAGAGACGAGAGATGGGGGCGATGCGGCCACAAGCCAATGGATGCCTGGAGCCCCCAGAAGCTGGAAGAGGCAGGAAGGATCCTCCCCTGGAGCCTCCAGACTGAGCACAGCCCGGCCGGCACCTTGATTTTGAACTTCTGGCCTCCACATCTGCGAGAAAATAAGTACCTGTTGTTTTAAGCCACCAGGTTTGTGGTACGTTGGCATACCTGCCGTGGGAAACCAAAACAGATTTCAATACCACGAAGTGGAGTGCTGCTGTAGCAAATACCTAAAAACGTGGCAGTGCCACAGGTTGGAAGGTTGGAAGAATTTTGAGAAACATGATTTTTAAAAACCCTAACTGCCTTGAAGGGACTGTTGATATGAATATGGTCATTAAAGGTGACTCTGGTGATAGCCCAGAAGGAAGCGAGGAGCATGGTAGAGAAAGCACCCGTCATCTTTGAAGGTACATGTTACACAAACAGAGTGTTGGTAGAAATAGGAATATTAAAGCTGCTACTGACGAGAGCTCAGAAGGGAAGAAGGAGCATAGTATTGGAAATGGGAAGAAAAGTGATTCTGGCTACACAGTGGCAGAAGACTGGCTGAGTTGCGTTCTACGGTGTGTGGAAAACAGAACTTGGAAGTGATGAACACGGATATTTAGCCGAGGACATTTTCAAGCGAAGTGCTGAAGACGTGGTCTGGTTTCTTCTTGCTGCCTGTAATAAAATGTCAGAGGAGAGAGATGAATTCAGGAAGGAACTGCTAAGCAAAAAGGAACCAGCACTTGATGATTTGGAAGATTCACAGCCTATCCAGATGGCAAAAAGATGGTAATATTAGGAGTTTGACTGTTAGAAAAACATGCTCTGGAGAGAAGGCCAAGTGTGTAGCTGTTCAGCCTTTTGCTAAAGGGATTAGTTGTTTGACTCATGGTGGCTCAGCCATCTCATGGGAGGAATAGAGAGTAGTTATCCAGGAAAGATCTGCAGAGCCTGGACCTCTGACACACATGGGAGACTCACAGGGTTTCTAAGAATGTGCCATCAGCAGAAACACCACCAACTCGTGCTGAAGGGGACAGAGACAGGACGAAATGAGAGAAGGCTATCAGACTTCCAAAATTCTGCACGCGGGAAAGAGGCTGATAGAGCTGCTCAGCTGCCAAGGTGAGCTACCCCTAAAGAAAAAGGAAGAATGACTTCAAGGCAGAGCCTGGGGCCCAGAGGGTGAAGCCATCACGGGCCCAGAGAGCAGAACCTTGACCCACAGTGACGTGTTCTCAGGTCTTGAAACCTCATGGAATTTTCCCTGCTGGATTTCAAACTTTACTGAGACTAGAGATCCCGTGTGCCTTCTAACGTGTCTCCCTTTTGGACTAGGAATATCTGTCCTGCCCCAGCCTTGTATTTGGAAAGCAGATAATGTGTTTTCTAGTTTCGCGGATCCACAGCTGGAAAGGAATTTGCCCCGGGAGGCATCATACCCAGAGTCTCACCCATACCTGATTCCTGTGATTTAGAAGATAAGATCAGGGACTTTGAGCTGATGGTGTGTAGATGAGATTTGGGGATTTGGAGTTGATGCTCGAGTAGATTGGGTCTCTTGGAGATGTTGGGGTTAGGTGAATGTGTTTTGCATGTGGGATGGATGTGGATTTTGTTGGGTCAGAAGGCAGACTGTAGTATGTTAAGTGGTGTAGGTTAAGTGGTGACCCAGCCAAAAGATATGTCTACTTCTAACCCCCAGAACATGTGAATATGACTTTAGTTGAAAAAAAGATTTTTGCAGACATGTAAAGAATCTTGGGATGAAGAGACCATCCTTTATTATCCAGGTGGGCCCTACATTCAATAACAAGTGTCCGTATAAGAGAAGGGCAGACACAAATTGTCTCAATAGATTTAAAAAGATACATATTATACAAAGTATCTTCTCAGACCACAATGGCATGGAGTTAGAAATCAATAACCAAAGGAAAACTGGAAAATTCACAGACTTGTGGAAATTAAGCAACACAGTTTCAAACAACCAACGGATCAAAGAAGAAATCAAAGAGAGATTAGAAAATACTTAGAGAAGAATGAAAACAAAAACACAACATACCAAAACTAATGGGATACAGTGAAAGCAGTGCTAAGGGGGAGATTTATAGCTATAAACACTTACGTTAAAGACAAGGAAGATCTCAAATCAACAACCTAAATTTACAGCTTAAGGAACTAGAAAAAGAAGAGTAAGCTAAACCCAAAGCTAGCAGAAGGAAGAGAATAATAAAGATTAGAACAGAAATAAACAAAATAGGGAATAGAAAAACAATAGAGAAAATCAATGGTTCTTCAAAAAGGTCAGCAATGTTGACAAACTTTTAGCTAGATGAACTAAGAAAGAAGACTCAAATTATGTAATCTGAAATGGAAGTAGGAACATCACTACTGATTCTTCAGAAATAGATTATAAGAGAGCACTATGAACAATTGTATGCCAACAAATTGGATAAGCAAATGAAATGGACAAATACCTAGAAACACAAAGCCTATCAAAACTAAATCACAAAGACATGGAAAATCTGAATAGACCTATAACTAATAAGAAGATTGAATCACTAATCAAAAATCTCCCAACAAAGAAAAGCCCTGGACCTTATGGCTTCACTGAATTCTACCAAACAGTTAAAGAATTAATACCCATCCTTCTCAAACTTTTCCAAAAGGTCAAAGAGGAGGGAGCGTTTCCCAACTCATTTCATGAGGCCAGCATAACCCTGATAACAAAGCCAAATAAAGACACTACAAGAAAAGAAAACTACAGACCAATATCCCATATGCACATTGATGCAAATATCCTCAACAAAATGCTAACAAACAGAATTCAGTATGTTAAAAGGTTTTACACACCATGCCCAAGTGGGATTTATTTCTGGAATGCAAGGATGGTTCAACATATGAAAATTGATTAATATAATATGCAACATCAACAGAGTGAAGGAAAAACCACACGATCATCTCAATTGATGCAGAAGAAACATTTGACAAAATTCAATACCCTTTCATGATAAACACACTGAACAAACTAGAAATAGTAGCCATATATGAAAGTAAAATAAAATCCATATATGAAAAACCTGTTATGAATATCATAGTCAGTGGTGAACAAGTAAAAGCTTTTTCTCTAAGATAAGGAACAAGCTAAGGATGTCCACTTTTACCCTTTCTAGTCAACATAATACTGGGAATCCTAGCCAGAAAAATTAGACAAGAAAAAGAAATAAAACACATCCAAATTGGAAAAGAAGAATTTAAAACATTATCTCTGTTTGCAGATGATATGATTTTATATGTAGAAAACCCTAAAAATTCCACACACAGAGACATGAAACAAAACCTGTCAGAACTAATAAATTAATTCAGCAAGGTAGCAGAATACAAAGTCAACGGAAAAATCAGATGCATTAGCTCAGTATCAAAAAAACAAACAACCCAATCCAAAAATGGACAGAAGACCTAAATAGACATTTCTCCAAAGAAGATATACAGATCGCCAACAAATACATGAAAGGATGCCCAACATCACTAATCATTAGAGAAATGCAAATCAAAACTACAATGAGGTATCACCTCACACTGGTCAGAATGGCCATGATCAAAAAATCTACAAACAGTAAATGCTGGAGAGGGTGTGGAGAAAAGGGAACCCTCTCGCACTGTTGGTGGGAATGTAAATTGATGCAGCCACTATGGAAAACAGTATGGAGGTTCCTTAAAAAACTAAAAATCGAAGTACCATACGACCTAGCAGTCCCACTACTGGGCATATACCCTGAGAAAGCCATAATTCAAAAAGAGTCATGTACCACAACGTTCATTGCAGCACTATTTACAATAGCCAGGACATGGAAGCAACCTAAATGTCCATCAGCAGATGAATGGATAAAGAAGTTGGGGCATATATATACAATGGAATATTACTCAGCCATAAAAAGAAACGAAATTGAGTTATTTGTAGTGAGGTGGATGGACCTAGAGTCTGTCATACAGAGTGAAGTAAGTCAGAAAGAGAAAAACAAATACCATATGCTAACACATATAGATGGAATCTTAAAAAAAAAAAAAGGTTCTGATGAACCTAGGGGCAGGACAGGAATAAAGAGGCAGACGTAGAGAATGGACTTGAGGACACGGGGAGGGGGAAGGGTAAGCTGGCACAAAGTGAGAGTGGCATGGACATATATATACTACCAAATGTAAAATAGATAGCTCATGGGAAACAGTCTCATAGCACAGGGACATCAGCTCAGTGCTTTGTGACCGCCTAGAGGGGTGGGGTAGGGAGGGTGGGAGGGAGACGCAAGAGGGAGGAGATATGGGGATATAGGTATACGTATAGCTGATTCACTTTGTTATAAAGCAGAAACTAACACACCATTGTAAAGCAATTATACTCCAATAAAGATGTTAAAAAAAATCAGATGCATTTTTGTACATGAGCAATGAACAATCTGAAAAGGAAATGACAAAACTCATTTCATTTATTATAGCATCATAAAGAATAAAATACTTAGGAATTAACCAAGGAGGTGAAAGACTTGTACAATGAAAGTTACGAAAATTGCTGTAAGAAAGACAAGCACGTGGAAACACATCCCACATTCATGGATTGGAAGACTTAATATTGTTAAAATGTCAATATTACCCAAGTAATCTACAGATTCAATGCAATTCCTATCAAAATCACAAAGATGTTTCTTGCAGAAAAAAAAAATCCATCCTAAACTTTTTATGGACTCTCAAGGGACCCAAATAGCCAAAACAGTCTTGAAAAAGAGCCAAACTGGAGGACTCAGAACTTACTATAAAGATAACACTAATCAAAACAGTGTGGTGTTGGCATAAAGACAAACAGACTAATGGAGCAGAATAGAGAGCTCAAAAATAAACCCTCACATATGTGGTCAACTGACTTTTGACCAGGGTGCCAAGACCCTTCAGTGGGGGAAAGGACAGTCTTTTCAACAATTAGTGCTGAGAAAACTGGATATCCACATGCAAAATAATGGAGTTTGACCCTTACCTAATACAATATACAAAAATTAATGCAAGGGACTTCTCTGGTGGTCCAGTGATTAAGAGTCCGTGTTCCCAATGCAGGGGGCCCGGGTTTGATCCCTAGTCAGGGAACTAGATCTCACATGCTGCAACTAAAGATACTTGCGTGCCGCAACGAAGATCCCACATGCCTCAAATAAGACCCAGCACAGCCAAATAAGTAAATAAATATATATTTTTTTAATTAACTCAAAATGTATCAGGGATATAAATGTAAAACCTAAAACAATAAAACTCTTAAAAGACAACATAGGACCAAAACTTAATGACATTGGATTTGGCAGTGATTGCTTGGATAGAATACCCAAGGCACAGGCAACAAAAGAAAAAATAGACAATTTGGACTTCCTTGAAATTAAAAAAAAAAAATTGTACAGAATGGAAGAAAGTGTTTGCAAGTCATATTTCTGACAAGGAATTACTATCCAGAATATATAGACAGTTCCTAGAATTCAACACAAACTCAAACAACTTGAGTAGACATTTCTCCAAAGAAGATATACGAACGGCTGATAAGCACATGAAAACATGCTCAACATCACTAATCATAGGGGAAATGCAAATCAGAACTCTAATGAGACCCACCCCATACCCAGTAGGATGGCTACTGTAAAAAGTAAGTAAACAAGTGCTGGTGAGTCGGATGTGGAGAAATTGTAACCCTTGTGCACTGTTGATGGGATGTAAAATGGTGCAGCCGCTCTGGAAAACAGTACAGAGGTTTCTCAAAAAATTAAACATAGATCTACCATGAGCACCAACAATTCCACTCCTGGGTAATACCCCAAAAGAATTGAAAACAAGATCCCAAGGAGATACTTGTACCATGTTCGTAGCAGCATCATGGACAGTAGGCAAAAGGTGGAAGCAACCCAAGTGTCCATCAATGGGTGATACATGAACAAAATGTGGTCCGTCCATACAATAGAACATTCAGCCTTAAACAGGAAGGAAGTTCTGACACCTGCTGCAGCATGGATGAACCTTGAGGACACTATGCTAAATGAAATAAGCTGGTCACAAAAGGACAAATACTGTCTGATTCCACTATACAAGGTCCCTAGAGTCATAATCATAAAGACAGAAGGTAGAATCAGGGTTTCCAGGGGCTGGGGACAGGGGGATGTGAAGTTATAATTGGGACCGAGTTACAGTTTTACAAGATGAAAAGTCTGTGGATGGATGTGGTGACAGTTGCACGTTATGAATGTATTTAATACCAATGGGCTGTGCCCTTAAAAATGGTTAAGATGGTAAATGTTATGTGTATTTTACCACAGTTTTTTTTAACAATAAAAAGGAATGAACTATTGATACCCACAGAGAAAAGAGTAGAGGGAGTTTTGAGACACAGAGTGGAAGGGCCACCTGAGGATGGAAGCAGAGGTTGGAGGGATGCAGCCACAGGTCAGGGAACCCTGGAGACTCCAGAGGGTGCGAGCCCGTGGGCTCCCAGACCGAACTCTGAGGCTGCGTTTCTGGAGTTACACGTCCCGAAGTTATGGTGTTTCCATGGCAGCCACAGGAGACACAGATGCCGGACCCTTCTTCCGTTGCCCTGAGGGAGAAGTTTAGCAGACCATCTGGGGACTTCCCTGGCGGTCCGGTGGTTAGGACTCAGCACTTTCACTGAGGTGGCCCTGGTTCAGTCCCTGGTCGTGAACTAAGATCCCGCAAGCCGTGCGGTGCTGCCAGAAAAAACTAGAAAATATAAAAATAAAAGACCATCTTTTATAAAAATAAAAGACCATCAACAGCATTTGTCATCGGGGAAATGCAAATTAAAACAACAAGATCCCACTCCACACCTGTCAGAATGGCCAAAATCCAGAGCACTGGCAACACGAATGCTCAGCAGCAGGAGCCCTCCTCGCTGCTGGCGGGAGCGCAGGATGCTGCAGCCGCTTTGGAAGGCAGCTGCGTGGCTTCTCGCAAAACTAAACCCCCTCTCACCATACGATTCAGCCATCAAGCCCCTTGGTACTTACCCAGAGGAGCTGAAAACTTACGTCCACACAAAAACCTGCACGCAGATGTTTATAGCAGCTTTCATCATAGTTGTCAAAACTTGGAAACAGCTAAGGTGTCCTTCAGAAAGTGAACGGATACATAAACAGTGGTCCATCCAGACAGAGAAATATTACTCAGCACTACAAAGAAAGGAGCTATCAAACCACGAAAAGACATGGAGGAAACTTCAGTGCATATGACTGAGTGAAAGAAGCCAGTCTAGAAGGCTACCCACTGTGTGCTCCAGTTCTGTGACATTCCGGAAAAGGTAAAACTTTGGAGACAGTGAAAGGGTCACTGGTTGCTGGGGGTTGACGGGGAGGGATGAACAGGCAGAGCCGAGGATTTTTAGGGCAGGGAAAGTACTCTGTGTGATGCTGTCATGGGGGACACACGTCGTCATACGTTTGTCCAGACCCCCAGAAGGCACAACACAGAGTGTGAACCCTCATGTAAACTACAGGCTGTGGGTGGTGATGGGGGTCATCGGTTGTAACAAACGTTTTCATCGGGGATGTTGATGGTGGAGGAGGCTGTGAGGTGGGGGCAGGAGATACATGAGAACTCTGTACCTTCTGTGAAATTTTGCTGCAAACCTAAAACCGCTCTAAAAACTTTTAAAACTGAGAACGAGAAAGCTGTGTGTGGAGCCCGTGACCTTTTTCCACTGAGGTGAAAGGGACAAACGTGGCCAAGAGCGGACTGATGTTGGGGGACAGCGTGCTCTCTAGTGAAGGCAGTCTGGGCGCCGAAGCCCCGTGACGGGGGCGCTGCCTCGTTGTGTGCGGACGGAGGCCCCCCGGTGCTCTGGGCCCTCTGGGGGGGTGGGCCTTCCAGGCGCTGCTTCCCACCTGTGCTGCCCCAGAAGGAGGGCAGGTGGCCCTTCGGCGACTGGCGTGACCGCTGTGGCACCAGAGACCACGGGTCCTGAGCGCCGAGCCCTTGGCCCCGCTGACCGAGGTCTTGTTCTCCCGCCAGCTGGACATTTTATGCAACGAGGAGATCCTTGGCAAGGACCACACGCTCAAATTCGTCGTTGTCACAAGGTGGAGATTCAAGGTGAGACTTTGACATGATACGTTGTATGTGATTTTCAGAGTCTGCTCGGAACAGCAGCTGCTTTTGTGGGCACATTTGTTTTCTGGAGCTTAGGAATAACGACCAGACCAAGCACGGGGTTGTCGGGAACGCAGCTGTTCTGAAGTCATCGGCCTCAGAGTTGTGTGGTCGGGGAAGGCGTGGCCTCCAGGCCCTGACTCGCCCCACCCCTCCTGGTGGAGGTGACCGATGTCCTGGGAGGGAGTGGCCGCTGCAATCAGAGGACACGTCCCCCCGAGCCGCAGCGCCTCTCTCTGGAACAGGAGGCAGATGAGTGGGACCCCATCTTCAGGGGCTGCCTGGGAGCAGGGGAGAGACAGCCTGGCCGACACCCCCAGCTGGAGCCGAGGTCTGAGGGCGAGTGGGGCACAGAGAGAAAGGGCAGGAGCAGGTGTGGGGACGGGCGTGGGGCCCATCCTCGGCCGCTGACGAGTGTGGGACCATTGCCAGCCTGTCCCCTTCGGGGTCACCGGTGCCGCTCCCTCGCCCCCTTGTCTTGCAGAAAGCACCGCTCCTACTGCACTACAGACCCAAGATGGACCTGCTGTGAGCCGCAGCACAGCAAAGACTCAGCCGCCCGGGGGCCCCGCGAGGACGAGGACGCAGCCAGGCGGGGCCGCCAACGCGTAGGGTGCTGCCCTGGGCGCCGTTTGGACTGGATCCCGAGCAGAGACTACGTATCACTTCCGTATGAGAGTCGCACTCGCCGAGACGCCCCGGCACAGGGTTGCAGGCGGGACGCGCCTCGCGGCCGGAGCCGCCTCTGCTCCGGCTCGCCGACCAGCGGGAGGGTGCGGCGACGGCCTTCATCCCGCCCCGTGACCTTTGCTTGCTTTCCAGGTCTTGAAAATCTCGGTCACTTCCGTTCAGTTTATGAATTAGGTTTCACGATAAGCCCCCAAAATACTTGTACGTTTATTGAATCCTTCCTAAGTTATTGACAAAATGTCTTTTCACGGTGAATGACGATATTTATGTTGCCTTTAGCTTCCTGAAGACTTAGAAGATATATAAAAATTTAATTTAAAAGCATACCAAAAGAGGTTTCCATGAGTATCGCGAGTTAACCATGGTATTTCATTTTCCACGTCAGGGAACGTGATGCCGAGGGCTGCCCTGACTCCCGGGGGCCCGCGGCCCGGCTGGGGGGCTGCACCCTGACCCCAATGCGGCCGCCCCGCCCGGTCAGCAGGGCGGGCTGGAAGACGACAGTGTGCAGGACGATTCTTGTTCTCAAAAATGGCTTCTCTGAAGTAGGGCACAGGTGGTTCAGTGCCGTCGTTTTACTTCCCGCTTATTCTTTCCCGTTTTTGTTTTGCTGAAGAGATTGACGGTGGTGGCGGGGGGCCTTTCCCGAGACGGCGCCCCGTCCGCGGCGGGGCCGGTGCCCAGGGGGCGTGTCTCCACCAAAGCCCCACGTGTGCAGACCCCGGGTCCCGCCGCGCCCGCCTTCGGAGGTGGGCACGGAGCAGCTGGCGCTCTGGCCACTGTGGGCGGGGACGCTGGAACCGCAGAGGGCGGCCGGGCCCCTGTGCGGCTGCCTGTCCAGTGACGCTAACCTGCAGCGCAGGCAGGCGTAGCCCACCCTCTGTTAGCCCTTTCTCCTCCCAAATGTTAATGCTTTTGCGGAACTGGAGAATAAACTCTTTGCCGGCACAGCCATTTTTGTTCCTTTAAGATAGTAGCTTGGAATGTGTGAAGGAGACGGGCCTTCTCCGGGTGGATAGTAGCTTGGAATGTGTGAAGGAGACGGGCCTTCTCCGGGTGGTAAGCTGGTCCCCGCTCCATGGCCGTCCCTGTCCGCATCCGGTGGCTTCTGCCTGACCTTTGGGCTCCTCCCTTTCTGTCACCTCCTGCATCACCAGGGCCCTGGGGTCCTGGGGCCGCCTCATTTGGTAGGTGGTCCTGACGGTGGCTTGAGAGCCGGGTTTTCCATGAAGAACTTCACCTTGGTGACTAGAATTTTTCTTGAACTTGCTTTGGAAGTGGTGGTTGGGCTCATCGACATTCAAGTTTGTTTGTTTTTTTCTGCTTCCTGTTTCATACTTAGAAATGTCAGAAGCAGCTCCTTAGTGATGGGAAAAGCAAATTAACTCAGTCCAAGTGGTTTTAATATAAGGCCTTTCAAAAACATAAAACCAAGTTTTTCTTAGGAATTGGTCAAAATTCATCTCTTTATTTCAGCCTGTTATTCCTGGGACTGTTTGAATTATTCAGTTACCTGAGCTTGCTATTCGTCCAGATCATTTTTTAGGGTTACTATTCAAGGGTTCAGTGAGTAGATGTGTATGACTAAGTATTTACCTGTCTACCTCAAATACACATTTCTGCTGAAGCATTCTGTAAAACCATGTGTTCTCAGTGCAGTTGAAGTGTAACATTAGAATTTAGGTATTTTCCTGTGTGATGAAAGTAAGGAAGGATTAAACAGTATGAGCGTCCAAATTCAAATAAAATTAATTCACAGGTCAGATTAAAATGGACCTGGCTGTATAATCTCATAGTATATATTTGTAACTTTGCAGCTATCTTTGCAATCACTTGAATTTGCTATGGTGCTAAGTTGATGTACTTAATACACAGAGAGGTGGAGATGAGTCAGAGCTGGAGTCACCACCCCCACTGGGCCCTGACCACCTGCTGATCCCACGTTTGTAACCGTGTCACCCTGATGAAACCTCAGCAGCAGAAGTACCCATTTTTCTAAGATGTCCTCGTGCAGACCGTCTTCACCGCAGGAGATCCCTGTTCCCGACACCTCTGGTCTGACCACAGCCTTATGGGGACGGAGCTGGGGGCCTCGCCGTCAGAGGGAAACTTTCACTTTTCTCTCGTGTCCGTTTAACATCAAAGGCAGGATTTTATCTTTTCCAGCATGAAAGCCAGGATCAGTTAGAGACTGGATCCTATTAAGTTTTGTTTTGTTTTTTTTTAACGGATGGAGTTACTGTGAAGTAGTTTTCACAGCTATTTATGCTGGTAAAACAAACGCTGTCAGTTACCGAACGGCACCCTCCTCAGCAGCGTGGGCCCGTCAGCAGCACAGGGTCTCACTAGGTACAGGCGTCATGAAAATAGAAGATTCAGATAGAATATATAATATTGAATTTAAGATTTGGGGGGTTAAAAAGAAGAAAACTTAACTTTATAAAATTATTTATTCTATTTTAAGCCTTCTATCATATTTTCCCATCCAATTGTTTGGTTTCAGTGGTCCAGCTTTATTTACAGGCATATAAGATAAAGTTGTGAGGTGTTTGGCAAGCTTCTTCTTTTTACTTTGAGTAGCGTTTCATTTGTGTGTGTTGTTGTACGTGGATGAGGAGCAGTTTACGCTTCTGTGCAACAGGCTGCAGCGCGCGTTCACTAGACTTACGTTGCATTGTCCGTAGCGTCTGTTCTGCTGAATTGAGGCAGTGTAGGCAGACTCTCAGAACGTGTACGTTCAGCTCTTTGGTTTTCCTTTTCCGTCGTCGTTCTCATGAAAACACTGCTGCTGGGAGTGCACGTGGGCCTGTGCAAGGGGCCTGGGCCATCGGTAAGAGTGAGTGACCGGCCAGTGGCCGCAAGGTGACATGTGGCCTAGACTGGCCTCGTGCCTCAGACCCCGCGTGCTGGTGGCCCGGGACGCACCCCTGTGTCGACCACAGATGTGACGGTGCTACTTCCCCAGGCTCCTGAGCCCGCCAGGGCGTGCGGCCTTGATGCCTCCTCGTGGCATTTGAGGTCTTTAGAAATTCGTTTGTTTTTTCTTCAAAGCCCACAGGATGGATTTTACAGTGATTTTGAAGTGTGTCATTGGATTGAATATTATAGGAACAAGCCAGCTGATTTCTACTTTGTACGTGAACATTTGATGTGCTCTCAAAACATTGAAAACACATTTAGTGCAGATAAATCACAAAAAGTTCAGTTTCTCTGTTTCCTCAGGAAATCATTTACACTCCAGCACATCACATGTGACCTTAGCGTGATAAACCAATGTGTTCCTCTGCCTTGGTATTTAAACCAACTAAATAGGTTAGGATAAGTCGGTTAGAAAACGATTCAAGTGACACCAAAATCATCACTGAGATTCTGTCCCTTCCTGGGGACTGCCGGGCCCCTCACCAGCTCACGTGAGTCTCCGCGTCCATGGGTGCATCTGAAGGGGGCCTGAAGTTTACGTGTCCCCTAGAACGTGTGTAGCATTAGCGTAAATGTCTATTTCAACAGCTTCATTGGGTGCAAGAAAACCATTTTTCCCGTATGATGCAGCGTTCAGGGGCGAGAGCCCTTGCCGACCCTGGCATCCCGTGTGGAGATTGGGGGCTCTGGGGGATTGTGGAGGTGATGCTGCAGACAAATGTTTTTGACTGTTTAGTTTGGAAGTTTACATTTTTTATGCTTTGTGTTGGTGTGTAATTTTTTGTACTCTTGGTGGCTAGTTTTTATCTAAAATCTTTTTTGGAATATTGCTTAACTGTTTTGATTTTATGATAGTGAAGCTTGTATTCAGTGTTTTGCCAATTGATATTATATGCTTGTAATAAAAGCAAAAGGAAAACCTACCTAGTTCTCTGAGGCTGGACATTTGTTACCTAAGATGTTTGTAAGAGCGTGAGATAGGTGCCCTGTTAAGGTGATACAGTGTGACGAAGAGTCCGTGGGTATTGGTGAGGGCGCATACACGCCACACCAGGCCCTCCCCTCCCACCCCCGGCCTGGACCCTCACAGGTTAATGACCCTGCCCCACATGGTGTTTGTGACTGTCACCTTGGTTGCAGAACTTCATTAAGCTGGTCCAGTGTTGGCACCAGAGGTTTGATGGGGACTCTGGGAGCCCACACTCATCTGTTTGCTTGGAGAGAGAACTGTCTTTGGTTTGCAGCTGTGTGTGCCAGGGAACCTGTGTTAAAGAAAACCTCTGATCCCGTGAGCGGTGGACCGCCGGTGGGAGTTGCACCCTCTCTTGGCGTGTTAGGACA
Organism: Balaenoptera acutorostrata; assembly: GCF_949987535.1. Classification (NCBI taxonomy): domain Eukaryota; kingdom Metazoa; phylum Chordata; class Mammalia; order Artiodactyla; family Balaenopteridae; genus Balaenoptera; species Balaenoptera acutorostrata. The sequence continues at coordinate 144,123,140 of NC_080068.1, read as the reverse complement.
CGTGTGCATACACATTTCTCGTGAGGGTGCCCTCTGCCTCGCTTTTGTTCTGTCCAGGCCTTGGTGGGGGGCGGTGAGTGTTGCCCACCCACACAGGAGGGCCCAGCCCACCGGCTCTAAGGCTCATCCTTCTGGGAACACCGTCACGCGCACACCAGAGTAATTTTAATCTCGGCACTGGGGCCCTGTCAGGTCGACATGTGAAATCAGCTATCGCAGACAGTTTACTATACCCAAAACTTCTAATTTTTAAAGGTTAAGTAATTTACAGCAATCTTGAAAATCTGAGGAAACTAGAATTGAAAAAAAGGGAGAATATGTTGACCAGAATTATGCTCTTGTGGGTTTCAGATCATTAAACTTTAAAGATAAATTTAGTCTTAAGAAACTGATTTTACCTATTTTACTTATGTTTGGTAAGCCGTTTACTCCACCTAACGAATGTCAAGATGCCAAAGCCGCGTGTAAACGTCCACGTTCACCGAGGCGCTGGGTGAACAGCAGGGTTGGCAGGAAGCAGGCTTCACCCGGCCCCATTCGCTGGGCTCCACATGGGCACCGAGCCGGGGCCCCAGACGCCAGGAAAAGGCGACTCCAGGAAAGAGTGAGAAGGAGATTAGCCACGCCCAAGGCTCCCCTGCTCCCCAGCACCTGAGCCTGGGAGGAAGGGCTGCTGAGGGACAGTTGGCTGCGCCCACCCGTAGCGCTCACAGGAGATCTGCTTCTCCAGCAAGACTCCGTTTGCATGAACATGCAAGTCCCGCTTTAACCGGCAGCGCTGTTACAGATGTGATCCTGCATCCCCTGCCGTGAGACAGAGGCTTTGGAGGCCGCAGGAAAGGAGCACACAGCACGCACGGCCAGGGGCCTCCGCCATACCTGCTGCCTGGCCGAGGGTAAATGTCTCCCTTTGACTTCTGGTTCTTAACGGATAAAAGCCCCAGTGGGGCCAGCAGTCCTCGTAGGGGCAGCTGTGGCCAGGCCCGGGGGATGGGGCCCTCCTGCTAGGTGGGTAGCCTCGCGGCGCCCTCTCCCAGTTGCGCTGGAGCGCAGCCGTGCTCCTGTAGGTAACAGGCGACCCCTCCGTCCAGGTGGCAGGCAACACCCCATGCATTTGGTGTGTTTTGGTTTTACGTGGCAGGTGGCCATGAGACGCCTCCCCAGTGCCTGAGGCCTGTCAGTCTCAACCACCAGCAGGCTGACGTGTCCATCGGACTCTTGTTGCAGCCTGATTGTCTCTGGATTTTATTTGAATGTGAAAATATAAATCATTTGACAATGAATCCTGTGGGTTTTTTTTTTTTAATGTGTATTGGATACTATAATAACAAAGTTGCTTCTTTAGGAACATTTTTAGTCAAAAATCTTTTGAGGCATAAACAGATCTGGCCTTTATAACAAACAGACCAAGTATAAAAATGTACCAACTAAGTACGTATTCTTGTTGGTGGGAAATGGCTTTTTCCACTAACATCTCAGGAAGCACAAAGCAGGCATTAATTCCAGCTCGGTCCTGGGAGGCGTTTCTGGCGATTCTACTGTTTACAGGCTGTTGTCTGTAGGACCCCAGGGCTTGGGCGGGGAGGTCCTGGGACCCCAGGGCTCTGGGGGGGGGGGGGCGGGGAGTCCTGGGACCTCAGGGCTTGAGCAAGGAGGTCCTGGGACTCCAGGGCTCTGGAGGGAGGGGTGCGGTCCTGGGACCCCAGGGCTCTGGAGAGAGATGGGGAATGGTCCCAGGACAGCCAGGGCTTCTGAGAGTCAGGGGTCCCCGGGATCCACACTTCTCTTCCGGGTCCTGCGTGGTGCCTTGGCTGTGCAGGTGTTACAGGTGTTACTCCGCCCGCCCCTCGGCTGTCTCTGACCCCACACCCAGGGCAGCGGGAGGGGCCCGGAGCCCCATCTCCCGCAAACGCAGCCAACACGGATTGAAATACTGCCTGATGGAGCTGCGGCTGGTCCGGTCCGCCTGCTCCCTCAACGCCCGGGTGGCCCCTGTGAGGGTTCCTTTTGGGGGCTTGCTTAGTGACGCTCCCAAGGGTGAAGTGGGGCCCCCGGGGACCTGCCAGAATCGCAGGGTGTGTGTGCTGTTTGTCGTCCAGTGTTGCCTTTTCACCCATGACGCTCGTGCGCTCAGACCCCCTCAGGGTCTTGCAAAGGGGCTTCCGGGTTTTCCTCCTACAGGCCTCACATATTTCTAGTTTGGTATATTTCTTGTATCTTCTCAGGGAGGTGGGGCATCTGGTTATGTGGAATAGAGAAAACACTGGTGTTTGTACCGCATCTGCTGGTCCCGAGAGCGGCTGGTGGGTGTCCTGGACGCCCACCCAGGCAGCAGCGTCACAGCGAACACACGGACCCCTTTGCTCCCCTGCGGGCTCATCTGCACTGCTGCATCTCGAAGAATATTGGCGGTGAAGGAAGCTTGCCGTGCGTTCCGACTTGAGTGAGGAGATTCTTAACATCTCCATTTAAGCACAGTTGTGGAGTTTTGATAAATACCGTTGACTAAGTCGAGAAATTTCCTTCTGTTAAAGCTCACTAGACATTTTAGAATGTGTAATTTCCATTTTTTAAATTACAAATTTTAGGTAAAAAAAAAAAAAATTTAACCTTTCTGTTTTGTTTTTGGATTTTTAACACATACACAGATTCATGCAACCACCACTACAATCAGGACACAGAATGGCTGCATCATCCCAGGACCTCCTGAGTGCCGGTGCTTTTCTGCCACCACCCCCCGTAATTCCTGGCAACCACTGATCTCCGGCCTTATAATCTTGCCTTTACCAAGGCCAAGGCGGCTCCAGCTCCCGCTCAGGTTCCCACAAAGGCTCCCGAGTAGAGACCTTTATCTCCCATGTGAGGACAGAAGGACTAGTGTGACCCCTGGGCTGCTGTCTGCATGGGGCTGGTGTCCTGTGCTATTTGTACAAGTAAACCTGAGGCAGGATCTGTCAAAAAAAAAATGTCGTGTAAATAGAATTGTACACGTCACCTTTGAGACTGGATTCCTTGACTCAGCATACTGCCTTTGAGATCTATCCGAGTGGCCGAATAGTTCATACTTCCTGTGACATGGATGGACCACAGTTTGCCAGTTCACCTGATGAAAGGCTTTTGCATTTTCAATTTTTTTTTTTTTTACTGCTTTTTTTTAACACATTCTTTTTTTTTTTTTTTTTTTTTTTTTTTTTAGCTGTGTTGGGTCTTCGTTGCTTTGCGCAGGCTTCCTCTAGTTGCAGCGAGCGGGGGCTACTCTTCATTGTGGTGTGCGGGCTTCCCATTGTGGTGGTTTCTCTTGTTGCACAGCACGGGCTCTAGGCACGTGAGCTTCAGTAGTTGTGGCACGTGGGCTTCAGTAGTTGTGGCTCGCGGCTCTAGAGCACAGGCTCAGTAGTTATGGCTCACGGGCTTAGTTGCTCCGCAGCATGTGGGATCTTCCCGGACCAGGGCTCGAACCTGTGTCCCCTGCATTGGCAGGCGGATTCTTAACCACTGGGCCCCCAGGGAAGCCCCGCATTTTCAATTTTTGATGATTGTGAACCTCATGTACAGGTTTGCATGTGGACATAAGGTTTGTTTCTCTACAAAGTAGGATTTCTGGGTCGTATGGTGAGTGTATGTTTAACTTTAAGAAACTGCTGAACAGGATTTCCCTGATGATCCGGTGGTTAAAATCCTCCTTCCAATGCAGCTGGCACGGGTTCTATCCCTGGTTGGAGAACTAAGATCCCACATGCCGCGTGGTGTGGCCAAAAAAAAGAAAAAGAGAAAAGAAACCTCCGAACGACAGTTTCCAGTCTGGCTGCCCGACTTTGCATTTCCAGCTGCAAGGCCTGAGCCATTCCAGGCACCCCACATCCCAAACTGTCAGTGTTCGCTTTGATTTTAGACGTTTTTGTTGGTGTGTAGTGGTATGTCATTATGGTTTGAATTTGCATTTCCCTAATGGCTTTGACGTTGATCATCTTTTCATGTGCTTATCTGTCATTATATCAACTTTGGTGCAGTGTCTATTCATGTCTTTTGCCTACTTTTTTTTTTTTTTGCCTACTTTTTAACTGAGTTATTTTCTTACTGAGTTTTGAGAGTTTTTATATATTCTGGATACAAGTCCTAAGTTTGATATGTGATTTGCAAATAGTTCTCCCAGTATTTATCTTGTGTTTTCATTTTCTTTACACTGTCTTTGGCAGAGCAAATGTTTTTTTGTTGTTGTTTTTTTTTTTAAACCAGATTTTATATTTTATTCAAATCACATTTATTTTAAATTTATTTATTTATTTATTTATGGCTGTGTTGGGTCTTCGTTTCTGTGCGAGGGCTTTCTCCAGTTGCGGCAAGCAGGGGCCACTCTTCATCGCGGTGCGCGGGCCTCTCACTATCGTGGCCTCTCTTGTTGCAGAGCACAGGCTCCAGACACACAGGCTCAGTAGTTGTGGCTCACGGGCCCAGTTGCTCCGCGGCATGTGGGATCTTCCCAGACCAGGGCTCGAACCCGTGTCCCCTGCATTGGCAGGCAGATTCTCAACCACTGCGCCACCAGGGAAGCCCAGAGCAAATGTTTTTAATTTTGATGAAGTCCAATTGATTTCTTCGTTTATGAATTATTTTATGGATTATGCTTTTGGTATCATGTCTAAGAACTCTTTGACAAAGGCCAGGTCATGAAGGTATTTTTCTGTTTTCTTACAAACATTTCATAGTTTTGTGTTTTACACTGATGTGTGATTCATTTTGAATTAATTGTAACATGTGAGGCTTAGGTTGAGGTTCGATTATTTGCATGTGGACGATCAACTGATCAACTTTTCATCACTGTTGAAAAGGCTGTCCTTTCTCCACTGGATTCACTTGCACTGTTGTCAAAGGTCAAACGGCCATATTTATGTGGATCTGTTTCTGGACTCCTTATCATTAATTTCTGATCATTGACTGTGTATTTGTCCTTTGCTGATACCATACTGTTTGCATTGTTGTTGCTTTATGGAAAGCATTCAAATTGGGTAGAGTGATTTATCCAACTTTGTTCTTCTTTGTAAAAATTATTTTAGCTACCCTGGCTCATTTACCCTGCCATATAAATTTTGCACTCTTCTTATCTCTATCTTAAAAAATGTTCTGCTGGGAGTTCTGGAATTGTGTTAATTCTATAGATCACTTTGGGGGAGATGACATCTTGACTATGTTGGTAACCGAGCAGGACCCTGGGGGGCCTTCCCGGGACAAACATCCCCCACCATGTCCTCCGCCTGCCTCTTGTTTGTAGAAAACCTTTAGCCTCCTAGGCCTTCCCTGAGTTCCAAAGAATACATTTAATCAGAGAAGTGAGAAAATGCAGAAACAAAGGAAAACAGCCAAGCAAGACAAAATAATAATAGTTTAGCCATTAAATAGTCAAGGACCTTTAGTTCTTCCTCGAGGGTTATAGATACTATTCTGAGCCATATTCTTGAGCTGTTTTGCAGATTCTGAAACCCCCCACCAGGTGGAAGAAGTTAACTGTATGCTGCCCACAAACACATAGACTCGAGACTGGCTGAAACCAGAAGGTTGATGATGTTGACTCCTAATCACCTCACCACCAACCAATCAGAAGAAGGTCCACAAGCTGATCACACACCCCTCGACCCCCCTCTCTCACCCTGTCTTTAAAACCCTTTCCCTGAAAGCCTTCGGGGAGTTTGGGTCTTTTGAGCACTAGCTGCCCTGGACTCCTTGCTTGATGCCTGCAATAAATGCTGCACTTTCCTTCACCACAACCCGGTGTCAGAAGATTGGCTTTACTGTGCGCTGGTGAGTGGACCCGAGTTTGGTTCAATAACATGTTGAGTCTTTCAGTCTATGAGCATGTTATGTCTCTTCGTTTATGTAGGTCTTCTTTCATGTCTTTTATCAGGATTTTGTGCATACAGATCCTGTGCATGTTTGGTTAGATTTATACCTAAGTCTGTCTGTCTGCTTTTCTCTCTCTCTCTTTCTCTTTCTCTCTCTCCCTCACACATGCATTCTTTCTTTCAAGGCTGCTGTTGTTTTCAATTGCAGTTTTCAATATTTTATTGCTTTTTATTGCTTGTACATAGTAATAGGATTGATTTTTGTGTGTTACCCTGTGACCATATTGTTTTAGATTAGTCTGGGATTTTCCACATAGACAATCATGTAGTCTGTGAATAGGAGAAGTTTTGTATCTCCTTTTCCAATCTATATTACCTTTATTTCCTTTTCTTGCCTTGTTGCACTGGCTGGATCCTCCAACACTGAGTAGGAGTGGTGAGAGAGGACATTTTTACCTTGTTTCTTAGGGGGAAATCATTCAGTATTTCACCGTTTAGTGTTACACAATTACACAATTCTGTACATCACAATTCATAGAATTGTATACTAAAGGAAAAAGGTCTTAGTGTATCATAATTTAAAAAATAAATTAAAAAAACAGCAACTACCATCCGTAAACAATTGGAATTTGAAATTAAAAACACAATACCATTTACAGTAGTACCAAAAAGAAATTAAATACATAGGTATAAACCTAACTAAATATGTATAAGATCTGCATGAGGAACTATAAAGTTCTGATGTAAGAAATCAAAGATCTGGATAGATGGGGAGAGATTCCATGTTCATGGGTAGGAAGACTTAATACTGTCAAAATGTCAGTTCTTCCCAACTGCATTTATAGGTTTCATGTAGTCCCAATTAAAATCCCAGCAAGTTATCTTGCTGATATTGACAAACTCATTCTGAGGTTTATATGGAGAGGCAAAGACCCACAAAAGCCAACACAATATTGAAAGAAAAGAACAAAGTTGGAGGATTCACACTACCCTACTTCAAGACTTACTATAAAGCTACAATAACCAAGACAGTGTGGTATCAGTGAAAAAAGAGACAAACAGATCAGTGAAACAGAATAGAGAGACCAGAAACAGACCCATGCAAATATAGTCAACTGTTGACAAAGGAGCAAAGGCAATTCAATGGAGAAAAGGTAGTCTTTCCAACAAATGGTGCTGGAACAACTGGACACTGATATGCCAAAAAAAAAAAAAAAAAGCGGGAGAAAGAAAAAAGAAACTAAGCACAGAATTTAAGCCCTTCACAGTAATTAACTTGAAATGCATCATAGCCCTACATGTAAAATTAAAAACGATAAAATTCCTAAAAAATAACATAGAAAATATAGATAATCCTGGGTTTGGCAGCAGCTTCTTAGGTACAACACCAAAAAGCATGAAAGAAAAAACTCGTCAGTTGGTCTTCATTAAAATTAACAACTTATGCTCTGTGAAAGATACCATCAAGAGAATAAAAAGACCTCAGACTGGCAGAAAATCTTTGCAAAGCACAAAACACAACACATCTGATAAAGGACTGTTATCTAAAATATACAAGGAACTCTTAGAACTCAACAATAAGAAAACAACTCAAAAAATTGGCAAAAGTCCTAACAGACATATCACAAAATAGATACACAAATGGCAAATAAGCATATGAATAGACACTCAAAATCATATGTCATTTGAGAATTGCAAATTAAAATAATAATGAGACACCTATTAGATTGTCCAAAATCCAGGACAGTGACGGCACCGAATGCTGGCGAGGATGCGGAGCAGCGGGAACTCGCGTCGCTGCCGCTGGGAACGCAGAATGCGGCAGCCACGCTGGAAGACAGGTTGGTGGCTTCTCACAAAACTAAACATGCTCTCGCCATACAACCCAGCAGTCATGCTCCTTGGTACTTACCCAGATGAGCTGAAAACTTTCATCCACACAAACCCTTCACAAATGTTTATAGCAGCTTTATGCATAGGTACCAAAACATGGAAACAACCAAGGTGTCCTTCAGAAGGTGAATGAATAAACTGTGGTCCATCTAGGCAGTGGAATATTATTCAGTGCTAAAAAGAAATGAGCTTTCAATGCATGAAAAGACATAGAGGAACCTTAAATGCATATGACTGAGTGAAAGAAGCCAATCTGAAAATGCTACCTACTGTATGATTCCAGCTGTATGAAACTTTAGAAAAGGCGACACTATGGACACAGTAAAAAAGATCAGTGATTGGAAGGATTTGGAAGGAGGGATGAATAGGGGGAGCACAGAGGAATTTTAGGGCAGTGAAATGATTTTATATGATAATAGTGGATATATGTCATTATGCGTTTGTCAAAACCTGTAGAATGTACAACACAAAGAATGAACCCTAATGTAAACTATGGACTTTAGTTAATAACAGTGTATCAACATAGGTTCACTGTTGTAACAAATGTACCACACTAATGCAAGATAAAAATAATAGGGGAAACTGGAGGGGACGTGAGGAGATGTATGCAAATTCTCTGTACTTGCCACTCAATTTTTTTGTAACTCTAAAACTGCTCCAAAAAATAAAGTCTATTAAGTTTTTAAATAGACAGCAACTGTATTTTTATTGAAATATAGTTAATTTACAATGTGTTAGTTTCAAGTGTATTTAGCAAAGTGATTCAGATATATAGGTATATCCTTTTTCAGATTATTTTCCATTACAGGTTATTACAAGATATTGAATATAGTTCCCTGTGCTATACAGTAGGTCCTTGTTGGTTATCTATTTTATATGTAGTAGTGTGTATCTGTTAATCCTAAACTCCTAATTTATCCCTCCCCTCCTTTCCCCTTTGGTAACCATAAGTTTGTTTTCTATGTCTGAGAGTCTGTTTTGTAAATAAGTTCATTTGTATCATTTTTTTTAGATTCCACACGTAAGTGATATCATAGGATATTTGTCTCTCTCTGTCTGACTTACCTAGTATGATAATCTCTAGGTCTATCCATGTTTCTGAAAATGGCATTATTTTTTTTTATTTTATGGCTGAGTAAATTACATTGTGTGTGTGTGTGTGTGTGTGTGTGTGTGTGTATCACATCTTCTTTATCCATTCATCTGCCGATGGACACTTAGGCTGCTTCCATGCCTTGGCTATTGTAAATAGTGCTGCTATGAACATTAGTGTGCATGAACCTTTCCAATTTTTTTTAATAGATCTTTATTGGAGTATAATTGCTTCACAGTACTGTGTTAGTTTCTGTTGTACACCAAAGTGAATCAGCCATATGCATACGTATGTCCCCATATCTGCTCCCTCTTTAGCCTTCCTCCCACCCTCCCTATCCCACCCCTCGAGGTCATCACAAAGCACCGAGCTCATCTCCCTGTGCTATGCAACTGCTTCCCACTAGCTATCTATTTCACATTTGGTCGTGCGTATATGTCGATGCCACTCTCACTTTGCCCCAGCTTCGCCCTCCCACCCTGTGTCCTCAAGTCCATTCTCTATGTCTACTTTATTCCTGCCCTGCAGCTGGGTTCATCAGTACCATTTTTTTTAGAGAGACACATGAAAAGATGCTCAACATCACTAATTATTAGAGAAATGCAAATCAAAGCTACAATGAGGTATCACCTCACGCCGGTCAGAATGGCTATTGTCAAAAAATCTAGAAACAATGCTGGCGAGGGTGTGGAGAAAAGGGACCCTCTTGCACTGTTGGTGGGAATGCAAATTGATACAGCCACTATGGAGAACAGTGTGGAGGTTCCTTTTTAAAAAACTAAAATTAGAACTACCATATGACGGAATTTTTTTTAATGGACAAAAGATTTGATCGGAGACTTCTCAAAGGAAGATAGACAATGGCCAACAGGCACATGAAGAAGTGCTCACCATGAGCTTCAGGCAAGCAAGTTAAAGCCAAGAAGAGACACCATTACAAACCCACCAAAACAACTAAAACTTTAGACTGTTACAGACTGAATGTTTGTGTCCCCCGCAGATTCATGAGTTGAAATCCTAAACACCGGTGTGATGATGTTACGAGGTGGGGCCTTTCGGAGACGATTCAATTGTGGACAGGATTAGTGTCCTTTTAGAAGAGCCCCTGAGGGCTCCGTCCACCCTTCTGTCACGTGAGGACACAGCGAGAAGCTGCCCTCACAAGACACCGAACTTGCTGGCTGGCACCTTGAGAGGCTGACAGGCCAGTTGACGAAGACGTGGGACTGGTTCTCCAGGCATTGCTGGCTCCGCTGACCCCCCCCAGAACAGCTCGGCTGTTTCTTCTCAGTTGGGCCGGACCTGCCCACAGCCCAGCACTGCCACTCGTGGGAATTTAGCAAAGAGAAGCAGAGGCGGGCGTCCATACGGGGCTCTGCGGCAGCTCCTCGCGACCGGGCTGCACGCGACCCCATGGTCATCCGTGCGGACACAGCGAGCGTGGGGCCTCCACGGCCCGGCTCCGCCAGGTGGGCACACCGCCTCCAAGACACGCGGAAGTGCTGCGCACAAAGGGGATCTACCACACGACCCCACTCGTGTCCGGGTGAGAAGCAGAAACACCAAGAGCTGGTGGAGGGAAGAAGCCCCGCAGTTGCTTCTGTCGGAGGATTGCGGCTGCACGGGAGGGGCGTGGGGGACCACCGGCTGCATCATTCTGGAATCTGTTCTGGAATCCGCACCCTGCAGCTTGGGGTTGGGAGGGGCCCTCGCGGTGTTTGCTGGGGGCAGCTGCAGCGTCTCCGTCCCATCCACGGAAGGGCACTGGTTTTCTCCACACTGCACTTTAGGACCAGCTCCAGAGTCCTTGCCGGGACTCAAATCTCGGAGCCGCAGGAGAGCACCCGCCTTGTGCCCTGCCTGCCGCCCGGCACCCTCGGACCCAGATGGCAGAGCTCGGGGCCCTGTGGCCCTGCCCCTCCGACCCAGCCCAGTCTGGCTGAGGCAGGACCCCACTCTCTGGGCGGCAGCTGCAAGAGGAGGGCGACAGCTTGTGGGGAGGCCACCCTTCACGCTCAGGCCTCCAAGGGAATGGGGTTCAAGGCGGCCCCGGGCTCCCTCCGGGCACTTCAACCCGGTGAGCTTCGTCCCCAGCAAGGCCCAACTCAGCACGGGAGACCTGGTGGCCTGCCACGCTCACAGCCCTGTCCTGGGCAGCGGTAGCCGGACAAACAGGGTCTCTGGATAGGCTGCCCGAGGCCCCTAGAGTCAGGGTGTCAACACCCTCTGGGACCCTGGTGGCACCAACAGTGACCAGCTGCCTTGCAGCCTTGCCATGGCTGTTCCGGCCTTGGCGCTGGGCACATCACCAGGTGACAGGTGTGGTCACTGGGTGGAACCCTCCCCATTGGCCAAAAGCCACCCCTTCCGATCTCGTCCTGAGGGCCTGCTTTCTCAGTCCGCTTTTGGTGTGGACAGTTCACCCAGAAGTCACCCCAAAGACAAAGGCTGGTGTCCAACTCCTTCACTTGGAGGTGCGGGGATTACCACATGAGAAGCAGGGATGAGATGCGAGGATGGAAGGCAGCCAGTGAGAAAGAGGAAAGCAGCCCTGACGTCCAGGAGCTAAGCCCTCACCACCCCCCCGGGAGCCGGCCCCACCCCCCACCAGGTGCTGGTGTCCCCCTTCGATCAGAAGCAATTTCACACGACACACCACCAGGCAGAGCCGCCCTGATGGATCAAGACATAAACAAGAGCACATAGTTACTGCATCTGAACACAAAATGTAAACTTTGACCACAGAAATGACCCAGCATCCCCACCCCGGCCGTGTTTAGCAATCACAGTGTTACCCGCTAGCCCTCTCCCCTCCAGATGAGAGGTACTGAGAAGCCCCATCACAGAAAGTCTCCCAGTTCCTGACAGCACCTGAGCCAGGACGAAGCCCGCTTCCTCAAACTCTCCACCCCAATCACCCACCGTCCCCCAAGTCCTAGCGGTCCCTCCTCACCGAGACGCCCATCGAGTGTTTTCTCTCCCTAACTCGTTCTGCTGCGGGCACTGCTGGTGGGTTTTGGCCGCAGGACGTTGGCACAGAAGAGGCTGCCTCTTGAGCCAGCCTCGTGGTGACCAAAGGTTACTCCTGTGGGGGGAGCTTGGGACTTGGGGGACACACGTGCCTCGGAGATGTTCCCTGTCTGGTTCCAGGGTGGAAGGAGCTGGGGTAGCTCACCCGCATCCCCCCCGCCCCGGCCGGTGCTAGAGTGTCAGCTCCCCGGGACTTCTGGCTGCACACAAAGGCGGAGCTGCTGTCTGGAAAAAGGCGTCAGACGGAGCAGCGGATGCGGGCAGCTGGGAGGTGACCAGAGTGACCAGCAGAGAGTCCCGGGACACAGGCGGCCACCCCGTCAGCTGCTCTGATGGCTGATGTAACTGGATATATTGGGACTTGGATTTGCCACCTTTTCTGTACTTTCTACTTGCTTCTCTCCCCCCCTCGTTTCTATCCCCTATTAGATTAACCAAGGTTTTTTCCATTTATTCTTCTACAAGTTGGTGAGTTAAATATACATATTTATATTCTATTCTTTCAGTTTTTAAACCAATTTATAATGACATACTAAAAACACAACAATCTATTTTTATGTCTTCTCTGTCCTATGGATAATTTAGAAGTTTAATTTCCAAACATGGGGTTTTCTGAATCTCTCTTTGTTGTTCATCTCTAGACTAGCTGCCCTGAGGCTAGACCACATGTTTGGTTTTTTGGGTTTTTTTTTTCATTTTGCCACGCTGAGTGGCTTGTGGGATCTTAATTGCCCGACCAGAGATTGAACCCGGGCCCCCGGCAGTGAAAGCGCGAAGTCCTAACCACTGGACCACCAGGGAATTCCCCCACGTGTTCTGCTTTATGCCAGTTCCATGATTTGTTGGGACTAGCTTTATGGCCCGGTCAACAGTTAATTTTTGTAAATATTCATGGAACTTGAAAAGAATATATTTTTCTGTAGTTTTCAGTTGAGTGCAAAGTTCTATGTATGTTCAATACGCCAAGTTTGCTAATTGCACTCTGAATCCTCTGTATCTCTTCCTGATTGCATCTGCTTGTTCTGTGTTCTATTTGTTACTGAAGGGATGTGTGAAATGCTTTCCCACAGAACTTGATGGTGATGGAATTCATGTTCTTACGCTGTGTTTCCTGAGTTTTTTTTCTTGCAGGGGAGGCCCGGGCAGCCGCTTGTTTGTAGCCTGGCTGTTCCTGGCCCTGCGGGCTCCCCCCCGTCTTGCTCCTGCTGGGCCGGCTCTGTCGGCAATTGGGTTCCAGCTTAGACGCAGGCGAGGTTCTGCTCTCTCCCCGTCTCTGAGGCCGGTTTGCTTTTCCATCTGCGTTGGGAAGGAGGGCTGCTGGGCTTTCAAGGACCCTGCACACCTCAGTGGCCTGAGAGGTTGGCAGGGGCCAGACCGATCAGGCGAACCTGTGCTGGACCACGACGGTGTCAGGCCACCTGGCCAGGTTCACCCCACGGGGCAGGGCTGGGGCGGCATCATCCAGAGCCGGGAAGGAGCCAGGACTGCCCTGTGGCTTCAGGCTGTGCGGGTGTGTGAGCTGGCTCGGGGCTGAACCCGCGCTTCCCTCTCCTGGGCCGGTCTTTCATTAAGGGGCTGGTTTTAATGTTAACTGAATTGGATCACGCCTTTTCCAGTAAACTTTTAGAACAGTTTTAGATTTACAGGAAAATTATGAAGGTAGTGTGGAGTGTTCCGCACACCCCGCCCCCAGTCTCCCCTCCTCTTAACATCTTGTCACATGAATGAGCCAACACTGATACATTTGTATTAACTGAAGTCCGTTCTGTGTTCAGGTTCCCTTAGTTGTCTTACTTGATGCCCTTTTTCTGTTCCAGGATATTGTTAAGGAACCGAACTTGGGTCCACTCACCTGCACACAGTAAAGCCAGTCTACCGACACCAGGCCGTGGTGAAGGAATGTGCGGCGTTCATTGCAGGTGCCAAGCAAGGAGTCCAGGGCAGCTAGTGCTCAAAAGACCCAAATTCCCTGATGGCTTTCAGGGAAGGGGTTTTGAAGACAGGGTGAGCGAGGGGTCGTTGTCGGGCTCCTGATCAGCGGGTGGACATGCTTCTGATTGGCTGGTGGTGAGGCAACTGGGAGGCGACATCATCAGCCTCTGGTTCTAACTGATCTGGAGTCTACGTGCTTGTGGGCAGCGTACATAGCTTCTCCCACCTGGTGGAGGTTTCAGTATCAGCCAGACAGCTCAAAGACATGGCTCAGAGTATTATCGATAGCCCTTGAGGAGGAACTACAGGTGCCTGACTTTGTTTAATGGCTAAACTATTATTACTTTGCCTTGCTTGACTATTTTTGTCTCTGCATTTTCTCACTTCTCTGATTAAATGTATTCTTTGGAACTTAGGGAAGGCCTAGGAGGCTAAAGTTTTTCTACAAACAAGAGGCAGGTGGAGGACATGGGAGGGGGGAGGTGTCTGTCCCAGGAAGGCCCCACAGGGTCCTGCTCGTTACGATGTCACATTAGTCGTCATGTCCACTCAGGTTCCTCTGGGCTGTGACAGTTTCTCAGACATTCTTTGTTTTTGATGACCTTGACAGTTTTGAGGAGCGCTGGTCAGGTGTTGAATAATGGCCCTCAAATGGGGTTAGTCTGATGTTCTCCTCAGGGTTACACTGGGGTTATGGGTTTGGGGAGGAGGACCCCAGAGGTAGGCTTCCTCTCTCATCTCGTCACATCACATCATGGGCACCTGTTACCAACTCGACCTGTCGCTGCTGACAGTGACCTTGATTCCCTGGGACCTCCATCCCCTGGAGGTGGTGGTGTCAGTCAGCCTTCCCCACTGCGCTTACTCTTTTAACTCCTGTTCCATACTGTGTTCTTCGACAGGAAGTCACTACGTGGAGCCCACACTGAAAGAGTGGGGTGGGGAGTTTGCTCCATCTCCTTATGTGGACCCCTCTGCAAGGGAGATTTGTCTCTTCCCCCCACTTACTTATGTGTTTAAACCATGTACCCTAGCGTGGACTCATGGGTTATTCTCCAGCACGACTTTATTTCGTTGCTCACGTTGGTCCAGGTTTGGGAGCTCAGTCAGTGGCTGCTACGTCCCTTTCTCATGCCCCATCATTGTGGGGTCGGTTTGTTATTAGCATTTCCTTATTTCCAGGCTCATCTTGTATATTTCCTGCCCCAGCCATCGGTGAGTTCCTCCTGACTGGTGAATTTTGCTTACTTACTGAACTTTATTTCCGCTCACTGTATGAATAATTAACTGCAGGAGAGAGAACCCGTGCAGAGTGTCAATCTCCCATCTGAGCCTGGAAGTTCTGGCCAGGTGCAGCCCCTACTGTCTGGCCCCAGTCCTGGGCGGGTGAGGGAGGGGGCCAGGAGGTGTGATGGGGAGTGCCTGCCCCCCCCTTCTTGGGCCCCACGGCCCGTGCCTGGTGGATATGTGTGGACAGAGGCTGACTTCTGGCTGACAGACCCTAGAATCTAGGACTCCTTTGAGAGAATCAGGGGTTTGGCCGCCTGGACACAGAGCCCAGGGCCCTCCTGTGGGCAAGCTCTCTCTGCAGCAGCTCTGCTCAGGTGCCAGTGGAACCCACAGATTGAAGCAAATTAAAGGTCAGCACTTGAGCCGGGCTCGAAGGCCAGTCGACAACACATTAACATTTGCCTTTCCAAGAAGCCATCTTTGCACTGGGCACTTGGGAGAGAGCCAGGCAGAGGGAAAGGCAGGAGCCGTGCGCAGGATCTCCCCCAGCCCCTGGGTCTCCTGCTGCAAAGGGACGGCAGCCGGGAGCTTCGGCCAGGGCCTCACCCTGTCCCATCCCAGCCTCAGGCCTTTCCCCAGCCAGGCCGGGCCCTTCTCTCTTTCCTGGCATCGTCCTTTGACCTCTCCGCAGCATAAATCTCAATGCCCTCACTCAAGGGTGCAAGAAACATTGTTTATTTTGTAGAAATCAAATTAAACTTCATCGGGCTTCCCTGGTGGCGCAGTGGTTGAGAATCTGCCTGCTAATGCAGGGGACACGGGTTCGAGCCCTGGTCTGGGAAGATCCCACATGCCACGGAGCAGCTGGGCCCGTGAGCCACAATTGCTGAGCCTGCGCGTCTGGAGCCTGTGCCCCGCGACGGGAGGGGCCGCGATAGAGAAAGGCCCGCGCACCGCGATGAAGAGTGGCCCCCGCTTGCCGCAACTGGAGAAAGCCCTCGCACGAACCGAAGACCCAACACAGCCAAAAATAAATAAATAAATAAATAAATAAATAAATAAGAAAATCCTTTAAAAAAAAAAAAAATTAAACTTCATCTCCCATCTTCTGAGCTGAGAAAAGTCACCCTGGGCACCATTGGGGCCTGGGGGCTGGTGCTCAGCCCTGAGTGGGGACCCTGGGGCACAGCCAGGCCCCACCCTCAGGGACAAGCTGTGTGATAGTGCAGGATTCTGGGTGCCCAGGACTGGTTCTTCCCCAAGCCTCAAGCAGCAGAGTGAAGACCCACTAACGGCCCCAGCACTGCCACTGGAGCCTACTCCATCCCCGAGCCCCCTCCTCGGCTCCAGCTCCCACGGTGCTGCAGGGACCACTGTGTGGTCCTCCCCCAGCTCTGTCCTTAGACAGGCATAAACCTCTGCTTAGCCAGCTTGGGACCACCCGGGCCTCACACCCTCACCGCCTCACCTCGCGGGGCCAGTCTGGGGGCAGGGCCGGTGGGCGGGAGGGATGACCCCACCGGAAGCTGGCTTCAGCTCCCCGGGCGAGGGTGGAGACCCTCTGCTGTCCGTCCCAGGACACGCTGTGCGCACCAGGCTGGGCGCGTCTCCTCTCCAGCGCTGGGCCTCCTAAGCACTGGGTCAGTGCCCCGCCTGGACCTCGCTGCCCCCCACCAGGCGGTCCTCTTTTTGCCGCAGCTCAGCCTGGCCCGGGGAGGGCTCGGAAGACGCGCGGGGGTGGGCAACGGGGAGGACACTCCGGTATCGAGGCCGAGGACAGTCCCAAACCTGCCGCGAGCCACCCCTCCTTCTTTGGCGTCTCCCGGGCTCCGATTAAACAGGCTCTGCCACGTGACCCTCTCGGAGCCAATCGCAGCGGCCTGATCCGGCACGCGCTGATTGGCTCAGGCCGTCCAGGGCGGGGGCGGGGCGGGGGACGCCAGGGGTCCGCGCGTGGCCCAGACACCTCGACTTAGCACCCAGGTCTAGTGGCACTGCGCTGGGTCCTGCCTTGAGGCCCTTCTATCCTCCGGGCCACGCAGATGTTGACCGACACTGGCAGGCATTGCAGCAGCCCGAGCCCATCCCCAGTCCCGCCCCCAGCTCGGCCCCTCATCCTGGCTTCCCGCATCCCGCCTCCGATCCCGCCCCCAGCCGAGCCCCCAGGCTTGAGCTCCCCCCCAAATCCCGCCTCCAGTCCCAGCCCAGCCCGCCCCCCCAATCCCGTCTCCGATCCCGCCCCAGGTCCCGCCCCCCAGCCTGTCTCCCACCCCCGCCCCAGTCCTGTCCAAGCCAAGCTCCCCAGTTCGACCCCCTCAACCCCGCCCCTCGGCCCGAGCGCGAGCCCGGCTCCAAGAGACCCACCCTTCACCCGAGACGCTACCCCTCCTTTCGGACCTTACGGGAACCGGCTGAGGCAGGAGTGGAGCAGGTTCTCAATTGTGTGGACACGTGGCCCAGACCCAGGGTTCACCGAGCCCCGCTGGCTGCGATTGTAGACGGCAGGATTGTCTAGCTGCGGATTAGCACAACTAGACAAAATGGTCCTTTATTGCCGCATCTTTAAAAATGTGTCCGACAGCCTTGATGGTTAAGTGGCTGGTGACGCGTACAGCTGGGCGGGTGCAGGGCGCCTGAGAGGAGAGACGACAAATCCTAGCAGAGCGCTGCCCCGGGCTGGCTGCCCGCAGGGACCAGGGCGAGGCCTCGCCTGCCCGCGCAGCGGAGGACGTCTCTGGGGGGCCAAGTATCAAAGCGTGCTCTGCTTTGTCAAAATAGAGTTAACTGTTCTGAAAGGAAGGAGGCTCTGTGAAGAGGCAGTGTGGTCCTCAAGCAAGCCCAGGGGCAAGGGCACGGCAGGCGGAGTCCCCGTGCCACTGTGAAATGCTCAGCTGGCTCCTGCCTCAGGGCTCTGCCTGGAATGCTCTCCCTCCCGAGGCCCACGGGGCTCCCTCCTTTCTTCGTTGGGGCCTGTCTGCACATGTCACCTCCTCGGAGGTGAAATAGCTACCCTACCATCCTCTCTGCCCCCTTATCCTGCTCCATTTCCTACACGGAAGAAACCACCACCTGACTTATTATGTGTTTATCATCTGGCCACTGGAACAATCAGTCCCAGGAGGAAGGGACCTCAATTACCCCCGGTGCCTAGAACAGAGCTCTGCACAGCATGGGGGCTCGGCAAGCCTGCCGTGAACGAGTGCCTCTCCCTGGAGTCCTGGGACCGGGCACCCAAGGGGTCTGCCCCACCAGGCACTGAGGAAGGGCTGGCTGGGGTCCCAAGGGAAGGCGATCCAGGTCGCCGGCACACCTGGCTCCTTGCTCAAGACTCAGATGAGTCCAGGCCAGGCTGGGGGTGAGGGGGGGGGGTGGAGACTGATGATGGGGGCTGTTTGGGGTGCCCTCCTAAGAGCAGCTACGCTGGGGGCGGTGGCTCGCAGATCCCAAAGCCAGAATTGGCTACAAAGGCTTCTGTCCAAGTTCTGAGGCAGAGGCAAAGGGGCAATGGGTCCAGGGCAGTATTCTGGGCACAGCTCGGTGGGGAGGGGAAGAGGAATGGGGGTGGGGAGGGGGACAAGTGTGTCCTTTCTGTTTGCTGAGACTGGGCAGGTTCTGCTGGAAGGCTCCCGTGCGTTCTCAGCCAGCACTGTGAGGAAGGTCACAAATACCACTTTCCTGGAGAGAGGCCCCCAGAAATGGAGGTCAAACAAGGCCTTTCTGGGGACACAAGTGGCCGTGGCATCTCGGGGTGGGGTCAGGGTACCCCGGGCCAGGCTTCAGAGCCAGCAGGTCCCACGGGCACCTCGTCAGGCCTCAGCCTCGACAGGCAGGCGTGGGACACAGAGGCCTCCCTGAGGGCACAGGGAGGAGGGATGGCCACCACCAGACAGACAACAGGCAGGACCCCCAGGGCTGAGCCTCAGCTCCCCGCTGGGCCCAAGGTGTGGCCAGCACAGTGGGACCTGGGCCCCAGGGCCCGGTATAGCTGTGGGGCAGGACAGGCCTGGGGTGGGGCCTGTGCCGCAGATGGGAGACTTGGGGGGAGGGGGCGCTGAGGAAGGGGCCGGGCTGCATTTCAGGGGGAGATGACTCTGGCCAGGACTACCTTAGGGAGAAAGGGAGGCGGGGAGCCCCTGCAGCGGCCCCAGCGAAAGGGGAAGGTGTTCCCATCTGGCCGGGTGCGGGGGCTAGTGGGGGTCATCCGACAGGGCCCAAAGGGTGTGCATCCCGGCGGGCTCTGGCCCTCCCGCCATGACCCCGGCTGCACCCTCCACCAGCATCGCCTCCCAGGGAAATCAGGGCTCCGGAGGGAATGGCCGCACGCATTAAATCACTGTGGTGTTTATTGGCTGTGATTCCATCCAGAGAGAACACACGCAGCGGCCCCCGACATGCAGGAGGAAGCGCAGGCGCCGGGACAGACGGACAGAGGACATCCACGGTCTACACTAAGCTCGGCTGCTCGGGCGCCCCACGCGCTGGGGACGGGATGCGGGGTTTCTACGAGACGACGCCCTGTCTGCTCAGAGCTGGCTTTTTAAAGTGTGAAAACAGGCATTTAAAAAAGACGAGGAACCGGGAGGTGTCGGGGCGCAGCGCGGACGGCGGGGGATGGTGGGGGTGGGCGCCAGGGGTCGGTATTGCAGTCTAGTCGTTATGGCTTCTCTAAGGAGCTGGGGAGGGCCGCGCCCCTGACCCGCAACACTGGACACGATGAACTTTTGATGTGGACAGAAAGGGCCCCAGGGACCGAGGTGATGGGCTTTCTGTCGAGATAAAACTCCTCAAATACAAAAGACCTCATTTACCTGAGATTCGACATATTGTGATGCAAATTACACAAGGGCAGAGGCCACGGGGACGCTGGGAGGCCCGCGGTCGTTTCCGTCCAACCGGGCGGGCTCTGCGGCTGGGACGACACCCTCGGGGGCCTGCAGGGCGCGGGGGCGGCCTTCCGCGCCACGCCCTCCTGCCTGTGCACAGCGCTCGGCCCACAGGGCTCTGGGCCTCCTCCCCGGTTCTGGGTGAAGGTGTGGGTGTTCGGAGGGTGAGGGCAGGGCGTCCCCCGAGCAGCCTCGGAGGGGACGGGAGGTGCCAACCAGGGAGGGGAGTGGGCCGGGCTCAGCTGGGCTCACGGACGCCGAAGAGCTTGAGCGACAGGGGTGTGTGAGGGACGGGGGTCTGAGCGTGTCCCCCTAAGCCTATCGCTTTCTCTCCCTTCCTGGAGAAGAGAACAGGCCCCAGCAGTCCTAAGAAGCAAAGCCTTCCCGAGGAGGGGGCCGAGGAGGGAGCGGGAGGACAAACACAGGTGGACGAGGAAGGGAAGGGGTGCAGATGGAGAGCGGTGGACGGCAGATTCAGCAACCCGGGCGTCGGTGCGGGGTAGGACTTGGGGTCCAGGCTGACCCCGGGGGGTTGAGCCCCAGGCGCCAGCCCCCACCCCGGCCTCACGACCGCTCCCCCTACTATGGCTGTGCTCCCGAGGGTGGGCCCGACAGGCGCCCACGACGCAGGGCCGGCCCTTTTGGTGTCCCTGGCCATGGGCCCTGCTGGGTGGGCGGTGAAGGGAGGAGCGAGAAGGGGCTTCCCAGGCTCTGGGGTAGGTCCAATCCACCCGCTGCCGGAGGAGCCCGGAGGCTAGTCCCCGGGGCCTGCAGCCCGGACCGCGGGGGCCGTGCGCCCCTCCCTCGGAGGCGGTGGCGATGGCGGCGCGGGGATGGGGTGAGAGGCGGGCGGAGGCTCCCAAGGCTTGAGGGGGCCAGGCGCGGACAGACCTAGGGCTATGGCTTATATTGGCGTTGGGGGGCTGCACGCTGCTCCCGACATCCCTTCAGGGGCCTCCGCGGAGGGCAGGACGGGGGTGGGCGAGGGGGCGGGGCTCCGGGCTCCTGTCCAGCTCCAGGGGCGTTACTTCTTGAATATGTCCTGCAGCGGCCCGGGCAGGTACTTGATGACCGTGTCCAGGATGCTCTCCTCCTCCTCCTCCGGCTCGTCCCCGCAGCCCGGCGGGATGGCCTTCTTGGGCCGCGTCAGGCTGCCCTCCGAGTTGGCCTCCATGGCGGCCTGGGCCTCGGCCTCGCGCTCCTCCTTCTTCTTGATGCCGTACTGCGGGGGACAGGGCGGGCGGGGTCAGACGGGCAGGTCCCGGACTCGGGTCCCAGCCCCGGGAGGGGCGCTCTCGGGACCCGGGCGGGCTAGACCCACCCTGCGTTTGCGGGATCGGCCGAGGGGCCTCTGGAGGCAGCACCTGCGGCTGAGAAAGGCGTGTGCGGGAGAGGACGACCACCAAGACCCCCGGCAGGAGCGGTCCCCACCCCGAAGGCTGCCTGGAGGGGCGGGGAGACCCCCCTCGGAGAAGGCGGGGGCGACGCCGGGAGCCTGGACGGGGGACCCCGCTGAGGGTGGAACTGCGGGAGAGGGAGCGGGGTGGGGGGGGGGAGGACGAAAGTCGCGTTTCTCCGTGGGGGCGGGGCGCTGAGGCCGTGACCCCGCCCTCCTGCGGTCCCGCCTTCCGGGGAAGTGGGCGCAGTCCTCAGGCCGCCTTGGGCTGTGGTCCCAGAGCGGAGGGAGCCGGGGCGGAACGCCTGCCCACAGCGGTGGAGAAGCCGGTGTTCTGTGGCTGGCGGGCCCCACGCAGCCCAGATCCTAGGTCCGGCGACACGTGGCCACACCCTCCTGCCTGGCCAAGTATCCCCGGATGCCACCAAGACCCCAGTCCCTGGAGGGTCACTCTGCATGCTCCGTGTCCGGCGGTCACTTCCAGGTGGATGTCCTGGAACCCCATCTAGGTGTGCCCTCAGCAACACCCCTGGGCACTGCTGAGCGCCCCCAATTCTGGTTTCCTGCGTGTGTCTCTGCCCTGAGCCCTCTCCCAAATCTCCCCTCAGCAGTGGATTGAATGGTGTCCCCCCAAAATTCATGTCACCTGGAACCTCAGAATGTGACCTTATTTGGAAACAGGGTCTTTGCAGATATAATTAAGGTAAGAATAGAGATGAGCTCTTCCTGGGCCCTAAATCCAAAGAGAGTTTCCCTGTAAGAGAAAGAAAAGGATACACAGAGTAGAAGATGAAAACGGAGAAAGGGTTCGGAACGACGTTGTCACAAGCCAAGGACACAAGCATTGCCGGAAGCCCCCAGAAACTAGAAGAGAGAAGAATTCTCCCCCTCACGTTTCAGAGGGAGCACAGCCCTGCTGATATCTTGATTTTGGACTTCTAGCCTCCAGAACCGAGGAAATAAATTTCTAGGAGACGAACCCCCACCTCCGCCAGGCCCATCAGCACCCTCACCAGCCCTCCCGGATGAACAGAGCCCTGATGGCATGTGAGCCTGCGGTCATGCGGCCATGAGACACGGGAAACACCTCCTGCCTTAGGGCTGGTGGGAACCAGGTGGGACCAAGCTGGCCTGGTGTGTTGCAGGGCAGGTCGCCCATCTGGTGGGCAGAGCTCAGGACCTGCCCAGGCTGGGGAGAGGGGTGCCCCTTGGCCAGGTCTGAGGTCCTGGCTTACACATTAGGGAATGTCTGGGCGCAGAAGCATTGATAAGGGTAAAGAGGAAGCACTGGGGAGCACGTGGGTGTCAGCGATGGTCGATTATCAATTACTGACAGGCTGCAGAATCCTCCTGGGAAGCACACAGCGCAGGATTGCTGGCCCTGGGGAGGATCCCCCATGCCCGGTCATCTCTCCTCACCAGCCCCTCCTGAAGGAAGCGGTGGGCTCTGCTTCTGGTGCTCGTGGCAGGTGTGTGTGGGGGGGTGTGGAGGGGAAGGGCACCCTGGCCCTCCAAGAAGACCCTTCCCTCTGTTTCCAGACTTGGGGGTTGGGGGCTGGCTGTGTCCTACTCCCCAGCTTACTGAGGGAAACCTCGGCACCCACCTCCTCCCTCAAGGCTGCGGATGGCTTCAGGCATGGGGGGGGGGCAAGGCCCACGTTCAGCAGAGTCTGAGAGAGGGAAGCCATGCTCTTGACCCACCGGTGACCAGAGCGCAGCCGGGGTCCCCTCAGCCACTGAGGAGGGAGGGAGGAGGGTTTGCCTACCCTTCTTCAGCAGGGGCCCTAGGCAGCCTGAAGGCCCCCCTGCACCGTGAACAAGAGTCAGGAGCGGGGAAAGGGTCTCCATGCGGGGTGGGGGGCGTAGGGCACCGGAGTATATTCTGAGCAGCGGCACGCTGCCCAGAGGGCCTCCCCACTGAGCACCGTCAGGTCAGCTCAGGGCAGAGAGTGCGACAAGCCGACCAGACTGCAGCCACTCGGGTGGACTGGCCCTAGGAGCATGGCCCTCCTCCAGGGTCACCACACCTGCCGCGACCCCCTCACCATGGGGGGCTGTGGTGGCCGAAGCCCACACACACTCACAGCAAAGGTGCACATGCTCAGGGAAACACACGGCGCTGGCGGAACGGGCGGGTGACAACGGCACACACGTAAGGGCGGGAACATGCGGTATATGGTCAAGCAGAGGGACCTCCCTGACTCGGGGTTGGGAAGGGACCTGTGTCAGGGTCCTCCCCTCTAGGGTCCAGGAAGGAGACTCCAGGCCTCAACCCAGTCGCTCCCCTGAGGCTCAAGATCATTCCGAGGCTAACGCCACTCTGGGCAAACCTGAGGGCCACCTTACTCTCTGGGGTCCCTCCCAGAGCCTGGCTCTGATGTGGTCTGGCTGAGAGCCGGTTTGGACACCCCCCATCCTCCTCAACCACTGAGCTGGCAGGGCCCCGCCGCACGCCCTGTGGCCGGGAGGGAGCCCAGGGCGGCCAGCACCCTGGGCAATGCGGTGCTCGTTACCGGTGAGAATCCGTATGTGCCCACACCTGTTATTCTCAGCACAAACCTCGGGTGTGGGGGCCGGATCGACTCGGACCCACCAGCTCGGCGCTGGCTTGAGGGTGGTTGTGGCTCGAGGCTGCGGAACGTGGGCAGCTGGAAGCACCAAACCTGGCAGTGCGTGCGCAAACCAGAAGGTGGGTATGCAAATCAGGAAGAGCGTATGCAAATGACGCAGGTGGGCCAGCCTCCCCTCCCACCTGGACCCGCGCAGCGCCAGCCGGCGCGTGAGATGGTAAGTCCCGAATGCAGACGAGATCGCCTGGGGAGCTGGGCGCCCAGACGACGCGTGACCCCGGCCTGGCCCCTCGGCCCCCATCTGATGGACCCCCCCGACCCGATGGGGCCCTGTACGGCGCAGCTCGATGGGATCCCGTGCCACGCAGCTCGGCACCCTCTCCTCTGAGCAGCTATGAGGTCTGGGGGTGGTGGGGAGACACGGCAGCAGGAGAGGGCCGGAAGAAGTGGGTCTGCAGCCCCGGGGCCAGCGAGGGCCACTGGGGGAGCCACTCCTGAAGGCCAGGGTTCCCACCTGTGGGGAGCAGGAGGGCAGTAGGGGGTTGCCTGAGCATGCCGGGTGGAGAAGGGCTCTGAGGACACGGGTGTCCGGCGGACTTCGCGGGGGCAGGGCCTGGGGGCGTGGGGAGGGGGAGGGGTCGGTGGGCAGGGGCGCCATGCGCTGAGCTCCCCTCAGAGTCAGGACAGCCGGGGCTAGGCGGGTGCTCTGGCCTGCACCCTGCACCGCCAGGGAAGCCTCTCCTCCCACTCTGAGCGCCGTCCACTTCTGGGGGGACCTGGGGCTCCTGGGGCTCCTGGGGCTCCAGCGTCCAGAATGCGGCAGACCTGTCCTGAGCCGCCTCTGACCCACGAGTGGGGGCAGCTCACCATCGCCCTCTTCCCTGCACACCCCCAGGCCTGGCCCAGTGGCTACCGCCTTGGTTAGCTCTGCAGTCACCCAGGAAAGGCCCCCACCCGGCGGACTCAGCTCTGTGGTGGCCGGGGGGGCCCCGGCAGGCGTCTGTGTGCTCCCCAACGCACCCCACACCGTCCCTGCAGGCCGCCCTCCAGGAACGGGCCCTGGCCCACTAGTCCCGCCTAACCCCGCGACAGCAGGAGAACTGCTCTGGCAGGGCCGGTGAGGAAACCTGTGCCCAGCCAGTGTGTGGGGCGGGGGCCAGCTCTGACCCCTGCCCTGGCCACTGGACTCAGCAGACACCACCCCGCCCCCTGGGCGGGCCAGATCAGACCCTGGCTGTGCACACGAAGCAGGCCCCGGGCACGGTGGGGTGAGGCCTGCCGCTGCGGCTGGTGGAGCCATGGCGGGTCTGGGGGTTGGCGGGGGTGAGGAGCAGCCTGGGGCCTATGGAGGCGGTTCAGAAGCGAAGGTGCTCACCCACCCAATGCGGGTCCCAGATGGCGGGGTGCTCGTCTGGGGAAGCAGGACCCCTGCCCAGGGGACCCACGGGGCACAGGCTGGAGGGCCCTGGGGCTCTGCCAAGGGGTGCAGCCTTCCATGTGGCCGCCCCGGAAGCTGGGGTCCTGAGGACAGGGGAGCACATGATCCATCGCCTGCCCCTGGCTGGCGGGTGGGGGTGGGTGAGGGTCACCCTGCCCCCTGGCCTCACATGGAGCTGCAGGGCCTCAGGTGCCCTCAGGGTGGGGTACATCCCCACTTCCACTGGGACTCGCTCTGTGACCTTTAAGTCCCACTAGATGTCTCTGAGGAAGAAGAGGACCCTGGAGCTGGTGCTTATTCACTCACTCATCACTCACTCATTCATTCATTCACACACTCACTCATTCACTCACTCATTCACACACTCATTCACTCACTCATTCATTCATTCACATACTCATTCACTCGCTCATTCACTCATCACTCACTCATTCACTCATTCATTCATTCACACACTCATTCACTCATTCAGTCACTCATTCATTCACACACTCACTCACTCATTCATTCATTCACTCATTCACTCATCACTCTCATTCATTCATTCACACACTCATTCACTCACTCATTCTCTCATTCATTCATTCACTCATCACTCATTCATTCATTCATTCACCCACTGCTAGCTCAGCATCCAAGCGCCAAGTGCAGGCAGTCAAAGCTCCTGCCCTCCCCGTGAGGGAAGGACAATGAACAGCACACGAGTAAAAAGCATGAGTGTGTCAGATGAAGGCAGGTGCAGAGCAAAATAAAACAGGAAAGGAGGGGGAGGGGCGGGGAGGGAGGAGCCTCAGGGAGCTCCAGAGAGAAGCAGTCACGCAAAGGCCCTGCGGCAGTGGGAGCCCCGTTGGGGTGGTGGGGGGGGAAGAGGTCACTGCACACGTAGGGCTGGGGCCCTGGGAGAAATGGGGGCCACTGGCGGGTCTGGAGAGAGGAGGGACAGAAGGGCCTTTGCTATTAAAGGCAAAACGAGCGGAGTGTGTAATGAACAGAAACCCACACTGTCAGCGCCTGCCCCCACCCACACCCTGGCTGAGCCTTGGCCCCAATCTACATGCATACCTGAGCCCCTGGATAGTTCCCGAGGCTTGGGGCAGGGGCTCACTGGGCACCTGGCTCAGAAGGGGGGAGACTGGGGAAGCCATGCCCACAGTGCCACACCCCCAGGGGGCTCCGACCTGGCCACACATTGTGACCTGTTTTGGGGGCTCGAGGGCTGGGACAAATAAGTTCACCCCCCAGGGTTCCCCACTAGGTGTCCACCTGGGGCAAAGCCACGGCTGGCAGGCTGGCTGAACACAGACGGACAGCGGACAGATGGTCCTCCCCATCCTTCCCCCCGCATCGCTCAGTCTCTGTCCCTCCCTCGCGGCTACCCCCGTTACTCCCCTCGCAGAAGACACTCTGCCTGGGCGGCTCTCAGTCTGTCTCTGTCTCTCTTTCTCTCTGCCTCTCTGTTTCTGTCTGTATCTCTGTCTCTGTCTCTCTATCCTCTGACTCCCCCCAGCCCTGTCCTCCATTTCCGGATGGCTACGCTGCTGTCCCCCAGCACAGCCTGACTGGGGTCTGGCTGTCTCTGCTGTCTGATCCATGGTGCGCACTTCCTGGCTCTTCCGCAGACAGCTCAAAAAGCCTCGAGTCCTCAACTCAGGACAGCAGCAGGGCTGGTCCTGGGGGTGGGGAGCTCACGAGCTGCCATCCCAGCAAAATCAACTCGAACTTTCTGCAGGTCCCAGGAAAGGTGTCCAGTGATCAGTGGGGGGACATCAGGGTGAGTGGCCCCCACGCCCCCATCAATGTGAGGGACCCCTCAGAGACCTGCAGGCGCCCCGCCTGTGCCCCCGCCTCAGCTTCTGCGTCAGGCTGAGGTGCTGAGACACCAAGTAGGTGGGAGGGTTCTGCGGCCTGAGCCGTCCCACCCCGAAGCCCGGGCATCTTGGCTGGTCCCCCTAGGGCTGGGGACTGTGGAGATGCCCTCGGGAGGCCCCCACTGCCCCCCACCTGGCCCCCTACCCACAGATTTCATCCCCAATGTCTGGGAGCGCTTCCCTCGGCCCCAGAGACGGGGTGTCGGGGTGAGGGGCCAGGACAGAAGCAAGCGAAGCAGCATCCCCCAAACTGAGTTCCCCACCTGGGCCCCAGGACCCAGTGACTGGAATCGAGCACCTTCGATGGAGGGGCCTGGCCTGCGCGGGGCCAAGGGTGGCGGGCGAGCCCCGAGATGGTGTGGACCTTGGGAGGCCACGTGGCTCAGGGACGCCCTGGGCTCCTAGGGAGGGCTCCTCTCCTCCACCTGGCGCCCAGCCCAGCCCACCCCGGACAAGGCCAGAGCTGCTGCCCCACACTTGCCCTCTCCCGGCCTCTCCAGCCCTTCTGACCCAGGCGCTGGATGGGCAACTGAGGCTGGGCAGTGGACATGCCCCTGGGGCAACAGCCCACCCGTGGCCTAGCTGCCGACTCAGCCTCATACACCCGCCCCTGCTCTGGGCCTCGGTTTCCGCACCTGGGACGATGCTCTCACTGCCCTCACACAGAGGGGAAGGTCGCCCAGATGGTTCTGGAAAAGGTCGTGGCCTCCAGCTTGCAGCCAGCCCCCAGCCAGACCTCACAGCTCACAGACCCGCTCCCCCAACACCCTGTCTGAGGCCCACCCAGGGGTGGTGAGGTGCCTCCCCCCCCCATGACGACTCACCCACCCAGGGCCTGCCTGTGGGCCAGCCCCTGACTGCCCTGCCCCTCCCCTCCGGGCGGGCCTCCCCTCCGGGTCCTTTGGGGCAGTCCCGGGGCTCAGCAACAGGAAGAGCTGGGTTACGGTTGACCCCGTCTAAGGAGCCCGGGAGGATGGGACCGGGTCCCTGCCGTCAGGGCCAGGAAGGACTTGGGGCCCCCCAGAGTGGGCCCCAGTCCCGGTGAGCCCGTGAGGCAGACGTGGACCCCGGGGTGCGGTGCCCTCAGCTGCCTGTTCGCCTCCCACTGGACCGCCCCCAAGGTCTGTCCTAGAGCCGCAAGGAGGGAGGGGCAGCCGGAGGCCCTCGTCTGGCAGCACCCAGTTCGCGCGGCGCAGGGGCCGTCCTCGTCCTCGCGCCCACCTTGTCACGGATGCCCTGGCGCATGGCCTCGCGCTCCGCCTCCATCCTGGCGCACTTGGCCTTGCGCTCCGCCTCCTCTTGCCGCAGCGCTTCCTGCCGCTCCTCCTCCCTCTTGGCGGCGTCGGGGTCCTTCTCCTCGTCACCCCCGAGCATCTTCCCCATGTCCTTGGTGGCCCCTGGGCGCAGGAAGGCGGGAGTCAGGCCAGGCCCGCCCTCTCCCGGCCCCACTCCCATCCCGCCCGGCTCCCCCACGCAGCAGGGCAGCGGCCTCAGGCTGTGCTTGTAAGGGGGGCTCAACTGCACATGCAGGCCTCTGTGCTGCGGCTGTGTGTGCGGCGGTGCGTCTGTGTGAGCTCCGGGGGTGGAGCGTGTGTGTCCGTCGGCGTCTGTGGGTGGCTGTGTGTGTGTGTGTGTGTGTGTGTGTCCGTCGGTGTCTGTGGGTGGCTGTGTGTGTGTGTGTGTGTCCGTCGGTGTCTGTGGGTGGCTGTGTGCGTGTGTGTCCGCTCTGGGCCCGGAATGCAGCAGAGGCTCAGCCTCTCGAGGTGGCAGCATGGCTGAGCGCACGGCTGTGTGGGCTGAGGCGCGGGGGACAGGCGACAGGCGTCTGGCGGGCTCTCGGCCACTGTGTAGGGCTGGGCACCGGCCTTGGCCCAGAACTGCTGGCAGCTGCATGTGGCAGCACCAAGGCCATAATTTCTCTGCCTCGCCAGCCCCACTTTCCTCGTGAGCTCCTGATTCACAGGCGACAACAAACACCTCCCCGGGATGCTCTCTCCGGCTCGGCCCCCGGGACAGAGATGCATAATTACAGCCTCAGAGCGTGGTCCTGGCCCGCTGCGGCCCCAGCCCCGCTGCACCCGGATGCACGGGCATCGTGGGGAGGGGAGCGAAGTGGTTAGCGCTGTGGGTCAGCCGATCTCAGCCCCTGCGGCCAGTCCCCCAGAAGCGCCCCGCACACACCCACACATGGCCGACAGGCGTGAAGCCAGCGCCCCGTCACCCCTGCACACCCCCTGGGAACCAGCCACGCTCCTGAGGGGACCCTGGGCCGGGTTGCTGCCCTGTGCCCGCCGTCCTGTCCCCCGCCTCTCCAGCCACCGGTCTCTGCAGGTCCTGCCTCTGTCCTCTCATCCCGTGATGGTCCCTCCCAAGCGCGGCCCAAGGCTAGTTGAGTCCACGCTTCGGGAACAAGCCGCGAGGTGGGTGGGTGGGTGCTGACACCACCACCCTTCTACACCCATATCCAGGGGTGCCCCCTTCCCCGCCCTGGCTTCGAGGCCCGGCTCTGTCCTGCCCGCTTCTCTCGGAGTCTCCACTGCGCTGTCCTCCGCGCTCCAGGGACTCCTGTTCTGTTCTGAGGCTGCACAGGTCCGTGCTGCGCGGAACCTGGAGAGACTCCCTGCCCTGCAGACACCTGCACCGATGCTGCATCTGCCGGTTCCTCGGGAGTGACCCCTCCCCCCGTGTGGGCAGACGGAGCCATTTGGTGGGAAGGCGGCAACTTCTGGTTGAGTGCTCTGCGCTGAAAACTGGACCTCCGTCGGGCCGGGCCATGCCTGCACCACGTGGGCCTTCCTAGCTGCCGAAACTACTACAGGGTCGCAGGGTAGTTGCCACCACAGGCTGTAGGGACGGGGAGCCCGCC
This sequence comes from Balaenoptera acutorostrata, assembly GCF_949987535.1. Taxonomy (NCBI): domain Eukaryota; kingdom Metazoa; phylum Chordata; class Mammalia; order Artiodactyla; family Balaenopteridae; genus Balaenoptera; species Balaenoptera acutorostrata. The sequence continues at coordinate 144,093,104 of NC_080068.1, read as the reverse complement.
TGGACGGGGCTCGGCCGACAGCGCAGATACAGACGCTAACAGAAAACCAAGAGCCTCGTGTCAGTTTCCACCCACATCTGCAGAATTCTGCAAAGGAGATTTCAAGCCAGTGGCTCAAGGAAACTGGTCATGAGCAGGGCTGCTGATACACTGTCTCATCGCTCCCTGGACGAGGGGCTGGCATCTCCCCGCCCCTGGGGCTGCCGTCCCCGGCAGGCGGTGGGGGAAGCAGGAGCGAGCCCCAGTCCGTTAGCAGCTGCAACCTTCCCAGCCTCCCTGGCCGGGGGGGCCCCCCACAGCTTCGGCGGGCAGCTTTCACGCAAATCTCCCCCCTTGAACGAGCTCGTTCACGCTAAAGTGAGAGTGACCGATAGCTCTTTCTCCCCCCGGAAAGTCCTGGCATCTTAAGGCAGAGGTGGGTGAACCAGTCTCGTCTACATCTCTGTCCCAAGAGGGAAAGTGGGTGGAGGCTGGGGTGGGGGCTGGAGGGGCCTCCCTGCCTGGGTGGTCTGGGTCCCCAGACCTGCTCCTCCAAGAGCTGTGTGGGCTCTGGGCCTAGTGATCCAACAGGCGTTCACTGAGTCCCCGCTGTGTGCTGAGCTCTGCACACCAGGAGCCCCACCCCGGACCAGGGGCCTGGCCCTGCCCCCACCGGAGCGCTGCGCTGGCCCCCAGGAGGCAGAGAGGGCCCGGGGGGAGCTACCCCAGCACGCGGAGGGGACGCTGGAGGCCGGATGGTCTCTCCACGGCCGGGGCGGGGCACCAATGCTCACTCTACCGCGGTTTGGATGCCCGGCACCAAAATCGGCACGGACGCTGCGGGCCCTCCCCCGCGGCCCCCGCCCTTCACCCGACCCCGCCTCCCCATGCGGCCCCCCGCACCGTCCCCACACGGTGCCCAAGGCTGGACCGCCAGCCGCAGCCCAAGCCTCCCGAATCCCAGGCGGGGGTCCCGCAGCCGGCCGCGCCGGCCACGTAGGGGTGTGGGCACAGGGGCTGACCCCCCCCTGCCCTGGCCCTTCTCGCAGCCTCAGCTTGCCGGTGACTAGCGGGGAGGGGAGCGCCGGGGCGGGGGCGGGGGTCCCAGCCCTCCTTGACAGTCAGACAAAGCCCCGGGGACGACCTCAGTGCGGGAGGAGGTGGCGGCACCTTTCTAACGCTGGAGCAGGTCCCACACTTGGGTGCGAGGTGCGGGTTACGCAGAAACCCAACAGCTAGAGAGAGCTTTCTAGAACAGCGTCCACGGGGTGCCCGCACAGGAGGAGACGGGGTCTGCCTGCACCCCGGCCTGTGGACGGTGGACAGGGGCTGGCCCGGGCCTGCCCTGGCCTCTGCCTGCCGCAGCTCTGCCCGGTCCCTCCGTCCACGGCCCCCCGGTCCTCCTCCCTCCCTGACGTAATACCCACCCCGACCCTGTAGGAGATGAAGGTGCTCAGATTTCTCTGCAGGCCCGCGGTGCGGGAGGCGGGGCGGGCGGCGACTTGGAGTGAGGGGCTGCGACGTCCCTACCTTCGGGCCTTTGCACCTGCCGTTCTTCCTGGCGCTGAATTCCCGAACCGCCTCCTACTTGCTCCCAACCCAGGGTCTTTCTAGACAGGTTTTCCTGGGACTCCTTGTGCGCACTGGTGGCCCCTGTGATCAAAACCCTTCTCAGCATTCACCACCTTGGCTGCATCCGTTTACGCTACCTCATACGTGATGGAAACGATGTCCATTTAAACAGTACGTAAATTAAAGCTTATCTCTAAAACTTCATTTTGAAATAATTTTAGGTTTACAGAAGAGTCACGCAGGTAGTCCAAGGGCTCCTGAACGCCAGTGGCCACCATCACCCCGTGTTAACCCTGGTACGTTCATCAAAGCGAAAATAACCTACACTGTGCTGTCAGCCAAACCGCAGGCTGTATTCAGATGTCACCACTTTTTCCACTAATGTCCTTTTTCTGTTCCAGGATCCAATCCAGGGTACCATGTTGCATTTAGACTAAAGTCAATTTTTTAAAAGAGAAAAATACCTTTTAAACTTGAAATAAAACTATGGGAAAAATTATGAAATTTAATGAAAAACTAAAAAACACCTAAGTAAAGAAAGATACTTGTCATGTTTATGGATGGGGAGACTCCGTAATGTAATGTCTGTTCTCCACAAACTGAGTCACAGATCTGTGCATTCGCACTCAGACTCTCAAGAGCTAGAAAGGAAATTCTGTGACAATTGGCAAGTGAAGAGTGTTGCATAAAGAAATGCGAAGGCCCCTGGTCAGGAGACACCGCAGGGAGACGCAGAGGAGGTGAACCCGCCAGGGGCTGCCATGCGTGGGACACAGCGTGCAGTTCTGCAGGGGAGGGAGGCAGAGTGACTGAGTGGACAGACTGCCTGCAGACACACAGACACGGGGCTCGGACACGTGGCCAGTGACAGGAGGGGCCTCAGAACCCTGGAGAAGAGAGCCATATTTCCCTGGGGTGATTGAGCCCTTTGTGGGAAGCATGAAACTAGACTCTCACGTAACGCCACAAATTTTTATTGATTATCAATCTGAATATGAACCCTAAATAAAGTGGGCAAAGAAAAACAGCCCTCACCACCCGCCGTCCCATCACCCAGCTTTATGGTCCTACATAGCCCGTCTCGTTACCTGAAGTGACACTATATGCTTGCTGGCTTCTTTGTGTCAGTCTCTGCCAACAGAAGGTAAGCGCCTTGAGAGCAGGGACCCTGACCAGCGCATGGCTGTCCTCCCAACACCTGCAACAGTGCCTGGCACATAGTAGGTGCTCAGTGAATATTTGGCAAATAATGAGTTTTAAACATTTAACAGCTATGTATTATGTACTCAGCCACAAACAAAACCTTAGCAAACCCTTCAGCTAACATCATAGTCTGTGGTGAAATACTTAACACTTTCCTCAACTCAGTAACGAGCAAAGGATGCTCCCAATCCCCTTGTACTGGAGAGTCTGGCCATTGCACTGAGACAAGAAAAGAAACAGAAGGCATGAAGATTGAAAAGGAAGAAGTAAAACTGTCTTTGTTAACAAACAACATATCATCTGTGCAGAAAAGTCGAAGGAATCTATAAAACCACTACTAGAACAAATAAGTGAATCTAGCAAGGTCACGAGATTAATAGACAACAAACAAATGGATTGTTATATATTAGCAGCTAACAATTGGAAGATGAAATTTAAAAACAATTCCAGGGCTTCGCTGGTGGCACAGTGGTTGAGAGTCTGCCTGCCAATGCAGGGGATGTGGGTTCGATCCCTGGTCTGGGAGGATCCCACAAGCCGTGGAGTGGCGGGGCCTGTGCGCCACAACTATGCTCTGGAGCCTGAGAGCCACAACTGCTGAGGCCCACGTGCCTGGAGCCCGTGCTTTGCAGCGGGAGAGGCGACCGCAATGAGTGGTCCCCGCTTGCCACAACTAGAGGGGGCCCGCGCATAGCAGCGAAGACCCAACGCAGCCAAAAATAAATAAATAACTAAATAAATTTATTAAAAAGAAAAGTAATAAAAACAATTCCATTAGCAATGCTGACAAAAACATAAAAATCTATGACTATATTGTTAATAGATGTGCAAGCCTGTTTTACCTAAGACTATAGAATTGTTGAGAGAAATTTGAAACGACCTAAACGAATAGAGAGATTCACCATGTTCATGGGCTCCACATTGCTATGAGATCAGTTTTCCCGAGACTGATCTATGGATTCAGTGCAATCCCAAACAAAATGCAAATAGGCTTTTTTGAACAAATTTACCAGCTGATTCTAAAGTTTATATGGAAATGGCAAAAGACCTAGAATAGACAAAATAATTTTGCAAAAGGAGAACAACTTTAGAGGACTTACCCTGCTTGCTTCCAAGGTCTACTATAATCCAGACAGTATGGTACTGACAGGAGAATTGACATGTGGACCCAGGGAATGGAATAGACAGTCCAGAAATAGACCCACCCATATATGGTCAAGTGAGTTTTTGACAAAGTTGCAAAGATTGTTCAGTGAAGAAAGGATAGTCTTTTCACAAGCGGCACTAAAACAATGAGATATTCCTACGCAAACGCACAAACAAACTCAAAAATGTCTTCCTTAACCTCACACCTTATACAAAGCTCAGTAATAGACCTAATGGAAAAGCTAAAATTATAAAACTTCTAGAAGAAAGCATAAAAGAAAAATCTTTGTGACCTTGACCTAGGCAAAGATTCCTTACATAGGTGACAAAAAGCATGAGCCTTAAAAGAAAAACTGATAAATTGGACTTCATCAACAAAAAACTTTTGTTCTTCAAAAGACACTGTTAAAAAAAAAAAAGGCAAGACTGTGAGAATATATTTGCAGACCATACGTCTGATAAACTCTGATATCCAGAATACATAACGAACTCTTACAACTCAAGGACAAGAACACAAACCACCTGATTTTAAAAACAGAAGATCTGAACAGACATTTTACCAGAGAAGAGATACAGATGGCAAGTAAGAACCTGAAAAGACGTGTCTCCTCTTACAGAAAGCTGATCAACACGCTCGGTCATGAGGGTGCAAACTGAACTCACAAAGCAAGACCACCAGGCGCCCACACGAGTGTCTGCGATAAGAAAGACCAAGCACAGCACGTGCTGGGAAGCCGGGGAGGACCCAGGACCCTCGCCCGCGGCCGGACGGACGGCGGGGGTGTAGCCGCTTGGGACGACAGTTTGACGGTTTCCTATAATTAAACGTGCACCTCCACCGCAATCCCACTCCTCGGCATCTACCCAGAGGCATGGAGACGCAGTGGGAACGGCCTGTGCAGCCCAATCTGTAAGAGCCCAAAAGAGAGGCCCCTCAATGCCCGTCAGGAGGTGAACGGACACACGAAGGCTGGTCTGTCCACCCGAGGGCACTGATGCTCTCGGCAGTGTAGAAGAATCTCAAAACCTTTACGCTGAGTGAAAAAAGCCAGGCACAAATTCTATGATTTCACTTAATGTAAACAGAAGTGCAAATCAGTGTATGGTGACCGCAAACACGTCAGGGTTGCCTGGGGCCCAGGGCAGGTGGGGGGCTGCGGGTTGCCAAGGGGCCGTGCCAACAGTCAGAACCCAGGGAAACGCACTTTACCCAGGCAGTGCTCACCCGGCGTCAATCACATCACAGCCAAACTGATCTAAAACCCTAACAAACGAGCAATGAGAGATGTTATACAGGCCATCTTCCCCAGTCATCACCCGGTCAAATCACAAATAATGAAAAGATGACCAAACCCATAACTTTACAAGTTTGAGTTTTAGAAACATGTCCCTAATTAACCCTTAAGTTGAAGGGGAAATAAAAACTGAAATTGTAAAAACTCTAGAAAGCAAAGAAAAATAAGCACTTTCTGTCTAAACTTAGGATCCATGGCTAAAACTGTTTTTGGAGGAAAAATTATAGCCTTTAATTTTGAAGAAGAAAAAGAGAAAGTTTAGGAACTTCATTGTTACCTTTAAAAAATTGTTTTGGAGGGTCTACTGAATTTCATAAGGAGAAAAATTAAGGGGTATTATACTATAAAAGGAGATATCAAATCCTCTCTCTCTCCGCACCCACCTCTTTTGCCGGTGACATGATCATATACCTAAAAAACTCATGACACTCCAGTGAAAACCAACCAGAACCAATGATGGAATGTGGCAGAATGACTAAGTGCAATATTTATAGATAAATATTAATTTTTAAAATTTGCCTCATACTATCAGTAACAAGCTAGAAACATAAATGGAAACAATGGTCCATTTACAATGATTATAAATGTAGAAAATAGGAATACGTTTAACAAAGAGACCTATGGCACGTGCATGTAGAAAATATCACCTCCTTAAATGTGACGGCTTTGCACAGACTCCTGAGGTTCCTGATGGGCTGGCTCAGTGTCATGAGGATTCCAGTTCCTCCAGAGTTAATACATGATTGTACGCAACCTGGGTTACGCTTCCAATGGAAACTCCAACAATTCTTTTTTCTTTTTTGGGGGTTTAGATAAAGTTAGGGTTCACGTGGCAGAATAAATGTCAGAGGAGATCTGATCCAGGTGCCTTACGGATGGGAAATGGCATCCCTGCTGTGGGTCCCGGAAACACCTGGAGAGTAACAGTGAGAAGGTCACTGACTGGAGATTTTTTTTTTTTAATTTTAAAAAAAATTCATTTTATTTATTTATTTTTAGCTGCGTTGGGTCTTCATTGCTGCGTGCGGGGTTTCTCTAGTTGCAGCAATTGGGGGCTATTCTTTGTTGCGGTGTGCAGGCTTCTCTTTGCAGTGGCTTCTCTTGTTGCAGAGCATGGGCTCTAGGTGCACGGGCTTCAGCAGTTGCCGCGTGCGGGCTCTAGAGCGCAGGCTCAGTAGTTGTGGCGCACGGGCTTAGTTGCTCCGCGGCATGTGGGATCTTCCCAGACCAGGGCTCGAACCCGTGTGCCCTGCACTGGCAGGTGGATTCTTAACCACTGCGCCACCGGAGAAGCCCTGGAGAGGTTTTAAATGCGGCCATGTCTCTTGCGGGGAGCCCAGGAAGTGCCCCCACAGTGTGGGCGGGGCCGTGCTCCCAGTGGGTTGGGCCGCAATCACGCTCAAGCGCATTCAGAATCCACTCACCCATCCAGCCCGCCGGCCCCTCCCTACATCCATCCCAATAAACTACACCCGTCCCTGGAGGAGCCCCTGCTGAGGCCGCTGACTTGGCCTGTTTGTTTCGGTTGCGGCCCCTGCAAATGGCTGGAGACGAGCTGACCTCTCGGGCCCAGGGCCACGCGGCCACGATGCCCCCATGTCAGGGAGCCCCAGGCGGCCGCGTGCGGGAGGCTCCGCCACACGCTCCGAGGGCCGAGTGCAGACAAGGAGGAAAAAAAACGCTGGGTACGTTTTTATGATTATCTAAAGACAGAAAACAGATTGGCAGGTTACAAACCAGGTTCATGCCAAACCTAGATCCTAAAAAAAAAGCCTGTGTTTTTTTCAGACTCATGGAATGTTCACAAAGAGCAATGAAATGTCCGTCCACACCATGAAGAGGTTCACCTCACAGTCATTATGATGGTCATTATTTAAAACACAGACAAACCAAAACCAACCCAGGGAACAAGTGTCGGCCAGGATGTGGAGAAACCGGAGGCCTGTGCACTGCTGGTGGGAACTTAAAATGGTGCAGCTGCGTGGAAAGCAGTATGGAGGTTCCTCAAAAAATTAAATATAGAATTACCATGGGATCCAGCAAATCCACTTTTGGGTATAAGCTCAAAAGAACCGAAAGCAGGAACACTGAGAGAATCGAAAGCAGATGCACGTGCCCCGTGCTCACAACAGCAGCCTCACAGTAACCCAAAGGTGGAAACAACCCAAACGCCCGCCGACAGATGACGGATAAACAAAGTGTGGCCCGGCCATACAATGGAATACTATGCAGCCTTTAAAAGGAATGCAATTCTGACACGTGCTACAATGCAGGTGAACTTTAAAAATATCATGCTAGGGGCTTCCCTGGTGGCGCAGCGGTTGAGAATCTGCCTGCTAATGCAGGGAACACGGGTTCGAGCCCTGGTCTGGGAAGATCCCACATGCCACGGAGCAACTGGGCCTGTGAGCCACAACTGCTGAGCCTGCGCATCTGGAGCCTGTGCCCCGCAACGGGAGGGGCCGCGATAGCGAGAGGCCCGCGCACCGCGAGGAAGAGTGGCCCCCGCTCGCCGCAACTAGAGAAAGCCCTCGCACGAAACAAAGACCCAACACAGCTAAATAAATAAATAAATAAATAAATAAAGTAGCTATTAAAAAATATATATATCATGCTAAATGAAACAAGCCAGATACAAAAGAACAAATACTGTACGATTCCACTTACACGAGGTCCCTAAAGTAGGCAAAATCAAAGAGACAGAAAGTAGATGGTGGGAGCCAGGGGTGGGGGAGTCAGTGCTTCATGGGGACAGAGTCTCAGTTTGGGAAGATTGAAAAGTTCTGGAAACGGATGTTGATGGCTGCACAGCAACGTGAAAGTACTTAATGCCACTGAACTGTACACTTAAGAATAGTTAAGGGACTTCCCTGGTGGTGCAGTGGTTAAGAACCCGCCTGCCAGTGCAGGGGACACGGGTTCGAGCCCTGGTCTGGGAAGATCCCACATGCCGCGGAGCAACTAGGCCCGTGCGCCACAACTACTGAGCCTGCGCTCTAGAGCCCGTGAGCCACAACTACTGAGCCCGCGCACCTAGAGCCTGTGCTCCACAACAAGAGAAGCCACGGCAATGAGAAGCCCGCGCATGGCAACAAAGAGTCGCCCCTGCTCACCGCAACTAGAGAAAGCCTGTGCACAGCAACAAAGACCCAATGCAGCCCCACTCCCCAAAAAATAGCTAAAACGGCAAGTTTTATGTCATGTACGTTTTATCACAATAAGAAAAGAGAAAATTTAAATCGATTTATAATACCATGTCTCACAAAAAAATGTCAGGCTGCAGAGACAACCTTAACATGTTTTCAAAGTAGGAATGAGACCGAGTGTCTGATGGTGTCAGGAAAGCAGACAGCACGAGAAACAGGGAAAACTGGGAACAAGAGCCCTCCTCCCAACCCTACAGACGTGAAGTTTCTCTTATGCGTTAGAAAACACGGGTGAAACTACAGTCACTGCATTTCTGGGAGCTTGAGTTCGATGCGATGCAAGATCTAATGAGATCTTCGGGGCAGCCAGCGCGCAAACCCCTGGGGCCGTAGGGCCTCACACCTGGGCTCCGGCCTGGGGGCGGGGGGCGGGGGGAGGGCGAGCTCAGCCTACAGCAAGGGCACCGCCCTAAGGAGGCGGAGCTTCAAACACCGCGGACGTGGACAGGCAGGCTGCTCGGGTCGAGGGGACGGGAAAAGGGCACAAAGATACGCGAATTCAGGAAAAAATGCGGGAGAATCAGCTGCATTAGACATTAGACGTTAGAGTGATCAAATAACACCTTTACACTCTATCCATACACTTGAAAACCTGTGTGAAGTAGATTTTCTAAAAAATGTTGTCAAAAACTCAGAACTGTGTCTAAGAATTCACAGATGCATTCTTTCAAACAGTCAAGAAACAGATAATTCCTACGATGTTTAGAATGTTCTTGGAAGGGAGGAAAAGAAGGAAATCCTCCTGGCTATTTCTGTGAAATCAGCACAAGAACGATGCCAAAACTCGGCTGGGGTGGGCCAGGCTCCCACGGAAACAGCAGTGCCAAATGCTAAGCCAGAGATGGGACTGAAGGTTGGCATTTCTTACAGAATTCTACAGAAAAGGTTCGTTTTAGGGAGGCAAAGGTGGCCCGATCAGAAAGCAGTTACGTGCCGACGCTGTCGGGCCCCCAGCCCGCCTGGTGCGGCAGGGGCCGTGCGCCTGTTCCCAGCCCCCGCCCAGGGTCCCGGCACGGCCTCTCCCGTCCTCTCCGGTGGAGGGTGCTGAGCTGACGGGCCGCCCCGCAGGCACGAGGGCAGGGCTGAAGCTCTCGTTGTCCCCGGCCTGCCTGGAACCCGCCTCAGGCGCCGTGGTCCACACACTTGACCATCCCAACGGCAGGCGTCCTCGGTAACACAGCCCATCTTAAAGCAGCTTAATGGAGGCGTAGCGGCCATACTATAAATCACGCAATTAGACAAACACGTACATCCAAGGAGCCATCACCACAGTCAGGATACCTGACACGTCCGTCCTCCCGAAGCTCCTGGTGGCCCCGTGTAATTCCTCCCACCAAACCACGTGCAGACGACCTCTGGTCTCCTCTCTGTGCCCCCAGGTCACTCCCCAGAATCTTATATAAACACAGTCACAGCACAGGCGGCCAGCGTGGGAAGGGGCCGGCTGCTCCCCGAGGTGATGCTTTGCTAAGTGCCCACCGCTCCTTCCCTTTAGGGCTGCGAGGCTGAGCACCGAGGGTGTGTCCAGTCACCGGTAACGGACACTGGGGAGCTTCCAGTTTGGTCTTTGTGGATAAAGCCGCACGGACAAGTCTTTGTGTGCGTGCCTGCTTCATTTGTCGCGGGGGGATACCCACGAGCGGACACGGAGTCGTATGGCAAACTGTTTTCCAAAGTAGCTGTACCATTTTAAACTCCCACCAGCGTGTACGGGGGCTCCCATTTCCCCGCGTTCCCGCCAACACGTGCGCCTAACTGTCCCTGAAGTTCTAACCACCGTGGGGGAGTGTGAAGCAGCCGCCGCATTTCTCTCCTGAACAGGGATGTGAAGCATCTTTTATGTGCTTAGTAGCTATTTTTATATCTTTTTTGATGGAATCCCTTTTCAAATCGTTTGCACACTTTCAAAAATGCACTTTTTATTTTGGAACAATCTTAGATTTACAGAAAAATTATGAAGAAAGACAGTACAGAGAGTTCCCCCGTGCCCCGCAAACACGTAACATTAGAGTAGCGCAACTGTCACAATCGAGGAGCCCACGTCAATAACGTTATTATTAACTGATTTCCATAGTGTCTGCCTGAGGTTCCCTCTCTGTTCTAGGATCCCATCCAGGGACCATATACGTCAGTCATCACATCTCCTTAGGCACCTCTGGGCTGCGACAATTTCTCAAACTTTCCTTGTTTTTGATGACCTGGCCAGCTTTAAGGAGTGCTTTTTGGGAATTTTGTATGTCTCTCAATTAGGATTTGTCTGATGTTTTTCTCTTGATTAGACTGGGTGATGGGTTTGGGGAGGAGGACCCCAGAGGATGCAGTGCCCTTCTCATCCCCTCCCATCCCATCTAGGTCATATTCTCGTTGTGACCTGCCACCTCGATCTCCCAATTTGAGCTGAGAGCTATAGTCCACCTCCTTGAGCCTCTGCCCATTTCTTTCTTTCTTTTTTTTTTTTTAAGTCATGTGCATGATATATATATATATATTTAATAGATTTGTTTTATTTATTTATTTACTTATTGGCTGTGTTGGGTCTTCGTTGCTGCGTGTGGGCTTCCCCTAGTTGCGGCGAGCGGGGGCTACCCTTCGTTGTGGTGCATGGGCTCCTCATTGCGATGTTTTCTCTTGTTGCGGAGCACGCGCCCTAGGCGCGCAGGCTTTAGTAGTTGTGGCTCGAGGGCTCTAGAGCACAGGCTCAGTAGTTGTGGTGCATGGGCTTAGTTGCTCCGTGGCATGTGGGATCTTCCCGGACCAGGGCTCGAACCCATGTCCCCTGCATTGGCAGGTGGATTCTTAACCACTGCACCACTAGGGAAGCCCCTTCTGCCCATTTCTTGATTGGGTTGTTGATCTTATTATTGAATGGTAATTGTTCTTTATATATTCTGGATACAAGTCCAATTTTATTAATCTTCTTAACTAACTTTTTTCATCCCCACCCCCCATTTCATTAATTTCTATTTTGATCTTTATTTCCTTTCTTCTACTTATTTTGGGTTTCATTTGATTTTCTTTTCCTAGTTTCAGATGTCAGAAGTTGAAGTTAAGGGACTTTCCTGGTGGTCCAGTGGCTGGGACTCCGCACTCCTAGTGCAGGGGGCCTGGGTTCAATCCTTGGTTGGGGAACTAGATCCCACATGCCACAACTAAGACCCGACGCAGCCAAATAAAATATAAATAAATAAATATTTTTTAAAAAAGAAGTTGAAGTTAATCATTTGAGACTTTTCTTCAGTTCTATTGAGGTGTTTAGTGATAAAAATTTCCCTCTAAACATGACTTTCCTGAATCCCACAAATTACCTTTTTTAAATTTCCATTCAGTTTACAGTAATTTCTAATTTCCCTCTTGATCCCTTCTTGGCCCCACGGGTTGTTTAGAAGTGTGCTGTTCAGTTTCCAAATACCTGGGGGGAGTTCCCAGGTATCTCTCTGTTATGTACTTCTTGTTTCATCCCAGTGTGGACAGAGAACACATTCTGAATGACTGGAATCTTTTACGTTTATCGAGACTGGTTTTGTGGCCAAGAGTAAGGTCCATCCTGGTAAGTGCCCTGTGAGCTGCCACCTGAAGCGCCTGTAGAAGCAGCCGGCCAGGTCAGCTGGCAGTTTGCTCGGGTCTGTGCACCCTTCTGAGCGTCACCGCCCGAACCTGCAGGTTGTCTGTTTCTCTTCTAAGTTCTACCGGTTTTTGCTCACATGTCTTGAAGCTCAGTTATTACTTGTAGAAATGGTCGGGACTGTGGTGTCCTCTTGATTAACTGGCTCCTTTTTCACTAGGACAGGGCCGTCTTCACCCTTGGTCACAGTCTTTGCTCTGAAATCTACTCTGTCTGACATTGGTGTGGCCCCTCTAGGCTTCTTTTGATTAATATTAACATGGCTTCTCTTTTCCATCTTTTTGCTTTTCCCTTATTTGTGTCTTTATATTTCACGTGGGTTTCTTATAGGCCTCATAAAGTTGGGTCTTGATTTTCTACCCAGTCCAACGTCTCTGCCTTTTACGAGAATGCTCCCAAGAGGAAGAGCAGAAAAAGCCACAGATCAGCAGACACCCCTGAGAATAAGAAGAAGGGACAACCTCGGCTGTGGGGAAAGTTATCCTCAGACTAAACATGGCTCTGATCCCACCTAACAAAGCTTAAAAACAAGACAGGAAAGAATCAAACTGTCTCTAAATAACCTGATCGCATACTGAACAAAGTGAGTATATTTAGGAAAACAAAAATATCCAGCAGTGACAGGGTGAACTAAGTCACAATGTGTGGCATCCAGGGAAAATTTTCCAGGCATGCAAAGAAGTGGGAAAACACAAACCATGACGAGGAAGCACTGACAGAGCTGACTATATAAATACGTATGGTGAAAACATCTAGAACATCAGAGTTAAATGGCAAATGACAAACATGGAATGGTAAATAACAGAAAATTCACCTAAAATGTATAAATCATAAATAATGGCAAATACTGGGTATTCAAAAATTTTGCTGAGTGAATGAAAGATGTTAAATCACACTGTTATCCCCAAAATGTAATTAAAAATGAGATCAACTTTATCCATCCAATCAGCAATAGTTTGACAAAACCCCATGTTGGGGAGCATGTGTGTGATCTGCGTGGTGGAGCCTGGCCGTGGCATATTTTAGCGAGATCTACTTAGAGGGCAGTTTGGAAACGTGTGGCAGAAGATTAGCCGTGCACATCCTTCTGCCATATTGTATTCATGTCAACAAAGATATCGCGTGCTATTGGTACCATGTATAAAATAGATAACTAATGAGGACCTACTGTATAGCTCAGGGAACTCTACTCAGTGCTCTTCGGTGACCTAAATGGGAAGGAAATCCAAAAAAGAGGGGATAAGGACTTCCCTGCTGGAGCAGTGACTAAGAATCCGCCTGCCAATGCAGGGGACACGGGTTCGATCCCAGGTCCAGGAAGATCCCACATGCCGCGGAGCAGCTGGGCCCGTGAGCCACAACTACTGAGCCTGCGCGTCTGGAGCCTGTGCTCTGCAACAAGAGAGGCCGCGATAGTGAGAGGCCCGCGCACCGCGATGAAGAGTGGCCCCCGCTTGCCGCAACTAGAGAAAGCCCTTGCACAGAAACGAAGACCCAACACAGCCATAAAAATAAATAAATAAATAAATAGACCCCAAAAAGTTAAAAAAAAAAAGATACGTACACTGTTTTTTTAGACATAATGCTATTGCACACTTAACAGACTACACTGTAGCGTAAACACATATTTTATTTGTACTGGGAGACCAAAAAATTCACACAACTCACTTCATTGTGATATTCTTTATTGCGGTGGTCTGCAACCAAACCCGCAATATCTCTGGGGTCTGCCTGCACTGGTCTTCCCAACACCCAGCGGGCTCACTCCAGCTAACCCTGTGCTCCATGTCCTAATTCCAGGAGGTCTAACAACTGACGGTACCGTGTTCTAGTTAAACATGCTGGATCGAACGCACGTGCTTATCTACACCGCTTTCCACAACCCCACTAAAACTGGAGCAAGGAAATGTAAAAGTATAATTCCACAAGGACAAACAGAACAGGAGAGGAGAGAACAAGGTAGCCGAGGTATCCAATTTGGGGAAATGGAGAGCAGACGTGCAGGCAGCACCCAAGCAAGAACGGGGGGAGAGGCCAAGCTGATGTGCTGGCAGAACCCAGGACGACTCTGGGATCAGAGGCGCTAGGCCCTGGGGGAGGTGGGGCGCGAGGGAGGGGCTGAGGTCCACATGAGGGGCACCTGCGCTCCACGCCCTGGGGACCAACCACCCAAGCGGCAAGGGGGAATCAAAAACCTGTTTCGCTGGAGAAACTGAACCAGAGCCCCTCCAGGGTCAGAGCAGTCTCAGGCACTGTGGGGGCAGAAGTGACGCATCCACCTGCAGACAGGGGTCAAGGGGATATTTGTTTCCCGAACTTGGGGACCTCGCCAAGCCCCCACCCACTGCCCTGCTCACGGAACCCGCCATCCAGCCACGCAGAATCTGTTTCTGGAGAAGTGCAGCCACGCCCCCCAACAAGACGGAAAGACGCTACCATCTGGGGCTCTCCAAACGTAAAAGCCAGCTTCCCACATGGTTCTCCCACAGGTAAGCCAGAAGTCCCCCACAGCACACAGGACCTCAGCCAGGCTTTCAGAACTCACCCAGAGAGCCCCCAGCAGGTAGATGGCACCCAGACGGGCAAGGGTGCTCAGAGGAGGCAGGACAAGGGCCAGGGGAACTCTTGAAAGGGAGGGCGCTCAGAAGGCATGGAGGAGATTTTGGAAGTTAAAAATGTAAATGCAGAAATGAAAATTCAGCTGAAGAGTTAGAAAATGAAAGTAAGGAAATATCCCAGAAAGTAGAACAGAAGATAAGGAGATGAACAACGGGAAAGAAAACACAAGGAAACAGAGAATCAGAGCAGAGTGGGCCGGAGCTGAGAGGGGCCGGTGAGGGACCAGCAAGGAGGCAGCCAGAGCCCTGTCCCCAGGCTGAGTAAGTGCACCCGAGGGGGATGAAAGAAGACCCACAGCAAGGTCCTGAGAGCCTGAAATTTCAAAATGCCAGGTCAAAGAGGAAACTGTAAAAGCCTCCAGAGAGAAAAGCAAACTGGTCATGTAAAAAGCACTGGAAGTGAGAAGAGCATGGGACTTAATAGCAGCTTTAGAACCTGCAAGACAACTGAAAAAAGGTTTCAAAATTCCCAGGAGGAAATGCTTTAAAATCTACAACTTTATACCCAGCCCAACTGGCAGTTATGCCCCGAGGCAGAATAGACTCCATGGCCCTCCCGCGCCCCCTCTGTTGGAAAGTTCCCAAAGGCCCTGCAGGAGAGGAGCAAGGAGAGGGGCCTCGTCCATGAGGCGGGGACAGCGCACAGTGCTGAGGGGGCAGAATGTGCCCGAGTCCCGGGCAGCAGCTCCAGCAGTTTGTCTGGGACCTTCAACCACGTGGCAATATCGTGAGGGGGTGGGGCTGCTGGAGCACGGGAAGAGTTAGAGAGAACACAGAACATCAGACAAACAGGAAACGAGATACGTGTTAACTCAGGGCAAACCACAGGTTCAGGAGGAAAGAGTGTCGTCAAGGCGCCTGTTGCCGAGGGGACATGGGGGGAGGGGAAGGAGGTCTCTCCCAGCTCAGGGCCCCCATCCATTCCAGGAAACTAGCAGAATGTCTGAGATGATCCACGAGCGCATTACTGAGGAACAGCGGGGACGTGTCCACAAGGACCGCTCCTTGCTGGCACTTTCCGTTCCAATGGGCTCCTGGGGTCTGGATTCGAATTATACCTGCAGCCCCGCCTCTGCCAGGAGGATGGGAGGAAGGTGGGCAAATATGTACAAACTGTTCCTGGAACTTGGAGTTAAGTCTGTACTGATTCTGTAGCTAATCATCCAAAGGGCGAGTTTCATCTAAACCTGTCTACACAACAGACGGAAACTTCCCTGAAACACGCACTGTTCAAAGAGCTGCTGTCAGGAAACAACGCTGTCCAGCGTTTTCTGTCTAAAGCTGTTTTAAACCACAGTCACCGTGGCAGGCTGATCCTCCTCCCCCAGCTTTGGAATAGCCAGCTGACCCCCAAACTAGTTCTAATAAATGGACAGCATAAAGAACTTTGCAGAGTCTTTTAAAATTAGAAATAGATCTGAAGTCATTTCTCCTGGAAAAAAATAATATTATTTCAAATAAGTAATGAGTGATTCTAGCAGATGAGTTTGAAAGCAATGCGGTGTCTCAATTTTCCATATCACTTCTTTATGCTTTTCTGTATTATTTCAATTCCCTACAATGAACATTTATTAGTTTCATGGTAGGAAAAAAACCCACTTTCATGTTAAAAAAGAAATGTGGATAAATACCTCAACAAATTGAATGCAAAGATAAAAATACATTTGTGTATTAAGAAAACATGGGCTGTAATACCAATCCTCCAGATCGAAATCACAAAGAACAGAGGTGGGTGTGGGTGAAGGCCGGACGGAGGAGCTCACAGAACTGCTGGAAGGACTTGGCAAGAGCTTGAAACACACAGCGTCGCTCCTGACAGCAACAATTAGAGCTTGAATAATATTTTCAAAGGGCGTGCAGGTTCCAAAACACTGCAGAAGGTTTTTAAAAAGAAAATTTAGTCCATGTATTAAGATTAAATAAGTGAAATAGCAAGGAAGCATTTTAAAAAGGTGAAAGTTAAGGTGACACAAGTTGGATCAGACGTTAATTGTGATGATACACATTCAACAGTTAGTGTTCTTGCAAAGCGAAACATAAAGCGACGCCCCTCAAAGTCGCCCACCCCGCTGCCCTGTGGAGGGTGCTTGGCCTGAGGGGCCTGTGGCCGGGGTCCGCGGGCACCGCCTGCCTGGCCTGCGTCAGACTCTCCTCGACACCCCGGGCCAAGGAGCAGCCAAACCTGCCTCGCCCCCGTCCACTGCCCATCATCCACTGCCCCGGGGCCCGGCTTCCGAATGCCTGCCTAGCCGCACTCCCACCCGCTGGCCAAGCTCCAAAGGAACCGGAGGAGGGCGAGTGGGCTTTCTGCCTCATCCTAGCCGGCAGACAGGGCCCACCCCCTCCTGAGTGTCTCTGCCCAGCCCTCGGGGACGGGAGGCACAAGGCACGGGCCCTGTCTCACCCTGCTGACCACCATGCTCTGGCCCCAGGCCTGGCGGCCTCGCCTCCTGAAGCTGGCCGAGGGGCACGGCCGGGGGGCTGGCCGGCTGGCTGGTCACGTGGAAGGTCCCCGCTCTAGTCTTGACTAAGTCAGACCCCGGCCTGCACTGCCCTCATCTTCTGCGGTGCTCCTCCTGCTTCTGTGGCCTTGGAAACCTCTCTTGCTGGTCTGGGGCACCGGTCCGATGTTCCACACCCGTCGGGGAGAGGCCCCAGGCCACCGCTGTCCCTGCCTGCTAAGCCGGGTGCCAGGTGGCGCGTCTGGTCTTGGCTTCAGGAGGGGACACATGGAGACAGAGGCGAGATGAAAATGCCGATTAGCGAGTCCAAACAGAACCAGGATCTGAGACAGATGGCGCGGCCGCCGGCTTCCTCGCGCCTGGACCCCAGCTCCCCTGCGCTCACCCGCTGCCCAGTCTGCCAGGGGAGGGGCACAGGGCCAGGGGGAGGGGCCCGGGCCCTGAGGCCACCTGAGGCGGGAGCAGAGGCTCGCGAGCTTCTGCCCCCCAGCAGCCCCTCCTAGCCACCTCCACGCAGGCCCAGTGCCAGGTGCACAGACCCCCTTGACCACAGCCCGATGCACAGCTGGGGTGGGACGGCGAGGCACGGGAGCACCGGGGTGTTACCGTGTGGGGACTCAGGGACCCGGCCGTGTCTGCTCCTGTGCAGGGCGGGCTCCGCCAGCAGGGTGTTGGCAGGCAGCAGCCTGTGGACCAGGCGCAGAGCAGACCCATTTCCAGAGGCTTCCTTCTGAAGGACGCTAAGCGCAAGATGGTCCTCGGCCCCAAGGACCCTCCAGGGCCTGAGGCTGGCAGTCTGCTGGGGCTCTGCCCTCACCTTCTGTTAAACTGTTTCTATTCTCCTTGCTTCCTCCTCCTGCCCGCAGCCCTTGCTCTTCTTCCTCTCCCAAGAGGCCCCCCACCTGTGGCCTTCCCGCCAGTTCTTGGGCCGCTGGGGGCCACAGGGTGAAGGCAGAGGCCTGGGGCTGAGGCGGCCTGGGGGGCACGCGATGGACAGCACCCTCTTGGTGAAGCCCACCTCCCAGCCCAGGAAGCAAAGCTCAGCACGCGGCTCTGACGTTTCCACTCGGACAAGGCCACGGCTTTCCCAGGGAGATGTTAGGGGCAGCCATTAGCACCGAAAGATGCAGAGCCGGGGCTGCTCCAGCCGGCTGCCCGACCCCAGCAGTGCTCGACCTTCCGAGTCGCAGTCTGCACTGGCACCCAGCACCCAGCACTAGCACTCAGAATCCAACCCACTGCACCCTCGTCACCCAACATGCAGCACCCTCAGAGCTCAGCGCATAGTACCCAGCACCCAGCACTCAACATGCTGCACTCAGCACCCAGCACCCAGCATTCAGCACCCAGCACTAGCACTCAATCCAACCCACAGCACCCTCAGAACTCAGCACAGAGCACCCAGCACTCAACATGCTGCACCCAGCACCCAGCACTAGCACCCAGAACCCAACCCTCAGTACCCTCAGCACACAACACGCAGCACCCTCAGAACTCAGAACGCAGCACGCAGCACCTGGCACTCAGTACCCAGTACCCTAAGCCTTCCGCTGGCCCCCAAGGAGGGGCCTGGCCTCAGACACGACAGTTCATGGTCTAGTCCAGGGGACCAAAAGGGACCCATAGGGTGGGACGGGGGCTCTCCCCAACCCTGCCGGGCTGCCCCCCTAAGAAGCAGCCAGAGGTCCTGACTGATCCCTGCAGGGGTGAGAGAAGCCGCATTCTACCCTGTCCAGGAGATGAGAACAGTGAGGGCAAAGCTGGAAAACAGTGATCTGTACAGAGCCCAAGCACAGGCAGGCCAGGAAGAGGCTCTGGAGGGACCCCAGCCAGAGTCCCCCGCCCTCCCCGCAGACAGGATCCGGGGGCTCTGAGCAGCCGACAGCCAACGGCAGGAGCCTCAGGAGGACCCCATTCTCCTCTCCTCTGCCACGTGGAGCAGGAGCCCCGAGGGGGGCCGCCCTAGGGAGGGGCTGCTCGGAGCTGCCAGGAGCCCCCTCCCCTGATCTGCTTTGACCTGGGTTTGGGTTCACGAGGCCAAGGTCTCTGAAACTTTGTCAGCATTGGGATTTGCCTGGACTTGATGCTGGCTCTGAGGTTTTCATTAAGTCCCCGCCTGCTCTGTAAAATGTCCCAGCATTAGATGCAGGGCGACCCGGAGCCAGCCTGGCAGCCTCCGATGTCAGCACAAGATTACTGAGAGCTCGTCACGCAGGAACTATTCAAACAAGCGCTTTAATCCCAACCAGAACTCCTCGCCAACCAAGGCAAAAAATAAAAGACTTCATGCGTTGAAGCGCATTATATGCAGTTTATTCCCTGGTTGGGGCTAAAGCATTTATAACTGAGTGGCGGCTGAATCACCAGGAGTGCCCTCTCCTGAGGGAAGGGCTGTCCAGGGCTTTGGGAGAAAAGGCAGTTTCTCCGAATTGCCCTTTCAGCCTCTACGAGACAAGGGGTAAGAAGCATCTTCACTGAGCCCCATGAAGTAAGCTAGCACTTTCTCAATCCAACATGGCATCTGGGAAGCCCATTCTGAATGAAAATTGGTATTTTATCTTCAAGTATTTGCCAGCCGCCTGTGGAGGAGGAGCCCGGCTCTCAAGGGTGAGCAGGGGAAGGAGGAGGCACCTCTGCCCTCTGAGAGCTCATGGTCTGGGGCTCCTGCACCTGGAAATCAAGGTTTCTCAAGCTGATGCACGCTGTGCTGCCTTGTTTGGAGGGTGATGTGCCTCCTTGGCCCTCACCTTCTTCCCAGACCTTCTTGCCCAAGACACAGCAATGGAAACCATCTACAAGATTCCATAGACACACTCGCCAAGCAGACAAAGGGATTGTCTCCTTCTTCCTCCCCTAAGTGTATACGTGACGCTGGAGCAGCAGCAGCCACTTTGTGACTGTGAGGAGCAAGCTGACTGCTCCACTAGGATGACAGGAGCACAACGAAAGCCAGAGCCAGGTCCCTGATGGCACCGCTGAGCAGCTGAGCCACTTCCTGACACCTCATCATGTGAAAAAAACAAACTTCGATTCAAAGCACTCTCTGTCTGGTTCTCTGTAATCTGAGTCAAAAGCATTTTCCCCAGTGCAGAATTCTCGAGTTTCCCCTCCCAATCTGCTCCTTTCCCTGCAGCACAGCTCAGCTTGTGATGCTCATCCTACCAGATGCCAGAGAACTGGCCTCGCCTGGCCAGTGTCCCAGCAGAGCAGCCCTGGGCATGTGGGAGGCCCCTGATAAACAGAGTGAACCCTGAAACAGACAGACAGGGCAGGGGAGCCTGTGGGACCAGCCCAGGCCTCAGGACCTGGGTCTGGGACAGGATGGGGACGCCTGGCCTCGCCCTCGATGTAGAGTCCCATGGGTGGACACTGGGGGCCGGGACAGGACTGCCTCTGCAGCCCTGACCTGAGGTCCTAGGAGACGAGGCAAGGGAGGGTCTGGGGAAGAGCCACGTCCGACCAGCAGAGACCTCAGGAGCCCCAGTTCTGGGCCCCCCAAGCAGCTGCAGACAGGCCTCAGCTGGGCGCTGTGGAGTTGGCAGCAGGGAAGGGGGGCTCCGGCGGCTGCACAGGAGAGGAAGGAGGCCCCCAACAGCCCAGGGGTGGGGGAGGTGCTGGCCCTGAGAGAGGGGCTCCTCTGCCCAGGGCTTCTGGCTCACAGAGGGGGCTCTCCCTCACGTGAGCCCCGAGGTGGGCGCTGCCCCCCTTCTCCTGGATCTGGTCCCCGTGGCCCCTAGACATCTGGGAACTGATCCCCACGAGACCCCCGAGGTGTCCCGGCCAAGAGCGCATAGCCCACCACCAGCAAGGTGTGGAGGCCCCCGGCCCAGGCTCTCCCGGGGGGGTGTCAGTAGAGCACTTTCCCTCCCTCCATGCAGGTCTGGGTGATAGAGCCCCTGCTGCCCGCACACGCGCAGACGTGCCGGCCTCAGGACAGCGGCGGGTCATTCCCTCGTCCTCCCCACGCACCAGGCACAGGCCCCCTGCCCTCCTGCTCCCCGAGAGAGGGCAGCCTCTCAGCTGAGCCCAGGCCAGCCTCCCTGCTCGCAGGATGGGCCCAGGGCCGACTCACCGCAGGACACCATCCACACTGACCGAGCCCCTGGATGTGGCCAGGGCAGACCTGAGCTCGGGGAGAAGACCCCTTAGGCTTGGGCACTGGGCTGCCTTCCAAGCCCGTCCCAGCCCCTACGGCCCCTGGACCTTTGCATGTACTGTGTCCCATTCTGTCTACTCCTCCTTGGAGCCCACCTCGGACATGCCCTCCTCCATGAAACCCTCCCCTACCCCTCACCAGCCCTGAGGACCTAAGCATGTTCCAGACACAAAACATGCCACACTGAGCAGAACAATGGGACAGACAGCCACGAACCGGGTCACTTGGGCCAAAATAGACACACTGCTCCTGATTTAGTCTGATGGGCGTCTACAGGGACCACGTTAACCTGACAACTGCCCACGCTCTTGTCCACGAGGTAAATATAGCTCCAGGGCCATTTGCCACTTCCTGGTCTTGGGGGAAAACAGTTTCTTCAAATTATACCCTTGAGGACCCTGAGTCCCAGATCTGTGCAGATGTGGCCGGAGGGCCTGGCCCTGGCTCAAGGCCACTTTGCCGCAGACAAGCTCCCAAGCCATCACGTGACTGTGCATCAGTGTTTTCTTCTCTTGGGGATGGAACGCTGGCTCATTTAAACGTGGGGGTGTGTTGATGGATCTCAGGAGGCCCAAGACCCGTCAAGTCCTCCAGGACGTTTCTCTCGGGGAGAACAAATTTGCCAATAGCTGCTCACTTTCCTCGACTACTTGGCCCCAGAAGAATGCTCCCTGGCCAGCCCTGAGGGCCCCCAGCTCCCTGGCCTCAGGGCAGACGCCAGCAGAGCCATGTCCCAGGGATCACGTCTTCTGAGTCTGAAGGAACCCAGGCGCCCTGTCAGTCCACGGAGAACTCAGGCCCTAAGAGCAGACACTCCAGGGGCCCCGCCCGGTCCCACGCGGGCTGCGTCGAGAGAGAGGGAGAGAGAGAGGTGGGCCCTGAGCAGAGCCCTCCAATGTCCACTCCAGGGGCCCAGAGGCCGGGCGTCTGCGCAGACCCTGCCATCTCACCTGTCCCTTCCTCTGTGGCCCACGCCACCCACCTGCTCTCAGAGGAACAGCTCGAAGCCGGGAGTCTGCGTGAAGTCACGATTTGGGGCCGCTGGCCTTGCTGAGACGTGACAGGGCAGGACAGCTGATGTGTCAGCACCTGAGTCCCACTGTTCACCACCCACAGCCGGGCCGCGGACAGCCCCCGCCCCCACGCCCGCAGCCTGCAGCCCACCTGCCGGCCCCTCCCAGCGGCCCTCCCCCGCCTGCCCGCACCGCCCCCGGCGGCCCCTTGTCACCACGACGTGACACCTCCGCATCAACCCCCCGTCCCTTCCCTCCAGCAGTAGGTGCCCCCGAGGTCCGTGCCTGCTCCCACGCGACCTGTGGTCCCCAGAGAGGTGGGCTCTGCGTCCGACCAGACAGGCCAGTGGAGGAGAGGGCCCTCAGCAGGGCCCCGCGGCGGCCACAGCGGCAGAGCCAGAAGCCCGCCGGCAGGGCAGGGGCCCCAGTACGGGCTTGCCCGGGGCCCAGCCCCGCCTCGTGGTGCCCGGATCGTGCCGACAAGCAGGACGGACGGGGCAGAGGCTGCCGGTGGAGCGGAGACCAGACGACTGAGGGAGTGAGAGGCGTGCGTGCCCTGGACAAGCCCCGTCAGCCCTCCCCGGAACGCTCAGCGCTCGAGGGCGCTGGAGGGGGGCTGAACACGTCAGGGCCAGACGGGTGGAGGCCAGAGGTGTGGAGGGCGTGCACCTGTCCACGGCCCTGCAGGTCCCAGGCAGGTCCCAGGCTGGGCTCCTCCTAAGAGCCCCAGAGTGGACAGGCTGGGCAGACACAGGCCTGCGTCTCGGGGGCTGTGGGCGCCCCGTCTGTCTGTCTGTGTGACACGGGATTCCTGAGTCCCGCAGCTGCTATCCCCGCCAGGCGGTCACCTGGAAACCTCTGCCCCAACAAAGGGCTTGCCTGAGATGCAGGGCCAGGCAGATGGCCCAGCTTAATTAGGGCACACAGAGTCTTGTCCCCAGCGCGGCAAGCAAGGCCTGCCCGGGGCTCCCTCCAGGCCCGTCTCTCCCCTCATGTCCGCTGTGAACCTTTCTCTGAGTGAGTGTGTGTGTGTGTGTGTGGATGTGCCTCTGCTTCTCGCCCTGACTCTATTTCTCAGTTTGTTTCTAATACATCCCTGTCTCTGTGTGCCTCTCTGTCTGCCTGTCTCTCTGTTTGTCTCTGTCTCTCTCTACCTGTCTGTCTCTCTATGTCTATGTCTGTCACTGTCTGTCTCCCTGTGTCTGTTTTTCTGTCTCTCTGTTTCTGTCTCTCTGTTTGTCTGTCTCTGTGTCTCTCTGTCTCCCTCTCTGTCTGTTTCTCCTTATCTGTCCCTCTGTCTATGTCTCTCTGTCTGTCTGTCTCTGTCTACATCTCTTTGTCTGTCTCTCTGTCTGCCTCTGTGTCCTGCATTTACACTTCCTGACCTGATTCCTCAGGTTCCCCAGTCTCCATCTCGGCCACCCCGTCTTTTCCATGGTGCTTTCCTTGGCTGTCCTGCTCTGAGCCTCTGATCCCCCAGCCGCCTTCCCTGCCTGACCCCCGCAGCCTGGCTCCTGCTGTCCCGCTCCCTCACCCATCTCCCTCCGGTCCCGTTTCCTCACATCTCTGTGTCTCCAGTGTCAGAGGCATTTCCCTTCGTCTTTTTCTCGGTCTGTCTCTGGCCGTATCCCCTCTGAGTTAGCCTGTCTCTGGACGGCATCCGGGGTTTGTCCCGCCCCTGTGTCCGGGGCTCTGGCCTGTCTCTCTTGGAATCATCTCTTGGTCTCCATCTGTCTCTCACCCACACTCATCCGGAGAGAACAAAATGACGCCCACCGGGGGAGAGAAAACACGGCAACAGAAAGCAAGGCCTCACCTGGAGCAGCGCCTGCCCCCAGCAGCACTGGGGTGCGAATGGGGTGGGAGTTGGGGGGAACGCCGGGTCTGGGGCCCCAGGGAGTAGCTCCTGCCCGAGAGGCCTCCGCTGGCGGCGCCCAGGCTCCCACATCGCTGGTGAAGCCGCCCTGTCACCGCCGCAGGAGAAACTTTGGGCTGACACGGAACAAAGGGAATCCAGGCTGGCAATTACCCAGCTAATTTCAGCTATGCAGACAGCGAAATCAGATATTTCAGTTTTCTTACAAGCCCACCTCGGGGCCTGAATTAGCCACCTAATTAATTACCTGTGACAGCCTGGGACTGGCTGGGTGCAGCCTGGGTCCCTCCTGGTGCCAGGATGCTGCTTGCCCCTGAATCACGTTCCAGTGACGTAACCATTATAATTAGACTCGACCTGCAGCCTATCCTTGACCACGAAGTCAGGAAATGTGGCCCTGGGCCAGGCCCAGACGTCTTTCCATTTAATTTGTGTTGAGTGGAAATGCAGTCACTCTCCAGGAGACAAGCCCACCCGTGGGGCTCCTGTCCTGGGCACGGTGGCACTGGTCCCTCTATCCTGCCCCTCGTTCCTAGCACGAGAGCCCCCATGGTGCCCCACCTCTGGTGAAAAGCTCTCCATCACTCCTGCCAAGAGGTGGCCTTGTCATGCATCACCCGACACGTGCCCGGCTGTGGAAGGCATCAGGTCAGGGTGTGACCCACAGAGGCCACGTATGGCCCCAGGGTGGTCCCGTCGCACAAGGAAGACATCTCTAATGGCAGAATCAGGCAGCGGCCGCTGGCTCCCATCACAGGGAGCTCCCAGAGCTGGCGCTGCACCAGGGGAGCCAGGGTGCACAGGGCCGGCCCCGTGGGCCAGGCTGACCAGGATGCAACTGTGCCAGTGCGGACCTCGATCCACTCCCCCGCCCACCTTCTGGGCCAGGGTCTCAGCTCACTGTCCTACATCATCTTCCTCTCCTGGGCCAGGCTCTCCGGCTGTGGTGATGGCCTTGACCCAAGGAGGCACAGGATTCCTTTCAAAAGCATCAGCAGGGTTGGAAGGGGGGTCCCCTCCCTCAACACACAAAGAGGCTGCACTGCCTTCACGGGGGCGGGGAGGTGGGGACGCAGGTGGGCACACACAAGCTACCCGGGGCCTCTTCTCTCGTCCCCTGTGCTCAGCCAGCCCCAGCTCCCTGTGCACGCCGGCGGCCCCTCCCTCGTGACACCACGAAGTCCTTGCTGGATGCCACAGGGCCAGCTCTGCTCCTTACCCTCACTCTGCCTGCTGTGGCCACTCTGCGGCCTCCTGCACCTCTGCTCCTCAGAAGCAAAGTCCCGTGGGGGGCCACCGGATCTGACCAGTGAGACTGACCCCTGGCGCCCCCTGGGGTGTGCTCCCGAGGCCGACGGAGGTGCCACTGCGCAGCACCATGTGGGGGGCTCCGCCCGGCCACAGCGCACTGGCCTGCCTCCTCCCCCACCCCCAAAGCTGGCCAAGGGGATTCAGGACGCACTGCCTTTGGCCCCTCCCTGTTCGTCCCCCCGCCCCACCTTCCATCCCCGGTCCAGAGGGAGCCTGCAGGTGTGATTGCAGGGGTTGTGTGGTGAAGTCCGACGGTGACCATGTGCTGCGTGAGACCCCGTGTGTCTGCGTGCTGCTGGGTGTGCAGGGTGCCCCCCTCTCCCTACCTCCCAGGGCCTGTTTCATCACGAACTCCATGGTGACAGCTTTGAGTTCTCAGCGGCTCCTCGGAGGGTCACAGCTCACATGCGAATGTGGCCAGGAGTTCTCTGCTTGGGGAGAGGACATGATCACAGGTCACCAGCGGGGCTGGGGGAGGGCTTCTTCCTTGTCCCCTCCCAACTTCCCCTAGGAGCAGGTCTGGGGTGTGAGAGAGCATCATTCGTGGTCCCCCCAACACCTGGAGGCTGGACCTCAGCATGGGACAGGCACCTGGGTCTGGGAAGGTCCCTGCAAAGCGGTCTCTCTGGGCCCCTGGGGTTTGTGAAGCCGGCGTCCGGCTGCTACCGCAGGGATGGGGGCGTGCAGCTCTGAAGGAGCCTGCCTTTGAGAAGCGGGGGCAGGCCCAGGGGCGTTTGGAGGTGACTGGCTCTGCTGCCTCTTTGGTGGAGCCCTGGGCCACAGGGGCGGGGACCCATCTAAAGGATGGGAAAGGTCAGTGTGGATGGGACCTGGGCGGGAGCTCCCTTTGGCTTCCGATGGAAGAGTCTTGGGAGACCAGGTTTCACCCAGGGGAGAGGCCAGCACCCACTGCCCCCTGCACACAGCAGAGACTGGGGTGGAAGGGAGAAACCGCAGGGGGCCCAGCCTTCGGGGAACAAATGAAATGGGGGGGCAGACCACCCCTCCACCTGCATCCGCATGGGTGGGGACCTCCAGGGTCCAGGCTAGCTGCAAGTCTGGTGAGGAGGTGCTTCCTGTAAAATCAGCAGCTGCAGTGCCCCCCCACCACACCCGTCTGGTGAGGTCTCTCCTGGAAGGGAAACCCAGGTCCCTAGAGATCCACTGTTTTATGGGGTTTTTTTTTTTTCCTTTTCAGATGAAGGAGACCCGCGTGTGTGCAGGCTGGGGAGGGGTGGGGGGCGGCGGGCGTCCCCCTGCCTCCCCGCAAAGCTCTGGCGCGCAGGGGCGCCTTTGCCGCAAAGCAGATTCTCTTCCAAACTTCTCCCCTGCCTCCTGGTGGGGAGGGAGTCTCAGGGCCCAGCCCTGAGAGGCCGGGGCGCTGCTGGAGCTCCCCCAGTGCTCCCACCGCCCCCCCCCCCCGCACGGCTCAGGGCTCCCGCGGCCGCCGCACCCCTTGGCTTTGCGGGCGAGCGAGTTGCCCGGCTCTGCCAAGCGGCCCTCAGGCGGGAGAGCGCCAGGAGAAAGAAAGAAAGAGACAGAGGACGAGGGAGGGGAAGGGGAGACGCGAGAAGCAGGAGACTCGGAGAAGGAGCAAGAACGAGGGAGGGCGCGGGCCGGGACCCCTGGGCCGCTTCAGCACCGCGCCGGCGGACAGCGCCCGCCGGGGGCCGACTGAGCGCCCAGCCCGGGCCGGGTAGGGGGCATCTGGGGCCGAGCGCCCGCCCTGCGGGTCCTGGGAAGGAGCTGCGCGCGGGGGCGCCGGTTACCTTCCTGGCGCTGGGGCCGGGGCGCGGGCGGGCGGTCAGCGGCAGAGCGCGCTCGGGCCGGCCGGGTCCATGTGGCGCCCCTGGAACTGCGGCGGCAGCTGAAGGGCACCGCGAGGAGGGCGCATCACATGTAGGCGCTCCCCGCCCCCCGCCCGCGTCCGAGCGTGACGAGGTGGGCGGGGCCGCGGCGGCTGGGCGGGCGCCCGCGGGAGGCGGGGACCGGAGGGGCGGAGCCGCGCCCCCCTTACCCTCCGAAACGCTGCCCCCGGGCCGGATTCGGGGGGGATCCCGGGGCGCGAGCTCGCGAGCCAGCGCGCACGACCCCGGCCCACCCCTCAGTCCAGAAGCCCAGATACTGCCCCCAGCCACCGCCACCCCCTCTGTGTGGACCGGGCGGGGGCCGCCCCCCCAACGGCTAGACAAGGTCCCGCACTCCCATCCGCTTCCGCCCGTGCGGGGCACCTAGCGTGCGGACGGATACGTGCGCAGCGCCAGTGAGCGAAGTCCTTTCCCGTCTAGCCGCTGTCGGGGGCAGCTGGGCGTCGCGGCTCTGGTCGCCATCCCACTCTCCGCCGACGCGCGCGGGAAGGGGTTCCCCGGCGCGGCCGGTGACAGCGGTCCCCACCGGGCCGAGTGCCCCTGAGCGCTGTCCTGGCCCCGGACCCCCGCCGTTCCCGGGCCTCCCGCACCGCTGGGCGTGAGAAGGGAGCCCCCAGACGCCAGAAAACGCATCCAACCGTTGGAGGAGAGCAGCCCGCAGACCACCGGGACCTATTTTACTGCGTAACAGAGTCGCAGAGAAGGAGCCACGCCGTTTCATTTTAGTGGGACAGAGGCCGAGAGACCCTCGCCCCCTCGGCCGGCGGCCCCGCGCCGGGCAGGGACGCGCAGAGGTCACTGCGGACCGGCCGCTCCGCTCCGTGTGCCCGCAGCCCCGCCCCCGCCGCGCCCGCCCCCTCCCCGAGGCCTCCGGGATTTCCTCTGCGGCGTTAACCGCGCTGCGGGGAGACCGGGGTCGCTGCAAGGTCGGCGGCTCGGCCTCCAGTCCCACCGCCCCTCCTGGGGTCGCAAGAGTGTTGTGGGAGGGGCCCGGGTCTCCGCTGGCCTCCTGGTTGGTGGGCGGACACCCCTGGTGGCCGCTGCGTTAGCTTTCACCCTCCCCTCTCAGCTGAGGCATCAGGACTCCCTGGGCCTGGGGTGGAAGGGGCAGATCCTGGAAACCCCACCCCGAGGGAGCACTCCTCACGCCGCTCCCCCAGGACAGTCGGCCTGAACTCCAGAGGGCGTGTCTGTTTCCCCCCATCTGCTTGGAGCCCGGGCTCCCAGCGCCCACCCCTCGCTGACCTCTGCAGGCCCAACTGTGCGCATTGGTGGCCCGGCAGGGCCCCCCAGCGGGCAGGAGTGAGGAAGGGGAGGGGGTGGAGGAGGCCAGCACAGCTTTCTGGGAGTTGGCAGGGGCACCGCCACTCTGCAGCTACTCTGGCCAGCGAGGGCCCTGCTGGCCGTGGGGGAGGCTCACATCCCAGGACGCACGGGGCTGCAGCCTCCCCGGACGCAGGGGCCGTGGGAGCTGGCCGCGGCTCTGTCCATTCCTCCTGCCAGCCGGCTCTGGGCAAGGAGGTGCAAGGTGGGTGCAGTGGGGCTGCTCAGACGGGGGGGCCTGGGGACCGAACGCGAGGCTCACCCTGAGGCTGCAGGGAGCGCCTCTTGCTAGCCCGCACTGGCCGACCCCAGGAGTGTGAGAAGCACGTGTTCATTGCACCTCTACCGCCACCCTTCACGTGACGTGGGTCGAAGCCCCAGGCCTTTTGCAGGTCTGGGGACAGGTGCTCTGTGGAGGGAGTGGTCGCCTGTTTCCAGGTGTCTGGGGGTCTGAGGGTCCAGCCTGAGCCCTCAGGGTCTGCTCAGCCTGGCCCTTCAGTGTCCTCAGAACCTGGGTGTGGACGCCGGAGGGAGAGGTGTGGGTCCAGGAAAGAGAAGCCCCTTCTCCCCACTGGAGCCTCTGCCCTCCGCCCCTACCACCACGTGGACCTGGGGGATGACCCACAGCTGAGTCCAGAGCAGCCCCATGACCCATGAGCCCAGCTGCCCTTACAAGCCACGGAGACACCCCGCTGACCTTGGGGCATCCAGGCTGGGTGTGACTGGGTGTGCACATCACCAGGACAGGAGTGTAGGGGTCCGTGCTCGGCCCACAGTTTCCATGACCCCAATGACCCTGTGACCCAGGCCTGTGCCACGTCGGAGGACAGAGGACAGAGGCCCTCCGCTGGCCTCGCTGCGTGGCCCTCCATCCCTCTTTCTCTTTCTCCTCCCCTCCTTCTCTCTCCCTGTGGGGTCACCATTCACAGGTCACCTGTGGGGTCATCACCTATCTTTCTGTCTCTGTGTCTCTGTTTCTGTCGTTACCTCTCTTAGACCCACCACACACATAGCTGCCTCTTCAGTTCTCACATTTGTCCAGGCCCTGGGCTGGGGTTGGGGGACCCAGCAGGGTCTGAGACCCTCCTATGGAGAAATAGACAAGGTTGGTGACAGTCCCAGGTCAGGATGACTGGCACTCTGGGAGAGGGAGGCCGGGCGGCTCTGGGACCTGAGGAGGGCTGGAGGGCGGGGGACCCCTCTGGGCAGGAGATGAGGGGAACTGCCCACCAGCCAGGCCAGCCCCCACGGCAGGGAGGCAACTCAGCCCACGGCCTCCGCCTGGCCTCGGGGCCACACCCCAGGTGGGCGCTCACGGCCCCGTGAGCACCCAGAAGAGGACCTGGGTTTCGGTGACCAGTGCCCAAGCCTGCAGCTGGCCAGAGAGGCAGGAGCTGAGCGGGAGACGTCCATAATGGCAAGAAAGGCCAAGCCAAGGGCACCCGTCAGCGTCAGCGGGCTGAAGACCCAGGAGGGTGTCGGGGTGGAGGAGGTGGGTGGCGGGAGGCCAGGCTGGCCAGCAGGTGCAGGGGGCTAGAGAGGGGGAGGGCGGTCAGCTTTGGGGCGTGTGTGTTTGGCCATGGCCACGTCTGGGCTGTGGGACCCTGGCTGGCCGGCAGGACAGGGATGGAGCCCTGAGCTCAGTGCTCTGCGGGCTCTTCGGATGCAGAAATGGGCCCCTGACGGCCAGGAACCCCTGACCCAAAGCAGGGTTATGCCGAAGACCAGGAGCACATGGCGCTAGGTGTGAGACGCCACCACCACCACCTCGAGTCCCCTCTGCAGCCCCCACGGGGTCACTCCAGGTGTCAGGAAGGGTAGGCGGCCGCCTTGCTCCAGCAACTCCCCCCCCAACCCCCCCCCCCCACCCCGAGCGTCCTGGAAGCCCCTGCCTGGCTCGCTGCACTCCCTCCAGGGAGGCCTGGCGCCTGCTGGTCCCCTCTATCCCGGGACGGCCCAGGCTCACTTCAAGTCCTTCTTCAGTCCTGGCATGGCGTCTGGCAAGGGGGTCGCAGACCCCCCAGGAAGGGCTGGGATGGGCTCTCGGCACACATGGGCTCACCAGCAACTTCAAATACAAACTTAATAATTTAACACGATGAATAATTCAGTCCCCAGCACCAGCACCATCTGTGTTGCCATTTTCCTGCTGGATTTCATCATTACTTGCCAGGTAATATAACACGTGAAAAGCAGAAGCAAAGCAAGCTGGAAAATCATCACTGCTGCTCCTCAGAGCTGGGCCAGAACACCTCGGCTGTGTGTGGAGGAGGCCCTGCGTGCTCCCCAACTCCAAGGCCCCTTCCCTGGCCACGTGGGCTCCTGAGGGTGGAGCTGCAGGTGCTGGCCCGGCCTGGGGTGGCCTGCTTGTTCCTCGGACTCCCGCCCCGTCCTGGGTCAGGGCTGTGTGTCGAGATGCACTCTTCCTCATCCCCACAGAGGCTGCTCCTCGAGTTCCAGACAAGGGGGCCCCTTGGTTGCCACCCGGGAACCCTGAGGACGCCCCGCTTCCTGAGGAGGTGGCCCAGGGTCTGGGCTCAGCGCGCAGTGGTGGCTCCTGTCCCCTGCACTTGCCCCTGCTCTCCCCGGACCCCAGGCCCCTGATCCTTCCACCCCTCCCCACGGGGAGAGTGTTGGAAAGGGGGAGCTGTGACTTCCAGAGCTGCTCGGAGAAGGGGCGACCACGAGGGGCCGTGGCTCCCATGCCCCCCCCCACTCCTGGCTGCTGCCTGGGGCCATCACCCGCCCCTGTGCGCCAAGGTGAAACTAGCAGGGTTCACAGGCCTGAAAGTGGGATTCTGCTTCTCACCGCTCTGCTGGGACGGTGGCAGCCGTGGCGGTGCAGGGCTGCACAGACGCACCAGGGTGGCCTGAGCAAGCGGAGGGCCTCGGTCACCAACAGGAGGCACGGGGGACAATGCGGGAGAGGCCATGCTTCTGAAGGCCTCTGCCTGGTGGGAGCCCAGGCCACCGGACGCCCTTGCCCCAGCCCCGGGGTCGGCTCGCCCAAGCCTCACGTCGGGGTCTCCATAGGCGAAAGGAAAGGGGTGTCCAGCGGAACAAGCGTCCATACCCAGGCTCTGGGCCCCTGACTCTCTGTCCAGCGGTCACTCCCTCTAACGCGTCGTGTGACCCTCCTGGGGAGAGTTCCCTGAGCTGCAGACCGGGTGTCCCTGCTCTGTGAGTGCCCCCCACCCATCAGCTCTGCCATCACCCCCATCCTACTCCAGAGGCCTCCTCCACCCGCCATGGGCTGCCCGGACCAGCCTCGGGGACCTTTCACAGGACACTCCGTCAGAGGCCTGGCTCAGGGCCCGGACAGAGGGCGGTTGGCCTGTGCAGGTACAGGACCGAGGGAGGGTCTAGGGCCCCCAGGGTGGGCACAGGGCTCCTGCTCGGGCCGAGCGAGGTCTGGGCTGTACCATCAGGCAGCTTCAGGTGGACGCAGTGCTCAGAGCTTCCTGCACCCCGTGTCCCTCGAGGCCCCGGGTTGGCTGCACTCTGTGTGGGTTGGGCCTGGACTCCCTCAGTCAGTGACCCGGATCCAGCAAGGACTGAGTTGGCGGACAACAGAGCTGGCCCTTGCGGGGAGTGGGCTTCAGGCTCAAGAAACCCTTCCCAGAAAGGCAGGTCGTAGAGAGAAGCCACCACCCAGGAGCGCCACCCCCCTGGCCGCCCCCCTCCCTCCGGTGGCAGCCAGAGTGAGGCCAGGCCTGTGTGGGGCCCGCTGGAGGGTTTCACGCCCAGGAGGCACGGGGAGATGCCTGTCTACCCAGTTGGGGAAGGGTCTTCCTTTGGTCCCGGGTCGTGGCCCTCTCCTGGCTGTGCTTGTGTCTGGGGGGCCTGGCAGCCCTGGTCAAGCATCGAGGGGTTGCGGGGAGGGGCGGGCGGCTGAATCCAGGCCCCGTTCCCCTAGGCCGAGCGTAGGGTGAGGCCCCAGGCCTGCCCCAGGGGGCAGGGAGGCCGCAGCAGCCAGGCCCGTGCAGGCCAGGGGACTGTCCAGCTGAAGAGGGCAGCATCCGGTGACTTCACAGCGGCAGCCTGGGGCGTCAGAAGCACCCCATCAGGCTGTCTGTTCTCTTTCCTCAGAAAGCCTGCGGCTAGTTCCTCGGCGCACCCGGAGCGGTCAGCCTGCAGCCCGGGAGGGGAGAGGAATCCGGGGGCCGGGCCGGCTTCTCTGGGTCACGTCCACCACCTCGGAGGGGCCAACGAGCTGATGCAGGACGGCGACCCCTCGTCCACTGCAGAGTCCAAGCCCCTGTTGTCCCCGTCACCACCCGGTCCACCGCCGGCCAGGGGGCTGTCCTGGCGCCGCGGGGGCCGCTGAGGAAGGCAGGCGAGGCGGCGCCTCTCAAAGCTTTTGCTCTCAGACGCCACGGGGTAAGCGCCACGCAGAGAATCAGAGACTCAAAACAGCGGAGCCGGAGAGACATGGAGCCTGTGAGCGCGGGTGGCCAAGCCGGGCCTCGGGCTGAGTGACCCAGTGTCCCACGCTCCAGGCAGCAGCCCTGCAGGCGGGAAGGAGGTCTTGAGCCAGGTGGGGGAGGGCTCGATCGCACCTCCCAGGGCCAGGCTGCCCCCCACCTGGCCCCGTACCCGAGGGTTCAGGAGGGCCTGCGTCCCACGCTGCCCCTTGGGGATGAGAAACACCCGGAAGGTGTGATTTCCACACCTGTGCTACAGGTGCGGCTGGCACGGCCCAGACGGGTGGGACCTGTGTCCACCTTACGCGGGTGGGAGCCCTGGAGGCCCCGGGGGCATCCCCCCCCCCAGGAGAAGGAAGAGGCTGGGTGAAAGATTCCATCCCTGAAGGATGAGGTAGTGCCAGGCATCACATCGGAATTACAGCATCGCATGCAGAAAAGGAAAAATGATGGAAATGGAAGGCGTCTCAGACCACAGGGAGGAGTTCCCCGCCCCCCGCCCCCAGAGGAGCCCAGGCGGTTGCTGAATAAAGACAACTGTCAGCGGGGGGCCGGGCTGCGCCTTTCCAGGCTGGTGCTTCTCGGGCCACATAAGCAGGGGCACCGGGGCGGATCACACATTCGGGGGGGGGGGGTGGGCTGCTCCCCCAGACGCCGTGGAAAAGGCGAGGGGGGGGGTCTCCCTTGATCCGGGTTGTGCCGTAGACGGTCGGCGCCTTGTCTTGGCCAGTGGGATGGCCTGGCAGCCTTGGGGCCGGCCCTGGGCCTGGTGCCTGGCGGGCTGTCTGCCCAGGCCTGGCTAAGGGTCTGGAACCACCTCCTCCCCTCCCCCGGGCATCGGGGAGCCAGCCCTCCTACCCCTCCTTCCTGTCCCGGGGGCCTGGGTGTGGAAGATTCTCTGACACAGGCCCTGCCCGAACCCGAGGTGGCCAGTGGACACAATCCCAGTTCAGGGCCAGGTGTCCTCCGTGAGAAGCAGGACCCTCCACCAGTGGCCCTTTAGCTGCCCAGTGCCCCGCCCTGTGCCCGGGCTCTGCCCGCCACACCTACGTACCCTCCCCCTGATGAGACTCCTGGAGGCCCCCAGCCCAAGTCCCCCCACGCGCTCACCCACAAGCAACACACCTGCTGGCCTTCTCATGCCACCCAAGGGGCCCCTCCTGCCCCCGTAACGTCCCCTTCCTGTCCCCCTCTCTCCTACCCCTCTCCTGATGTCGCTTTCTCCTCCTGACACCCCCCGCCAGGTTGCCCACGGGGGACCCCCAGGGGTGTCCCCGGACTCTGCTGGTTGGAGCAGGTCTATAAATGGCCACAGCTGTGTCCCTGCCCTCAGGCCAGCTGCTCCCCAGTCTGGCAGACCCAGGCCCGCCCCTCCCTGGTAGCCGTGTTCTAAAGGCTCCTGGGAAAGTCAAGGCTGGCCCCCGGGAGCAGGGGGAGGTTCTGACCCCAAAATTGGCCCGTGGGGCCTGAGGGGGTCTTCCTGGTCCTGAAACGTCGCTCTCAGGGACGAGGGTGCGTCCTGGGGGCACGAGG
This sequence comes from Balaenoptera acutorostrata, assembly GCF_949987535.1. Classification (NCBI taxonomy): domain Eukaryota; kingdom Metazoa; phylum Chordata; class Mammalia; order Artiodactyla; family Balaenopteridae; genus Balaenoptera; species Balaenoptera acutorostrata. The sequence continues at coordinate 144,058,497 of NC_080068.1, read as the reverse complement.
GCAGGTGGGTGAAGGCAGGTGGGGGGAGGGGGCAGCACATCCACGGCAGCCACAGAGACACAGATGTTTCTCCAAACCGTGGATGTCACCCAGCTCAGGACAGCTCTGCGTGCATGAGCCTTGAAAACCTCCTGCCAAATGAAAGCAGCACCCTCCCCGGCCCCAAACCTCTCCTTACTCTAGGGGTCCCCGCGCCCCCGCCCTGCCCAGGGGCTGCTGTCCTGCCCTCACACCAGGCCAGGAAGGGCCCTGCCCAGCGCAAGCAGGCAGGGCGACGTCAGGCCCCAGGGTTCCCTTCATATGAGACACTGTGCCCAGGTCTCATCCATCGCCCAGCAGCTACTCCGGCTGGACAGGGGCCGCATCTGTTAACAGAGAAAACAGCAGATGCGTGTGTCTGTCTGTGTCCTCTCTGTGCCCTCCTGGCAGCCGAGGGCCCCCCACTCCCACAGCCCGTCACTCTGGCACAGAGACCGCCACACTGGGGAGAGATCCGTCACAGCACCGCAGCCCGGACAGCCACCATCACCAAGGCAGGCCCGGGCTGGACCACCGGGCACAGGGCGGGGCTTGGCCGGCTCCTGGTGGGGCCCAGAGCACCTGGGGGCTGGGTGGCTGCAGAGCAAGGCGCCCGGGGATCTGCCCAACCCCTCTGGGGGTCTGAGCCGGCTTCGTACTGGACAGAGGGTCTCTCTTGGGCCAGGATTCCCACCCCCGCACTCCAGCTTGACCCCCCCACCCTGGGCAGAGACGCATCTCCCAGGATCGTTCACAGGCCTGGTGACCCAGAGCTGACCCGAGCTGGCCCGAGTCCCCTACACTCACCCCACGGTGCTGGGACAGGGTGATTCCTGAGGGTCTCTGTGGGGACCTGCACCTGCCAGGCTGCCTGGGGCTCGGCCCTGCAGGGAGCGGGCTTGGCCCCAAACTGGGCAGGAAGGGAGGCCTGGGTGGAACTGCCGCAGAGCAGGGTCCCACATCACTCCAGTGCCCCGCATGGCCTGAGGGGATCTAACCCTGGGTCCCCCCAAGGCAGAGCCTGGACCAGGGCCCAGAGCAGCAATTTGTTTCTGAGGACTCAGAAAGAGTGACCAGGGCAGGCGAGAGAGCCCATGGAGGTTCGAGGCCGAGCTGGCCGCTCCCCGGGAGCCTTCCTGGGCCTGCTCAGTGGGCGCCGGGAAATACTCACTGAGCGGATGAGTCCTTCCCACAAAGGGGCCTTTGCCGGGAATCCGGCGGGGGCGGGAGTTCAGTCCGTCTCCGGCGCTGGAGCCAAGCGCACGGGCCTCCTGCGCTTCCCACACTGCCCGAGGACCCCCAGCCCACGAAGGGGCCCCTGCGGCAGGGAGACGCGGAAGCTTCCTCAGACCCGCGCCGCCCTGGGGGGAGGGGACCGGCCCCCGGAGCCGCGAGAACCACGAGAACCACACAGCAAGGACCGCTGTCAGAGTGCTTCCTGACCACAGGGACACGGCTTGATGGTGAGGATTCACGGAGACACGGAACTCGATACCCTGGCCGGGACTCCAGGGAGGGGCGCGCTCACTGCCTCTGGGAGCAGGAGGGGAGGGGCGGGGGGCCGAGGGAGGTGGGCCGGAGGGATGTACTGCTGGGACCAGGGTCATGTCCCCGGGTGACACCAGTCACCCAGGCTGTCCGGCACGTGCTGGGTGGGGTCCTCTACGGAACAGGGGGCGGCCGGACTAGGGGGTCCTGGGGTAACTGATGGGTGGGCAGCACCGGGAGGCGCATACTGTGCTGGGTCCCTGGTCTGAGCCCGTCTCCAGACCCGACCTCTGCTGAGGAGCAAGCCCCCCCAGGACCAGGCCCGCTTCGAGTGGGGACGGGGTCGGCAGTGGCCCAGTGCAGGGTCAGGGTTAGGGTAGGGTCATCCCCTGGGCCCCGAGGGGCTCGCTGGAGGGGACACACGTGGCCCTTGGCGCAGCCCTGCTCGGGGTCTGGGGCCTGTAGGGTGGAGCCACCGGGGCCATCACCTCACCAAGACGGTAAATCAGCGCCGGCAGCGACGGCGCAGGGAGCGCCACACCAGAGACCTGGGGCGGGCGGGCCCTGCAGGACCTGCGAGGGCTTCTGGCCAGTGCCCCAGGGCCACCTGGCCCTGAGCCTGAGCAACTCTGAGGTGCAATCTTGGGCCTATTTAGGTCGTTCATTGTTTTTTGTTTTTTAATAAATTTATTTTTGGCTGCATTCGATCTTTGATGCTGCACGCGGGCTTTCTCTAGTTGCGGCAAGCAGGGGCTACTCTTCGTTGCGGTGCGCGGGCTTCTCATTGCGGTGGCTCCTCTTGTTGCGGAGCACGGCCTCCAGGCGTGCGGGCTCAGTAGTTGCGGCACGCGGGCTCGGTAGTTGTGGCGCACGGGCCCAGATGCTCCACGGCACGTGGGATCCTCCCGGACCAGGGCTCAAACCCGTGTCCCCTGCATCGGCAGGCAGATTCTTAACGACTGCGCCACCAGGGAAGTCCCATTGTTACTTAAAAGAGTATTCTTTGAAAAGAGGCCTCAGGCTGGGAAGAGCCGGGTTTAACCCTCCTGCCCACCCGCAGCAGCAGCCCCAACCCAGGTGGGTGGGTCACCTCAGTGAGGGGACAGTGCAGAGGTCCAGGCGGCCCTCGGCCTCCTCTCCTGCTCTCTGCTCAGACCCCCGGCTGGGGCGGGGTTGGGGAGCAGCCCTAGGGGCAGAGGCCGTAGGGTCCTGGGGCCTCAGGACACAAAGCCAGAGCCCCTTCCTCCTCTGAACTGTCAGGAGGTGCGGGCCCACCCTCTGCCAGACCAACGAGGTCACTGGAGGTGGAAGGCGCGGCTCCGAGCTTCAAGTCAGAGTGTTCAGCTAACCGCTGCCCTGTCTCCCAGGTGAGGCCTTGATGTGAGGATGGGCGCCTAGGAGCCCGGCACAGGGAGGGTCCTGACCCAGGTGACCCAACTCGCAAGCCCACCTGAGGGGCAGGTGGCGCCCTCTTGAATCCCTCACTTGGCATCACATCTGACTCAATAACTCACATTTTGGCTAAAGAGACCGCACAGAGTTCTCAGAGACCAGCCCACAGTGCTGACTGGGCTGAGGGGCAGCTTTGGCAGGGCCTGGCCAAGTCTGCTGTCACCACGGGGATGAGGGTCGAGGGCCGTCCGCCCCGTCTCCAGGGCCCGGCCGGCAGTGCCAGGCAGCCAGGAGTAGGACGAGCCCTGCGGACGGTGGACAGACCCGCAGGAGGCTGGGAACGTCACTTCCGACCAAAACCTTGAGTCATGTAACTGCTGTCGTTTGTCCTGACGAGTTGTCCCCCGGAGCACGGGGCAGCTGGGGATTCTCTAACAGGCCGTGACTCAAGGCCATTGCTTTTGCTTTGAATTCCCGGAACGAGAGAATCCAAAGCCCCCCACACCCTCCCGCTGTGAGGAGGAGGGACCCGGGGGACCCAGGGGGAGGGCCAGCTTCTGTGCACCTGCACCAAGACCATGTGCCTCTGCCACGCTGCAGTGACCGCAGGGCATGCCCAGCACCCGACGAGGGCCAGCCCCCAGACCCAAGCCGCAGCTCGTCTCATCAGTCCCCACACCTCCCGGCCTTCCTGCCTTCCTGTCACGCCCGACCACCCAGCCTGGGCTGCTGGCCGAGGCCAGACCGGGGGCCCGCAGGGGCTCAGGCCAGCAGCGGTGAGGAGCACAGCTTGCCGGGCGGGGGTCCCTGCGATTCATCTTCACGGTCAGAGCCAAGGTCAACCAGGTGACAGCAAAAGTGCAGGGAGGTGGTGTGCAGCCCCGGAGACGAGGGTCGTCAGAAAATAGTTTAATTATGTACAAGTGGTCACCAGGCTGATTATGAGGGGAGACGTGAACATTCACGAACAGATTCTGGAGGACAGCTGAGCAGCGCGATCTACCCAGTGGACACGCCACGGATAAAACAAATCACAGACTGTGACACGTGTGGGAGGAGTGCAAATCGTCACCTTTCCTTCAGGACCAGAAGAGAAAAAGAAAGAACTCGGAGGCTTTGGAATGCTTTCTCTTCCTGCGAAGGGAGTGGCGCTGGCTCTGGATCCGCTGAGCATGGCGGGCGCGACGTGATGCCAGCTGCGGCCGCGCCAGCCCATGCCACCCCGGCCCCCGCGCAGCCCTCCAGGCCAGCCAGCAGCTTCCAGCTCCATGAGCCGCACGTGCAGCCACGACCCGTGGGCTCAGAAGAGCGGCCGGGAGCCCTGGCTCTCGAACTCGGCCCAGGCGTCGTTGAGCTCCATGAAGATCATCCGGGCGTACTGCTCGTAGGGCTGCCCCCGGGCCTGCGGGCAGGCAGGACGGCGGTGGTGAGGGCCCGGCCCGCTCCCAGGATCCCGCCCCAGCCCTGGCGCGGAGCCCGCAGCCCGTGCCCACCTTGTCCGGGTGGACCACCAGCACGGCGCGGCGGTAGTGCTTCTTCACCTGCGCCGGCGTCACCAGGTCGGCCATGCCCACGGGCGTCCAGCGGCGCTCGTCGTCCCACAGCGCCGTGTGCAGCGTCGACAGCAGAGCGCGGATGTTCCTCTCCTTGCCCTCCGTCCAGTCCAGGAGCTGAGGAGACGCCACGCTGCTGAGGGCGCGCCAGGCCCCGGCCTCTACCCACCGAGTGGCCGGCGGTCGCCCCACCGAGCAGGGATCTGACTGTGAGATGTGCGGCCCCGGCGTGGACCCCCGCCCCAGGTTCTGCACTGACCCCACCCAGGCATGGCCAATTCCATTCCCTAGGTCTGGCCAGACGGGACACAGACTAGACGGTGCATGGAACCCAGGGACCCTTTCCTCAGTGGGACATTCACAGATGACCCGCCGTCACAGCCTTGCCCTGTCCATCCTGGGGTCCTTGTCACCCACGGGGTCTCTGCAGCCCACGCCCCCCGACCGGGGTCACACCTGGCTGGTCTCCAGAGGAGCAAGGAGCTTAACAAGCGTGAAGCCACACGTCCCAGCTACGTGGGGACAGTGGATCTTTCACCCCAAAACTTTAAGAGCAAATAAGTGTAGACGGAAACCACTGTCCCTGCAAGCGTGTCGGACAGAGGTCCTCGTGTGTGAGAGTCGGGGCCGCGTCGGCTGTGTCCCTCTCCCCACGCTCCTGCCCAGGGTGCCCCCCACCCTGCCCCGGCCCGAGCGCCCTGCACCTTCAGCTTGAGCGGGTCTGAGTCCCGCGCCTGGTCCTGCCTCCTCATCTCGGCGATCGTCCTCGGCCCCTTCCTGTCGGCCCGGGAGGAGAAGCCCTGGTTGGACAACAGGTCTTCGAAATCGTTCTCCGACACCCTTGGCTTTGGACCTGGAGGAGAGCAGAGGCTTCAGGGGCCGCGCTAAGTGCCCGCCCGACCGCCTGCCTGCTGCCTCTGCCGCATGGCCAGCTCGAGCACCCTCGGGGACAGCAGGACAGCCGAGAAGATGGGAAACGTCCAAAAGAGCTGCCCGAGGCAGGAGCGCACGAGTGCGGGCGGGGTCACGGCAGGCATCGGGACCACCACCCCCGTGACAAGCGAGGCAGCCAGGCCTGGGCTGACCACCCAGCTGCCCGGCCAGCAGAGGCCGAGAAGGTTCCCGGACAGCGTGGCCTGGCCCACTGGGGGCAAGAGGGTCACCCACAGACATGCGTCTGAAATCATTAACTTCCATCCAAACGGGCTCCCGCTGGGTCTCCTTAAACACCCTTTCCCGGGACTGGGCTCTGAACTGCACGAGGCAAAACGGGATTTCACCGCAACCGCTTCACGGCCAGCTCGAGAAACCACACAGGCGGCGGGAGAGGAAGAACTCACCGAAGCCGGGGGCACGGACCCCCCTCTCCTCCCGGCTGCCGATCACACTGAAGCTGGAGGTGTAGTTTGGCCGTGGCTGTACACTGGCTCTGGGGGTTGGCTTGGCCTGGGGGGGCCATGGGGTGCCCTGGGCTGGGGGCCGACTCATCTGCCAGGAGCCGCTGGCCTTGGGAGGGGGGACTGTTTTGGGACCGAAGCCCCCAGGAGCAGGTGCAGCGGGCGAGCCTGGGGAGACAGTTCACGTGGGGAGTGTCACTGACGGTACGCTGCCCCAGCGGGTACTCAGCCCTCGCGGGCAGAGGACACACCCTCGCGAAATGAATGTTTCAGGTCAGCCGCCAGGACGGGCGGCCTCTAGGTAGCCCACAGCTGGCCCGTCTGCAGGGGCTGGGCCGGGCGGGCTCCCCTCCGCACTCGCTCAAATGCAGGGCTGAGTCCAGGAAGCTCAAAACCAGCACCCGGAGCCCACAGGGCCCCCGACCAGCGCCATGCAGGCGGCTGCTCCGTGAACGCAGGCACATGGCGTGTCACGTGTGCCTGGTTCTGGGCCACTTCACATGCGCACAGATCCACACAAGCATTGGGTCAAGATGCCCCCGTTCTCTGTCCTGTGACCTTCACCTCAAGAACATTCTAGACGTGGAATCACAGGGCAGGCGGCCTTTGCGATGGGCTCTTCTCACTCAGGACCCGCCCACCTGCCCGCTTGTCGCCAGCAGCCTGGCAGGCGGACACGCCACAGAAGGACGCCGGTGGGTTCCAGTCTGTGGCGATTACCCACAGGGCAGCCCTGAGCGCTGCCGCGGACACTCCCTGCTCCGCCCACGCGCGCCTCTGGGATAGACGGCGGTTGTGGGTTCAGTTCTGTGAGGACCGACGCCCGCCTCGAGTAGCCGTCCTGCACGCCCGCCAGCTCTGCGCCCGGCGCTGCACCCCATCGAGGCCCCCCGCGCCTCCAGGGCCGCCAGTGACACTAGACCTCTCCCCAGGCTGCCGTTCTCTTCACCGCTCACCCGTTTTCAAGTTGGATGTGTTTTGCTCTGTTTTTACTGTTCTTACATATCCTAGATAGTTGTCAGATACGTGGTTCAAAGATATTTTTCCCACCCTGTAGCTTTTCATTCTGTTGAGAGTCTTTAGCAGGGCAAAAGATTTCTTTTTGCTCAAGTCCAATTTATCCATTTTCTGCTGACGGATCATGGTCCAGGTGACACTAAAGGCTACGTCCCCACCATTTTCTCTTTTCTTCTAAAGGCTTTATAAATCTATGGCCAATTCTGAGTAATGGTCATCTACCTGCTGTTTAAGGTGTGAAGTTCAGGGTGAGGCCACTTTCTTGCTGCCCCAGCACCGTCATGAATGGTTTTGCACCTCTGGCAAAAGTCAGTTGGTCTTACTGGTGTGGGGCTACTTCCAGGTCGGTGATCTACGTGTCTGTCCTGCCCACAGCACGCAGGCACGGAGGAGGCCGGAGGCCTCGTGGGCTGAGTCTTAACCATCCCACTTCGCGTGACTCTCCAAATGAAGTCTACAATGAGCTCGTCTGTGTCTGCAGGAACCCTCACTGGCACTTCTGGTGAGGACTGTGCTGATCCCATTGACCGCTGCAAGAGAACCTTCCCGATGTGGGTCGCCGGGCTGTGAGCGCGTCTGTTTACTGAGGTCTTCCCTGACTTCTTTCCCCGTTTGGTTTTGTAGCTTCAGGAGTCCTGTACGTGCTTTGTAAGAGTAATATGTTATATATTTCTTTTTTTCTTCTTTTGCAGGGATTGTAAACGGTGCTGTTCTAAATTTTGGGTTCCTTGTGCGTGTTGCTAGTGAACAGAAATACCCTTGGCGTCTGTTTGTTGATCCTGTGTCCTGAGACCCTCCTGAACTCACTCTGGGACCTGAAATGCTTTCATAGAACCCCTGAGATTTCCCACACAGACAGCACGTCGTCTGCACATGACAACACTGCCTGTGTCCCTTCTGTCCCTTTCTTGCCTGCCTGCAGCACCTGGGCCGACCCGGGGGAGTGTGTGGTCTTCTGAAATCCAGCGCAAGCCTGGCGGCAGGACTCTGCAGATGCTCCCTATCAAGTCCACGGGCTTCACGTTACTGGTTTGTTGAGTGTTTATCACAAGTAGGTGTTGAACTCCGGGGAATGCCTCTTCTGCACCATCGATGTGATCACGTGACTTCCCTTCCTAGGCCAGTTAACATTGTGTATACGTATATATATATATGTATATATATATAATTTTTTAAAAAATTATTTATTTATTTTGACTGCGTCGGGTCTTAGTTGCAGCACACGGAATCTTCTCTAGTTGTGGTGCTTGGGCTCCAGAGCATGTGGGCTCTCTAGTTGTGGCGTGTGGGCTTTCTAGTTGTGGCGCGTGGGCTCCAGAGCACGTGCGGGCTCAGCAGTTGTGGTGAGCGGGCTTAGTTGCCCCGCGGCACGTGGGATCTTAGTTGCCCGACCAGGGATTAAACCCACGTCCCCTGCATTGGATGGCAGATTCTTAACCACTGGGCCACCAGGGAAGTCCCAACATGTTGCATTCTGTTCATAGGTTTGGAGATGTTGAACCAGCCTTGCTTCCTGGAATAAACCCTACTTGGTTGTGGTGTGTGTGATTGGTTTTTTTTTTAATGATTTTTTTTTTGATGTGAACCATTTTTGAAGTCTCCATTGAATATGTTACAATATTGCTTCTTTGGACACGAGGCCTGTGGGATCTTAGCTCCCCGATCAGGGATCGAACCCTCACCCCCTGCATTGGAAGGCAAAGTCTTAACCACTGGACTGCCAGGGGAGTCCCCTGTGTGATTCTTTTTATACACTGATGAGCTTTTTGTGCTGACGACTGGCTTTGATTTTTGTGTCTGTGTTCATGAGGGATGCCGCCCTGTGGTCTGTAGTTTCCTTTTGTATCGTCTCCATCTGGTTTTGGTATCAGAGTAACACCAGATTCATAAAATCAACTGGAAAATATTTCCTCCTCTTCCTATTTCTTGGAAAAGACTGTGTGGAATTGGTATGAATTCTTTAAACATTTGGTACAATTCTCCAGTGAACCCAGATGGGACTGGAGATTTCCTTTATGGGAGGTTTCTAACTATGAATTCATTTTCTCTATGATTACAGACCCACTCAAACGCTCTACCTCACACGGGGCACATCTGAAGAACTTGTCCACCTCACCTCAGTCCCAGGACTGGTGCTGAAGCCTTAAGTCCATTTCCCTTCAGAGCCTTTGGGGTCTGTGGACATCTTGGGTTAACCTCTCTTTTTTAATCCATCTTAGCAGAGATTTGTCAACTTTACTGATCTTCTCAGAGAACTAACTTTTTGATCAACCCATTTTCTCTAGTTCTCATTTTCTATTTCATTGATTTGGGCTCTTTATCATTTCCTTCCATTTGCTTTGAGCTTATTTTGCTTTTCTTTTCAAACCTCTTCAGGTGATAACTCACAATACTGACGAGACGTTTCCTCTTTTCCAAACTACACGCTTAATGCTATGTGTTTCCCTCTTGGCACTGCTTTAGCTGCATAACCCAAGTTTAGATATGTCGTGTCTTCATTTTCATTCTCTTTGACACGCTGTTTTATTTTCCTTGAGACTTCCTAAATAACCCGTGTTATTTAAAACTGTGTCATTCAGGACTTCCCTGGTGGCGCAGTGGTTAAGAATCTGCCTGCCAATGCAGGGGACACGGGTTCAAGCCCTGGTCCAGGAAGATCCCACATGCCACGGAGCAACTAAGCCCATGTGCCACAACTACTGAGCCTGTGCTCTAGAGCCCACGAGCCACAACTACTGAGCCTGCGTGCCACAACTACTGAAGCCTGTGTGCCTAGAGCCTGTGCTCCACAACAAGAGAAGCCACCACAATAAGAAGTCCGCTCGCTGCAACCAGAGAAAAGCCCATGTGCAGCCATGAAGACCTAATGCAGCCAAAAATAAGTTAAAAAAAAAAAAAGTGTGTCAATTTCCAAGAGTTTGAAGATTTTTCAGTTATCTCGCTGTTACCAATTTCTAGTTTGATTCCATTTGATCACGGAATGATACGGTCTGTATGATTTCAGTTCTTTTAAGTTTGTTGACGACAGTTTATGGCCCAATACATGGCCTTTCTTGGTGGTTGCTTGGGTGCAGGAGGATGTGTGTCCTGCTGCTGTCGGGCACAGTGTCCTGTAAATATCCCACAGCTTTGCTGACTTTCTGTCTGGTGGCTCTATCTTTGTTGACAGAAGGGATGCTGAGGTCTCCAACTAGGATGTGAGTTTGTTTCTCCTTTCGGCTCCATCAGCTTCATGCAGGACTCTGTTTTCTGAGGGGGTGTGACGGAGGTCTGGGGTCACAGTGCAGAGCTGAGGGCTGGGCTCCATCCTGAGAACGGGCGCCCCGGATCCCGAGAAGTCCTTTTCACCACAGGCAGCCCCCGAGAGGCTCCGAGTGACCCCACACTGTGCTCAGACAGCCCAAGGTAGAGGCAGAAAGCCCAGGACAAACCCAAACTTCCAGGAATGCTCTCAGGGAGATACCGAAACCTGAAATGCCAGGAAGCGTCTGGGGAGATGTTATTTTCACCTAAAATTCCACATGCCTCCCGACTGCCAAGGGACGAGAGGCACTCCTGGCCTCCAAACAATTAACGTCCCTAAAAGTTTTCTCAGAAAAGTTACTGGCAGTGAATTCTGCTCCCTGGGGAGCGGGGCAGGCACTCTCCACGCTCCTGTGCTGAGACTGCTCCCAGATGGCCCCCCAAACACCGCTATGCCCACGGAGGGCTAGACCCCAGCACCAGTTTTGGCAATTCCTGGTGTTATCTTGGTAACAAGCTCCTGGGATGAAGCAGATTGGGCCTTTCCTGGTGTCGCTGTGCCCTGGGCCTTGGTGGACAGGGTGAGGCCCCACCTCGGGTAGGCGGACACAACACCCCAGAGAGAGGCCTGGTGCTTTCCACGTGCCCGACACGGCCCTCAGGTTACCTTGGAGGCCGGAACTGAGGTCGCCGAGGTCCGCAAATGGGTCCTGGCTCTGAGACTTGGTCTGGCTGGCTGGGGGGCCAGGAGGGGCCGGCTGGCCTCCAGGAGAGACGAAGGGGCCTGGAGGAGGGCAGGGGCATTAGACCCAGCACACTGGAGTAGATGTGGCCTCTGCCCTCCCATCTCACGCTCCTGAAGGCCTTGCTCAGCGTGGTCACTGCACCTGGGACGTGGCCACACTCGCAGCCCGAGCTGCCCACACGGCTCCGTGTGGGAGGTCACCTGACAGCTCGTATAAACTGTCCTGGGTTTGTCCTACCACCTCCCGGAATCCACCTAAAGTGTGAGTGCACTTTACGACATCCATTCATTCTAAGTACGAGGTACTGAAACGTCTAAGTAAATCACTGTCCTGCTCCTAATTCCCGTGTCATTCAAGAGTCAACTGTAAGGTCATTACAAACGATGGCAACTCATATATAAAGAGCTCTTACGAGTTAATACAAAAAAGGTGAATTTCCCGTGCAAAAAAATGATTAGAAAATGTGAAACAGTTCTCAAAAGAAATATAACCAAAAACATACAAAATAATAAACAACCTCACGCATAATGAAGAAAAGCAAATTGAAAGAACTGACAGCCTATCAAACTGGCAGAGTAGTATGTTTACAGTTACAGCCCATAAATTAACAAACAGGACTTAAGAGAGAAGCATGTCACAGGCGTCACAAACACCACTGCCTTTGAAAGCAAACCACTACCAGAAACTTCCCCACGGGACAGAATCCCGACGTATGGAAAGAAGGACAGACATGACAAAAGTGAGACGCCAGAAGCACTCTTGTCCCCACAGACAGGGGACAGACCAGGATAGACTGCAGCCTCTCAAGGGCCCTGCAGGGCACAAGGAAGCGCTAAGGAACATTCTGGGTGAAAAGTTCAGAACAAGCCGAATGAGCGCCCACAGGAGCCGCGCGAAGGGACTCGGGACAGTGGCAGGAGGCCCGGACAGAGTGCCCCTGGGGCGCTGCTCCTGCCTCCTCCTCTTCTGGGGGCCGGGGTCACAGTTACGCCACGTGCTGTACCTTCTGCAGCTGGTGCAGGGGCCGGGGCCTCAGCCCAGGCGTCCCATCCTCCCAGCAGGTCCGGGTGGCTGGTAGAGGCTGTCATCTTGCTGGGCTCCGCTGGCAGGTCAGCTGGGAAGACAGCAGCGCTATCAGCTGTGTCCCCGGTGGGGGCGGGCACATGGCCTTCACATGGCCTCCTGGGGGCCCTAGGGGACAGGCTGGCCGCAAGCCCCATCTGCGGCAGCCTCGGGGGTGCCCTCCGTACCGCCCTCCACGTGTGGGCAGGAGGCACACCTGACGGCCGCCTGTGCGGGAGGCGGGGGGCCGAGGTGCTGGGCAGCAGCCCCTGCGGCGCTCCTGGCCTAGCGAGGACCCAGGCAGGGCTGTGCTCACGCACCTCTGGGGCCTCCAACCGGCCTCCCTCCGCACGGGCGGAGGACACATCACACGGTCACCGCACTGACCAAGTGGATGCAGGGGGTCAGCAAGAGGAGAAGCCCACAGGGCGATGCTGAGACTAGCGCCCGCAGTCCCTCATCTGAAAGGGTCGTCAGAGAGGTCTCCTCCCGCCATGGCTGGCCACACGCCGGTGCCCCAGAGCCTGCCTTCCCACCTCCCCTGAAACCCAGCAGGGCATACAGAGTGGACACTGGCTGCGTCCCCTTTCTGGGGGAGGGAGGATCGCACTGCCCATCTCCCCCGGCCCTGTGGTCCCATCCCCAGTGTGGAGACCGCACTTACCCAGATGCAGGAAGTCGGTGCCGCGGGCCAGGGGTGGAGCGCTGTGGGTGGCAGGGAAGGATGCAGGCAGGGTGGCTGGAGAGTCCGAATTAAGAAATTCGCCAAAGAGGTCGGGCTGGGAGTGGGGCTGGGTGTCCGGGTCAGATGGCAGGAGAGGGTCAAACGGGTCCGCTGTGGCAGGACACCAGGAAGCAGGCGGACGTGAGTGCAGGCACCACAGCGCACGCCCTCAGCCCAGAGGATCGGCTCCGGGACGGCCCTCCCACGACCCCATGGCCCCGAGAGGGAGGGGCAAGGCGCTGACCCCCGCCTGTCTCAGGAGGTCCTCTGGGGGCTTGTGGTCTCCCTGAGCGGCAGACTGCCGTGACCTCTGGGCCCACTCCTGCCGGCGGCACCTACCGGCCGGGACCGTGGTCCGTGCGCTCGGGGCAGAGGCTGGGCTGGTGAAGAGCAGGGCCGCGTCCCCACCGAGCAGACCGCCTGCGGCACCCTCTGGAGCAGCCGCCGGGGCCCCCAGGAGGCGGCTGAGCAGGTCCGCGTTGCTGGGGGGGCCCCCGCGGGCCTGCGTGGGGGGCGCCGGCCCTGCCTCGGAGTGCAGCCCCAGGAGGTCCACACCGTCCTCCTGTGGCAGGTCCGGGCCCGGCGTGTCCTCGTCGGCCACGTCCCCGCTCTCAGCCGAGAGCGTCGGGGCTTCCTCGTCAGACGGCTCGCTCACACGTCCGTCCTCGGCCGCGGCAGACGGACCCTCCTCGGCAAGGTGACCCTCTGGGTCTGTCGTGCAGTCCCCGTCCTCTGAAAAGAAAACAAGGGTGGGGCGGCTGCGGCTCAGTGCGAGGGATCGGCACGCGGAGGCCCGGGGGCAGTGCCAGGCCCGCCTACCCACCCCGCCAGTCCAGCGTGTGCAGAAAGCGGTCGGCGTTCTCGTTGCCGTGCGGGGAGTCCAACTCCGGGGGCTCGGCGTCCGCAGGCCCGGCCTCGGCGTCATACTGCGCAGAGGAGCCCGGCTGCCTGGGGAGCTCTGGTTTTCCTGCAGGAGGGGGATGTCAGGCCACCCGGCCCAGGGCAGCAGCCGGTGTGGGGCTCCGGGGCCCAGGCCCAGAGCCAGGAAGGGCTCACCACCGCCAGAAACCCACACGACAACCAACCATCAGTGAATGGATCCCAGCGTCGCCCAGACGCTGCCCCGGGACACGTGGGCACACGCGTACACCGGAAAGCATACATGCACGCACACACGTGCACACACACTATTCAGGGACACTTAGCTGTCCTCACATAAGAAAACAGAAAAAAATGCAAACCAAGAACATGAAGAAAATTGTTATGTGGCAAAGGAAGTCCCAAGTCCCACCCACCAGCGTGCTTCTGATGCTACTTTCAGTGAATGCTATGAAATAAGCCGACACAACCCTGCTGAATCGGGGCGGTGGGGGGAGGAGGGGGTTGGCCAGGAACAAACTCTGCTGTGAGGCGGCCCCGCCACCTGGTCCCAATCGAAGCCTCGACTTCTTCCAGGTTATGTTCAAAGTTGACACATGTCCAGAAAATGCACCCCCCCGAAACAGCGAGTGACTCAAACCTGACCCTCCCGGGGGTCCCAGCCCCGCCCCATGACGACCCCGGCAGGACCACGTGGCTTGGGATCCAAAAACAGACACTGGGCCACCTGCAGGCATGCCCAGAAAACAAGGGTCTCACCAAATTTAGACAGAATGTCTTGCTGCTCCTCCCGGCTGGAAAACAGGATCTTGGGGTTCAGCCCCCGCATGCTCGCACTCTCCCAGGGTGGGGCCTCGTGGCCGGGCCTATCTCTGGGTTCCACCTCCACCTCCAGGTTCACTTGAAATAAATCGGGATATTTCTCCTGAATGTCACAAGCGTCCAGGTCATACCTGCATTTGGGAGGCGAGATGCAGGTTAGGCACGACCATGGGCACTTCGGGTATCACCCCAATGTTCACTGGGAAACGAGTGCGGGGCAGGGCCGCGTGCTCCACAGGCAACCCGGCCCCTGCACTTCATGCTCGGGACGTTCAAGCCGCCACTGAGCAAATGGTCAGAGGGACCTGCAGGGGTCTGTGCGCAGTGGGGCCCATCCACACCCGCAGAGCAGGACCCCCGCTCCTCTGTCAGGGGAGCGCTCAGCCTTCACTCCTCAGGTTCTGGAGTTCAAATCAGGTCCTCAGAGCTTAAATGCACGTTCCCATAAAAACGATGCCAGCCATGCTGGCAAAACCCCCCAACTATTAGCAGATGCCCACAAACCAGTGCCTCTGGAATCTGGCTGCAGGGGTGGAGAGGCACCAACCTGTTCCCACTGGGTGGGACGGGGAGAGAGGCCACCTGGGGCGGCGGCCGGGGGGCCCGGGCCCGGGCGGGACACTGGTGACAGGGCAGCCCCCCGGCGGTGACTGCGGCTGCCATGTCACTGACCTGCCCTCGTCCTGCGGCCCCGCACCTTTCGAGGGAACCCTGCGATCACCTCGATCACCTCTGCTGACGGCATCGATAAACCCTAGTTCCTCAGCTAGACAACAGGCTCCCAGCCGCTCTTATGTTATGCTAACGTCTGTTTGCACTACTTACTGCTTTGTGCCTCTAAGAAGAGTAAAGCAACAAAAAGAAAAACACAAAAAAGAACGCTGGGGCCCTGAAGGCCTGAGGAGTCGAGGGAGGGGCCCTGCCGTCCTCCGCAATGTCCAAGAAGGGCCTCCAGGCAGAGGAGGGGCCGCAGGAGTGGTCAGGGGTGGTGGTGAGGCCACGGCAAATTTTGGTTCTTACTTCCCTGGATTCAACAAAATGGGACGAGCGAGCACGCGCGACCCCAAATCCTTCCCACTCCTCACGGACACGGCCGCCTCTGCGCAAGGAGGGGAATGAGGGGTCTCTGCAGGGGCGAGGCCGGGCCCATGTGGGCGCAGGGACAGTGGCCGCACTGCCGTGTGGCCCTCTCAGGCTCCCGGCCCAGAGGCCGCCACGGGCTTCCTTCCGGAGCAGGCCAGGTGCCCACTAGACGACGACGACACAGGCGACGGCTCAGCCGGGCGGGAACAGCTGGCACGGGGGCCGCAGGTGGAAAGCTGCTGGCAAAGGGGATCCGGTGGCCAGCGAGGGCCCGGGGAGGGGCCCATCCACGAGGAGCGGAGGCCCAGAAGCAAAGCAGGGAGAAGGCGTGCGGCCTCTACAAGCTCAGCTCCAGGGCAGCAGGGCCTCAGGGGCCACTCCGGGCATCATGCTGGTGGCCACCCACCCCCACCTCCCTGCCTGGCCCAGCCCCAGAGACAGCCCCCCCCAGGCTGGGGTCTGCCCACCCGCCCAGCAGGCCAGTGAGGAAACAATGAGGTCTGTGAGCAGAGGCGCAGCCCCGCTGCCCCCAAGGGCCCGGGGTCTCAGAGGGCAGAGGGCCAGGCCCCGCTCGGCAGGCCCTGAGGGGGAGCCTGCCACGCTTGGCCGGGAAACAAATGCATCGGCTTTCGTCCTGACTGTCACCCTGCCCACTCACACCCGCTCGGCACCCCCTCCGCACTCCCAGGAGGCACCCGAGGAGTTCCACAATTCTTCTGCCAAGTGTCCTCTTTCAACCACCCGCGGGGCACCCCTTGCCTTTCTCCTGTTAAACCAACGAGTCCACTTCTGGAGGCACGACACGCACAGCGAAGCACAAGCCTACGCACGCGCCCCAGGAAAGGTTATCCTCGTGTCAGCAGCCCGTTCAGAATAAAACACTGCCTCTTTCCAGACCCCAAGAAGGGCCACGCCCCCAGAGGCGGCCACTCCTCGGGCCTCCGGGTGGGGCCCCACGGGAGGCCCGAGCGGACGTAACAGGGTCACGGACATGACATCACAGCTCACTCTCCATCCGACTGCCGACGCCACGGGGGCCTCTTCTCAGTCTGGAGCCATCAAGCCTAAGGCCCTGGGTACGTGGCTAATGACGCCACGTGCACGTGGGAAGCGCTGAGGCAGGAGATCTTCAAAGTTCTCATCACAGGAAAACATCTAACTCCGCGTGGCTCCCACGGGGGCTTCCCCCCGTTTCCCTGCCCTCGCGGCTCTAACCTGCTTCCCTGGTGATGAGGGATGTGCAGAATGGCTCAGGTGCTTGCTGGCCGTGTGGATCAGCCAGTCAAGTCTCCTGCCTGCTTTTAATGGGTGTCTTTCTCTTTTCGTTCTGTGCTTCTCTATGTGTCCACATCTGACACACACGCTGCAAACATCTCGTCTGCCTGAAAACGTCTTTGATTGGCTTTCGCTTCTGAAGGATGACTTCACAGGGGACAGAATTTCAAGTTGGCAACGTTCTCCTCAGGCACTTCCTGAAGACGCCCCCGACTCCGGCTCCCACCCCTTGGTTAAAAGGCAGCTGCCGGTCTCCTTACTTTGAAGGCCCCTCCCCTGGGGGCTCTGAAATGGTCGTCTTCGGTTTTCAGCAATTTGCAACATGCTGAGGAAGGGGTTTCCTTCCTTTTTTTTTTTTAATTTTTTAATTTATTATTTATTTATTATTTTTATTTTTGGCTGTGTTGGGTCTTCGTTTCTGTGTGAGGGCTTTCTCCAGTTGCGGCGAGTGGGGGCCACTCTTCATCGCGGTGCGCGGGCCTCTCACTATCGCGGCCTCTCCTGTTGCGGAGCACAGGCTCCAGACGCGCAGGCTCAGCAGTTGTGGCTCACGGGCCCAGCCACTCTGCGGCATGTGGGATCCTCCCAGACCAGGGCTCGAACCTGTGTCCCCTGCACCGGCAGGCAGACTCTCAACCACTGCGCCACCAGGGAAGCCCCCTTCCTTCTTTTATATAAACTCCTGTTTGCCGTTTTCAGAGTTTTTGATTCTATGGTTTGATGTTTTTCATCAGCGTAAGGAAATTTTTGGCCAGTGATTTTTCCAACATTGTTTCTGTTGTGTCCTCTTCTCCTTGGACTCCAACAAAGGCACGCCTGACCGTTTCCCAGCCCCCAACATCCCTGCGACCCCCTCTGTATCCATCTCTCTCTCACCATTGCTCCTGTGTCTACTCTGCTACCGGGCACACGGCTCAATTCTCAGTTCTAGCTGTGACGCTTCTCAGTCCGAGAGTCACACCTGCCTCCTTTTTACACATTCCAGCTCTGTGGTGAATTCCCCCTTGCACTTCCCTGAACACACGAGACAGTCGTCAATGCCGTCTCCCAGCTCCAGCATCAGGTTCACCTACGGGCCTCTCGCCCAGCTCTTCCGCTTGGTCTTCAGTCATCTGGTCTCTGAAGAGAAATGTCTGAGGACACAAGGACACCTGAAGCTCTGGGACTACCTTCCTCCAAAGGAGAAAATACCCGAAACCTTAAAGTGTGGCATTCCTCGTCTTTGTCACGTTGGCACGTAAAAAAAAAGCATGAGGTGCCAATGTGGAAAACACACTAAAAGACAAGAACACGGAGACTCTTAAAGGAGCAACAACGGGCAGAAACACAGACGTGCCCACAGCCCACGACGCTGACGCTGTGAGGGCGGCTGGGCGGCTCTCCCTGAGCCCTTACCACGGGCAGCCCTGGCACGGCACTGCCCTGTGTGAGCCCTCCCGGGACCCCGGGTGTCAGAGCTCACGGCCCTCCCGGGACCCCGGGCGTCAGAGCTCACGGCCCTCCCGGGACCCCGGGCGTCAGAGCTCACAGCCCTCCCGGGACCCGGGGCGTCAGAGCTCAGGGCCCTCCCGGGACCCCGGGCGTCAGAGCTCACGGCCCACCCGGGACCCCGGGGGTCAGAGCTCACGGCCCTCCCGGGACCCCGGGCGTCAGAGCTCACGGCCCTCCCGGGACCCCGGGCGTCAGAGCTCACGGCCCTCCCGGGACCCCGGGCGTCAGAGCTCACGGCCCTCCCGGGACCCCGGGCGTCAGAGCTCAGCACTCCCGGGACCCTGGAGGTCAGAGCTCAGCGCTCCCGGGACCCCGGGCGTCAGAACTCACGGCCCTCCCGGGACCCCGGCCAGTATCAATCATGCTGCACTTGTCTGCACACCAGCCACGGCTGGGGGTGCTTTTGCACCGCGACCCCTCTCGTCCGCCCCCCTCAGTGTGACGCCAACATACTTTGCAAATTTCACAGTAGCTGCATTCCGAGGCACAAACCCTGTGTGGAACTGGATCTGGAACATCTTCATGGACGCCATCTGCAGGGAGAAAGCGAACAGAAGGTCCTCAGGCCAGGAGCGCGATGCCAGGCCCTTCACGGGTGACCAGCTGAGAGCCCCACGCCGGGCTCCAGGGCCGGGGACACACAGAGGCTGGGGCAGCGCCCTCCCCAACAAGTGGCTCCTTGGGCCCGTGGGGAGGCCCCAGGGCCACAGCCGGGCAGGCTCTGGCTGCAGTCCCCTCTGCCCCTGCCACACAGGTGGGGACACAGAGCTCTCACTGCGCTTAGAGAACCAAGCTCGCCCACGAGCCCGGGGCCGCCCGGCGCCCGCTCACCTTAGCCTGCAGCCTTCCTCCCAGGGTGGACCTCGCGTGATAGATGATGATAAGCACGTCGCCCTGGACCGTTATGCCCAGGGGAATGACCGCTTTGCCGTCCTCGATTTTAAAATCCCTGGAGAACAGAACCAAGAAAAGCAGTGAACTTGGGTACGAGGTGCACCGTTCTGATGAACTGCGACCCACAGCGCCAGTTTCTTCTTGCCTCGCGGGTTTTTCTGCCAAATGACGTCAGGCGTGGGGGGAGGATGGTCCAGGAGAGGACTTCCAAGGAGCCACCCAGCACGAAGACCCCGAGAACTCCCCCACAGGCCCCACCGGCCCCGCCTCCATGCCCCCCACCCAGCCGCAGCCCCAGAGCACAATTCCCTCCTCGACGGCCCCCAGAGCATGAGGCCGCGGGGCAAGGAAGGGCCTGAGCCCCGAGCCCACCTCAGCTTGTCGTACTCCTGGGACGTGGTGGTCATACGCTCATCCCCCACGTAGACCTCGCAGAAGGGCCGGCAGCCGCTCCGCTGCTTGCTGAACAGGGGCACAGGCGTCATGACCACGGCCCTCACCAGGATGGGCTTGCTGTGGGGTGTGATGGGCTCCTCTGCCACCATGTCGCACATGTACTCGATGTACCTGGAGGGCAGGAGGCACACCATGTCACACGCGTGTTCTGTGCAGGAAACGGGCGTCTCACGCGTGCTCCGTGCTCGGCCCACGCACCGCGTCACACACTTGCTCTGTGCAGCCCACACACCACACGCGTGCTCCATATGTGCCCACGTGCCACGACGCACCCGTGCTCCGTGGCTCTGGAGCCCATCAGGTCGTCAGTCTTTTTTCAATCACACGTAAGCATCTCATGCTATAAATTTCACTAAAAGCAACGTTCCAGTGTCATCTCATGAACCTTATGTTGTAATTTTCATTCAGTTCAAAATATCTTTAAATTTCCCTTGAGACTTCCTCTCTGACTCACGGGCTACTCATAGGTAGATTGTTTCACTTTGAGATATTTAAGGCTTTCCAAAGCCACCTTGCTATCACCGATTTCTGGGTTAATTCCACGATGGCCTGGGAACATATCTGGTATGATTTCTGTTCTTCCCCATCCGTTGTGGTTTAAGAGCCCGGAACATGACCCTTCTTCCCAAGGGCTCTGCATGCACGTTTCTGTCGTGGGTGCCCTCCGTGGCTCTGAAGCGACCTGCCGGCTTGTCCCACTGGTCACTGCCAGGGACGCTGTGACTGTCCACGTCCTGCTCTGTGGACTTGGAATCGGCTCCTCCGGCTCCCTTCGGGGATTCCATGGCTCCTCTCCGTGGTACCGCTGCAGGGCGTCCGTCTCCTGCACGGGTCTAACCCGTCTCCCGGGGAGCGGCAGGAGCTGTGACTGGCTTCAAACTGACAGCAGTCAACACTCCGTCTCGCCAGAGCACTCTGGCCGCTCCTGACAGCCGTGGTGGAGACGGCCGCGTGGCAGGAGACCCGGGCACCTCTCGCCGACAGCAAGAAGCCAGGACACCACGACCCACGTCCACAGCCCACAACCTGAGTGAGCTTGGAAGCAGATTCAAAACTGAAGGAGAAGGAGATGCCCCTGAGTCAAGGCTGAGCTGAGAAGGCAGCCTGGCGGGCGCCGAGCTGGACGCCTGACCCGCAGGGACGGAGGGCACAACACGGGTGTCTCAGCAGCGGAGCCTGTCGCACGTGCCCTGCACCCAACCCTCCTCCACCCCCGCCATCAGTGCTACGGTGCAGGCCCGCAGGCAGCGTGTGCTCGGCGAGGGGCCTGACACACAGGGGACACTGAACCGGCTTCCCGGCCAGCCGGCCACCTGCCTGCCTCTCCAGCCTCGGCTTCTCCTTCCTGATCTCCTGGGCCACCCGAGCACGTCCCAGGCCGCCGCTCGCATCCTCTGCTGACGTAATGACGGCCCTTGAGAAGAACCTTCACTGTTTGCACCTCCACTCCCGCTGCCCACCTTCCGGAGCTCCTGTGCGTAGCTCTCGGCAGTGTGAACGCCAGAAGCCAAAGTGGGTTTTCCGTGTGTGTATTTTGTTCTGAGTCCCACTCGGTGTCCTCTGAGCTTCCTGGGTTCGACGTCTGCCGTTAATTTGGGGAAATTCTCAGCAACGCCTCCTCCGTGCTCCCCCTTCCTGCTCCGTCTCCCCCGGGGGCCCCAGTGGTGCGTCTGTCAGACCATCTGAGATGGCCTGACGGGTGTTTCGGTGAATGACATCTACAGACCCCTCCGAGGTCGCGGCCCTCTCCGTTTGGGTCTTCCTTGCTCCTCCCCGCCCCCACCCCTGTCATCAGAGTCTTGAACGCACAGACTGGCGACCAGCGACTCCAAGCGTCCCGTCACGGTTCCGGGTCCCAAGCGAAGGCTGCTTCGTCCGTCTGTCCCCAGGAGATGACCTCGTGCCCCCTGAGCAGCGGCCTCCCTCTCTGACCTGTCCTGCAGGGCACAGACCACCCCCCGCCGAGTGCCCTGTGGGTGGGTGCCTGTCCCTCCTTGGATTGGGGGTGAGCCGATGGCTCCAGGATGGCTCTTCTCCAACAGGTTTGAAAAAGTCATGCATCTGAAGCGGGCGCCGCTCTTTTTTAAGCTGTTGGGGCGGGTGGGGGATGACACTCTCTACACCTGCACGTCTCCAAGGAAGCAGCCTGGGGTCTGCTGGGGGCCCCGGGGCCAGGCACACACCGGCAACAACGATACCCTCCTGGCTCTGACCCCCGACTCTGAGCGCTCCTGAGCGGTACCCCAAGCTGTTGGGGAACCCCGGACGTGCCCAGATTACGGGAAGGTGACCCGCTGAAAGGGTCGGCAGCCTGTCACCCATGCTCGGCGGCGCAGCCCTTGCTCGGCCACGCCTTCTGCATGATGGACAGGCCCGCCCCCGCCCCCCGAGCCACACGGAAGGAAGACACGACCGCGGGCCGGGCCGGCTGTCTCGGAGTACGCCCTGCCCCCGGGCAGCGAGCCATGGGGTGGGCCTCACAAGCAGGAGTGGGTCAACCACCCCACACCGCCATCAAGGCAGTGCAGCCACCCCGAGCGGGAGGAGTGACCACAGCGGCCCCTCACTGGCCTGGACGCCTTCCTGATCTCCCTGCCAGGGCAGGGGAGGGAGGCAGCAGGGCCGAGGAGGCCCCGGCTCTCCCCACTCCTGGGCCCTGTGTTGTTCACGCTAAGGCCCTCCCCACAGAGGAAGGAGGTGCTCCCCCAGTACCCGAGGGGAGTGAGCAACTCCTCGGGCCTCAGCGTGAGGCTCCCCTCTCGCTGCAAGGTGGGTGGAGGTGGGGAAGGTGGTCTGGGGGCAGGCAGTGGCCCCAGCGGGCAGGGGCCGGGCGGTGGCCAGCTGCAGCCCCGGGAAACCATCTCCTGTGAGTCGTCAGCAGAGACGGCCTAGAAGCTGTGCGTCTCACGGACCCTGACGTGGAGGACACACGGCGGTGCTGCCACACAGCTCCCAGACGCCACTTCCCCTCCCGAACGGAGCCACCAGGCCACGTGTGCAGGGGCGGCCCCAGCGCCAGCGAGCAAGTGACCTCATGCGCTAGGAAAGCTGGCGCCCAGGCGCCGGGCAGAGGCGCAGCCCCGCTGCTCGGGAGCCCCGACGGGGCAGACATGCGGCTGCCCCGACTGCGCACGCAGGCCCGCGCTCCACCCAACGCCGAGGTCCACACTCGCGTGAAACCCTGCCGTCTCCCAGCGCCCACAGCTACGACCTGGCCACGGTGACGCCGCACCCCGGCCCCACGGCGGACGCCATACCTTTTGTGGGACGGCCAGATGCCCGGCGGGCAGCGCTTCATGCTGAACATGTACACGGCGGCCTCCGCGGTGCTGAAGAGCCGGCAGAAGCACAGGAAAGAGCAGACGGCCACGGCAGACGCGGCCCTCCCGTCCTAGGACAGAGGCACGGGGCAGGCTCAGGCGGCACTCACTCCCCCAGGACAGTCAGGGCCTGCGCCTGCGGCCGGGGCTCATCAGGGGACTCAGGAAAGCCCACCTGATGAGGTGAGCATTCAGGGAGCGGAGAGAACACGGGCTCCGCAGCAGAACGCACAAGGCGGCCAAACACGTGCCGCTCTGTGTCAGGGTCCCCAGCCGACCTCCGCGCGCGGCACGCCCGTGCTCACCCTCACGAACCCTCTGCAGTGCCACCCCTGGTGTGACGGTCACCCACACCAGGACGGCAGTACTGACCTTCGAGGGCGGGTTCTGGCAGGTGCCCCACTGGGTGTGATACCCACAAACCCTCAGCCCCAGGATGGGCTCAGAGACGGGGTCCCAGGAGGCAGGCTGGCCTCTGTACGTGGGTGCTGCCACGAGGGGGCCCGCACCTTCCATAAAAGGGGTGGGGGGGGACCCTCAGTGAGGGCAGTCTTCTGCCAGAAGGCCCTGCTGCCGGGGACCCGGCTGTGACCCACAGAAGGTGCTAGGAGCCGCCTGGGGGCACCGGGCCTGGGCCGCCAGCCGCAGACCCCAGGGCAGAACTGCTGCTCCCGGGAGTGGTGGGCGCCGGGGTCACCCGGGACACCCGGCCGCCCCCGCCTGACCCTCTGGATGCCCCCTCTGTCCCTTGAGTGTCCCAGGGCGGGGCAGCGTGCTCACCATACAGTGCACCACGCAGACGTTCCCGGGGTCCTGGCGCAGCCAGGCGTGCATGTTCCTGCAGAGGCTGTACAGGCTACGGAGGCTCGGGGCCCGCCGGGCTGCCCAGCCACACTCGGAGACCTGCAGGGAGGGCAGCTCGCCAGCCGGGGCGCAGACACACGGGCCCCACCCAAAGCACCCCACCACCCCCACACCACGCGCCGCCCCCCGGCCCCCAGGCGCACGACAGGACTCGGGAGCCAGGCTCTGGCAGACGTGGCAGAAGGAGCGTAGCACCTGCCCTGTCTGCGCTCAGGGTCAGTATAAATACTGTAAAAAGCGTCCACGTCCCGAGCGTTTAGCTGCCAAGGAAACTGCGTGGCCTCGCGTTCCCTCTGGAGGCACCTCAGGCTCAGCGATCCTCAGGGACCCCTGATAAGACCCCGCCCCTTCCACGCCGTGTCACAGGCGGGCCACACTAGGCTGAGCATCAGCCAGAGCCCGCGCTCACCCGGTTGTGGAACTTGGAGGCCCGGTACGTCCTCGGGGACAGGTTGTAGACAGCATAGCGGCCCGGGTGCTTCGAGTCCAGAAACAACCGCACGTCTTCGATGTTGTTCTTGATGGCCGACTCCACGCCTTCCGCCGGGAATGACATCACTGCAAGAGAGGAGCCCCTGCAACCTCTACAACCACAGGCCGGACGGTCGGGCATGCACGGGGGCCTGCTCCTCGTGGCCGCTGACCCGAAGGTACGGTGAGTCCTGAGAAGGGGCAGAGCAGCGGCCTACAAGCCCTGCCGCACCACCCATCACATCCTCTGGGATCCGCACACGGTGCCCCAAGACCCTCCTGAGACGCAGCTTCTGCCGCAGAGCCTGAAGCACCACAGGATCTCCCCAAGCATCTAGATTGTGGTTTTTGCCTGGAGACCCACATTTTAATACGTGTGGTCTCGCATTATTTCCCTCATGACCTCAGCGTTTCAGAAGGTTCCAGACCAGGGGGAGAAGCTGGGTTGACACTGGCATTATCCACCGCAGGGCCTAGAGGCACACTGGAGGCAGGGATGGACACCCTAGGCTACATCTCGGGTGAGTGAGTGGCTGCCCAAGAGGCCAGAATCCCACGCACCGTCCTCAGACAGGAAAGAACCAGAAGTTCATCCTTACGGTTAAAGCTGGCAGACGTACCTGCAATTCTGGATGTGATGTAAGAAATATCCAAATCTCCCTTTGCATAACTGGAATTAAAAAAAAAAAAAGGGCACTTGGTTATTATAGGAAATTTCTACGGTTAATTCACAAGAGCTTAAACTGAAGCAAGTCCTTGAGAGGCCGGGGTGGGTGGGGGTGGCCCTCACCGTTCAGGCTGCAGCTCCCGGGGACACTGTATGTGCACGTGTCAGTGTGCACGTGTGTACCTGGGTGACTGTGTGCACGCATGTGTGGGCATGTGTGGAGCTGACATCTACCTAAGAGGTGGATGAGAAATTATAAACTGCAAGGGGTGGAGAGGCAGGGGTCCCGATAGGAAGGGTCTTTAATTCTCTTACTACCAGAAGGTGGGACATAAGGAGCTGGTTTGGGAGAGAGATGACAACAAAAATGGAAGACAGAGTTTTCTGACCCAGTACAAAATGTCTGGCTAATGAGAAAAAATTACAAGGCACATGGAATGGCAAAAAGCAGAATCTGAAGAGACAGAACACGCATCAGAACCAGACGTGGCAGGGATGTTGGAATTATCAGACCGGGACTTAAGACAACTGTGGTCAACGTGCTGAGGGCTCTAATGATAAAGTAGATAGCATGCAGGACATATGGGGAATGTGAGCAGAGAGGTGGAAATCCTAAGGAAGAACCAAAAAGAAACGCCAGAGATCAGAGCCCTGCAGCAGAAATGAAGGTTGCCTTTGATGGGCTGATTAGACTGGACACGGCTGAGGAAGGAACCTCTGAGCGAAAGGACATCTCAACAGAGTCCCTGAAAACCCAAAAGCAAAGAGAAAAGGCTGAAAAGAACAGAACAAAACATCTAAGGCCTGTGGGGTTAGAAGGTGTAACATAATGGAGAATCCAGAAGGAAAAGACAGAGAAGAACAGAAGAAATACTGGAACATTTTAACTGAGAATTTCCCCAAATCAATGTCAGACACCAAACCACAGATCCAGGAAGCCCAGAGAACACCCAGCATGATAAATGCTGGAAAAACTACACCTGGGCATGTCGGTTTCAACTTAGAGAAAATCAAAGATAAAGAAAAAAATCCCAAAGGAGCTGGGGGGGGGGGTGGGAGGGGAGGGGGACACTTTACCTATAGGGAAACTGAGATAAGAATTACATCTGACCTCTCCTTAGAAACCATGCAAGCAAAGAGTGAAGCAAGATATTTACAGCATTGAGAGAAAAACCAGCAGCCCAGGATTCTGTACGCTGAGAAATTATCCTCCAGAAGTGAGGAGAAGTAAAGACTTTCTCAGACAGAAATTGGGGGAGTTTGTTGCCAGTAGATCTGCCTTCTAGAAATGTTTAAAAAAAAAAAAAGTTCCTTAGAAAGAAGGAAAATGATAAAGGTCGGAAACTCAGATCTACTAAAGAAAGGAAGAGCATCAAAGAAGAAATAAGTGAAAGTAAAATAAAGATGTTTATTTTTCTTATTGTTAATTTATCTGATAAGTTTGTTCAAAATAATAATGGCAACAATACACCCAGATAGGTATGCCTATGTACATATTTCACGTATAGACACACATACTCAAACATGCCTGTGTACAAGTGAAATGAACAATGATGCAAGAGCCAGGAGAGAGGAATTAGGATTTCTGTGGCATTATGAAGCACACCCACTGCCTGGGAAGTGATAATATGCTGTTTGAAAGTGAACTTGGGTTAGCTGGTAAGTGGGCACACTCTAGGGCGACCACTGAAAACAGCAGAAAAAAGAAGTATAACTGATAAGGTCGAAAGGAGAGAAAAGGGATCGTATAAAATGCTCAATTAAAACCACAGAAGACAGAAAAAGAGTGGAAGACAAAAAAGCACCAAAGAACAACGGCGAAGACTAGAAAACAGTAACAAATAGGGTGGCTATTAATCCAACCCCAGGTGCCGCGGAGACACTGCGGGCTCGGCTGCAGCCCCGTGCAGTGAAGCAAAGGGGCCACGCGTATGGACGTTTTGGTTCCCAGCGCGTCTAAACATCACGTTTACGCAACACTGTGGTCTATTAATGTGCAACAGTGTTATGCCCAAAAGACAGTGCCCATCCCTGTAACTAAAAATGCTTTATTGTTAACAAATGCTAACCATTGTCTGAGCCTTCAGTGAGTCTCAGCAGTAACATCAAAGACCACTGATTACAGATACCATAACAAATACAATAATGAGGAAATGTTTGAAGTACTTCGAGAATTACCAAAACGGGACACAGAGACACAAAGTGAGCAGATGCTGTTGGAAAAAGGTGCCGACAGACTCGCTTGACGCAGGGCGGCCACAGACCCTCCTGCGTAAGAAGCGCAGTAAAGCGGGGTCGGCCTGTGTACCAATAAACACTTTAAACACCAACGGTCTAAATACACCAATCAACACAGAGCTTGTCAGAGTGGATCAAAATATATGACCCAACTATGCCATCTACAAAGTAATATGAAGCTGAGCATCTCCTTGTAGTTTATTCATAGTTTGTCCTCTGTTAATTTCCTTTAGGCATTTTTTCATTTTCCTATTAATTTTCATAATCCACTGTATATAATGGATACTATTTGTTTGTGAGTTACATAGTTTGAACATATTTACTCCCAATCAGTGCCACATCTTTTTGTTAAAGAAATGTGTTTTTTCAAGGAACAGAGAATTTTTAAGTTAGTTAAATTTATTAACCATTTTCTCCATGGCTTATATATTTTTTGTCACATTTAAGATATCTTCCTTACTCTGGTGTTATAAAAATGTTCCTCTAGGGGCTTCCCTGGTGGCGCAGTGGTTGAGAGTCTGCCTGCCAATGCAGGGGACACGGGTTCGAGCCCTGGTCTGGGAGGATCCCACATGCCGTGGAGTAACTGGGCCCGTGAGCCACAATTGCTGAGCCTGCGCGTCTGGAGCCTGTGCTCCGCAACAAGAGAGGCCGCGATAGTGAGGGGCCCGCGCACCGCGATGAGGAGTGGCCCCCACTTGCCGCGGCTGGAGAGAGCCCTCGTGCAGAAACGAAGACCCAACACAGCCATAAATAAATAAAATTAAAAAAAATAATACCTAGCATATATATTTAAAAAAAAATGTTCCTCTATATTTTATTAGTTTTTCCTAAGAAATTGCCTTTCACAATTAGATCTTTTAACAAATCAGAACTACTGTATCTGGCTGTTATTAGACGGGACCCAATTTTTTCTTCTTCTGCACGGCTACCCGTGGTCTCAGCAACACAGACCCATTCGTCTGTTATTTTCTTTTAGACTCACATTTCACGTTTTATACTATCCCCACCCAAGTACATGTCAAGCGTGAGTCTAAACACTTGTAACAACACAACAGATGTTTGAAAAAAATTGATAAAGAACAGGGTTTGTCTCTTCTTATTTTTAAAAACCTTGCCGGCAATTTTGGATAACTTACATGTGAATTTTGAGATTGAGATCTGTGGAAACGACATCAGGATTTTTATTTTTATGGCAAAGAACTTACAGATTAACTGAGGAGCAACACGACCTTTACGATATGAATTCGCCTACACGTAAAGACGGCACACGTCCCCACTCGCGTCTAATGTTTCGGTCGTCAGTGTCAGCAGGGTGCGGCGGCAGCACGCGGTGCCCTCCGCAGGCCGGGCCTGGGCAGGGGTCAGTCGCGCTGCCACGGGAAGCCCCCCGCCGCCCTGTGCAGCCAGCAGGAGAGTCAGCACTACGGAGACCAACTGTCCCCAAACTGACCATGAAGTAGATAAAACGCTACACCCTCAACGACCACGCAGGCAACTTGACAGGTTTATTCCAGAATTCACGTGAAGAAACAGATGAGTGAGAACGGCCAATGTGCTTGGGGGGAGGGAGGAAGGCCTGTCGCCCAGACAACAGAGCGCGGGCTGCGGGGCCGAGAGGGGCTCGCAGGACGACCCGGGACAGCGCCCGGCTTGGTCGTCGGCAGAGGGGCTGCGCCTGTCAGGGAGAAGTGAGCAAGAATCGAGAAAAGTCCCCAGAGGGAGGTCCAGGTGGATTAAAAAGCCAAATGTGCAACAACAAAGCTATTAAAAGGTACATTTATAATAAATTCAGACATTTAAAATGTGTGTGTTTTTTTTCCACCACACCGCATGGCTTGTGGGATCTTAGTTCCCTGACCAGGGATCGAACCTGGGCCCTCGGCAGTGAAAGTGCCAAGTCCTAACCACTGGACCGCCAGGGAAGTCCCTAGGATGTGTTTTAAATCAGGTCTGATCTATTTACAACTTGGGGCACGAAAGGCTTCCTAAACGAGAAGACAAAAGACGGAAAGGGAACTGTGAAAAACTTGTGTTTTAATTAAAACGAGCAACAGACAAGAAGAAAGCATTTGCCGTGCTTACCCTGTATGAAAAAGCTGGTCTATAGAATGTAATGTAAAATCAGTAAGAAAAACAAAAACCCAACATGAAAAAGAGAGCAGGGTAAGAGCAGCAGTTCACGAGGACACGCGGCCAGAGGTTCGCGCCCCCAGGCCCACGGGGCTCCACATGGGATACCTAGTGCTGGGGAAGCTGGCAGGGCCCGGCCACCCACCCCACTGTCCCCGAGGAGGGGCCGGGGCACCCGTGGCAGTGGGGAGGGGCAGGTCAACACTGAGTGCAGACACCGCCGGGCTGGGAACTCGGGGTGCCTGGTGGGGGCGTCTGTGAGGACCTGGCACGGGGGCTCTAGGACGTGTGGACGTGTAGGGTCTGACCTAAAACTGGTGAGAAACAAATGAGACCACAGACAGGTGAGGGCTCAGGGTCAGGCCCACAAGCCAGCCACGCCTCTTGGAGGCCACACGGGACAGGCTGCACACGCGGGGACGGTCCTCCTCCGGATAGACCCCGGGACTCCTGGGTCCACATACCCTGAGATGAAGGGCCTGCCTGCGGCCGAGGGGCTGGCAGTGGCCCTGGAGGGTCTCCATCACCAGGCCCTAACTGGACCTTCCTGTGGCAGGCCTGAAGCCCAGCACACGGGGCTCCGCCTGGAGGACCCCCTCAGTGAGCTCAAGCACCGTGGCCGCTGCACCTGTCTGACCCTGCAGGGTGAAGGCCGTTTCCGTGCGGATCCTCTGCTCGTTTGTGGGTTTGGCGAACAAAGAACCAGGAGGCGTTCACTGCAAACGTGCCAGCCTGTCACTGCTGGGATGCCCCCCGGCTGCAGCCAGCATCCTTCGAGACCAGGTCCCCGTGCCTGGCTCCTTCCCTGTGACGGGGACAGGGGCAGGGTGGGGTGGCCTCCCTGCTTTCCGGGAAGCCCCGGGGTCCAGCCCACCGCCTCCTGGCCTCGCGGAGGCCGTCCCTTCTGTGGGAAGGGCAGTTACAGGCCACAGTCCAGGGCCGGGGCTGTCACTGGCCCTGGGCCTTCTCAGTGGGGAGTCCCCAAACGAATGAGCTCACACTGTATTTCTAAACCAACTTCACAAACACAGGGGCTCCCAGACTTCTTTCACTGCCGGCAGGCATCCTGGGCGAAAGGCGGTACCCAGCCTGCCCCTGGTCCTCAGAGGGCTGCAGGCAAGGCTAGCCCCGGCAGGCGTCCTGGGCGAAAGGCGGTACCCAGCCTGCCCCTGGTCCTCAGGGGGCTGCAGGCAAGGCTCGCCCCGGCAGGCGTCCTGGGCGAAAGGCGGTACCCAGCCTGCCCCTGGTCCTCAGGGGGCTGCAGGCAAGGCTCGCCCCGGCAGGCGTCCGGCGAGAGCAGGAGGGCTCTCCCCGTTCTCACGACTGACAGGAGTGGCCATGCGCCCCAAATGCCTGTAGAAAACGTGGTCCATGCGGAGACCTGCAGCCTGGGGAGCCGAGGGCTCAAGTGCCCCATGAGCAGCCCCACGGGCCCCGGTCTCCGGGGCCCGTCCTCGCAGCTCGGCTGGGAATTCAGTGGGCCCGTCAGTCTGTCCGTGACTCCACGGGGAGCTGAGCTGTGTCCTTTCTCTGAAACAACTCGCAGCTACGAGGACCGCTCGGCAGTGGGTCTCAGGTGTCCTCCGGAGATTCGGGACCCTGGGGGTGGTCTTGGGACCCGACGCACGCACCTTTCCCCTTACTCTAGGAAACCCCCGTTCCTACTGCTGCGAGGCCCTGCCCCGGGTGTGTGCGGCCCCAATGCCACCACGCGGCCCATCAGGCTCTCTAACGCGGCTGCGAGCCAAGTCGGGCGTGAAGGCAGCTAAATCCGGGCAGAGCTCCGTCACCCCCACCCTCACAGGCAACTCTCAGGCCCGACCGTTCACCCGAAACTCTGCTTTTCACAACACGAGCAGGTACGTGATGCCCAGCGCGCCGCCCCCCCCAGGTGCCCGTCATCATGGTTCCTGGGTGCAGAGGCCGGGGCAGCGTCCATTCTCCCAGCAGCCTCCCCCGAGGCCAGGGACGCTGGGCCCACTAGAGACCTGCGGGGGCGGGGAGATGGCGTCTCAGCCGTGTGGGAACTTGGTTTCTTTCCTTGGGCGAGGCCGAGTGGCTTCTCTCACGTCCCGTTCATTGTTGTCGGGTCTGCCATTCCAGCCCGGGTCAGCCCCGAGACCCCATGATGAACCCCGCTGGGAGGAAGATGGAAGGACAAGAGTGGGGCCGTGGGACCCGCTGCCCTGACGCCTCCCCTGTCGGCAGAAAGTATGGGGACGGCCGCGGGCCGGGGTGCGGCCACACGCACGCAGAGCCGCCTGCTCAGCGCCGTCACGTGAGATCACCCCGCCCTGGGAGCGCGGCTGCAGGAACACCACGGGCAGGTGATCGGTAAGCGCCGAGCAGTCACCTCCGCCCGTCCACGCCCCGTCCGGGACCCTCTGGCCTTCGCACCCAGAGCCTCGGCCCACATGACGCTCCCGTCTCCGTGGACAAGACTCCGGAGAGCCGGGCACCATGAATGCACAATCGTACATCTGACCCTTCCACCAGCTACGAGGTGCAGCCCGGGATGTTGCAAAGGGCCACAGACGCAGGTGCGAGCAGGCACCCTGCACTGCCGGACCCCTGCGCTCAGTGGGAACTGAGTTTCTTCTCGTCACGTAAGGTCACATCAGAGGCAAAGCACACGGGGGCCACGGAGCCCACCGACAGCAGCACACACACGTGTGCACGCACACGCTAGCTCTCACACACAACACACGTGTGCTCCCATGCACGCGCGTGCTCACACGTGGGCAGACTCGTGCACAAACCCGTGGGCTGTTGCCTGTGTTGCCAACAGTTGTGGACACAAAACAATGATCACGGCACAAAGAAAATGAGGCCAAGGCCCGCACGACTTGTGGAGGACCACGGGGCTCACAGACACGACAAACCACTGCCCCTGCCCCTGGACGAGGCAGGTGACACGTCAGAGGTAACCCCCAACGCTCCCGGAAACTCCCTGGTCAAAGCCGAGACCGCTCGGAGAACGGCACGAACAGGTCGTGTACTGTGGCCACGGTCTCCGTGGACAGGGCCCCCCTCAGGGAAGGGATGCGGCCGGAGCCAGCGTGTCTGCTTTCCCACCGTGCTCCCTCTACTGAGGGGGAAGAAGCGCAGCCGGGGACCGATGGCTGAGCCCACGCAGGGGGGCCGGGCTGGCGCTGAGCACGGGCCGCTCACCCACGGCCCCAAGGGCGGGTTCGGCCAGGCTTGGAGGCAGGGCCGCACCCAGGGTTTCGAAAGTTCACTGCAGAGAACCCACGAGCCGGTGTGCCCTCGACTCACTTGGCAACGGACTGGATGACCTTGGAGGAGGTGTCCTTGATGTTGGTGAAGAGGCGCTCGGTGCTGCCCCGCAGGATGTCCAGGAGCCCGCCATAGGGCTGGTCGTACTCGGCGACCACCAGGCCTGCAAGCAGAGACGAGCCTTAGGATGTGGCAGGGCCCGCCAGAGCCACCAGCACCTGCAGCGGCCACGTGTCCCCTGACCCAGCCACCAGCGCTCCGCATCCGGGTGCAGCGCCCGCGGAGCGTGCAGCCAGGCACCCCGGGCCCTCTCGCAAGGGCAGGACCTGGACACCGTCGGCGGGCCGGAGCCTCTGGGCGCACGCGGGCGTCCCTGGCTCCAGGACGTTCACCCCACTCACTCTGAGCGCTCGCTGGACACCAGCAGGGACCTCACCACTGACGGACACGTGCCAGGGCCCAGCCAGGGCCACCAGCCCGCCCCCGAGGTACGGACACGTCGGCACATACAGAGGCCGCAGACGCACGGCAGAGGGGAGAGTGCGGGAGCAGGGCCGTGCGGGCGGCCCCGGCCGGGCACAGGAAGGCCACGGGAGCCACAGCTCAGTGGGTCTGCGGCGGAGCGGCCTCCTGGCCGCCGCCCTGATGAGACTGGAGCGGTGGCCCACGAGGGCTCCGAGACCCCAGAGCCCTGGGGTGCGGGCTGCAGCGGTGGCTGTGGAGGCACAGAGAGCGGGGGCGGTCTGCGGCCTCTCCGCCACCCGGGCCCTGCCTGCGCGACGCCTTCGCCGGGCGCCCCACGCGCGTGCACGGCATGGTCTCGTCTCGGCGCCTCGAGGTGGCCCCATAGCGCTGGTGGGCAAGGGGCCAGGACACGGGCTGGCCAGCTGCCGAGTGACCCCTGGGGCCGAGAGCTGCGGGAGGACCTGGGAGGTGGACTCCGTGCCCCAACGGCGAGGTGGGCAGCGGCCCCGGGGGCACAGGGCAGAGGCAGGTCCTGGCAGGACTCCCGGAAGTTTCCCGGGCCGGGGCGCTAATCCCTGGCTGCAGCCCACCTCCCGGGACACACCGCGTCGCACCAGCACTGGGCGCCCAGACCCGCCCAGCACGCCGGACGATCGGAGCGCGAACCTCTCAGCAAACACGCCCCAGTCGTGAGAAAAGCCCACTAGCCCCACTTGTCCTGCTGCCACAACTGTCTCCCCATCTGAGCCCCTCTTCTCAACCAGCGGACTCGGACCCTCTGGTCCCCGGCCCCCCGCACGGCCGCTCTATTTTCTCACATACCCCCTCCCAATGTGCCGCCCTCACGGTCGCTGTGGGCTGGCCGTGGAAGGCGCACCCCCACTACCTGGGCAGGGGCCGTGCTCACCAGTGACTTGTGGGGGCAGCTGGGCCCAAGGGGCCAGAGGCCGAGGCGGCCACACAGGCAGGCACCCCACAGCCCTGTGGGCCAGGTGCCGGGGCTCGGAGGAGCCGGGCAGCCCTGACAGCACAGGGAGGGGACAGCCAGACCTTGGTCTCTGTCCTCCTTCCTTGTTCTAAACCGCAGCCTGAGTGGCAGCCCCGCTGAGTTCTGGGGGT
Source organism: Balaenoptera acutorostrata (assembly GCF_949987535.1). Classification (NCBI taxonomy): domain Eukaryota; kingdom Metazoa; phylum Chordata; class Mammalia; order Artiodactyla; family Balaenopteridae; genus Balaenoptera; species Balaenoptera acutorostrata. The sequence continues at coordinate 144,024,443 of NC_080068.1, read as the reverse complement.
GCTAGGGAGCCATGAACCTGAGACTGGTCCTGGGGACCCCAAACGTGCAGCCTGCCTCGCGCTGCCGGGCCCCAGCCCGCAAGAGCAAGACTGGGTGCCCGGCGCGCGGCAGGCGCGAGGAGCACTCACCTCCACCGCAGCCGCTGCCTGTGGAGCCCGCAGGAGGGGCCGCGTGCCCGTAGCCTCCGTTCTGCTCCAGGAGCTGTAAGGGTCCCAGCGCAGGTCAGGCACAGCGCACGGCGCCGCGCGTCTGGGGCACGTGGCTCCCCGAGTCCACCCTCCTCCGCCTGATTTACTACAAAAGCCACGAAGGAACCTCCCAGCGTCTCGACAAGTCTTGGACCCCAGGGCCGATCCTCGGGGTCGCCCGGGCGCACGGCTCCATCGCCTTAACAGAGGCGGCAGCCGTGAACGCCGCCACCCGCCAAGGCCACAGGCTCTGCTGTCGACACAGGAGCCGGGCGGGGTGCTGCCACGCAGCGGGGCCGCAGGCTGCACAGCGAGGCGCCATCTCCCACGGGCCAAGCCCGCGGCCGGCGCCAGCTGCGGCAACGACACCAAAACCTTTGCGGAGACTTGTGGCGCCCCTGGCAATGGGCTAGGCCGACCCTGGGACGTCGGTGCTGCGCTGAGCCCCACTCGAGTGCCGGCCTCGCACTCGTCCCACTTTAGGTACGTGCAGCTCCACGGCTGCTCTGTTTATAAGTTATATAGAAGTCGCTTTGCGGTTTCTCGTGGGGTTTTAAAAAACGTTCTTTTCACCAGGTTAACGTTTTACCACGTTAGGCTCAGCAACAAGATATACGTGGTGTGGCTTCTGTGCCCTGTGGTGCATTGGAGGCGACCAGTGTTAATAGGAATGCTCCACACGGTCTTACAAGCAACACACAGGCTGGCGTGAAGCAGGTGTGTCTGCTAGACCGACCGTGTCTTTTCCTCACAGACCCCCAGTTCTGTGTTTCATCAGCTACGTGACAGCACACAGCCTCTCCCAAAGCGACTGCAGGCCGCCACACCTCCTCCGAAGTTCCAGGGAACGAACGCGCCCCAAGGCTCGTCGGAGGACGCGTTGCTGCCTCGGGCTCTCCTGAGTCCTCCCCCGCACGCCCGTTTATGGATTCAGCCCCATCTCCCATGCGGTGCTCTCCTGGTTTCAGAGTCTATCGGGGCCTGTGTGCCCGTGCTGCCCCGTGGGCGGCTGGCTTCTCTCCCCGCGAGGCCCCGGGCAGAAGAACCCTACAGAAGGGGTTTAACGTCTGACCCGCAGGCCCTGGGTTCTAGAAGCGCTAAGAGCACAATGTGCTCACGAGCCCCACTGCCCAGCGGCCTGTGTCGTTCCATGGGCATCTCCACCCACACCGCGGAGCAGGGCCAGCGGCACACACGCAGACTGGCTGCCCCCAGATTATGGCCCCCCCTGCGCCACCGGAGCCTCTGCCACCCACCAGGGGCACACGTTTTCTGTAAAGGCCACTGGGCAGCCCAGGCTGACCTGTGACGGCTACCAGCCTCTATGAACCGCACCTACTAGACATCTGGGTCCGCTTCCAGCCCCTGCCTTCCAGCCCTTCCCCCGGCTCTGCTTCGAACTCCGGAGACCCCACGTGGCGGCACACTTCTCCTCAGGCGACCCCGCGGCCTGGGGGCTCCTCCATGTGCGAGGGCCGCGAGCCCGTGGAGCTGGGTCACCCGGCTCTAAAGCGGCGTCGAGACAGTGGGACCGCAAGCTGCACACGGAGGCCTACCTCGGTGACGGGCGACTTGGGGTTCACGCTGCGGGCGGCCGCGATCTCCTGGAGCTGGTTCACCAGCTCCGTGATGGACAGCCGCTCCTCGGGGTTGACCCTGAGCATGGCACCTAGGGCAGAGGCAGCGTGTGCTCGTCCTGTGGGCGCCGAGGCCGGGGTCCTGGGCGGCAAGCACCACCTGCTCTGCAGGGGCTAGGGACCCCGGAGGCCCCGCGTTTTGCTTACGTTACTGATTTTAAAAGCAAGCGAGGGATGACAACGTGAGGAACAAAATCGCCGGAAGCAGCCGCTCGGGACGAGTGTTCACAGGGGTGCCGGGGACGCCGGCAGGTGGGACTTACGGATGAGGCCGTGGAACACGGAGTAGCGTGTGTCGTCGGCAGGGATCGCGTACTTCCCGTTGACGATGCGAAGCTTCGCCCCGTCCTCAAACGGGTGCTGCCCGAAGCAGAGCAGGTACAGGATGCAGCCCAGGGCCTGCGGGAGATGGGCAAGGCCTGCCGGGTCTGATCTGTGCCCCGGCCCATCTGGCCACGGTACACGCTTGCCAGGCACAGAGACTATCCCGGTCAGAGCGGCCAACAAACTCCAATCCTTCGCTCTGATCAAAAGGTCCTTCCAAGATGCAAAGTTCCTACAACCCAGTGTGGGGATCTACCGGCCGGCCGGCTGTGCGGAGGGGCACGTGGCCGGGCGACTGCAAGGAAGGTGTCCCCGCCATGCTTCTCTGGCTAACGTGAGCGCTGGGGATGAATCTGGGGGCTGGCGAGGCTCCACGGCGTCGGCCCTGAACCCAAGCGTCAGTGTCCCCGCCACGTTTCCACCACAGCACCAGCCACGGGAGCATGGTGGGGAACCCAACCCGACCAGTGTGTTGGGGGAGCAGCCCATTCTGGGCCCAGACCAGGCCAAGCCCCGGCGCCGACTCCAGACCTGCCTTCCAACTCCCGCGTGTGTGCGTGCACGTGGTTCTTGGGCTGGGACAGGCTGAGGGCGCCCACTTGGGGTTGACCAGCTCATGTGTGTCAAAGAGTCTCCACCTACCCCCAGGACAGGGACTCATATCCACGGCGGGGCTGAGGCCGGACTCGGGCCTGATGGGCCTAGACCATAAGCCTCGAGGCGCGGGGGTTCAGGGCCATATGTCCCTGCTCTTAGGGACACCAGGGAGGCCGCAGGACACCTCAGACGGGCAGGAGCAGTGCCCTGTGCTCGGCGCTAAGCTCCCCGAGCTCTGTACCTGACTCTGAACCAAGGGGTCAGCAGATACCCGCTCAGCCAGGCCGCACACTCACTGCATACAAGGACTGCCCTCCATCGATGGGACATGTTCCAGGAGACGTGAAGGGTCACCCCAAGTGTGTGGCCTGACCTCACTTTGAGACCCCCTGCAAGGCATCAGGCCCGGCCATCGCTCCGGCCATCACCAGGTCAGCATATAGCTGCAAGGCCATCTGGGAGGTCCTCTATCTGGCCACGTGAACTGTGGCTTCATGAACCCCCGGCCCCGTGAAGGGGCTCCGACCAGTAGAGCTCAGGCCCAAGGGTGCAGGAGCGACCTGTCTCAGGCCCAGAGCCCGCGCAGCACCTGCACCCATTCTGCTACCCACCCCCCGACCCCACCCCACCCCCATCAGCACATCTCCGCTAACAGCATCACAAGCGCTGTTGAAAAAAAGGAAGAACAAGCCAAGAGGAAAAGAGAAGGGAGGCTGAGGGGACCAGCAGGCTGGAGCCTGCGACCCAGGGCCTTGCGCCAGCTGTGGCGGGGCTGCCCACGCGCTGCGGGCAAGCGGCTTACCCAGATGTCCTGCTTCTCACCAATCGGAAAGTTCGAGTACAAGTCCACGATCTCCGGCGTCCTGTACATGGGAGTCGTGTTCCTGGTGATCTAAAGAAAGGACACAAACGTATCAGAGGAAAAGTCACAGGCGAGCGATAGCCGCTACGTTGCACGGTGGTCCCTGCGCCGCGGCAGTCGGCGCCCGCCAAGAGCCCTGGCCCGGGGCGGTCCCACGAGCGGCTCTGTGGCTGGGCCCCGCCGGGAGGGGGTCAAGGAACATGGGGGCCAGCCCGAAGCATGTCTGGGGCATTTCCGCGCCACAGCAACCATGGACACACAGAACCGTGACCCGTGAAGAGAACGGCGCCCACGAGTCCTCGTCAACAACGAACAGGTGGGGGCTCGGGGCACCAGGTGCGGGAGCGGGACGGGGGCGGGGCCGCGCAGCTCTGCGGATCCGCCCTGGGAAACGTGACTCAGAGCCCCACCAGGCGGCTCCAGCCCGGCCCCCGCTCACGCGGCCAAGGCTTTCCGCCCCCTCAATTCTGCCCACCACCTGGCAGGGAACGCGTCTGCAGCCCCGAGACGTGGGCGCGTCACTGGGAGCGCAGGTCCCGAGGGACAGCAGGGCGCGGGCGGCCAGGAATAGACACCTGCCTGGCGGAGCCTCCACCCAGCGCTCCGCTTCAGGACCCGGCTCCATCTCGGATCGCTCTCTCTGCTCGTGCGGCCCCCGTGGGCTGCTTACGTGCACGGGCTGACGGTGGCACCCTCGCCCCCCGGCCACGGCCCACCCGTCTCCCCTGCGGCTCCTGTGGGAGCTGCCCAATGTCCCTTGAAGGTAGGTTTTTACATGATTTTTTAAATTGCTGCGTTTGGGATAATGAAAAAGTCCTGGAGAGGACAGAGGTGCTGTGGAGACGTGAAAGCACTGAAGGCCACTGAACCGCGTGCTTAAAAGTGGCTAAGGTGGTAAATTTCATGTTACATTTTTTGCTACAACAAGAAAAGGCAAGGCAGAAACAGCCAGGGGTGGCGTGTGGTGAGTGAGGGTGCTTCCCGGGCCTCCCGAGCCCCCCGGCCCGGGCCCGCGCTCACCTCCTCCTCCACCAGGGCTCGGCGCTGGGCACTCCAGCTGTAGTCCGGGTAGTGCGATATGGTCGTGGCACTGCCGAAGTCACACAGCTTAATGGTCCCCTGGTTACTGAGCAGTAAATTTTCAACCTGCGAAGTTCCAAAGACGGTCTTTATGAACTCGGGGTGCAGGCTGGACCGTGGACACGCATGGGGCGTGGCGCCCGGTGGGGAGAGGCCCTGAAGGCAGAGAGGCCAGGAGGCCTCCCGGGCCTGGGGACACTTCTTTCTGAGCAAAGTCGGTGCATGTACCTCGAAATGGGATGCTCAGAGAAACAAACGGAAGTTAAAATCCACGACAAATCAAAGATAACTTGACCTAGTAACGTAGGATATACAATGAAAGCCTTTAAAAAACTTAGAACATGAAAAAAATGAACATAGCATTTAAAAGTAATCAAACACATCAATAACTAAAGAAGAAATCTAACTAAAGATACACAAAAGACCTCTTATTCAGAAACTGTGAATAAATGAGACGAATTTTTAAATCCAAAACAAACAGGGACCCAGACTGCACTCCTAACAGGAAGGCACAGACCCACCCACGGCTCCGTAAGCCAGGTCCCACCACCAGCCCACACGCTAAGCGTGGCTTTATTTTTTGAATGGTCAAAAAAATTCAGAAGATCGGGATTCCATGACCCAGGTGAGGAGCAGCTTTACTGACCCAGCCACACCTGCTCGACCCAGCAGCCAGGATGTGCGCAGTCTACCAGCCCCGCTCTGGGGAGAGTCAAGGCAATTCCAGTCAGAAGCTGACAAACTGATTCAAAAATTTACAGGCCGACCCCGCTTTACTGCGCTTCTTACGCAGGAGGGTCTGTGGCCGCCCCGCGCCAAGCGAGTCTGTCGACGCCTTTTTCCAACAGCATCTGCTCACTTTGGGTCTCTGGGTCCCGTTTTGGTAATTCTTGAAATACTTCAAACTTTTCCTCATTATTGTATTTGTTATGGTATCTGTGGTCAAGTGGTCTTTGATGTTACTGCTGAGACTCGCTGAAGGCTCAGACAATGGTTAGCATTTCTTAACAACAAAACATTTTTAGTTAAAGGGATGGACACTGTCTTTTGGGCATAACTCTGTTGCACGTTAATAGACCACAGTGTCACGTAAACGTAACGTTTAGATGCGCTAGGAACCAAAATGTCCAAATGGCCCCTTTGCCGCAGTCCCCGCTTCACTGCACAGGGCTGGAGCTGAGCCCGCAGTGTCTCCTTGGCGCCTGGGTGGAGACACCAGGAGCTGACAAGAGCCCCACGGTCCCAGGCGACCAGGCACCTGCCCATCGTGAGCTCTGGTACAGAGGCCAAGGAGCACCAGGGCCAGGACCCACCGACAGCCCCCCCACGAGGCGGCGCTGTGGGAAGGAGCCTTGGATGCCACCCGGCCAGGGTGCTGAAGACCCCCACGACAAGCCCAGGACGACTCACCCCCAAACACAAAGGAATGACCAACAGGGTGAAAATGCAGCCGGAGGAGCGAGGTCTGCCCCACCTGCACTGACACGGGGCTGCACCACAGGACACCAGGTCCCCAGGAACAGGACAAGACAGGACAAAGCCCGTCATCAGAAAGAAAGCCCAGTGGAACCCACACAACTGCTGAGACCAAACACCAAGGGCCGACCAAGCGCGGGCATGGGGGCCGCCATGAGCTGCAGTGGGAACATCCACAGCAAAGACACGCACCCTTCAGCACCCAGGGACAACAGTGTCCTGGGACAAGGGCCACCCGGGGTGCAGAGCGGCGCTCTCACCAGGAGCACGGACGCAGGGACGGCCAGGCACAGCGCCGTGGCCCTGCTCGGTGTGGGCTCCTGAGATGGACGAGCCTCAAAGCCTTGACGCCGAGCAAATGGACTGTGGGGCTCCACTCCCACGACGCCCCAAAGAGCAAAAGGTAAGTCCCACTGAAGAGGACGCAAGTGCGCAACTGCTACCAGCGGGTGGCAGGCAGCCCTGGGCGTGACACGCGTGTCTGCGACATCCCTGTGTCCTTCCCGCCCCTCCACAGGGTGCCACTTGAGGACTCCCATCCTCGGGGGGCACTTGCAGGGAGCCCCCCAGCGGGGCCGGCTGCCGTGGGCCCGGGCACTGAGGAGTCCGACCCAGGCTGCGCTCTCGGACACGGATTCTTTAGTGTCCTCCTTCTAGCTTTTCACTTTCCTGAGACAGAGAAGAAAGACAGCTGCCCCGCCCCCACCTGAGGACGGCACTGTTCCAGACCAGCAAGGACACCGGGAAGGCTGGCTACCGACGGGACATGAGGGAAGTAGTACAGAGGTTTCTGGGAGGGAAATGGCATGTCTGGGGTCTGCTTTACAGTGTTTTTAGCAAGTAGGACTGGGGAAGGGCGGGGAAGGTGGGGAAAGGGGTTGGTGTGCTGCTACCCTGAGCCATGGTCAGAGTTGGGGCACTAGCTTTGTGGATGTTGGATTACTGTTAAAATCAGGCCACAGACCAGAAGAAGATACTTGCATCACATGTAACTTAAAAAAGACTGTTGTAAGAATGTACAAAAACCAACCAACAGGACTTCCCTGGTGGCGCAGTGGTTAAGAATCCGCCTGTCAACGCAGGGGACACGGGTTTGAGCCCTGGTCCGGGAAGATCCCACATGCCGCGGAGCAACTAAGCCCGTGCACCACAACTACTGAGCCTGTGCTCTAGAGCCCGCGTGCCACAACTACTGAAGCCCGCGTGCCTAGAGCCCGTGCTCCACAACAAGAGAAGCCACCACAGTGAGAAGCCCGCACACCGCAACGAAGAGTAGCCCCCGCTCGCCGCAACTAGAGAAAGCCCGCGCAGCAACAAAGAAGACCCAACGCAGCCAAACGTAAATAAATAAATAAATAAAACCAACAGACGACAGAAAAACGGCAAAAAAACAGCCACTTAACTGAAGAATAAGGGGAATAAGGGCACTGATGACTATTAACACGGCAAAAGCATTCAACATCATTAATCAGGAAAAGACAAAATCACTAAGAAGCCCCCGAACAGGCGGCAAAATGACAAAGGGCAGCTCCACGCACACACGGATCCCGTGTGTGCACTGGGATGGGCATGCCAGCACCCCGGCAGGGAAGCACCCCTGCCCCTGCACCAGGCAGCAGGGCTCCTGCCCCAAGGCGGGTGCGGGAAGGGCGGCGGCGAGCGCAGCCCAGGGGAGTGGTCACACACTCCTGGCTCCACACTGGGTCCCGGTGCCCACGACCACACCCAGGCAGGCAACAACACCCAGCAGAGCAAAGGGGCTTCATCTGGACGGAGGGCTCTTGTCCCGCAACGGGAGCGTGAAGGCGGTACCTTGAGGTCTCTATGGATGATGGGCGGCTTTTGTCTGTGCATGTGCTGCACCGCCCTGCACGTCTGATAGAATATCTTCAGGACGGTATCGCACGAGAGCGGACCTTTAGATTCAATTTTCTTTAAAAATTCCACCAGCTGCCCTAAAAGAGACAATTAAATTCACATCACCACGGAGCCGTAAATGCTACGCCCGCCCCAGGCCCGCTGCCGTCCTGAGCCCACCGCGGGGGTGGGGGGGGGGCCGCCCCGCCCTCCGGCGGTCACCAAGCCCCGCAGAGGAGAGTGCGACCTCCGTCAGGGCCACAGCGAGTCACAGAGCCCCGCGTGGGAGTGCCTGCCCAGACACCAGCAGAGGCCTCTTACCCAGGGAGCCCATTGTGACGCGGCAGCTACAAGAAAACCCACCACGAGTGCGTATGTCTTTGCGCATGTCTCTAAGGAAATAATCACCGTGTTTCCTTAGGTAACAACGGTCCTCCGCTGTTAAGGAGAAATCTCCACACTGAACACGCAGACAACAAGGAGTGCGGCGTGGGGAAAGCACAGAAGTGGAGAGCAAGGCTCTGGGCCCCCATCCCAGGCCCCAGGACGCCACCATCAGGGCTCCCCACCTCAAGGTTGCTCCTTCCTGTCTCTGAGGCCCAGGCCCCAGTCCTGCTGTAACTGGCCGCAGCCCAGACCAGTGAAGCCGGCCGGCCCCCTCCGCGGCAGCTCCCTCCACGACCGTGTGCCGCGTGCCGTCTCTGCAGGGCCCCCTCCACGGCCGCCCCCTCCCTGGTCCAGGCCTCAGGCTGCCTCGGCTGCCACGCTCCACAGCTCAGCTTCGCACGCTGGGGCCCGCGGTCGCACTCGATGCAGCTCCAAGGGCGCCACCACACCTACCGGCCCCACAGTCAACTGGCGCTCGGCCCCTCGCCCCGCAACCCTGCCTCCTGCCGACCCGCCAGCTCCCAAGCCCCTGCCACACCCTCCTGCAGCTCCCGGCACAACCGCGCAGCCCTTCCCCACCCCGACTCTGGACTCGGGCTGGGCTCTGTCTGTGCCGTGCCCTAGCCCTAACCCTAACCCTAACCCTAACCCTCAGCGGGGGCAGGGGGCCCACAGTAGCGATGGGGCCCCAAGGGGCGATGGGCCCTCAGGAACAGACCGCCAGCCCCCCAAGATGCAGACAGGGCACAGGCCCCACGAGGTGCTGCCGAGGGGTCTGGAGCAGGGATGACAGAGCGACCGCCAGGCTGTCTGGAGGAGCGGGGACGAGACGGTGCATGCACGAGGTCAGGGTTCACTGGCCTCTGACGTTCAATGAGAATTCAAGAGCGGTCTTTCTAAGGATAATGTTGTAGGTGGCACAGCGGCTGAGGGCCCCGCGGAGGACAAGGCGGGGGTCCCAGGAAGGGGCGGGGGCTCCTGGGGCGTGTATCCAGGGTGGCCGCAGCCAGACCAACCCTCAGCGGAACTGGTGCCCACGTGCCCCTCCCCCACCGCTCCCAAAGACCCTGCGGCGCCCGGTGCTGGCACCGACCCCCGTGCCTAGCGTCCAACCCGGGCCTCGTGCGCTGGCCCAGACGGGTGGTCCCGGCAGCACCGCCACGACTGGCACACTCGCCAAGGTCGCCGCATCGGGGCCGCCCCGCCTCAGGCACCACCCACAGGCCTGCACTCGTGAAAGGCACCCACGGCCTCCAAACCCAAGATCAAAGCGACGCCAAAGCGCGGCGAGCAGCTGAACGACAGGCGGCGAACGCTGTACACGAACCTCGGTTCTCTGGAGACACCAAGGGCCCAGAGAGGGCCCTGTGGGACCCGCGCGGCCCCCGCCGCCCCGCGCACCGAGAGCCTTCCAGAGAGCGCGTGTGAACGTGTGGGGCACCAGCGCGGGCGCGGCAGGCTCACAGGAACGGACCCTGCTTCACAAGCTCCCACGCAGCACTGTCTTCAGCGAGCACGAGTCCTCTTGCAGGTAAAAACCAGCGACGCCAACCATCCATCGAGTGGGAGAACCGGGCGCCAGACCTGAGCTGGGCGAGTCGGCACTCACCAGCTGTGGGAACCGAGGAGCCAGCACGTGACTGGATCCCGAACACCGCTCCCTGCCGGAGCCCGGAGCTCCCACGCCACCCTGTCGGAAAGCGCTGTGCGCCCCAGGTTCTGTCTTATCCGCTCAGGATGGGGACCCCCGTCCCCCTCCACTCTGGGCGGCGAGACCCCCGGTCCCCCTCCGCTCGGGGCGGGGATCCTGTGCACCCTGGTTCCCGGCTGCAGTCCGCAGCACCCCCTCCCCTAGCAGCCCTGACACCCCGTCCCTGCTCTTCTTCGCGGCATGACTCCTGCGCTCACGGCCCCCCACCCCTCCTCCTGGGACACTGCTTGGGGGCAGTGACCCCTCGGGTTGCTTCCCTCCTGGGTAGCCGCCTGCCTCAGTCTCCCCCACTCTCCCCTGGCCTCGTGGCGGTCCCACACGCGCTGCCTGTGACCGAGGGACAAGCAGGACGTCTGGTGGCCCCTGCCCCGACTCCAGGCCCCACAGCCCGTCCTCTACGCCCGCCGGGCCTCACAAGCCCTGCCCTGCCCCTTCCGCCCACGAGCCCCAGGACGGGCTCCGGCCACCTCGCTCCCGCTGTTTTGCCCACACGGGTCCAGCATGGGGCAGACGCTCAGTGCGGGACGAGCCGAGCCCGACCCTCCAGGCGGGGGGCCTGCTTCCGCCGCAGACAGAGGCTGAGCCCACTCTCTCTCCCGCTCTGCCCCTAGAACTCTCCGGAAGGCATGGGCTCCCCGCTGCCGTCAGTGGACATGGGAGTCCTCCTTTGAGAACACAGCAAGTGCAAGTGTGACCGCCTCGATGCGGGTGAGGTCGCAGCCTCGGGGCCGGCGCAGCCGCTCAAGCCCACCTCCCCGGCCTCATCTGACCGCTTCCCGACTGAGGCGGCTTCCTGCTGCCCAAGAGCCCTGACAGCACGCCTCCACCCCTTTCTCGGACCCAGCTCTGCCCTCCCGCCCAGCGCGGGGACGAGGGGGGGACGCAGCCTCTCGAAGAGCTCCCACCGGACAGCGAGCCATGCTCTCTCCGTGACAGCCACCGTGTCTCCGGGAGAGAAGACCCCGGGAGCATCTCTCGACTGCTGGGCGGTCCCGAGCCGCTGGAACCTCACCTCTGCAGAGCTCCATGAGCAGCAGGAACTCGGCCTGCCCGGTGTCCGACTCCTCTCTTCCGATTGACGCTGCAGAACAAAACTGGACAATATTTGGGTGGCCTGAAAGTTTTTTCTGCAGGTGTCTTGTTAAAGGAGAATGCGTAAGTCTGCACGTTTAAAAACAAATATATACATACTATTAAGACACTAAGGTCAGAACACTGAATCCAATCAGCTTACAGTCTTACCGCGTCAGAGCAGGCAGAGGACAGGGAGCAGGTGGGGGGCAGCCAGGACGGCAGGAAGACGCAAGAAGGAGAGGGAAGGGGCGGGGAAGGTGGGGACGAAGACCCCCACCACGCTGGCCACGCACCTGACCACAGGCCGGGCGGGACAGCAGGCGGAGGGCGTGGCACGTGTGAGGCTGCGAGAGGTGAACGAGGCTACTGGAAACCCCGCGAGGTGAGGACCCTTGGGCCCAGGCGGCCGGCAGGCTCGCAGTGGACAGAGCTTCGAGACGGAAGAGAACAGATTCTGACAGCCAAGGGCAAGACCCCAGTTCCAGGAGAACACGTGCAGGAGTGGAGAGCAGAACAGCACCAGCCCCACAGACCGACGCTCCATGCACGGACGCCCAGGGCCCGAGTGCTCTGGGCAGGGCGAGAGGGACTAGGGGGGCTGATCAGAAGCGACGCAGAGGCCCATGGGAACCAGGCCTGGCGAGGGGCCGGGGGCACAGCTACTGGCCGGGCACAGTGGGCCACAACAGGTCACGAAGGACAGGCAGAAGGGCAGAGGCAGGGGGCTGCCCATCCCCGGCTTGGAGACCTCTCAGCAGGAATGACCACGCTCCCAAGGCTACAAATCTCTTACCATCACCCTGAGAGTGAAGAAGAAGGAAGAAAACTCCTTCCTACTAGACACGTGCTACAGCTAAGTCCAGTGAAACAAACACAGAGAGGGCATCACTGAGCAGCCTCTCGGCCGCGGTCAACCACAGCTAGACGCAGGCCTCCCCACGTGACCAGGAAAAGGATACCATGAAACACACTTCCTGAATGATGGCTCTGTTCTTCTCCTCTTCGTTGGACAGTAATCTCTGTACCAGGAAATAACATACGAGCAAAGAGTAGAGACTTTATCTCTGTGCTCTGTACCCAAGAGAACAAACACAACGCGTCTAAGGGCTCCCCCACCTATGTTTTAACATCTGACCCGCAGAGAAACTTGACAGAAGGTTACAGACCCTTGGAAATGGTCCTTTATGATCCAAGGACATAAGAAAAACCAAAAATAGGAGGCTTTTCTCCAAACAGGCTAGAGGAAAATGAGAGATGTGGGTCCAGTTCTGGATGCCAGAGTCCAAGTGCACACCGCCAGCTCGGCCGCACCCGAGACAGGCCACTGCCACCGCAGCAGACAGGCCCTCTGCGAGTCTCAGGACAAGCTAGCACGCGCGCCCAGCACCCCAAGTGGCCCGGACGCCCCCTCCCACCCCACCCCCGTGACCCTTATTTATAGATACACTGTGAACGCTGTTTTACACGAGTGGCCTTCAAACTCCTGGTATTCGTGGAACCCTTACTTTGGCAGTTCTGACTCCCCTCCCCCTGGCCGCCCACTGAGTCCCTGTCCCCAAAGTTGGAAACCACAGCTTTACAGTCCTCTAAAACTGCTGAGGCTTCACCATCAGAAGAAACAAGTAAAACAAACAGATACAGACTGCAGAAAAGAAACAAACTAAAGAACAGGGATAAATCTCTGAAAACACTGTCACTTAGAGACTTATTTCCTTTAAAATACACCAACACCCACAAAAACGTTTGTCACCCCTTATTACCTTCAATGCATACTCTCTGCCACTTCCCAGATCTTGAGCTTCATACACAAATGCAAACCCTCCTGAAAATTAGAAAAATATACGTCAGTTCAGTGCTGTGATTTTATTTAACATTAAGCTTTAAAAATATCTTTACTAAGTAAAATACAAACTGGACTTGTGGCTAGCAGTTTGTTTTCTGCAACGATGATGGCCCCGATTTATATAATACTGCCTTCTAAATACCCTGCTTCACAGGAAGGAAGAGAATGAACATAGGAGTGAGATCAATGCGGGAAGATCAACACAACTGAGGCCAGTTCTATGAAAACAAATAAAAGACTAGTACCACACATGAATGTGGATGAAAGAATTCTTAACAAATCATTAATTCTAAATAAAATAAAATGTTAACAAATCAAACTCAACAACATGTAAAAAAGGATAATACATCACAACTAAGCAGAGCTGGTTTAATCAATGTAATTCAATTGTTTTTAGTTTAATTTGCTTACTTTTTTCTAGCTTCCTACAGTGGAAAATTTCATCATGAAATTTAAAACTCTCAGCAAACTAGGAACAGAAGGAAACTTGCTCAACCTGATGAAGGGCATCTCTGAAAGACCCACAGCAAACATCACTCGGCGGTGGAAGACCAGATGCTTCCCTCTAAGATCAGGGACAGGCAAAGGCGTCTGTTCTCACCACTGCCATTCAGTATCACACTGGAAGCGCTGGCCAGTGCAATCAGGCAAGAAAAGAAATAAAAGGCATCCAGATTGAAAAGGAGTAAAATGTTTTCCTCTGCAGACAAAGGATCGTCTATGTAGACAAGCTTATACCTACACCCCAAAAGCTACTATCAGTAATAAATGAGTATAGAAAGGTTGTGGGATGCAAGAGCAACATACAAAAAAATCAACTTTATTTCTACAAACCCTAAGTTAGGCAAAGATTTCTTAGATATAAAAAAAAAAGTATGATCCATAAATGAAAAATATGATAAATGTACTACTTCATTAAAGATGGTTTTACTGATTTCTGGAGTACACTGTTGAGAGGGTGAAAAGACAAGCCCCTAACTGGACTTTGCAGGTCACACACCTGGCAAAGGACCTCTATCCAGAAAATATAAAGAAAATCCAAAGTTCAGTTCAACAACATTTTAATGAGCAAAATATATGAAAAGACACTCAACCAAGATAAACAGCTAGCAAGTAAGCATATGAAAAAATGTTATGTCATTATCCACCAGGGAAACGCACATGTAAACAAGGATACTACTATACACCTATTAGAGCATCTAAAAATTCTTAAACTGACCTACCAAATAGTGATTAAGGTGTGGAGCAACTGCTGCTTATACACGACTCATGGGAACGCAGAATGGTATCATCATTTTGGAAAACAGTTTGGAGATTTCTTTAAAAGTTAAACATACGCCAACTCTACAGCCCTGTCATTACACTGCTAGTATTTACCCGGGAAAAATAAAAGCACACATCCACACAAGGAGTTGTGCACGAATGTTCATAGCAGCCCCATTTGTAATTGCTCAAACTGGAAACAACCCACATGTCCATCAATAGTGAATGGATAAACCAATCACCCCCGCACAGAACACGACTCATCAACAAATAGGATGGAACTATTGCTAACATGCAGCAACAGGATGACTCTCAAAACAATTATGCTGAAGGACAAAAATCAGGAAAAAAGAGTATATGTATATGTACACATGATTTCATTTATAGGAGACCCTAGAAAATATAGACTAATCTACAGTAACAAAAAGCAGATCAGCGGTGGCCTGGAGGTTGAGGATGGGAGGAGAGGACTGTAAGGAAAGGAGGAAAACTGTGGAGGTGATGGGTTTGTTCACCACCTTGATGACAGTGACAGCTATGTAGACATATACATACACACACATATACATATATATATACACACACGGGACATATTTAAAGTGTTTTGACATATATGCAGAGTTACTGTACGTCACTTTTATCTCAATGTAGCAGTTAAAAAATTAAATAATAAGTCAATATAAAAAAATAGATGAAAGGAAATGAAAATCCAGAAAACAGAAACAGAAAAACAGATGGCTTCACT
The DNA here is from genome assembly GCF_949987535.1 of Balaenoptera acutorostrata. Lineage (NCBI taxonomy): Eukaryota > Metazoa > Chordata > Mammalia > Artiodactyla > Balaenopteridae > Balaenoptera > Balaenoptera acutorostrata. The sequence goes on along the minus strand of NC_080068.1, from coordinate 144,009,398 downwards.
GGTGAATTCTATCCAATAGTTAAGTGAAGAAAGTACAACCACCTTGTACAAAATCCCTGCTAAGATAAGAGAACATAGTTCCCGGCATATTTTTTGAGGCAGAGAAGACAATAAACATACAATTACAGATCAAAATCACTCATTAACAAAGAAGTCAAAAATCATCAGAAAATACCAGCAGTGATTCTGACAATACATGGTAAGGATAGTACATTATGACCACGTGGGATTTACCCCAGGGATGCAAGGTTGGCTCAACACTAAAAAAGCAATCACTGTAGTACACACTATTAACAGACAGTGAGGGCAGATCACCTCAACAGACACAGAGAAAGTATTTGTCCACATGCAAAATCCATTCATGATTTTTTAAAACAGTAAAATTTAAAAAAAAGTTCAGCAAACTAGGAATTGAAGGAAACTTCTTCAATCTGAGAAGCGGCAACTACAAAAAACCGACAGCTAACACGAGACTTAAAAGTGTTTTCTTTCTAAGATCAAGAACAACGCGAGGATGTCTGCTGCTCTCAGAGCATAATACAACATTCTATTGGAGAGCCTAATCAGTGAAAGAAGGCTAGAAAAATAAAGAGCAGAAAGGTCAGAAAGGAAGAACTAAAGCTGGTCTTGCTTGCAGATGCTAAGACCGTAAAGCAAACAATCCTAAGGACAGTACCAAAAACTCCAGGACCAAAGGGCCACCGCAGCAAGGCTACAGGTCCTCTGGAACATCTCCTGGCCTCTGCCCAGCCCCAGCACTGGTCCTCTCGGCTGCGGCCGCACCCACACTACCGTGCTTCCTCCAGCACACCAAGCCCACTGCTACCCAGGGCCATTCCACTCGCCACAGCCCTGCACGGGCACCCTCGCCCCGGATGCTGGCCCAACTCCCCCTCTCGCCACTCAGGCTCTGATCCCCATCACCTTCCTGGCTCAGTCCTGTCCCAGCCACGCCCTATCCCCAACACTCTTCCTTCTTCCCAGCACTTTCCAATACCTGACGCTCTATTACACATTCATTTGGATACCTGTTTACTGTCTCTCCCACTAGGCTGCAAGCTCAGTAGGCAAAAATGTCATCCAGCTTGTTCGTGTCACCAGCACTTAGGACAGAGTCTGACATATAGTGGGCAATCAGAAATGTGTGCTGAGCAAATGAGATCACGATGACAAACTCTTCAGCTATTAAAACAGTCACGGGCTTCACTGGTGGCGCAGTGGTTAAGAATCCGCCTGCCAATGCAGGGGACACGGGTTTGAGCCCTGGTCCATGAAAATCCCACATGCTGTGGAGCAACTAAGCCCGTGCGCCACAACTACTGAGCCTGCGCTCTAGAGCCCGCGAGCCACAACTACTGAAGCCCGCGCACCTAGAGCCCGTGCTCCGCAACAAGAGAAGCCACACAATGAGAAGCCCGCGCACTGCAACGAAGAGTAGCCCCCGCTCACCGCAACTAGAGAAAGCCCACGCACAGCAACGAAGACCCAACACAGCCAAAAATAAATAAATTAAAAACAACAACAACACAGTCACTTGTATTATATTTAACACCCCCAAAAGCAGGGCCATGCACTGTCTGTGAACACAGCACATGCAGAGGAAACAACAGATGAGCAGGAAGTACACGCACTGAATTCATGGTGGTAGCTGACTCTGAAGAGAAGCAGAGAAACGCAACCAGGGGGCAGGGGGTCAACAGAACCTTTAACAACATCTGTGATGCTCCACTGTTCAGAAAAAGTCTGGAACCAAATACGACTCTTTTTTTAAAAAAGCTAAAATTTATTAATTCTGGATAGCAGGGACAAAGGTGTCTGTTCTGTTCTTATTCTTTCTACTTTTCTGCATTTTTCAAATTTTTCTTATTTAAAAAAAAAACCCCAATTTCAAATTTTGTTGTATAGCTACAGTAATCAAGACCATGTGGCACTGGTGGAGGGACAGAGCAACAGAACAAAAGAGAAAAATCCCAGAAATAGAGCCACACAAATATGCCCAAATGATTTCTGACAAAGATGCAAAAGCAATTCCATGTTGGAAGCACTGTTTTTTCAATAAATGGTGCTGGAGCAATTGGACAGCTCCAGGCAAAACAAAGAACTTCAATCTAAACTTTACACCTTACACGACAGTCAACTCGGAGCATACAAACGCAAAACCAAGAGACAGCATAGGAGAGAAATCCTGGAGATGCAGAGCTTGGCAACGAGTTCTCAGACTTGACAGCAAAAGCAGGATTCAGGAAGGAAAAGTGATAGAATAGACTTCCTGAAGGTTAAAACTTTGGATCCACAACAGACCCTGTTCAGAGGCTGGAAGACAAGCTGCAGCCTGAGAGAAAACACTTGCAAACCACATCTGACAGTGGACTCATATCTACAATATACAACGAGCTCTCAAAACTCAGCAACAAAAGACGATTTGAAAATAGGCAGAAGGCACAAAGAGACGTTTCTCCTATGGGGATGGGCAGGTGGAAATAAGCACGGTGTTAGCCTTTAGGGAAACACAAATGAAAACCCCACTGAGCTATCACTACACACCTGCTGCATGATCAAATGAAAACACAACACAAAATGCTGGCAAAGACTCAGAGAAACTCATCACGCTTTGTAATGGACTCAGCTTTGTCTCCCCAGAAGTCACATGTTGAAGCTCTAACCCCCAATGTGACTGTATCTGGAGAGAGGGCATTTAAGGAGATAAATAAAGTTAAAGCCCTGACCCAACAGGACTAGAGTCCTTAGAAGAAGAAGAGACACCAGAACAGCTGAGGGAAAAGACCTCACCAGAGACCCTGTCAGCACGTTGATCTCAGACTCCAAGCCTCCAAAATCATGAAAATGAATTTGTTGTTTACACCACCTTGTCTGCAGTTTGTACAGCAGCCCGAGCAGACTAAGACACTCACCAACTGCTGATGGGAATGTGAAAATAGCACAGCCGCTCTAGAAAACAGGTTGGTAGTTTTCTAAAAAACAAAACATGCAACTGCCATGTGACCCAGCACCTGGGCATTTATTCCAGAAAAATGAAAACACAGCCACACAAAAACCTGTACACGAATGTTTATAGCAGCTTTATTTCAAATAACCAAAAAACCTGGAACAACCCAGATGTCCCTCAGCAGGTGAATGGCTGAGCCAACCATGGTACGTCCACACCACGGAGTGCTCTGCAGAAATAAAAATGAACTAGTTACAGACACAACAACCTGGATGGATCCCCAGACAACCATGCGGAGCGAAAAAAGCCAATTCCAAGAGGCTACACGACGTGTGATTTCATTTATACAGCATTCTTCAAAGGACAAATTAGAGAGGAGGACAGATTAGTGCTTTCCAGGGGTCCAGGAGGGGCATCTGGCTGTGAAAGGCACGAGGGATCCTTGTGGGGATGGACACATCCAATCCTGGTTGTGATGGCAACTCCAGTTTTTCCAGATGCTGCCACAGGGGGAACGGGCAGTGTACGCAGACCTCTCTGCATCTTTTCTTACAACTGCACAAGTCTACGATGACCTCAAAATTAAAAGTTTACGTAAAAATAGTAACACTAGCGTATAAAACGCACGAAGGAATGCCATGTTGGGCACTGCTAAGACAGTGCCCTACGCAGTCATTACCGTGAATGTTCTGGAATCGGGAAATGGCTGACCTCGTCTTCCCCACATATGGGGGGGGGTGCGCGCACGTGTGTGTGTGTGTGCGCGTGTGTGTACGTGTGTGTGTATTATATAAAAACAGGACTCAGATCCAGAATAATAAGAAACTCCCACAACTCCTGTCCAATAAAAAATGGAAAAAAGATTTTAACAAACAGTTCACACACAGGAAAGATACACGACTGGCTAACAAGCAGGTGAAAAGGTGTTGGACAGTATCACGGGGAAAATGCAGATTCGACCACTGCACCCTCTCGAGAACGGGTATAACCACAACGATAGGCGCTCACGAGCTGGTGGGACGGAAGCTGGTGCAGCCACGGTGGAGAGGGTTTGGCCATTTCATCTGAAGCTAACCCTACATCCAACCTAAAAGCCTGCACTCCACTCCTGGGCATTTTACCCAAGAGAAAGGAAAACATACAGAAACCTCATAAAAAATGTTGCTGGCAGCTTTATTCACAATAGCCCCAAATGGGAACACCCAAAGGTCCGTGGCAGGCGAGGCACAGCAAACTGCAGCAGAAAAGGGAACCGCACTTCAAAACCATGAAGCCGCCGGTGAGAGCACCCGGGCGCGACACCAGAGACACGCTGTCCCAGAAGAGGGGACTCAGAGCCAGCGAGGGTGACTGGGGCCCAGAGGCTTTCTGGGCTGACAACCTTCTGCACAGGCATCTGCTACACAGGTGCGTGCACTTGTCAAAGCACCTGAAGTCTGCTTCACCCCAGGTGAATGACGCAATTCACATTATTTTTAATAAAAGAAAACAGGCACAGCACGTGACCATGCAGTTCCTGAAGGGAGCCAGCACGGCTGACAGGCACTGCAACAAGCTCAAACTCACCCATCAGAGCAGCGCAAACCAACAGAACCAGACACCACTTTTATCCACTACAGTGAGGACGATGTGGGGAGGCTGGAGTCCGGCAGGGCCTCCGACCCCTCCCACGGCGCAGGGTCGCAGACAGGGGCGGGGTGAGGTGGGGCGTGGCGGGCAGGACAGCGAGCACAGGCCAGGGGGTGCAGCAGCATGGGAAGCAGGTCGGCTGATCTTAACACGTTTTCTCTCAGCATTGTTGGTAAGAAGCAGACACTCCTACGGAGCAGAATTCCAGGAGCTCCACTGCACCACACGTGATCACTACCTACCCTACAGAGAGACGCCTGCCCATGCAGACGGCAGGCGGTGTCTCTGGAGGCCAGAGGGAGGAAGGAGAGCGCCCCCCCGCAGGGAGATGTCCCCTCCCCAGGAACCTCCCCGGAAGAAACCCCCTAAGTGTCCGTCCCCAGGGCCACCTCCCCAGTGTCCCGCTCCAGGCGCTCATGCGCCAGCAGATAGACGTGCACTGGAGAAGTACCGCAGGCCTGGCACCACAGGTGCCCAGCGGGCAGGGCAAAGCCAGTGGCGGCCTCCACGCTCGGCTCCCACCTGGCCCCCCAGCGGCACCGCTCCAGCAGCTTCTTTTACCTTGATTTCCTCTGGACACCTATCCCTCCGGGACACACCTAAGACGACCCAGGCCGTTCCTGGGACCATAGCCTCCCTGGAGCTCCCGCCCGACTCCACCATCACCCCCCGGGGGCACTGGCAAGCTCCCGACGGCCCCGACCTCAGCACCGCCATGACCACAATCCACATGAAGCACCAGGGACTGTGCCCCGCAAGTAGCCAGGACCCCATAAGTACTGCTCTGGTGATTACTACTGCTTTATGCTGGGTGCTATCACCACGGTTAAAGGCTGACCTTAAAGCTGCCAACGTGCCAGTGAAGGGTCGGGTGGGCCAGCTGAGAGGGCGATCACTCAGGCACAAGACGTGGGCCACCTCGTCCCGATGGCCACAACCGGCCACCGAGCCTAAGCCCCTGCTGCAAAGATCCTGGTTATCTGTGCTCTGCAGTGTCCGAAGAGGAAAGGTCCCCTCGGAACCCTCCCTGGCAGAGAAGAGCGCACCTCACGAGAGTGAGTCCACAGAGCAAAGCAGCCCTACAGAGCTGGGCTGCCCGAGGGACCAAATGCTCCTAAGCAGTAGCGATCCATCCCCGTTATCCTTTCTGGCAGAAGGAAGCATGAGCATGCAGACTCCAAAACAAGAAGAAACGCAGAACGTATCCTGAAGTCCACTTGGACTGGGCATCTCTGACGTTGTGGGGACTCCCAGTAATTTGCTTTAAAAAAGTGAAAATTTAGAACAAATTTTGAAAAGATTAGAAAGCTATCTGCATCACCCAACCCACAGTTCTGCCCAACAACCCATTTCAGACAAGTGCAAATTCCAAAAAGCTGTGAAAACCAATGTTTTTTCCCTAAATCATTTGATAGCAAAACCTGATCTATTATAAACTCATCTGGGGCAACACCTGACATGAACTGATGGGAGGCTATTTGAAGACTTAATTATCCCACAGTGAGGATGCTTACTTAATTACAGATATAGTAACACACTTGATTATGCGACACTTTCCCAACTCCTGCGGCAGTATCCCAGGACACACAGGATACACACTAGCTTTCTAAAACGTGAAGAATTCCGGAATTGTCAACATAGGCACCCAAGGGTTTTGGGTTTGGGACCTTCCCCATATTTATGCAAGACAGCCTGATTTCCCACAGCCTATGTTCTAAGGCTGCTATTTTATGTGAACGACTTCATACAGGTTTCTTACCATTCCAGTTCAGAAAAAGGCTTCACGAGCTTTAGAAGCTGTGAGCCGCCAGTTCAGTTTAAGGGGAGGAAATCTACAGTTCCTAATCGCAGTGGTGACTTTCAGCTCCTGACGTGCCCGGAGAGCAAAGGTAACAGGTACTCTGCACAGCCACAGTGGCTGCTCCCCTCTCCTTGTTCTTCATCCTGGGTGTTAAGCCACAGGCAAGAGCTGCCTTCTCTCCGTGACCCACCTCCCATCCCACCCCTCCTCCCCCTGGCCCTGCCACTGCACCTAGCAGGGGTGCGTCCTCACCCTCCCACCTCAGCTGGGCCCACTGTCTGTCCACCCAGAGGATCCCCTGCGCTGCATTGTCCTTTGGTCATCAAAGCCTGTGTCTTACTTGAACTTCCACGAGGCAGAAACCATGTACCGTCCACTGTGAATTTCTTAAAAGAATCAAAATACTTGCCTGGTATTTTCAAAATAAATGAATTGATCTGGGGGAACTCTCATTACTAGAGATACTGGCCCCTACCTCTGAAAGAAGAGCCTGAGGTTTTCTCACTAAATCACACCCCAAATCTCTTTGTTGCTGACAGTGGAGGAAAAGTGTGTTATGATGCTAAGGCCAGAACATCACCTCAGGCCTTTAGGAATGAGGGCACCAGAACAGTCAGCCAGTTTCCCACCTCCAACGGAGCACAAAGAGCAGCACGAGTGCTAATGCAGGGGACACAGCTCTGCCTCAGCACCAGCCCCAAAGCCAACTGTGTTCAGCTGGTAAGCACCAAGGCTAGGGAAATCTGCCATGCCAGAAAAAACAGAAAAACCCAGATGAGGAACTAGGACTGCGCCAACACTGGTGATAACTTCTGGGTGAAGAAGGGAGAGGACGTTCAGGAAGCTAGAGAGAGCACGCGGAAACACAGCCGACTAAAGATGGACCAGCCCAGCCTGCAAGGTTCTGTTCCGATCACACCTGTTGGCTCAGCTTGCAGTAACTTCCGTGGGATCTCACACAGAGGTCGGGGAGCGGGACGCTCAGGTGGTAAGAGAGGGAAGCCCGGCTACCGGACACTGCGCTGTCTGTCCCAACACCCAAGGAGGGGAGGACTGCGGTCACGCACGCCGGAGTTCCTGTCACCCGAGGAGGGCCAGCCCTACGTCCACTGCCCCACTACCGCCCTCCATGCGAGGGAAGGGCCACGACTTAGACCCACGCCGCCGCACCGCCCGCCTCCGGACTCCAGCCTTCAGCCGTGCGGGGCCCCCTCGCTCCGCCCCTACTGTGGCCCCTCGCGCCAGGCCCCGCCTGCCCACCATTCCTTCCCGCCGCCACAGCCTCCGCTCCGGCCGCGGGTCAGCCCACACCTGCCGCCAAGACTACCTTGCCCCGGCCTGACCCCAAGCCTCCGACAAGGAAGTGCCCAAACCTAGGCCGGCCTCACCCTCAGCAGTGGCCTCCCGGCCGGCCGTGACCCTCGCCGCCGCGGCCATCCTCCCCCGGCCCTGACCCTCCCCCGGCCGGGTCCATGCCACCGGCCCCAGCTTCACCTTCGGCCAGGACCCGCCGCACCCGCAGCCGCAGCTCGCCCATCTCCACCGTCTGCCCCACGAAATCAGTCTGGTCGCGGCCGGCAGCACCACCCAGGGAGCCCGGGCCGGCCAGGAAGTCGAGCGCAGACTGCAGCAGCGACATGGTGGCGGCCCGCGACGGGCCCCGGACAGAGGACTCGGGCTCCAGCCGCGTCCGGGTCTACTCGGCAACCGCCGGCCGCGAACCGGACCAACTTCCGCCCGACGCCGCGACGCAGGGGCGGGAGCGCGTCGCCGCCCGGAAGAGCGCCGGCGCCTCACTTCCGCCGCGCCAGCGGCCACGCATGCGCAGGGCAGGGTGCGGGGGTGGGGTGGGGGGTTGGTGCGCGTGCGCGGTGCTGCTGGCCTCGGAACGGGTTTCGGGTGTTCCGCTAGCAGAGGGCTGCCCACGGGTGGTCTGGCCCCCGGCGCGGCGCTCAACCGTCCCCACGTGGCCGTTTCCGCGGAGGCTGGTACTCGGGGGCTCCCGGGACTGGGCCGCACGGCGGGAGGAGCGGGTCGTGTGCGCGGAGCGCCGGGGGGGCCCGCAGTGTCCGTCTTTTTAACGGGTTGGTTGCTACTAAAAGACTGAAGAGCTTAATTTTAGAAACCGAGTTTTGTAGCTTCTGTAGAAAAGTCAGATCTGGCAGCATTGGACCCAGAATACCGCGTGTCCCCCATCACCTAGAGCTGCCCCTCAGGTAAGACACCACCACTCGCCTGACCCCTTGGCTCCTTTGTGTGCCCGGCTGCTTCCTGTAGGTCCTGGTGTAGAGCGTTCATCCCCAAACTGAGAACTGGAGCTGAAAGCCCTAGGCAGCACCTTAACCCGCCTAGAATTTGAAGCTACTAAAAATCTCTTTCCAGACAGGCTAACGTGCGTTATCCTTATAATAAAGCAGCTGCGTTCATACAGTGCTTTACTGCTTGCCGTATCCTTTTATAAGTGTTCTCCTTAATGATCCTAGATTATCTTGGAGAACGCACAGTATAGTTAATCCCGCACCCCACACCCCGCCTTTGGGTGCAAAATGTGCTCAGCAGTGTCATTGCCTGGCCAGGTGGCCAGGGTCTTGTTGATACAGCTAGTGGTACAGCTAGAAGTCCACACAAGTTACGTGGCTTTTTCAGCCGGTGTGTTCGTCTGGTAAATGGAATACAAGGACTGGGGGCTCAGGAAAGAGCCCAGGCTGTATTTGGTTGTCCCTAGCATGTAGGTGGCAGTTGACTTGAAGAGCGCACCAAGGGGACACCGTAATTAGAAAGAGGGTACAGTCTTCAGAGGCGAGGAGCAGCCAGGGAAGCAGGAATAAAACTAAGAGAGCTTTATGTCACCCGGCCAAAGAAAGATGTTTGGGGGGGGGTGGTAATTAAAAGTGTCAAATGTCATTTAAAAGTAGGAAAAGTAGGAAAAGATGTATATTGGATTTAGCAACAATGAGATCTTTGGTGACCTTGCCAAGAATAAATTGTTTCATTGGAAACTCTCCATTACCCTGAGTGGAAGAATAAAGAAATGGAGAGAGAGATGGTAAGTGGAGATAACTCAGTGAGTTTGGCTATGGAGAAGAAAGTGTGGGAGCTAGAGTTACGATGGATGTCGAGAGGTTGCAGGATGGGAGATGGCTGAGCAGCCTCCAGCTGATGGGAGGGGGCCAGTCAGTGTCTGCTGGGAAAGAAGGGACAGGTGCAAAGTGGTCCCCTAGAAGGTAGGAGGGAATGCCATCCAGAGCATAGGGAAGTGTTCACTTTGGATGTAAGAAAATCACTTTTTATCGTAAAAGGAACGGAGGTAGGTGGGTTGTAGTTGTAACTTTATGTGTTTATTGGACTGAAAGCAAAGGAATTCTCTGTTTTCTTCTGTTTTCACTGTGACTAAGGAGAAGAAAACACCTCCCGAAAATGGGAAGGGAGGTAAGAAAGCTAAGATTTGAGCAGTGTGGAAAAGATCTAAAATAGCTTTTGTGGAAAACCTAGTGAATAACTCACTAGAAAGCATGATGTAGTCCAGGGCTCATTTGAGTTTGGAGGCTATGGATTTATTCTGGTATGACCTACAGTTGGGTGGAGATTTTTAATAGTGTAATTACTTTGGAGCCAAGAGTCTATTCAGACTTTGTATTTCGTACTGATGGAACACTTTTTATACTGACACTGCACTAGGTATTATAATAACACCATCTTAATCCAGATCTGTGTCTCCAGAACACACTTCCCTCCTGAACTCTTAGACATTAGTTCTTAGGTATCTCTCATATACATGAGATAGCTCATGTATACATGTCATATATATATGTCTAAAACTGAATTTATAGTCTTCATCGCCATATATACATGTCTAAAACTGAATTTATAGTCTTCATCGCCAAACCTGTCCCTTTGTAGTAAATTTCATAACAAAAGACTATAATCAGAAGTTAAGAAGATTATTTTATAATGATGAAAGCGTAAATTCATGAAAAGACATAACAGTCCTAAACAGTTCTGCCCCTGGTAATAAAGCTTTTAAATACATGAAGCAAAAACTAGCAGTAGTGCGGCAAGGAGAGATAGACAAACCCACAATTGTAGTTGGAGATTTCAATACTTCTTTCTCAGATAATGATAGAACAAATACCCAGAAAATGACCAAGCGTATGGTAGAGTTGGGTGACACCAGCAACTTGATTTAATGGACATTTGTAGAATACACGTTATCAAATATATAAACAACATTTACCAAGATGGATCATATTCTGGGCAAATATGTTTTCTGACCACAATGGAATTAAGCTAGATATCAATAGCATATATCTGGAAAATCATCCAGATATTTGAAAACTGACTGACTCACTTTTAAATTACCCATAGGTCAAAGGAGAAATCAAAAGGGAAATTAAAATTTTGAACTAAATGAAAATGCAGCATTTCACAATTTGTGGCTAAAACACTACTAGAAGATAGGTCTCAAATCATTCATCTTAATAAACTAGAAAAATAAAAGCAAATGAAACTCTAAGTACAAAAAGGGAAATAATAAATATCAGCAGACATCAATGAAATAGAAGACAAAAACAATAGAGAAAATCAATGAAACCAAAAGCTGAGTCTTTGAGAAGATAAATAAAATAGAGAAATTTCTGGCCAGGTTGAACAAGGAAAAAAAAGGTTAACAATATCATGAATGAAGGTGATGACATCATTGCTAAAAGGGTAATCGGAAAACATGAACAACTTTATGCCAATAAATTCAACGACTTGTACTAAAGGAACAAATTCCTTGGAAGACAATACCAATACTCGCTCCAGAAGAAGTAGATAACCTAGATAGCTCTATAACTATTAAAGCATTGAATTTGTAGTTAAAAACTTTTCCTAAAAGAAAATTCCATACCTAGATGGCTTTACTGGCAATTCTACCAAACTAAAGAAGAAATAATACCAATTCTATATAGATTCTTAAAATTGAAAGAAGGAAATATGAATGCCAGCTCATTCTATAAGGATAGCATTATTCTAATGCCGAACTTTGACATAGGCATTACAAGAAAAGAAAACTGAAGACTAATGTTCCTCATGACAAAGATATAAAAATTCTTTTAAAACATTTTTTAGCAAACTGAATCCAATACTATATAAAAAGGATAATACAACATAACCAAGTGAGGTTCGTCTTAGGAATGCAAGTTGGCTTAGTATTAAAAAATGGATCAATGTAATTTACAGTATTACAGTGAAAAAGAAAACCAAATGGGTCATCTCAATAGACATAGAAAAAGCATTTGATGGGGACGTCCCTGGTGGTCCAGTGGTTGACTCCACACTACCACTCCAGGGAGCACGGGTTTGATCCCTGATGGGGTAACTAAGATCCCACATGCCGCATAGCACAGCCGAAAAAAAAAAATTAAAAAGAAAAAGCATTTGACAAAATCCAGCATCCATTCCTTGATTAAAAAAAAAAAAAAACTGTCAGCAAACTAGGAATAAAATGAAAACGTCCTCAACATAATAAGGGCATCTATGAAAAACCTATAGCTGACCTATGGAATGATGAAAGACTGGATGTTTTTTTTCCCTCCAAGATTGGGAACAAGTATCTGGTCTCACCATTTCTATTCAACATTGTACTAGAAATTCTAGCCAATGTAATGAGGCAAGAAAAAGAAATTAAAAGCTTCCATATTGAAAAGGAATAAGGAAGATTGTTTATTTGAAGATCTCATGATCATCCATGTCAGAGTTTCCCAACCTTGGCACTACTGACATTGTGGACCAGATAATTCCTCATTGGAGTGGAGGGGTGGTGTTTCCAGTGCACTGTAGGATGTTTAGCAGCACCCCTACCTCTGCCCCCTGGATACTAGTACACACACCACTTGTCACAACCAAAAATGTCTCCAGGAGGGACTTCCCTGGTGGTCCAGTGGTTAAGACGTCGCCTTCCAATGCAGGGGGTGAGGGTTCGATCCCTGGTCGGGGAGCTAAGATCCCACATGACTCGCAGCCAAAAAACCAAAACATAAAACAGAAGCAATATTGGAACAAATTTAATAGACTTTAAAAATGGTCCACATCAAAAAAATCTTAGGAAAAATAATGTCTCCAGGCATTGCAAATGTCCCTTGAGGGGCAAAATTGCCCTCAGTTGAGAATCATTGTTCTTGGTAAAAAATCCATGGAAACTACAGAAAGAGCTACTAGAACTAGTGACTTTAGCAAGGTTGCAGGATACAAGGTTAATATGCAAAATAAATTAAAAGTTATTGCATATTTCTAAATAGCAACAAATATTGTAAGTTGAAATTAGAAAAAAAACACTATTTACAAGAGCATCAAAAGATACCAAATCTTTGGGATAAATCTGAAATAGATGTGCAAGAATTATAACTGAAAACTAAAAAGGTTTGCTCCGAGACACTAAAGACCTTAATAAGTGGAAAGATACACAGTATTCATTAATTTAGAAAATTCAGGATCATTAGGGCATCAAATTAATCTATAGATTCAATGCCATTCCAATTAAAATCCCAGCAGACTTTTATTTTAATGGACACACTGATTTTAAAATTCATTTGGAACTGCAAAAGAGCGAGAATAGCCAAAGCAAGTTTGAACAAGGACAGATTTTTATGACTTACACTATCTAATTTCAGTAATCCAAATAGTACTCCAAATAGTGCTCCAGATAGTGTGGTGTTGGTATAAAGATATATAAGTAGATAAGTGGAACAGAATAAAAAGTCCAGAAATTGGCCCATGAGTATAAATATGTTCAGTTGATTCTGAATAAGGAATAAAGGTAATTGGAGAAAGGATAGTCTTTTCAACAAACGATGCTGGAAGAATTGGATATCCATATGTTAAAAAAAGAATGTTAATCCATACATTGCATCATATATGAAAAAACCCATAAAACTTCCAGAAAACAATCTGAGAATTTCCAATATGGCACCAAAGTACAATCCATAAAAAATAGATAAACGGGCTTCCCTGGTGGCGCAGTGGTTGAGAATCCGCCTGCCAATGCAGGGGACACGGGTTCCAGCCCTGGTCTAGGAAGATCCCACGTGCCGTGGAGCAACTAAGACTGTGAGCCACAGCTACTGAGCCTGCGTGCTGCAACTACTGAAGCCTGTGCGCCCATGGTCCACAGCAAGAGAAGCCACTGCAATGAGAAGCCCGCGCACTGCAACGAAGAGTAGCCCCCGCTCGCCGCAACTAGAGAAAGCCTGCGCACAGCAACAAAGAACCAACACAGCCAAAAATAAATAAGTAAAATAAATAAATTTAAAAATATAGATAAACAGGACTTCATTAAACTTAAGAACTTCAAAATACATTGTTGCAGATGTGCTTCAGTAGGTGAATGGATAAACTGTGGTGCATCTATAAAATGGAGTATTATTCAGTAATAAATAGAAATGAGCTACAAGCCGCAAAAAGACACAGAGGACCTTAGAAGCACATCACCAAGTGAGAGAAGCCAGTCTGAAAACGGCACATACTGTTAGATTCCAACTGCATGACATTCTGGAAAAGGCAAGACTGGAGACAGTGGAAAGGTCCATGGTTGCTAGGGGTTTCGGGGGGGAGGGAGGGATGAATAGGGGGAGCACAGGGGATTTTTAGGGCTGTGAAATCGTTTTGTGTGGTACTATAGTGGTGAATGCAAGTCATGCATTTGTCAACACCCATAGAACTACAACACAATGGTGTGTCAGTGTGTCGGTGTTGGCTCATTGACTGTGCCACGCTAATGTAAGATGTTAATGGTGGGGGAAGGGGGGGGAATGAACAGGTATATGGGAGTTCTCTGTACTTTCCCTTCGATTATTCTGCAGACCTAAAACTGCTAAAAAAAAGTCTGTTGATTTAAATATATATGTGTGTGTATATATATATACACAAATATATAAACATTTTTTTTTTTTTACATGTTGAGAGAATGAAAAGACAGCCCATACTGGGAGAAAATATCTGATAATGGACTTGTATACGGAATATAATACATAATATATATTTATATATATGTATGTATGTAAAGAAAAGTACACAATCCCTGCATAATCTTCTCAATAATTTCCACACTCCTGAAGGAGCTTACAAGGCTCTTTGTGATTTAGTCCTGCCTTATACTTCAGGTACACCTCCCAATTTGAGCCTGTGCTCCAGCCTTATCAAACTCCTTGCACTTTGATGCACACCGAGCTCTCACTATTAGACACACACACATACACACAGAGTCATTATTTGTCTTTCAATAATCCTCACAGCATTATTTGAGAATTAGAAGAAACAGGACATATAAAGTACTTGGAACAATGCTTAGTACTTAGTAAATGTTGGACAGGTGTCACATATTGTTCTTATTGTCATTTTGTCATAAATATCTCTAGACAGCACTCTGGCATTTCCCGTTCTGAGCTTTCCCGAACTGAGCCCGCCCAGGACACCTCTGCCCCACCGCACCCTGAGGCGTAGCCAGCACCCTGTGTGATGCTCTGCAGGGTCACGTGCCTTCAGTTACCTCCTCTCTGTTACAGGAATTTTCAACTTCTCCCTCTTCCTGCCGTCGGAATTTAAAAATTCTTCAGTCTCTTCCATCTTAAGAAAAATCATTTCTCAAGTCCACTCTCCTCTGCCTTCAGTCTTATGTTCTTTCCTTCATCACCATGAGTCTTAAAAACTTGTGGTGATGAAGGTTAGGTGTAGCTGACATGTTTTTGAACACTTATGTGCCGGGTGCTTTTTTTTTTTAGCCATGTAAAATGCACATAACAAAATTTACCATCTTAACCCTTTTTGAGTGCACAGTTCAGTGGCATTAAGTACATTCACATTGCTGTGCAGCCGTCACCATCATCCGTCCACAGAACTCTTCATCTTGCAAAGCTGAAACTCTGGTCCTATTAAGCAGTAACTCCCACCTCTCCCCCCAGCTCCTGCCAACCACCCTTCTACTTTCTTTCTTTATGAATTTGACTCCTCTAGGGACCTCATGTAAGTGGGATCATACAGTATTTATCCTTTTGTAACTGGCTTATTTCACTTAGCATAGTGTCCTCAAGATTCAACCATGTCATAACATGTGAGAATTTCTTTCCTTTTTAAGGTTGGATAATATTCCATCGTAGATGTAGATGCCACATTTTGTTTAGATGTTCATCTGTAGATGAGCACTGGGGTTGCTTCCACCTCTTGGCTATTGCAGACAATGCTGCCGTGATCATTGGCGTACAAATATCTCTTCGAGTTTCTGCTTTCCATTCCTTTGAGTATATACCCAGAAGTGGAATTGCTGGATCCTATGTTAATTCTCTGCTTAATTTTTTGAGGAGCCTCCATACTGTTTCCCACAGCAGCCGTGCCATTTACATTCCCGCCCAGCAGTGCACAGAGGTTCCGTTTTCTCCACATCCTCACCAAGAGTTGCTGTTGTCCATCATTTATTTGTATTATGGCGTTCCTGGAGGGTGACTGTCTCGTGGGTTTGATTTGCTTTTCCCTAACGCAACCCGATAATGTTGAACATCTTTTCATGTGCTTATTGGCTACTAGAATACCTTCTTTGGAGAAATGTCTCTTCACATCCTTTGCCCATTTTTTGAATTGGGCTGTCTTTTTACTGTTGAGTTGTAAGAGTTCTGTATGTATTTTGGATGCTAGAGTCTTACTAGATACATGATTTGCAAATATTTTCTCCCATTCTATGCATTGTCTTTCACTTTCTTAATAGCATCCTTTGAAGCACAAAAGTTAAAATTTTGACGAACTCAAATTTATTTTTTGTTGTTGCTTGTGCTTTTGGTGTCATATTTAAGAACTCTTTGCCAAATGTGAGGCCACGAAGATTTTCTCCAATGTTTTAGCTCTTACATTTAGGTCTTTGATCCATTTTTAGTTAATTTTTGTATGTAGCATGAGGTAATATCCAAATTCATTCTTTTGCATGTGGATATCCAGTTGTCCCAGGAATATTTGTTGAAAAGACTATTCTTTCCCCATTGAATGGCTTTGACACCCTATTGCAAATCAGTTAACCGTAAATATAGTGGTTTACTTCTGGACTCTCAATTCTCTTCCCTTGATCTATATATCTGTCTTTATGCCAATACTGCACTGACTTGATTACCATAGCTTTGCACTAAGTTTTGAAATTGAGAAGTGTGAGTCCTCAGCTTTGTTCTTTTTCAAGACTATTTTGGCTACTCCTTAAATAGCCAGGGGTTCCTTAAATTTCCGTATGAATTTTAGAGTCAGCTTGTAAATTTCTACATGGAAGGCAGCTGGAATTTTGATAGGAATTGCATTGAATATGTAGATCAATTTGGGAAGTATTGTCATGTTAACAATGTTAAATTTTCTAATCCATGAATAGAGGATGTCTTTTCACTCTTTCAACAATGTTTTGTACTCCTTTTTTTAAGGATTATTTATTATTAATTAATTAATTAATTTATTTATTTTATTTAATTTTGCCTGCATCAGGTCTTAGTTGCGGCATGTGGGATCTTCATTGAGGCATGCAGGATATTTCCTTGTGGTGCACGGGCTCTTCGTCGTGGTGCACGGGCTTCTCTCTAGTTGTGGCCTGCGGGTTTTCTCCTCTCTAGTTGTGGCGTGCAGGCTCCAGGGCACGTGGGCTCTGTAGTTGTGGCACGTGGGTTCCAGAGCGTGTGGGCTCTGTAGTTTGTGGCACACGGGCTCTAGTTGAGGCGCGCGAGCTCAGTAGTTGCGGCACGCAAGCTTAGTGCCCCGTGGTATGTGGGATCTTAGTTCCCTGACCAGGGATCGAACCCGCGTCCCCTGCATTGTAAGGCGGATTCTTTTTCACTGGACCACCAGGGGAGTCCCTGTACTCCTTTGTTAAATTTGTTCCTAAGTATTTTTGATGCTATTATAAATGTAATTGTTTTCTTAAATTTATTCTCAGATTGGTTATTGCTAGTAAATAGCAATGCAGTTGTTTTGTATATTGATCTTAACTCATTTACTAGTTCTAATAGTTTTCTTGTGTGGATTCCTTAGGATTTTCTATATACAGAATCACATCATCTGCAAATAGAGATAGTTTTACTTCTTTCTTTCCAGGCTGTATGCCTTCTGTTTCATTGTCTTGCATAGTTGCCATGGGTAGAACCCCGAGCAGTGTTGAATAGATGTGCTGAGAGCAGACATCCTCGTCTTGTCACTGATCTGAGGGGGGTAGTTTTCAGTCTTTCACCATTGACTGTGATATTAGCCCTTTATCAGGTTGAGGAAATTTCCTTCCATTCCTATTTTGTTGAATAGTTTTTATCACGAAGAGGTGTTAGATTTTGTCAAATGCTTTTTCTGCATTTATTAAGATGATAGTTTTTGTCTTTTTTCTATTGATATGGTGTGTTCCAGTAATTGATTTTTTAATTTTAAACCAACCTTGCATTCCTGGAATAAATCCCACTTAGCATGGTATATAATTCTTTTTATATGTTGCAGAATCCATTTGTTAACATTTTGTTGAGGATTTTTGTGTCTATATTTGATATTTACTGACTTTTTAAAAATAAAATTTAATTGAAAGAAACTTAAACATACAAAAAGTGTAGAAAGCAATATAATGGACATCTGTTTCCCCAGGTTAACCCATGCCTAAAGAAACACATTACCTTTTGTCTTATTTTTGTCAGGATGGTCTTCTTTTCCCTTCGCCCCCTCCGCCTGCTCTTCTCGGCTCCTCTCTCTCCCTCCCTTCTGTAAAGTATTAAGTTTAGGGACTTCCCTGGTGCTCCAGTGGTTAAGAATCTGCCTTCCAATGCAGGGGACGTGGGTTCGATCCCCGGTCAGGGAACTAAGATCCCACATGCCACGGGACAACGAAGCCGGAGCGCTCTAGAGCCTGTGTGCCACAACTACTGAGCCCACGTGCCACAACTAGAGAGCCTGCACGCTGCAACGAGAGATCCCTCATGCTGCAGCTAAGACCTGATGCAGCCAAATAAATAAATAAATTAATATTTTTTAAAAAATTAAAAGAAAAAAGTATTAAGTTTAGTGCTGGCCAAGATGAGGAAGCCCCCTTCCGGCTGCCTCTCCCGCTGATTACAGGTAAAAACTCTGGACAAAGTATTAAAAGAAAAAGTATGCAAAAGGCAATAGGTTGGAAAGGGCAGTCAAAACTTGAATCAGTGACCACACGTGTGAGTTTTCCATTTTTTCACTCTTCCTCCTCGTGGCTTTGACCCTAGGCCAGTTCCCAGTTGTGGGCCTGGGCATTGAGGGCTGCTGTACCCCATCTTTCTGCCTGTAGCAACTATGAAGAGGGCCCCAACAAGCAGGAGTATGTGAGTGAGAGGCAAAGGAACTAGAATAATCCAAACAGTTTTGGAAAAAAAACAAAGTTGGAGGACTCTAGCAGATATCAAGACTTACTATGAAGCTATAATCAAGGCAGTGTGAAACTGGCACAGGATAAATGCATAATCAGTGGGACAGAATGGACACTCCCCAGATAGACCCACACAAATGTGGTCTGTTAGTTTTTGACCAAGGTGTGTGCAAAGGCAATTCAGTGGAGAAGGGACAGTCTTTTCAACAAGAAGTGTTGGAATAACCAGACGTCCATCTGCAAGAAAGGGAAACTTGACTATACTTTGTATGTTATATAAAAATTAACTCAAAATTGATCGTAGACCAAAAGTAAAACCTCAAACTTTAAAACTTCTAAAAGAAAACAGAAAATCTTTGTGCTCTTGGGTTAAGCAAAGCAATGTTAGATAGGACACCAAGAGAATGATCCGTAAATGAAAAGGTGGCGAGTTGGAATTCATCCAAATTTAAAGATTTTTTTTTGATGTGGACCATCTCCAAGGTCTCCGCTGAATTTGTCACAATGCTGCCCCTGCTTTACGTTTGGTTTCTTGGCCTTGAGTCACGCGGGATCCCAGCTCCCCGACCAGGGACTGAACCCGCACCCCTCGCATTGGAAGGTGAAGTCTCAACCACTGGACCACCAGGGAAGTCCCGTCAGAGTTTAAAACTGACATTCTCCTGAAGACTGGTAAGAGAAGGACAGTCAAGCCACATAACTGCGAGAAAATGCCTGCGAATTACATATCTAACAACGGACTTCTAACCACGATGTGGAAGAAACTCTCAAAATTCAGTAAGAATACAAATAACCCCTCAAAAGAGTGAACAAAAGATTCTAGCAGACACTTTGCCACAAAAGATGTACAGTTAAAAAGTAGGCACGTGAGAATACCCAGCTGGTCAATACGAAAGTGCAAATTAAACCACAGTGAGGTAGCGCATCTCTCAGCACAGCTATAATTAAAAATTCATTAAATTTTAAAAAGACCCTCCAAACCAAGTGCTGGCGAGGGTGGGGAGCAGATGCAGCTCTCACACACTGCGGGTGGGAATGCAGAGCGGTGCAGCTACTTCGGTAAATGGTTTGGCAGTTTCTTGTAAAGTTGACACGTACGTACTAAATGACCCAGCAGACCCCTTCTGAGGTATTCGCCCAAGAGAAATAAAACAGGTTTACACAAATACCTGTGTGTAAATCTTTATAGTGGCTTTATTCTTAACTGCTAAAACCGTGAATGACCTGTTTCCCAACTGGTGGATGGATAAACAGGTACATTCATGCAGTACAATTAACTACACAGCAGTAAAAAACATGTTACTGATACTCCCCAGACATGGGTACATCTCAGATGCATTGTGCTAAGTAAAAGAAGCCAGACTCAAGAGGTTCTTTGGGGTACAAGTCCATTTATGGGACAATCTGGAAAAGGCAAAGTGACAGTAACAGAAAACACAAGCGGTGGCCAGGGTTTGGGTGGAGGAAGGCCTGCCCACAAAGGGACTGCTCGGGGACAGAACTGCTTTGTGACTGGGGCCATGGTTACACACCTTGTGCATTTGTCTAAATCTCAGTGCTGGGCACCAGAAGGAGTGACTCTTCCTGTGTGTAAACTTTACAAAGTGAATCCAGTGAGAGATAAATTAGAGATGCAGATGAGAGCTAGAGCCCCATCTTCACCCATCCTCCACCCCGCCCTGCCTGGGTCACTGCAGTGCTGTCCTGTTTGTGTTACTGTGCTCTTTCTTACTGGTGTATGTGTGTACATCAGTCGTGTGACACGATGTGTGTCTTTCTGCACTTGTTCCATCCCTCTCAGCGTTGTGCCTCTGAGTTTCTGCATGTGGGTTGTTTCATCTGTTGTCATTTACTGTCTCAGTCTGCTTTGGCTGCCACAACAAAATGCCACAGACTGGGACCTTAGACAACAGGACTTTATTTCTCACAGTCCTGGAGGCTGGAAGTCCCAGATCAGGGTGGCAGCCAGTTCAGTTTCCCGTGAGGCCATGTCCTGGCCTGCAGACACACAGCAGAGGGAGGGAGCACGCTGGTCCCCTCTTATCAGGGCACCCATCCCACCCTGGGCCCCACCCTCCTGGCCTCCTCTAACCCTAGTCACCTCCAGAGGCCCCACCTTCTGTCCCATCCCCCGGGGTGGGGCTCGACATGCGATACGTGCATATTCGGGGCACAAACAGTCCACAGCCCTTGGTAGCAGCTCCCTTAGTGGTTAATAATGTGCCGCCTGTCAGTCAGTCAGAACGTGTGTGACTTTCATCGTCGAGGTGAACCGCTCCACGAGGCCCGCAGTCCCCACCTCGTGTGCGCCCCCTGGGGCTGGCCGCCTGGCGGTGGGCACCGCAGCCCTGCCCGGCTGCTCCGTGGTCTCCCGGTGGCTGAGGTGCCCTGCGCTCCCTGCCAGCTTCTGCATCCCCTGCGCCCTCGCCGCCTCTTAACTCCCTGACTTGTGCGAAGCCGACTGTCCTCTCGTCGGTGTCCTTTGCGTTTCCCAGGCTGCCGAGTGTCTTACACGTGCGTCCGTCCGCACTTCCATCTTCCTGCCCGGAAATCCCCGTGAGCCTCCTTTCTCCGCCCGGGGGGCGGGGCTCTGCCTTCGTCCTGTCCCGGGCGGCTCGCGTGCTCTTAGTTCTGACGCCCGGCTGCACCGCGGAGCGCCTCCTCGCTCTCGCTCTCGCTCGGGTTCCTGCCGCGTTGCCGGGGTCAGCAGTGTCCTCTGCAGGAGGAGACCAGGGCACCCTTCCGCTTCCAGTCTTTCCTCTCGGGGGCTTCACCGCGCGGGCCACCCGTCCTGGAGGAGCCCTGGCATCCTGCGCTCTGGACCCGCCTCCTGCTCCTTCCCGGGCGCCTCGGCGCAGTCCTGCCCCCACGCCACCGCGGGGCGTCTCGTCCTCTCGGAGAGCCTTTGCGGGTGACTCCAGCCCCGACCTCTTTCCCGACCTCTCGATGCCGTTCCTCTGCCCGGGCACAGCTCCGTGGCAGAGAACGCGCGCCGCCTTCAGCAAGGAGCCTGGTGCCTCACCGGGGCCACGGCCTGCGCCCCCGGAGTTCCCGCTGCGGGGCCCCGACTCCGTTCCCAGGAGGCTCTGGCATCTCTTCCGCCCGGAGCCCCGTCAGCTGGCACCTCGCTTGTCTTCCCAGCCCACCTCTGATACTGAGTTGTCCAGGGAGCTCTGCCATGGGGGGTTCGCTGGCGGGTGCCCGACCAGTCCGCCAGGCCGCCTGCCAACAGGAGGAGCGAGCGCGCCCTCCAGTGGGGCAGCGGGGGCAGCTGGCTTTCCGCGCAGGGTCTTGACCCCCCCAAAGGTCGCATCACGGCTGTGAGGCAGGTGCAGTGGGAGCAGGGACACGGCGGTGTCCGGTTGGGGTCAAGAGTGTCAGCCCAGCCCCGGAGCACCCACCGTATGGGCCGTGTGCCTTCGCCTGCCTCTCCTCTCCCTAGAGGGGACACAGTCACAGGGTGTGTCTCCCAGGTCACAGGCCCCTCTTCTAGAAGGCTGCCTGGGAGAGGCGAACGGGGCAGAGGAAGCAGCGGCAGGGCCCCTCTGCCCAGCCCCGCCCAGCGGGTGGCTCCTCCTAGGCCCCCCTGCCCTGTGTCGTGGCCCCCAGGAGCACCCCACGGGCTCAGACCTGTGCTTCCTCCCAGGCTCCACCATGTCTGGGCCCCGGACCCCAGAGCCGGCCCTGGATGGGCAGGGAGCCTCCCCCACGGGCTCACAGGACGAGGACATGGCCGACGGGACCCAGCACTCACACCGCATGCTCAGCTTCAGCGACGCGCTTCTGTCCATCATTGCCACCGTGATGGTCCGTGCGGGGCCCCACCCGGCACGGGCCCTGACCCGGGGCCCCGAGGCTGCTGGGGGTGGGGAGGAGCAGCCCAGGACTGGCCTGAGTCCCCGGCACGTGGCATCCAGGGAGCAGTCAGTGCCCAGCCCAAGAGGTGTTCCTGGGTTCGTGTTGTGTCTGTTCTCCTAGATCCTGCCTGTGACCCACACGGAGATCTCCCCGGAACAGGTACTTGGGACAGTCTGCAGCGTCTGGTGTGCGGGCGAGGGTCCAGGAGGCGCAGGCCCCGAGCTCGAGGCCGGGCTCCGCTCGGGCGTACCTGGCTGGGAGGGCCAGGCCGTCCGCCGCGTCCCCCAGCGATGCCATCCAGCCCCGGTGCCCTCGCGCTGAGCCCTGAGAAAGGCAGGAGCGCCTGGAGGCTGGCGCGGACTGTGGCGGCAGGCGTCGCGGGGAAGCTCCCTGGGCTGTCTGTCTGTCACGCTGGCGTGCCCCTCAGAGCAGGTGCTTGGGGAGCAGAGGGTGGCCGGCCTGCCGGGCGTGGGCCTGCGCCATGAGCAGGGAGGTGAGTGGGAAATGAGGTTTTTCCATTGCTAGTCAGTTGGAATATTTCCATTTTATAAGTAAAATAGCCACACGTCGCAGCACCTCAGAAACCGGACGTGATTCCGGGAGACGTTCGGAGTTCGTGGGCGTGTGTGTGTGCGAGCACAGCTCTCTGGGCCCCTCACGTCGAGCACGGGTCACCTCTGGGCTCCAGGATGCGCAGTGCTGGCCCAGGACGTGTGGCCGTGGTCTGGCTGCTGCCCAGCCAGCAGATTTAGCCTGGACACTGCCGGGAGTCATCTGTGGGAGGTGATATCGCTACTTCTCGTAGGGTTTGGATGAGAATTAAACAGAAATGATGGTCGAGCCTGACCTTGGCAACTGGCACCTGGCGCGGTGAGCAAAGGGCCCCGTGCGGCTTCCTCTGCTCCGGGGCACCCCCTCCCCAAAGGGGGCCTGGGGGCTGCGCTCCGGCCAAGCTCAGGAAAGCCGTGTGCCCACCGGGGGCCTCGACGCTCTCCTGGCTGTGCCTGCTCCAGAACCTTCTGGGGCCCTCGGTGCCACCAGTCTCAGAACAGGGTGGTGGGTGTGCACGTGAGATGCGGGGGGTGATGGGATGCGCGGGCCTGGAGCTCCTTGCCTCTCTGCGGTCGGGGTCGTGACCTCCGTTGACCCACGAGAGGGCTCTGAGCCAGAAGGTTCCACAGTGGCAGGGAGACTCCTTCAGGGAAGGTGCCGAGGACCCTCCTGACACGAAGGAGAAGGTTCATCAAGGCCAGAGGACCCAGGGATCTGGAAACAGTGCTGCTCATGTGGTCTCAGACGACCAGCAGACACGGGCAAGGCACCGGTTTTGCATTTGGAGTTTTTGCTGACAAAGCTTAAACCCTCCCCCGGCCTGGGGGCCCAGCTTCCTGTGCAGCCCATCACCTGGCATCCAGACACCGCGGCCCTCTCGCCAGGCCTCGCAGTTGCTGTTCGATCACTTACCCGGCGACGCCGTGACTTCGTGTGGCTGCACGGCCTGTGGCCACCCCGCCGGGATCCTGGGAGAGGCTCGACGAATCCTCTCTGCCTCCAGAGCGGGCATTTCGGGGGGCCTGCCATGTTGGGAAGATGGGGAGCCTCCGGAGGGGCCTCAGGGACAGCCCGGGACTGAGGCTGAGCCTTGGTGGGGGGAGGTGAGGGCTCCCAGGTGCTTCTCTGGCCCCCCGGGGCCTGGTGCCCGGGGGCGGGGCCACCGGCTGCCGTGGGTGAATCTCCGTCTGATGCTGATGCTCTTCTGTTCCAGGAGTTTGACAAGAGTGTCCAGAAACTTCTAGCCACGAGGATCGCTGTGTACCTGATGACCTTCCTCATCGTGACCGCGGCCTGGGCGGCACATACGAGGTACGGGCAGGCTGGGGCCTGTTTCCGGGCTGGCAGCCACACTGTGGCTGGCTGGGTGTGTGCCCAGCAGGTGTGTCCTCGCCCTGGCTGAGGGTCAGGGTGGCAGTGGGGGTGCACTCAGTGCTGATGAGCTGTCCTCGGGGTGGATGGCAGCCCCGCCCTCCGGGGCTGAGTCACAAGGGGTCACGTTAGTGGGCTGCCTCTCCCCCTCCTCCTCCCTCCTCTCCCCCTCCTCCTCCCTCCTCTCCCCTCCTCCTCCCTCCTCTCCCCCTCCTCCCCCCCTCCTCCTCCCTCCTCTCCCCCTCCTCCTCCCTCCTCTCCCCCTCCTCCTCCCTCCTCTCTCCCTCCTCCTCCCTCCTCTCCCCTCTTCCTCCCTCCTCTCCCCCTCCTCCTCCCTCCTCTCCCCCTCCTCCTCCCTCCTCTCCCCCTCCTCCTCCCTCCTCTCCCCCTCCTCCTCCCCTCCTCCTCCCCTCCCCTCCCCTCCCCCAGCCCTCCCTGCCGAGTCCTCCCTCAAGCCTCTGCTTTTTCCTCTGCACACTGCAGCAACAGGGCTTACACCCCAGGGCCGGGACGATGAATGGGGTGCCGGGTGCAGCACTGCTCGGGCCGCTGTGAGCCCGGGCAGGGCAAGGGCAGGGCTGTGGGCTGACCACCTCTGCTGCACTGTGACACATATGCTGTGCACGGCCCCTCCGTCCTGGTCCCTGGACTCTGGTGAGGAGGGTGAGGCCTCGGGACACACGCTCCAGGGCCCGAGCTCTCTGTTAATGAGGAAAAGGTTCCTTAGGACCCAAGGGGGACAGGGCCCCAGAGCTGTGGGCGTCACCTGAGCCCCCGATGGGGTGGGAGGACCAGGAGGGCCCCCGGAGATGGGTGGGGATGGGCTGGGGTGCTGACATCTCGGTTACAAAATGCTCCCCAGCGGGTTGCTGGGGATGCAGGAAGCCAGGAGCCTACAAGGCAGCGCCCCTCGGGTTAAAAGTGTCTCTGAACATTTATACACCACATACTGGTTTTCAGCAAAGTGGCTGTTTCTGGTGGGGACACATGACCCTCTTTAAAGGCTTTCCTCTCCTGCCTCCTTGTTCACGGAAAGCAAGAGACCCAAGGGCTGGCGAGAGTCAGGGGGCCACAGCCGCCTCTGTCCAGTCCTGCCGGCGGCCATGCGGGCCGCTGGCGTGGCCGGCTCGCCATTAGCCCCGCCCACCCTGCAGAGTGGACAGGGCCGCACGGGCCTCATTTGCGGGCTGTTGAGCGGAGCCCACCCCCCTCTGCCAGAGGTCCCGCCTTCTTAGAGCGGCACAGACCCGCCCTGGGTCTGGGGCTCGGCTGCCATCTCGGGGCCACAGCCCCTACCTCTGACTTTTAGAGAAGTGCCTGGCCCCTGAGGCCGCCTCCTGGCCGCCCTTGGCCCCTGGCCGGGTGCAGACCTCCCCAATGGGGGGAGAAGGCCACGTCCTCGTGGGTCAGAACCCTGAGGGGACCGTGTGGGGGCCAGGGAGGGGCTGGGGCCTCGGGAGCTCTGCCTGCTTCCTGACTCTGTTTTCAGGTTTCTGTCCGCGTCTTCCCGTCTCGGTGTGAAACCGTCTCTGTTGTGTGAGTGTCTGTATTTGATGCCGTTAGAACCATGTTTACTGACAGCATGACTTTTCCTGTTTTCCTTAAATTGTTGAGATTGTTCCAAGTTGTTGGGAAAATAGACGATACGCTTGCCCTGCTTAACCTGGTGAGTTTCTCCTTTGGTTTCTGCCTGTGCTCAGCTCCCCGGTGCCCCTGGGTGTGCGGGCTGGGACACGTCCACTCCCAGGGCCCCGCACGCCGCCCTCAGCCCCTCTTCCTCCCTCCCTCCCAGGCCTGCATGATGACCATCACCTTCCTGCCGTTCACAGTGAGTCACAGGGATTTCCGCTCCCACTTCCACCTGGGGGTCCAGCCTGCCCTCCACCGGGCAGGAGGGCTCTGACCCTAAGATGCTCCCTTCTCAGAAGCTCTCAGACCACTGGGAGGTCCAGGGCCTGGACCACGGGGTTGCAGAGAGGAGAGAAGGTTCCGGGGGAAGGGGCGACCCTGGGTTTCCGGGCTGGATGGAGTGGGGAGGCTTCCAGGGCCCCAAGCAGGGCTCTCAGGGGCAGAGACACCAGCCTGGCCTCCGAGGGCGCAGTGAGGGGTGCCCTCTCCGTGCTCCCTGAGGCTCCCGGCTCCTGCCTGAACCCCAGAGCCCATGGCCTCTTGGCCGACCTGGGCTCGTCCCCAGCATGTGACCCCTCCATCTCCTCACCCCGCAGCTCCCTCTGATTCTGACAGAGAGCGGGGCTCTGGGTACGGAGCACATCGCAGAGAATTGGGGTCTGGGGAGTCTTCATGAATCTGATAAGCTTGCAGCTTTAAAGGCTTCAAGCGTTGGGTGGAATGGCTCTTGTGACAGAGACGCCTCCAGGGCTCAGGCCGCTCCCACCCAAGACAGCTCTGCTGCTGACCAGGCAGAGCCCAGCTGACGCCTGGGGCTCACGGGCCCTGCGGCCCTGCGGGTCCTGATTCTGGGGGGTTTTCTGGCTGCAGTTTTCCTTGATGGTGGCCTTCCCCGAGGTGCCTCTGGGCATTCTCCTGTTCTGTGTGTGTGTGATGGCCGTCGGGGCCGTGCAGGTAGGACACTGGCACCCCGCCCCCACACCCCGTCCTCGTGGAGCAGGAGTTGTAGCGCGTGCCCGGGCCACCCGTGGTGGGAGTTGTGCAGACGCCACCCGCCACGCAGCGCCTGCCACAGGGCACCCGCGTGGGCTGCAGCAGGACAAAGCCAGAGACGCTCGGGGCCTGGGCTTCCTGTGCCGACGTGGAGAGAGTGAAATGGGGCCGCCGGCACCCTCGGGCGGGGCTCTCTGAGACCCACACCTGACCCCCAGAGCAGAGCGAGGGCTCCCGTCCACTCTGCACCCCCAGAACATCCTGCAGCGAGCCCCACCCGAGACCCTGCTCGCACCCTGCAGCCCGCCTCTCCCGCAGGCGCTGATCGTGGTCTACGCCTTCCACTTCCCCCACCTGCTGAGCCCCCAGATCGAGCGCTCGGCCCACCAGGCCCTCTACCGGCAGCACATCCTGGGCATCATTCTCCGGGGCCCGGCGCTGTGCTTGGCTGCGGCCGGCTTCTCCCTCTTCTTCTACCCAGTGGTGAGTCGGGGTGGGGGGCCCACCGGGGGGCTGCTCTGCAGGGAGGAGCCCGCGTGGGTGAACACGGCACACGCCCAGTGGGCCCGGGAGGCCGTGCGCCTTCTAAAGACGTGCCTGCGTAGGAACGTGAGCCGCCGGAAGAGAGAGAAAGTGAAGAGAGAAACTCCAGAGCAGGAGAGACTGGAGTGGAGAAGAGGGAGGTGCAGGTGTGGGTGGAGCTGGGCCAGGGCCGGGCGGACGAACCCCCAGCGTCCAGGGAGAGCCGGCGGCCGCGCGGGCAGAGCCGGGCGGGACTCCATCCACGGCGCCCTCGAGCCTGCAGGTTGTGCTTTTTTTTTTAAATTTACTTATTTATTTTCTCCTTTTTATTGGAGTGTAGTTGCTTTACACTGTTGTGTTAGTTCCTGCTGTACAGCAAAGTGAATCAGCTCTGCATACACATGCATCCCCTCTTTTTTGGATTTTCTTCCCATTTAGGTCACCGCAGAGCATTGAGTAGGGTTCCCTGTAGGTTCTCATTAGTTATCTATTTTATACATGGTATCAATAGTGTATACGGGGGTTCCGTCCTAGCCGAGCTGCAGGCGTTGAGCCGGCTGACACCCTGTGTTTAGCCCACAGCTGACTTGATAGGCATATTGTTCTGGTGGAGCTTCCATCATCCAGGAAGGAAGGTAAATCCTAACGAGCCGCCGTCTCAGAGCTGGTTGTAGAAGCTTGATGCACGGCTCCTGCCTTTACTTGAGCGCTAGTGAAGTAAAGTGAATCTTTAAACCCAAAGCATCATAAGACGTGTGAAAAAATGAACGGTTAACGTTACTTTAAACACCTAGTAAGTGTTTTAAGAGAATTCCAAGTTTAAAACAAACAGGATGGCAAGGCCTGCAGAGCCGCGCCCTGGAGGATGGAGCTGGGGGCTGGGGTCCAGTATCCAGGGCACCCCAGGTCAGGCCATGGGTGGGTAAAGGGGAGGGTGGACGCTGGTGTGTGAGCTGGGGGCTGGCCTCGGGCTTCTGCTCTGTCCCCTCGCCGTACAGTGGCTGCGCCTCTCGGGCGGGAGGGATGCTGCGGGGGCCCTTGGGGTCAGGCGGGGTGTCCCAGGGTGGGGCTGGCGAGGGGGCGGCACAGAGAGACGGCAGGGCAGGACTGAGGGGCCCGCTGCGTCCGGGCTTCTGGTGGGACAGCCCCTGCTGGCTCTGGGGACGAGGTCAGGGGCTGAGGGGCGGTGAGGGTCGTCGCATGGAGGACGGAGGGCACCGCTGGGATGTGGTGCGTGTGGCCTGGGTCAGGAGAAGCAGGCAGAGCTGAGGCCCGCGGGGGCCATGTCCACTGGCCGGGCCTGGAGCAGGCAGACAGGGCCCAGCGTGCTGCCAGGGGCAGTGACGAGCCTGGGCAGTGGGCACACCCTCACGGGGTGGCAGTAGTGGGAGGCGGGCGCTGGGCCGCCACACTGGGGAGAGGAGGGTCCTCGGTGGGGCTGGGAGGTCTGCGGCCTCAGAGGGGGCGGTCGGTCGTTTCTCTGTGCTGCGTTTTTTGCCCCTTCCTCTCCATCCCTCCCCCTCCTTCCCCACGGTGGGGGTCTGACCCCTCGTCCCTGTGAGACAAGGCATGTCAGAGCCTCCTGGCCCCCAGGCACCCCCCCCGCAGCCTCCCCACGAGCCCACGGCCATCGTTCCGGGCGTCCTCACCAGCCCCTTCCCTCATCTGGGACGCTGTGTGGGGCCCACCTTCCAGGGCCAGCCACTGCTCACTGCCCTGGCCCGGGCCGTCCTGACCTTCCTCTGGACCGCCCTCCTCCCGTGGTGACACTCGGGGCCCAGGGCCTCCCACGCCAGCACCCTGTGCCTGCTGTTCCTCCAGACCTGGGCAGGTCCCCACGGCCAGTTAGATCTCCCCCCCGCCCCGGGACTCAGGTTCCCCCTCAGGCTGTTCTGTCCCCTCCTACCCCGCAGCGCACGTGCACACACACCACATGCGCCGATCCTGTGTGGCCACCGTCGCCCCCCGGGGCCTCTGCGCTCACCTGCCAGGCACCTGGGACACTCCCCCCCTTGGTGTGTGTGTGTTGAGTGACGTGTATGGTGTGGTCTTCTGACATGTGGAGACCGGAGGTCGTAAGCAGAGCTGTGATGCTGGCCGCCCCCGTCTGTCCCTGAGGTGCCCGTTGTCTCCTGAGTCCCCTCACCAGGCCAGGTGCCAGGTGACCTTGAAGCATGACTGTGAAGGCCGGGGTGGAAGCCCTTCACTGAGGGGGGCCACCGGCCGAGGCGACAGGGCTGGGCGAGGAGCCTTCTGCGGCCACCTCGGGCCCGGGAGCATGCCTGGCCCGCCGGCCTCCCTGTTTAAAATAATTGGGTATCCGCGTAACAAAAAATTGACCGTTGTGACCATTTTATCTGCAGCGTGCAGCTCGGCGGCATTGACCGCTGACGTCGCCGTGCATCACCTCCCGCTGGTTCTGGGACTTTTCATCCCCCCCGACAGGAACCCTGAACCCATGAGCAGCCACTCCCTGTCTCCCCACCCCTCAGTCCCGGGAAACTGCGAGTCTGCTTTCTGTCTGTAGGGATTTGCTTATTCTGGTTCCTTCATATAAATGGAATCATGAAATAGGAGGCTTCTACGTCTGGCTTCTTTCACTCGGCATGTTTTCAAGGTGCATCCACGTCGTCGGTGTCAGGATTCCCTTCCTTTTCATCAGCCGGTAGTGCCCCACCGCGTGGATGGGCCCCATCACCCACCCACGGACGCTCGGTGGCTGCCGTGAGCATGGGTGCGCCCCTGCTTTCCGTGCTTTTGGGTGTGTGCCCAGAAGTGGACTTGCCGGGTCCTGTGGCGATTCCCCGTTTAGTTTCTGAGGAACCTCCACACTTCTCCAACAGCTGCACCATTTACATTCCCACCGACGGCGCACAGGGCTCCAGCCGCCCGCCCGCCCCCCGCCCCCCCACCCCCGCCCCGGCCCAGCACAGCCGCTTCCTGTTCCCGCTGGGAGCGTCCCACGGTGTGCGGTGCTCTCCTCGTGGTTGTGACTGGCGTTTCCCCGAGTGTTAGTGGTGCTGAGCGCCTGCCCACACGTGTCGGGGCCGCGTCCCTCTTCTTCGGAGAAATGTCAGTCGAGGTCCGTGGCCCGTTTCTCAGTTGGCTTATCTGTCTCTCCGTCGTGGAGCTGTCGGGGCTCCTTATGAAGCCTGGATGGTAACCCTTTATCAGGCGTGTGGCCTGCAAACATCTCCGTTCTGTGCGATGTCTCTTCACCCCCGGTGATGCTCTTCTGTGCACAGAAGGCTTCCGTCTTGATGACGGATGATTCACCTGTTTCGTCTCCTCTTGCTCGAGCCGCAGCCCCTTCCGGGCGGGCGGCTTTGGGGTGGGACCCCTGGCTGGGCCCCTCGGTGGAGGCACCACGCGCCCTGACGTGCCCGGTGCCCTGTCTCGTGCAGTCGTACCTGCTGATGGCGACGGTCATCTTCCTGCCCTACGTCAGCAAGGCCGCCGGCTGGTGCAGAGCCAGGCTTGTGGGTAGGTGCCAGGCGGGGCTGGAGTGGGGGGCGCAGAGCACGGGCCAGGCAGGCGGCGTCCCCGCGGGGCCTCCTAGCTGGCCCGAGGCCCTGAGGGCTTGGCCGCCCCTCCCACAGGCCCCAGGGAGCCCCCGGCTCGCAGCCTGGAGATCTTCACCTTCGACCTGCACGAGCCGCTCAGCAAGGAGCGGGTGGAGGCCTTCAGCGACGGGGTCTACGCCATTGTGGCCACGCTGCTCATCCTGGACATCTGGTGAGGACCCGCCGGGCCGAGACTCCTCCGCCAGCCCCACAAAGGCGCCGAGGTCTCCCGGCCCACCCTCCCCAAGGGGCTCCCACCTGAGAACCCACCTGAGAAGGACCCGGTCCGCCTCCTTCCCAGGGCTGCCCACGCAGGGCGGGCAGCCCCCAGCCCCCCACGTCCATCTCCTGCCCCGAGCCCGCCTCTTCCCTTCCCTGCTGCCCTTCTGCCTGGCCGGGCGGCCTTTGCAGTCTGTCACAGTTCCAGCCTTCGTTGCTGTAATTTTGTTTCTCAGTGTTTTATCTGCTGCTTTTTCAAGTCTTCCATCTTTTTTCTAAAGCCTTTTATTCCTTGGTCATACTTCAGCACATTCTTATTTCGTTAACGTTAAAATGCTCTGATTTTATGTTCTGTAACTGATCACCTAAGGTCTTTTTTTTCCTAATATAAATTTATTTATTTATTTATTTATTTATTTATGGCTGCGTTGGGTCTTCGTTGCTGCGCGCGGGTTTTCTCTAGTTGCGGCGAGCGGGGGCCACTCTTCATTGCGGTGTGCGGGCTTCTCATTGCAGTGGCTTCTCTTGTTGCGGAGCACGGGCTCCAGGCGCGCAGGCTTCAGTAGTTGCGGCACGTGGGCTCAGTAGTTGTGGCTCGCGGGCTCTAGAGCGCAGGCTCAGTAGTTGTGGCGCACGGCCTTCGTTGCTCCGCGGCATGTGGGATCTTCCCAGACCAGGGCTCAAACCCGTGTCCCCTGCATTGGCAGGCGGATTCTTAACCACTGCACCACCAGGGAAGTCCCTCACCTAAGGTCTTGATGCTCCTAAATTTCTCTTAGTAGCTTTTTCCTACTGTAATTTGGGAATTTTTAAAAATTGGGAGCAAACGTCCATTGGTACCAATCTCTGAGACCTAGACCTAAGGTTCTGGGGCGATCTGGCTTTGCTTCTGCCCTGCAGCCAGGGCCATGCTGGCTTGGGTCCCCTGCTGGCTTGGGTCCCCTGCTGGGTGGCAGCAAGGACCAGCTGTGGCTGGGAACCCCCGGGGCGGGGGGGCGGTCAGGGTTCTTTCCTCCACCCAGAGCCACAGCCCCGAGAACCCAGGTGGGGATCCCCAGGAAGCCCCCAGGCTCTGTCTCCGGCCCCCAGCCCCACCAGCATGCATGCAGCTGCCATCGTGGGCACAGAGGTGTGTCTGGGCGGCGTGGCTGCAGGGCGGCAGCCCCATGACCGCAGTGGGGAGAGGCCTGGGCCGGATGTGCCTTAGGATCACTCCTTACGATAAAGTTCTGCCCAGGAATCTGAGGGCCGCGAAGGCAAAGCCCTTCAGGTCTGTGGGACCGCTCCGAAGTGGTCGGGCCGCTGCAGGACGGTGGGCAGACCTCAGGAGCGCCACCCGTGGGCGCCAGAGGGGCTGCGGGCTCAGGGCCCGTGCCGCTCACCAGCCCGGGGTCCGGCGGGCAGGGCTGCGGTCAGCCAAGAAAACACAGGCTGCAGTTGAATTTGAACTTCAGGTGAACGGCGCTGTGTGTGTGAACACAGATCCGCGGAATCTCAGTGTATGCCGTTCGTTCATCTGAAGTTCAAGTGTGCGGGGGGCCAGCAGCCCGCGCAGGGGCTGGGACAGGGTGGGGGCAGGCAGCCCGGAACGGACGCCCGAGGTGGGGCCGCTGCAGATGCTGTGTGTCTCACCCCTCAGTGAGGACAACGTCCCGGACTCCAAGGACGTGAAGGAGAAGTTCCACGGCAGCCTAGTGGCGGCGCTGGGTGCGTCCGGGCCGCACTTCCTGGCCTACTTCGGCTCCTTCGCCACGGTGGGCCTGCTCTGGTTCGCCCACCACTCGCTCTTCCTGCACATCCGCGAGGCCACGCAGCCCATGGGGCTGCTCAACACGCTCTCGCTGGCCTTCGTGGGCGGCCTGCCCCTGGCCTACCAGCAGACGTCGGCCTTCGCGAGGCGGCCGCACGACGAGCTGGAGAGCGTACGAGTCAGCTGCGCCATCATCTTCTTCGCCAGCATCTTCCAGTTCGCCATCTGGACCACGGCGCTGCTGCAGGAGGGCGAGACGCTGCAGCCGTCGGCGCGGTTCGGGGGCCGGGAGCACGCGTTCATGTTCGCCAAGCTCGTGCTGTACCCCTGCGCCAGCCTGCTGGCCTTCGCCTGCACCTGCGTGCTGAGCCGGTTCAGCACGGCCATCTTCCACGCCATGCAGATCGCCGTGCCCTTCGCCTTCCTCGTGTCGCGGCTGCTGGTGCGCCTGGCGCTGGCCGGCCTGCGGGGCCTGCGGGGCCTGGCCCGGCCGGCACCGGGGGCCGCGGACGACGCGCAGTCCCCGCTCCTCCCTGCTCCCTGCTAGCACGGCCCCGGCCCCCGCCTGAGGTCCGAGTGTCCGGCGGGTGGCCCGGCCTCGGGTTTTGTCTTCCTTGTGAAGTTTCATGCTCTACTTCAGCCCCTCAGATTGTCTTCCACTGTTGCAGAGAAGAGTCTCGCAGGAGCGTCACTGTGTCCCACGTGCCTGTTGTCTGCCTCGACCAAGTGGAGATGAGCCGCGGGGGGCCGCAGGCGGCGGGTGGTTCCGTGGCAGCTGGGGCCGCAGCCCCGTGGTGGGTGTGGGTGTGCGACGTGGCCCCGGATCCTCAACAGGCAGCACGTCCTGCAACTCAGCCCACGTCCCGCGGGCAGAGGGCCCTGGCAGCTGCTGGGCTGCCCGACCGGCCCCCACATCCCAGCCCTCCTCCCCCAACACACTGGCCTCAGGCACAGACGCAGGAGACGGCAGCAGGACAGGATGCCCAGACTATATTTGTCCCAGATATAAATTACGGTCACCTTCAGGTGATAAGTTACACATGAGGGAGGGGGTGCAGAGCGCGCACAGCCCCTCCGGGCGCACACACTCGCTTACTCACAGAGGACACATCCACCTGAACCACAATTTACAAGACAGTTCCTATCGACCAACGGGGCCCGCAAAGCAAAAGCTAATGCCGCCCCCGGGGACGCAAACCTGGGGGACACACACCAGCTACTAGAGGCACGTGGCAAGGACGGGCCGCCACCCACAGCTGTTCCTATGCATGTGTCTGGGCAGTTTTGGCACAAGCTTGGCAGGTACAAGGCTGGGCAGGGCCGTGTCCGAGGTTGAGGCCGAATGTCAGGGCAAGGCCACCACCCAGGGTGCGAGGGCCCAGCGGCAAGACAGCGCCAAAGGCAAAGAGACCAGACAATCAGGAGAGGGGCTTGTGGACCCTTCTCTGGGGCTTTGGGGGCTCCCAGGCAGCTGGGGTCGGGCTCTTCAGGGGGCCAAGTCAGGACTCTGGGCCGGCTAAACTCGGGGGCTCTGTGGTGGGGGCTCTGCGAGTGGCCCGCCAGACAGCCATGTCTGCATCCTGCGTCGCCAAGTCTCCACGTGGAGAAGCACGGAGACCATACGAGTCCCGTCTGCCCAGCAGCGGACACAGCACCCGTGTGCTGACTCGGCGAGTGGGAGGCCGAGTGCCGCGATGATCGTGTGCCGCGTCGACCTTGCTGATTAAAGCCGCTCCCGCTGCACGCTCTCCTCACTTCCTCTGGGCTCCCAGCCAGGCTCCTGCTACCTCCTGGGCACCACCTGGCCTCCTCGGGGCCCTCCCGTCCCAGCCCTGTCGCTCCGGGGCCACCAGCCAGGTTCCGGCTGGGCCGGCCAGACACCACCCGGGCCTGGAGAGGCGTGTCCCCCAGGACAGCACTCAGTGGAGAGGGGAGGCCAAAGAGCTCGTGGCCAGGGTGCCCCGTGTCTGTGCCGGGCAACCCCAGGGCCCAGGGAGCCAGCGGCCCTGTAGGAGCAGCCAGGGGGCATGAGGCGAGGGGCATGAGGTGGGGGGCAGAGGGGCCCGGGGAGGAGTGCGTGCCCTCCAGGACAGTGGCCTGGGCCCCGGAGAGCCCCGTGCCCACCCATCACTGGTACGCAGGCCAGAGGGGAAGTGCCCACTGCCCACCCAGCAGTTTGTGTGGCACGAGGACGGTCAGGGCTGTGGGCGAGTACATCCACCAGCGAGCGCTGCTCCAGGACCCGCCTCTACTTGGAGTCCCCCTCGGGCAGGCGCCCCATCTGCTCGCACATCCTTGGGGGTCCCTGCCTTCCTGGGCTTCTGCTTGGCCTTCCTGAGCATGTGGACCTGTCCCGAGACAGGCAAGGTCTGAGGGCTGTGCAATACTGCAGGCCACCTGGTGCTGGGTCCTAGGACGGCTGCTGCCATCTCAGCCCATCTTACAGAAGGGGAAAGAGCGGGGCATGCTGTGACCGCGGCTTGTGGGGAAGGGGCTCCCTAAGGGCTGGCCGGCCTCATCCAGCCCCATGACCTCCCCGAGTCAGGGAAGAACCAGCCGCAGCAGGACTGCCGGGCACCAAGGCCATGCCAGCCGCTCTGCACAGCCGAGGCCTGCCGGCAGCAAGCCCCCTGCCCACCCCACGCCGGGCGTACCTTCGGGCCCGCGGCCGAGATGATCATGTGCCCGGGCGCCTGGACCCAGGGCTCGCCGTCCACCTGCACAGGTGTGGCCTTGAGGAGGGTGACACGGAAGTAGGACCCCTGGGCAATGCGGATGCCGGAGCGCAGCCCACCCTGGACCTGACCCTGGTTGGGGAGAGGGGGAGCCAAGCTCAGCGGGCCGCGGCGCCACAGCCCAGCCCCCCGGTCCCCCGCCCCCGCGCTCACCATGTGCACGACGCCCGTCACCCCCACCACCTCCAGCAGCCCGTCATCCATGCGCGGCTTCTCGAATCTCGAGTCACTGTCGGAGCCCCACAGGTCGGCCCCCGAGCCCCAGCTGCACCAAGAGGGAGGGGCACACAGGTCAGAGGGAGGCCGGGCGGGAGGCTGGAGGGGAGCCGGGGCCCCGGGAGCCCCGCATGCGGGCACCTGGGGATGTTGATGAAGATGAGCCCCTCGATGCTGGGCAGCTCCACCTCCTGCTGTTCGGCCTGCAGCCGGAGCGCCCTGTGCAGGCCGCGGGGATGGCTGAGCTTCTGCAGCCCGGCCCGCACGTACACGCCCTTGTTGTGGAACCTGGCGGGGGACCGACAGTCACGGGGCGCCCCAGCCCCCGGCCACTGCTGGTGAACCCCCAGGAAGTACAGGGTCGCCAGGGCCAGCCCCGCGCCCACCCCTGCCCCATGGCACCTGCTCGTGAACTTGCCGGGCTCTTCCTCTCGCGCCTGGTGGAAGTCCAGGCTTAGCTCCGCGTCGATGCCAATCCCACAGTAGTTACTCATGTGCACGATCTGAGAACAAGACGCGTTCTCCCTTGGCCCCGGTCGGCCCCCACCAGATGCTCCCCGCCGCCCCCGCAGTGGGCCTGGCCTCCTGTCGCAGAGCTGCTCTGTCCAGTGACTGCCCCACACTCAGGTTCTGAGCCGGCCATCCTCAGGCCCGGCACCCGTGTCCCCGAGGGGACAGCGCTGGCGCCAACGCCAAGGCATGGCTGGGACGAGGACGAACACCTGGACGGACGTGGTAGAGAGACACCCGCCGGGTGCCACACCCCCTCCCGGGCACACCGGTACCTTGGGGGGCTCTGCGTCTGCCACGCTGTTCTCCCCACCGCCGGCCTCATGAGCGTCCAGCAGGATGGTCCAGCGGTCCACGAGCACGGCGTCCGCCTCGTCCACTGACACCAGCACGGAGAACGGGTCCTCTCCACTGTAGCCCGCCCCCCAGCGGAGGACCCGGCCAAGGTCATTCCCTGGACACCGGCAAGACACACGCTGACTCTCCACGGCCACCCCATGCCCCGCCAAGCCCGGGGCCCCATCCCCCAGCGTGCCAGCTGGCCCCACCTGTGCCCAGGGGCAGGATGGCCACAGCCGGCTCTGGGCAAGCCAGACGGTGCCGCATCTCCTCCAGGGCGGCGAGCACCCAGCCCACGGTGCCGTCCCCGCCACACACCAGCACCCGGAAGCAGGGCACCTGGGAGAACACGTGGAACCTGGCGGCAGGGAGACAGGACGTGTCCCGGCACTGGCCACGGCCGCGAACAAGCAGGGACAGGAGGTCACCCCCGGGGCAGAAGGGGCCGCAGCTCATCCCCACCCAGGGTGCCCTCGAGGGTTCCAACCCACCGAACCCCAACCTATTCCTGCTGGCTGGGGGGCGGGCACGGGAAGGCACCCCTTCTGGCAGGCTCACCCGGGCAGCGGCCCCCCGTTGGTCAGCTCAAAGACCTGGTGGGGGTTGAGCAGCTTCCGGAAACTGCAGAGCAGGTCGCGGCCCTTGAGGCCTCCGCTTCTGGGGTTCACAAACACCAGCAGGGGGCGGCAGTCTGGGGGCAGCTTCAGGTGCTGACAGATGGGGCTGCGTTAGGGTGGGCTGGCCGGCCCCCGGAGACAGAGCCGGGCCTCCCCCAGCACGCGGCCTGGCAGTGGCGGCCCCTGACCCTCAGCCCACCTGCCTGAGCCAGTCTGGGGCCGGCCCCTCCAGAGAAAGGCCACGCGGCCACCCCACCTCTCCACTGCCTGCTCGGGCTGCATCCCACAGCAGAAGGGGCGCCCACAGACCCCTGGCCAGTGGGGCAGGAAGACACTGGCCAGCCTGGAGCTCTGAGCACATCGGCCACGCCACAGCTGCCACGCCACGTGTCCTCAGACCACGCCCGCCGCCAGACCCACGTGGCCCACGAGCCTAGGCTGGAAGCCCACGCAGGACCCCGCCTGCCCCTCTCAGAGCCACCCCGCTGCCAGGCCCCCGCCCACCCACACGGCAGTCAGGAGGAGCAGCCCGGCTCACAGGGCGGCCCCACACCTCCCCTGGGCCACGGGACAAAGCCCGCCCCCAAACACAACGGCAGAAACAGCGCCCGCGAGAGTGGGCAGGGAGCAAGGGTCCCCACGTGGTGAGGACGGGGGCTGGGGTCCCCGCGATGGGGGTTGCTGGGTGACAGGAGACAAACAGGCGCAGACACAGCGGGCAGCGGCCGCACACGGGCTCGGCCGTGGCTCAAGGCCGAGGACACACTGGGGTGACGTGTGAGCCACCGGGCCGAGCTGCCTGCGGTCACCACTTACCTGCTCACCCCAGGGCAGGCAGCTGCCGGGAGAGAGAAAGTGCGTGTCGGCATCACCCACCCGTCTCTGCCCGTGGAGCTGGCGGAGGGGGACCCTGACCTGCAGTGGCCGCCTCCTTGTCTGGATGGTAGGACAGGGCAGCAGAAACCTGAAGACGTGGCCCACCCAGGCACAGACCCTGAACTCGTTCTGCTCTAATTCTGCTGGGCCTGAACTGGGGTCAGGTCACCTCGGGGGCTCCTTGGGGGCCAGCAGGGCCAAGGAGCAGAAGCTGCTACTAGGGCACACAGCGCAGGGCGGGGCCTGGGGCACTGCTGGGGCTTTGGGACAGCCTCCAGGGTCAGGGAGCATCACCTACTGGCCAGAGGAGGCCCAGGGTGCGAGCAGGGCTCCAGAGGCCTCCAGGGCGGGAAAAGCGGGGCCAGGGCCCACAACCCTGCGAGGGCCGCACACACAGTCACAAACACAGGCCAGCCCTTCAGAGGCGGCCGCTGCAAGGCCAGTCAACCAGCGTGCAGGCCTCTCACCATCCGACCTCGGGCCCCTCCCTCGGTGTGAATCAGCCGTGCACACAGACTCGGACTTTGCTCCAGCTGACCAAGTATTAGACAATCTGGCCATGGAAGCTATGGCCCCAGGCCCCGCCCCGGCGCCACTCACCAGCACGTCCGGGAGCACCAGGGCGGTCAGCGGCCGGCCGTGCACAGCCGTGTCCCTGACCAGCATGTACAGCCGCTCGGCCTCCGCAAAGCACGCCACGTCCAGCACCACGGCACCTGTGGCAGGTGGGCCATGAGCTTGGTTACCTGTCCTGCCCCCACCCACACGCTGTCTGGGCTGGGGCCTCGCCTCCTCCCGCGGCCGAATGGCCCCCGTTCTGGCCACGGCCCACCTCAGGCCAGCCCGTCCCAAGGCGTCCCCACGGTGCGTGACTCCCTCCCCCGGGGGGAGCCCCCAAGGACAGCCGGGCTCGGAGACAGGAGATGCCGGGTGGACAGAGCAAGGCCACCTGGAGGCAGGGTGGAGCAGACACGCACCCCCCAGGACCCGCGAGAGGCACGGAGCACGTTGGTAACTGCTATGGACCCACAGAGGGGAGTCGGGCCTCACGGGACTGTTCTCCCACTGGGGAGATCTGACGTTTCCCGCCATAAAAGACGGAACCCATGAGCACAAGAGGTTGTGGAGAAAGCATTCTCTGCACCTCAGTCACGTTTTAGCAAAAGCATCACAGCCGTGAACGAAACACCACCGTTTCCCCGGCTCACGGGTCCTAAACAAGGTGGAGCAAGAGGGCACGGCTGCCCCACGTACGCCAGGGAGTGACCTTGGACCCAACCTGACCACAGCCCGTGGGCGGCTCACCTTGTGTGGAGTAGACGTGGCTCACGGACACGAGGCCAGCTGCAAAGACGGGGGGGGCGGGGCGGCAGGCTGCGGTCGGACGCCAGGGACCTGCCCCCCAGGCCCCCGACCCAGGGCTGCCACCCCAGGCAGCCCCACCCGGCCTCCCAGGCCAGGAATGAGTTCACACCACCCAACAGCGCAGCTCTCCCAGGAAGCGCCCCCCCCACTCCAGAGGAGGTGATGGGGGCTGGGCCCCAGAGGTGAGGACAGAGACCCTCTGGGCCAGGAACCAGCTCGGCAAAGGCTCAGCCAGGGCTTGGGGGGCGCGGGGGAGCAGTGGGACGCAGCCCGGGGACCACGCAGCCCAGCCCGCACACCCGCCCTCAGGACGCCCGCCCTGCCCCCCACCCGGCCAAGCGCCCGGACCAGCCCAGGCAGTCGCACCTTTGCTGGCCACAGCCTTGTCCAGCAGACTGCTATACTCCTGGGGGGACCGGCCGGGGGGCAGACCACCCACGAACAGAGAGACACGTGGGGCCAGCACTCTGCTCTCAGCCACGTAGAACCGCGTCTGGCTCATCTGCCGCAGGGACGTCTGCGGGGAGGGGGACCGCTGAGCAGAGCACTAGGGGACGGGCCTCCCCACCCCCCCACCCCCACCCCACTCCCCCCACCCCCGTCCACAAAGGGGGCCGAAGGGAAGACGCCCCGGGCTAAACGCCACCGAGATGGGGAAGGAGAGGAGAGGAAGGACACACGGGGAACTTGCGAAGGGGAGGCACTGCTGGCCGGGACGCTTAGCTGCCCGCCAGCATGGGCTTGTGTCCTACGGGCAGACAGACTCCCTCTCTACGAGGTAGAAGCCATGTCCAAAGGCCAGCCGTTCCCCAGGGGCCAGTGTCCACACCCACTCACCTGCCGGATCTCACGAAGCCGGTCAAGCAAGGGCTCCTCGTCCGCCAGCACTGTGCGCTGGACTGCAGAGTTGAGAGACACCACTATTAGCCCCAGGCCCTGCGGCCACCTCCAAAAGCACCTGCCCTGGGACCCCGGGCGCCTAGGGGTAGGACTGGTCAGGGTTTTGACTACAGGCTGCCCGCTCACCTTGCCTGCTGCCCATGAGTACCTCCACCAGCTGGAAGCTCTTCCGCCCCTCAGCCTGTTGGGGTGGAGTTCAGGGCATCAGGCCTGGACCAGCCCTAACGCCCCCGCCCCCACCCCACCCCACCCCGCCTCCCGAAGACCCACATGGGGCCACCATGCCAGGCAGGGCGGGCCCAGCACACATACCTGGCATCCCAGCAGCGGGAGGACCTCCAGCACCACAGTCCGGGCTGTGCTCTGCGGCGTCACATGGATGGACACGTAGGCCACACCCACCCTGCAGGGGACAAGCTCAGGAGCTGGGGTCGCACAGCCCCCACCCCTCCCTCCCGCCGCGGACCCTACCGGGGACCTGGGTCTCACTTGAGCCAGGCAGGGTAGATCTTCAGGACCTCCTGGGTGCGGGGCAGAGCGCAAATGATCCAGGCCTCGGGAATGCGAATGGCGCTGGGAACGTCTCGGGCCCCTGGGCCTCTACTGCCTTCCTCCTGGGTGGTCCCACCACTCCAGACCTTTCCCGAGGCCCCGGTGTCGCCAGCCAGAGCGGGTGCTGGGAGCGCCTGCAGCTGGAAGCCCTGAGGGTCCTCCGTGATGTAGTAGGCCCGCAGCGCCGCCTCCTTGGGGGGGGGGTGGGCGTGAGCGGAGCCAGGCCACCGTGGGTCCCCGCAGCCCCCCAGGGACGGGCCTGCGAGGCGGCTGCGGGGTCCCTCTTACCAGCACCTCCTGACTCTTGGCCAGGCGGGGGACGGTGATGGCACGAAAGTAGTTTCGCTGCACTGCGTCGTTGCCGTCAAAGATCTTCAGAGTCTGCTTGCCTGGGCCACAGGGAAGTGGGTGCAAATTCGTGGAACGAGGCACGGGATGGGGGAACGGGGCATGGGATGGGGGGCTGGCCACAGCTAAGGGGCACTTACTGGACTCTAGTGCCATCACCTCTCTACCTGGGCCGGCGGGGGTGCTTCCGTCCACGCTGTCATCTCCCTCCCCTGTGGGACGGTCACAGCTGGCCTCAGTCAAGGCCCGGCCCCCACCCCAGACGCCCGCTCCCCGCCGCCCTGCTCACCCGGCTCTGGGGCCGTGCTCTCGGAGATCCGAAAGCAGTGCATCTTGCTGAAGTTGCGGGACAGCAGGCGCACGCACGCCGGCGGCAGGACCATGGTGCGCAGGCGCCCGAAAGTGCACTCGGGGGCGAGAGCGGCTGAGCAGACTGAGTGGGCCTGGGGGAGAGGGCACGGGCTCGAGCCTGGGGTCCTGGTACAGGAGAGGACCTGGGTCCAGGCCGGCCCTCAGTGGTTCCCCGGGGGCCCACACTTAGCTCCCACGGGCCGGTGGCGCCACCCCCAACCAGAGAGCCCTGAGTCTCCCCTGCACAACCGAACCCCACCCCAAAAGCCGGAAAACATCCCGATCCAAACGAGCTGTCCCCAGGACCCAGGACCCCCGCCCCCCCATCCCGCTTTGCCACTGGACGATGCAGCCCGCCCCACAGGTCTTGGCCCCGACCTCCATCCCGCCCCGCCCCCAGGACCCCCGCCCCCGCCCCCGCCTCACGCGGACCCGCGCCTCTCCCGCCCCGCCCCCAGGGCCTCCGCCCCGCCCCACCTGGACGCCGCACCACTCGCAGCGCACGCCGGCCAGCACGTCGGACGAGCCGCAAGTCTTTCGGCAGACCTCGCAGCGCGCGCCCGAGGGCAGATTGCCCTCGCGCCAGTGGTGGAGGTGCGTGTCCTGCGGAGAGGGCTGTCAGCAGGCTCGGCGCAGCCTCTCCCACCTCCCCGGCCCTCCGGCCCCCGGCCCAGCGCACTCACGTGGTCCCGGTGCCCATCCTGGTGGCACTGGCGGCAGTCGCTGCAGGCGAAGGGCACACAGTCGGGGTGAACGTGCAGCTCACACACTGGGGGGCGGGCAGGGTTAGGGGTCTCTCGCCGCTGCCCACCGACCCTGCCAGACCCCTTCTCGCCGGCCTCTCTGCTTCCGTCTGGGGCCGCCCCTCCCCTGACCGCACATTCTTTAACCTTTTGGGGTACGACGTGCGAGACAGGAGCAGTCCCCCCTCCCTCGGCGGGATGGGGACCAGCTTCTCCGCTTCTCTCCCCTCCGGGCCCACCTCAACACGCAGCCTGCACCCCTGCGGTCCCCTGCACCCGCCTCCCCGCCTCCCCGCGCGGGCAGCTCCAGAATCCCCGAACCCCACCCTAGAGCTACCACCTGACCGCAGGGAGGGCTGGGCCACCCTGGGCAGCAGAGGCCAGGTCCCTGGTGAGGAGGGAGTTAGACCCCAGAGGAGCCAGGCAGGCTCGTGGCGGTACCTTCGCAGCGAACCCCGGGTGCCTCCAGGCCCTTTCGGCACACGGCGCAGAACCTGCGCTTGTAGAGCCCCCGGGGGCCGAAGCAGTGGGCCACCGGGACCTGGAAGGAGCAGAGCTCGGCCTCAGCCTGGGCCCTAAGGCCTGGCAACCGGGTCCCCAAGCCCCACTTCCTCTCTGTCCCAGGGAGCTCCCATCAGCAGCCCTGGCCACCTGCCTGACCGCTATACACCCCTCAGTCCTCCCGAGCACGATTAACAGGATGCTGTGTGTGCCTCAGCCCCTCGGTGCTCCCAAGGGGTCCTGCTGGGGACTGCCCTGCATGCTGACCTCCCCATTCCCTGTGCAGGACCAACTCAGGGCTGCCTGGGCCGTGATCTCAGACAGCCCCCTCTGCAGCTCAGGCCCCAGCTGGTCCTGCCCAGGCCTGATCCAGCTACACAGGTGCTGACCACTCCCCCAGGCCTATTCCCCTCCGTGATACATTTCGGGCCACATTTCGGGCCACCCGGATAAAGTATAGGTGGAGGAGGCCCACCAACAGGCAGGAGGGGCAGTGCTGGGTATCAGGGACCCTGGAGAAGACAGGGTCAGAACCATCGGGAAGTGAGGCCCAGCTGCTGCCCTGGGAGGGGCTCACAGGCAGGGATGCAGTCTGCAGCTCAGGGACCCAGACCAGCACAAGGGAACACTCCCACCCCAGCCCCCCAGTGCTTGGGCCACTGCCCACCCCATCCGACATGCCGGCCTGACTCCCCACCGCAAAAGCTGGCCTCCCTGACCCTCCGCACCCTCCCCCCGAAGGTGCAGTAGCCCAAGCTCCATACGTACGCGGACCAGGCTGGGTGCCACGCTCGTACACG
Source organism: Balaenoptera acutorostrata (assembly GCF_949987535.1). Taxonomy (NCBI): domain Eukaryota; kingdom Metazoa; phylum Chordata; class Mammalia; order Artiodactyla; family Balaenopteridae; genus Balaenoptera; species Balaenoptera acutorostrata. Next base: position 143,965,347 of record NC_080068.1, on the reverse strand, counting down.
GCGTCTTCACGTGCTTCAGGCACTTCTCGTGTGACATGAAGTTGCAGACTATGGGAATGAGAGCCCCGTGAGTTGGCCCCTGTCCTGCCCAGGAATCAAAAGACCCCAGGTCTTGGCACGCGGCAGGGAGGCCGCAGCCAGTGGGACCGCCAAGGGCCGTGGTAGGGTGCCAGCAACCCTCCCCAAACTCCCTAACCCTAACCCTAACCCTAACCCTAACCCTAACCCTAACCCTAGTCATAGGGGTAGGGAGAGGGCATGGAGACAACCTGACCCTCCCCAAACTCCCTAACCCTAACCCTAACCCTAACCCTAACCCTAGTCATAGGGGTAGGGAGAGGGCATGGAGACAACCTGACCCTCCCCAAACTCCCTAACCCTAACCCTAGTCATAGGGGTAGGGAGAGGGCATGGAGACAGCCTGACCCTCCCCAAACTCCCTAACCCTAACCCTAGTCATAGGGGTAGGGAGAGGGCATGGAGACAGCCTGACCCTCCCCAAACTCCCTAACCCTAACCCTAGTCATAGGGGTAGGGAGAGGGCATGGAGACAGCCTGACCCTCCCCAAACTCCCTAACCCTAACCCTAGTCATAGGGGTAGGGAGAGGGCATGGAGACAGCCTGACCCTCTGTCCCACCCCAGAGAGCCCAGGGCAGGGAGCAGGGCCCTGGTGGCTCTGACCGTCCTGGATGACGGTGTGTTCTGGTGTCCCAAGAGTCCCCCGTCCAGTGCCCTATACACACACGCACACACAGGCCCAGTTCTTTCAAGTCTCTGCTGGGGGGGGGGGCGCAGGCGGGCACTTGGCCAGCTCCTGCACCTCTACGTACCCCCTACACCAGCTTCACCAGGGACAGCCTTCCCTCACTCCCCACAGCTGCACACACCCCTAACCCCCGCCCACGTACGATGTGTCTGCCCAGACCACAGCCAGTCTGCGGTAGACCAGGGTCCCCCAGCCCCCGAGGCAGGCAGGGTGGCTGGCCCAGTGAGGGCTGCACCTGCCCCTGCCCAGGGAGTAGACAGCCCAGAGGCTCCAACAGTGGTGAGCTATGCTCACAAGGCCCACAGGGGCAGCAAGGGGGCACCCTACCCATCCTGGGGAGGCATGGGGCCGGGTGAGGCACTCAGCCCGGCTCGGCTGCGGGCAGGCGGCACCCAGCTTCCTCCTCTGGCCCATGCAGATGGTCCCTGCTCCCCCCACATGCTGGGTGCTCCCTGGCAGGGGAAGGGGCTCTTCCTCCCATGCCCTTGTCAGGCCCCTCTGCTTGCCGAGGTCACCAGCTCATTCTCCAGAGTTGGGGAGAACGTCCGCACAGCTGCCCAGTGAAGGCCTCCACATCACCCCCATTTCCCTTCCATGAGCTTCTTCGCCCCTCAGACCTAGTGTGCACCTTCAAGAGGCCACACCCACGAGGGGGACCTGCCACTTCCCCCGGCAGAAGGCATCCTGTGTGAGGCGCCCGGTCTCCTCTGCAGGATCCAGCCTGAGTGCTCCCTCTGTCCCCAGAGCCAAAGGCCTGTCTCCCTGAGCAGGGCAGAGGCTCCCCGCCCCGTCCCCTGCGGAAATGAGCAGGACTAGAAGAGCCGACCCTGGAAGCACACGTGTCAGCTGCCCAGGAGCCAGAGGAGGGAGGGCCTCCTCACCCAGCCAGGCCGGCTTGGCAGCGGGGTGTGAGCCCTGTTGGGGCATGTCACACTCGGGGTGGCAGGCCTGGCCCAGCTCTCTGGGAGTCTGAGCCTGGGCAGCGCCAGCACTCAGACCCTGTGGGCAGCAGTGTGCACCCAGGAGAGAATGGACCAGCACCAGCCCAGGGGAGCCAGTGGCCGAGGCCAGCCCTGCCTGGCCACACTGCTGCCCCTTGCACCTGCTCAGGGTTGGCTGGCCTCATCCCCAGTCACTGCACCTGCCCTGCGCAGCCGCGACGTTCTTTCCCCACTGGATCCCAAGCCAGGTGAGGGCGCCTAGGGAGCAGATCTTTCCACCGTCCTGGGGGAGGGGCCGCGGCCACTGGACGCCCCCAGACCCCCGCAGGAGCTGGTCCACATCACCTCCACGGGGAGGTCTGGGCCTGGCACACCCCTGCCCCGAGGGGCAAGGGGCCCTATCCTGGGGAGGCCATTGCTGGAAGTGCAGAGGTCAGAGGTGAGGTGCCCGTTCTGGCCCAGGTACTGGGGTCTGCGATGGGGTCGCGGGCGCTCACCGTCACACAGGATGCCGGCTAGCCCCCAGATGAAATCGGAGCAGAGGTGGCAGAAGGTGGGCTTGGTGAGCGTCACCTTCCTGAAGCTGTGACTCGGCGCGGCGGGGCCCAGGGGCCTAGCGCCCGCCCGCTCCGGCCCCGACCCTGGCCCGGACCCCGGCCCCGACCCTGGCCCGGACCCCGGCCCCGACCGCGAGCGGCTTCCGGCGCCCAGCTCCGGGCTGGAGGTCGGGCTGCCCTGGCGCGGGGAGCCGCCGCCAAGCCAGGCGCGGGCCCCAGGCTCGGCCGCCGCCGCCATCCCCGGCCAGAGCAGCCCGAGCCCCAGTGGAGGACGACTGCGGGATCAGCGCTGCGGGCAAGAGGGGCAGCCGTCCCCAGCTGTGCCCCGCGGTCCGCGCCGTGCTTCCGACTGCGCCTGCCGTCACTGCGCAGGCGCCACCCGCGGGGCGGGGTCTGGGGCGGGGTCCCGGCCCTTGGGCGGGGCCGGGGTGGGGCCTGCGGGATGGGGGCGGGGCACGAGCGGGGCGGGCCTGCGGAGCAGTGGGTGGGCCGAGGTCCGAGCTCCGCGGCCTCCCGGGCAGGTGGATGGGTCCGGTGGCCCGACGAGGTCCGGTGGCCGGACGAGGCGGGCACACGACCTGCAGACACCGACGCGAAGTGTTTGCACCTGCGGCGCCCGGGCACGCGCCTGCGCAGACGGACGCCTCCTTCGCGGCACCGGGATCCCGTTCGCGGCCCGCGGTTGCTCAGGGCGACCCGGCAAACGTGCGGCACTGCCCCAGGTCCCCAGAGTGGGGTCTGGAGGCCAGGCCCTGCCCTCGGGAGCCCCCGTCTGGAGTCAGAGGGGCGGGGAAGGGTTTGGGGTCTCGGGGTGGGGGGTCCCAGGGTGAGGTCCGGGGAGGAGCCAGGCCCTCTGGGCCCCAGTCTGGGCGTCCATGGTGGAGGAGGAAGGCGATGGAGATGGCTCTGGGGCTGGGAGGGCCTGTCTGCCCTGTGTGCTCCCACCAGCCGTGCATGGGCGGCTCAGTCTGCGGGGTCTTCGGACGCGTGGACCCTGCCTCGCCGCGAGCAACCCCAGGCGCCCGGCCCCTGTCCTCACCACAGACGGGGTGGTTCCTTTCAGGAGGAGCTCCCTCCCATCATCTCTCACTTGGGAAGCCCGAGGGGCTGGCATCCTTCCCTCCGGGCCCCGACCTCGTGGGCGACCTAAAGCGACCCCACCCTGGGCCTCCCGGACCCTTCCCCGCTGTGAAAGACCCGCCCCCACCGCACTCCCAGGGAAGGCAGTGAACCCAACCCTTGCCCTGCCCACCAGCGTTGTCTCGAGGACGTGTGGGGGTCGCGTCCACGCAGGTCACCCTGCCCCATCGCCCGACAGCGCTCCGGGGTCCCCACCCCTGTGGGCCTGACCGCGGATTGTAATGCGCGTCGCCGAGCCGGGCGTCGTGGGCCAAGGCGCTGCCGGGGGACCTGCCTGATCCCTGCTGCGTCGTTGTGGGCTGCCCTCCCTCGAGACAGGCCCCGACACGGCAGGGTGAGCAGGGGCTGCAGAGCCCCAGAGGAGGAGGAGAACGGGGCAGGGGACACAACCAGGGGAGGATACTGTCCTGGGGAGGGCGTAGTAGGGAGGAAATGCCTGGAAGTGTGTTAGGCCTGCTGGGAGGAGCTGCGGCGGCAGGAGAGAGGGAGGGCGGGGCCGGGGCCGGGCGCAAAGACCGGAGCCAACCCCTGAGGGTGGGGGGGACTCAGCCCCCAATCCTGTCGGAGCACCGGCTGTGCACCGGGGCGCTGGGCTGGCACCCTTGCCCACCCTGGGGCTGAGTTCTGGGGCAGACAGACAAGAGCAAGCTGAAAAATAAGGCGGGAAACGCCACTTGGTATCTCAGTGCCTGGCCGTGGACGGAAGGAGCCAGGACTGAGCTACCAGGAGGACAAACATCCAAACAGGGGAAATGGGGTGCAAAGCCCTGGGGCAGTGATGTTGGAAAGGCAAGGACATCCCTTCGCCTGGGGCTCCCCAGATGGGCCCCTGCGCCCTGGAGCATTTAGCTCGCTGCCAGCCCCCTCCCTGCTCCCCACGCCCTGAGGCCACAGGGCCCTGACTGCCCACACTCCTCCTCCTCTCCTCAGCAACCCCCAACCAGCCCCAGGCCAACCTGCTTCTTGGCCCCGGGAGGGTTGTGACCCAGCCATGGTGCCTGTAAGAAGCAGAGGTTTCTATTGAAGCCCACTCCCCATAATCCAAACCAGCTGACTTCTAAGGACGCAGGATTTCAGGACATATCTTTGTCCATTTGTGAGAAAGTGGAGTCCAGGAAAAACATCTTGAAAAGAAAAATCCACGTCTGACCATTTCCGCAGACTTTAACTGCTTTCTGATCCAGCATAGTAACTAAAACGGCAAACATACTTCCACCAAACCGTCCCCTGACCTCCTTGGAATACCTTCCAAAATAATTAGCAGCTTCTAGATGAAGCTTAAATCTAAACCTCTGCTTGGGACACATAACAAAATTCCAGACAGGCAGCTTAAACAACAGACATTTATTTATCTTGGTTCTGGAGTCTGGAAGTTGGAGATCAGGGTGCTAGTGTGGTTGGTTCTGGTGAGGGCCTGCTTCCTGGCCTGCAGACACCATCTTTTGGCTGTGCTGGCACATGGGGGTGGGGACACTAATCCCATCATGGGCCCCACCCTCATGACCTCATCCAACCCTAATTATCCTCAAAGGCCTACCTCCAAATGCCATTACATGGGGGCTAGAGTTTCGGCATATTAATCAGTGGGAGAATCAATGTTGTTTAAGCCACCCAGCTTGTGGTGCTTTGTGTGGGAACCCAGGCAAACTAATGTACACACAGACCTGCCAGCCTGCCTGGAAGGCCCAGAAACAGCCAGTCTTGCATTATTTGGTGACTGGCCTGTGTCACCCAACGTTTTGTCTTGAGTTCCACTGAGGGTCTTTTTGTTGCTGCTCAGGTCACGGGCATGTAAGGGTCTGGTCCGCTGTCGGGGTCCTGCCTCTCAGTCCTTCTGCACCAGCGGGCTTGGGTGTCGGTGCCAGACTTTGGCTGTTATGGAAAATGCTTCTGGGAACATTCTCGTCCATGTGTTTGGATACCACACATACATGTCCTTGTGTCTGCTGAAGTAGGACGTGCTATGTTCACTTGTAGAAGATAATGCCAAACAGCTTTCCAAGAATCCACACAAAAATAAAAGTTCATACTTCCACCAGCAATGCGGAAGACTTTTGCCAACCCTGGACACTAACAGTGTCACAATTTCAGCCTTTCTGGTAAGGATGCAGAGATGTCTGTGTGGCTTTGGCTCTTGTCCGGTGGCGGTGGGGAGAGAGGCCTGCAGCTCGTCCTGGATCTGTCTGTCATCTGCAGCTCTTCCTGTGAGGCTTGGTTAGATGTCTTGGTCACCTTTCTTTTTTTTTTTTTTTAAATTTATTTATTTTTGGCTGTGTTGGGTCTTCATTTCTGTGCGAGGGCTTTCTCTAGTTGTGGCAAGCTGGGGCCACTCTTCATCGCGGTGCGCGGGCCTCTCACTATCGTGGCCTCTCTTGTTGCGGAGCACAGGCTCCAGACGCGCAGGCTCAGTAGTTGTGGCTCACGGGCCCAGTTGCTCCGTGGCATGTGGGATCTTCCCAGACCAGGGCTTGAACCTGTGTCCCCTGCATCGGCAGGCGGATTCTCAACCATTGCACCACCAGGGAAGCCCTTGGTCACCTTTCTATTGAGCGTCTTTTTCTTATTGATTTGCAGGAGTTCTTTATATATTCTGGAGGTGATTCTTTTATTGGTTACAGTCAATTGTCAGTATTCTCAAAGTCATGCTCTATGTGGTCTCCGCAAATTCTCACCCACGGCTCCTGGGGAAACAACGGCTGCTTCCTGCCAGCCTCTCGTCACGGCGTTTTCCCCGATGAGTCAACACAAAAAGACCACTTAGTGAACAGACACCATCGCTGGCTCGTTAAGCACCGACCCGGCCGACAGCGCTGTCCCTCGGCCTGGATGGAGCTCGCCCGGCACACGGGTTCCTCCGCAGGGCACGCCCCGGCCTCCCGCGCTCAGGACTCTGGATGTGACGAGCCCTGGGCCGGGGGCCACGGAAGCCGCAGAATCACCACCGAAAGCACAAGAGCAGAAACGCGGCACCGAAGGGGCAGGAAGAGGGCTCGCTCACGGGTGAGCAGAAGCAAGAAGGCAGGGCCCGTCGCCGCTGCTCCGTGCACGTCCATCTGCGGACAGCCTCGAAGGCGCCGCGAGCGTTGACGACGGTGGGACAAGCGGGTCTTCGCGAACAGGCGGACTCGCAAAGACAGGCTCCGTGAATATTGGGAGGGACCGTGTCTGCATCCCCCCCACACCTGGCTGGTCCTGCCACCCGCTCAGCGGTGGCTCTTGGTGAAGGCCTCCTTTGTTTCCTCTCGGCCAGCTGGGCAGCCCTTTCCCTTCTGGGGAGGGCCTTTGAGCCCTGCTCCACGAGCACCTGCCGCCCTGAGACGGCGAAGATGCCCAAGTCTCAGGAAGAGGGCGGCGTGCTGTGCGGCCTCAGGCGTGTCTCCACTTGTCCGATGTACCACCAGGTAAATGTGGGGCTGGGCCTGCCCAGGTGTGGGGCAGCCTGAAGTCAATGGGACTCTCTTTAAGAAAAAATGCAGAATTATTTTGATAAAATTAGAAACACACTTATTCAGAATGAGAGAAAAAAATCACAACAAATTAAGCATGAAAAATATCGATAAATGGCACAAACATCACAAAATCTAGAAAAAGCCCACACCTTTTATTCATAACTGCCTGCTACTCCGCTGTGATTCTTTTTTCATCCACGTCCTTAAAAAAATTTTTGTCCCTGCTGCGTGGCTTGTGGGATCTTAGTTCCCCAACCAAGAATTGAACCCGGGCCCTCGGCAGTGAAAGCCCAGAGTCCTAACCACTGGACCGCCAGGGAATTCCCTCATCTACATTTTAAATTGTCTCTTTTTATAACAATTTTGCAATATCATTGTCCAGGGAGAAAAGAAAAAGATAATTTAGTCCCTCCAGCATAACTGATTGAAAAAAATTGTCACTGCTATTTTACAAGACTTTCTGCTTGACAACTAGTTACTGGTTGTATCGCATACATTGTTAGGACTACTGTCACAGCTGGAGAGAACGTCGTCAAGTTTCTTCCATAAGCTGGGAAGCCTCAGGGTCGTGTGCTTTTCCTGGGCCATGACTAATCTAAAATGTCCCTGCTGATCTGACGAAGCTTCTTACATCATGTCCTTGTCACACTGGCTGTTCGGGTCCACGTTATCTTGTCAATGTCAGCGTTTCCGGTTAAATCAGCGGATGTTTAATCCTTTTCCAAGTTAGGGTGATTCACTCCTTCCTCCTGGTTAGTTGCCACGGGTGTTCCTGGAAGCTGTTTTCTACGCCAGGATGTTTGGCAGTAACTTCCTAACCAAGTGGCTGGGGAGGGCGTGGTGTTCTCCACTGACCCCCAACCCATGTTCCTGCAACTTAACTTCCCCTTGGCCAGATCTCGAGAGTGCCACCCGAGGCACCACCCCAGCCAGAGGGGAGCTGTGACGGGGGACCTGAGAGAGTGTGGGAACTGCTGTGGTCACTTTGTCTTCATTTAGCAAATGTTACAAAACCTTCTGGGCAGATGAAGGCCCTGTGTGAACCCAGGTGACTGCATGGACTCATGGCCTCCCTGTGGTGCCTGTGTCCATCTGTGCCCAGGGCCCCACTGTCCCCACCGCTCTGGCGTTATAGCCCCTGTCTCCATAGCAGAAGCCCCTGCGCGTGTTCAAGGTGTGGGCAGAACCACATTCCCTCCACGAGGGCTGCTGGCCTCCAGCTTCTAGAGCCACGTTCCTGGCATTCCTGAGCAGCACTGCACCTTTGTTCTGAAATTTGTGCCCAGGGGACTTCCCTGGCGGCACAGTGGTTAAGAATCCGCCTGCCAATGCAGGGGACACGGGTTCGAGCCCTGGTCCGGGAAGATCCCACGTGCCGTGGAGCAACTAAGCCCGTGTGCCTAGAGCCCGTGCTCCGCAACAAGAGAAGCTACTGCAATGAGAAGCCTGTGCACCGCAACGAAGGGTAGCCCCCGCTCGCCGCAACTAGAGAAAGCCCGCGCGCAGCAACGAAGACGCAAGGCAACCAAAACTAAATAAATGAATTTATAAAAAATAAATTAATTAATTAAATTAAATAAAATTTGTGCCCAGGATTTGTTTTAATCAGATATGGTAAGGTGACAGAAACGGAGACAACTGCCTTTGAAGGAAGAACTTTTTTTTTTCAGTTTTTATTTATTTATTTTTACATCTTTATTGGAGTATAATTGCTCTACAATGGTGTGTTAGTTTCTGCTTCATAACAAAGTGAATCAGCTATACATATACATATATCCCCATATCCCCTCCCTCTTGCGTCTCCCTCCCACCCTCCCCATCCCACCCCTCTAGGTGGTCACAGAGCACCGAGCTGATCTCCCTGTGCTATGAGGCTGCTTCCCACTAGCTACCTATTTTTACATTTGGTCGTGCGTATATGTCCATGCCACTCTCTCATTTCTTCCCAGCTTCCCCTCCCCCCCCACACCGTGTCCTCAAGTCCATTCTCTACGTCTGCCTTGAAGGAAGAATTTATTATTCACATTTCTCAAGAGAAGGGGCCACCACGTCAGGAGCATCGGTTTGGGTCAGGAGGCAGAAGCAGAAGTGAAGAGAACGTGGCCCAGAGCCTTAACTGGGGCTTTCGCAGGAAGGAGTGGGTGAGGCAGCACAGGTACACACGGCAAGTTTAGGACTGGACCGTTGGAATAATTCTGGCAGGCCTGAGCGCTAGGGGCAGGGCTGCTTGTACGGTGCCCAGCCCCGGGGAGGTCTGGGGCAGGGGGCACGTCGGCACGGGGGGTGAGAGTGGCTGAGGGGCTGGTTGGGCTGTGGGCTCTGGGCCGGTTCACCGTGGGGAGGCTCTGCACTGGGAGGGCTGTCTCTCCAGGACCAAGGCCCCAAATGCCAGAGCGCCAAGAACACAGAAAACAAGCGAATACCGCCAATACAGCCAAAGACAGATATGGCGGGGGGCGGAGAGAAGGAAACCGTTCTTCCCTGCTTAGAGATACAGGCCAGGTTTTATTTGAGAAAAAAACAGGCTTTTGTTTAAGGGAAGGAAGAGGGAGAAAGATTGATGGTGCTGCCAGCAGGGCCCCTGGTCCTCTTACCAGCCAGAGACAGGGACGAAAAGCCTAAAAGAAAAATAAATGAAGAAATAAATGAAGAGGGAGAAAAGGATGAAAGAAAAAACCAATATAAGGGCATAGAGGGGAGAAAATAAGGTCTAGTTCTGCCTGTTCTTTTCCCTGTAAAAGTTAAGGGTCCCTCACGGTGGAAAACCACACCGTGCAGCTGTGGTCCCACTGTTAGGGCTCCACACCGGAAATCCAACACCGCTAACACCACGGCCTCCACCGACCAGCGACCAGACACTTTGCTCAGTGGGTGCCTCTCCCCACCGTTGGCTCCACCCTGAACGGACGGCCACGCCTCTCCAGGCCACCCCGGCACCTGGCCGCCTTCCAGCACGCACCGTCCTGGCAGGTGAGCCCTTGACCAACCTTGACCGACGGCAGACGCCTTTCTCCAGGAGCGCAGGCGTGGCCTCACCGTGATGACGCCCTCCTCCAAGGAGAGCCACTGGACACACAGGCCCAACATCTTCTAGTCCTTGTTGAGTCCTGGTGGCCACAAATCCTTCCCCCAGACCCCCTGGCTACCTGGGGAGCCCCTTGGGATGACCTGGGTAGCAGCGGGGGGCATCCGTGGACTGTGTGACAGCACTGCCAGCTACCCCACGTGACGGGGCTCCTACCGTGCCCCAGCCCTGACGACGGACGGACCCAGAGCTCAGCACACCGGCTGGACTTCACGCAGCAGTCTCAGCAGCGGCTGCCCCAAACAAGTAGCCCATCTGCACACTGATCATACACTGTCCAACCATCACTTAAAAATCGCCCCCTTCAGAGGTGAGAACTCTAGGAGTCTCGTCTCACAGACTCCCACACGTTTCCATGTGCACTAAGGCCACGACGTGAGGTGTGGCCAGGACATGCTACACATGTCACTTCTCAAAGTACAGTCCCTGAGGGCTCCCAGAGGGCCTGTGTGACTGAGACAAAGACTGGTCTCCTCAAACACCCTTTTTCAAATTCCAGTCCAGCAAGTGGAACCCTAGATGGGCCTCTGTCTTGTCCCAGGCCTTAATCTCTCTTAATTCAAGGACCTTGGCTAACTCACACTTCACACCAAGTTTCAAAGCTTTTCCACTGCCCTTTCCTCTGTTAAAGGGGACGTGTCCTGCCTTTGGGCACTAAAGACTCTTTGCACGTAAGGATACTTTAATAATGCCCATCCCCTCCCTCCACCTCCCCATGTGGTCCTGCCTCCTATTTCTAGGGATCTGTGTCCATCTGTCTAAGCACACATGATTAAAACAAGTCCTGAGTGCAAATTTTAGGACAATCTTCAGATGGCTTCCTTTCTTCTGAAGTCACCATGCAGCCTCTTTCGTGTCAAATCTCCCTCTGCCTCCCCCTTACAAGGACACTCAGAGCCCGCTCGGATGATCCAGGGTCATCTCCCTATCTCAAGACCCTTAACTTAGTCCCACCTGCAAAGTCCCTTCACGGTAGAAGCTCCCACTCAGAGGACATGGGGGGCCAGCCGCTCACACACCGTGTGCCCCTCACAATCCCTGGGCTACTACTGTTGTCATATGTTTCAGTCTCTGGATATATTTCGAGCCCAGCGAGATGTTATTATTGCCGTGTTATGTGTCACTCTTCATTAGACTTACAGACAATAGACCTTTCTGCTGCATTTCCTTCCTTCCTGCCCCTCTGGGCTGCAAGGATCACTGTTCTTCTGGAAGAACACCAGTTAGCGTTTCCGTAAAGGAGGGTCAGTGGTGACAAGTGTTCTCAGAGTTGGATTCTCCGAAGCGTCTTTATTTGACCTCCATTTCAAAGCATGTTTTTTGCTGGATCGAGACGTCCTGGCTAACAGTGGTTTAGTTTGAAGTTTTCATTCCCTTGGCTGCTGGTTCTGGCCGCTTCTGTTGGAAAGTCAGCGTTCTTTCTTGCTGTTTTGCACTTTGAGGGTAACGGGTCCTTTCCCCCTCAAGCTGCTTTGAAGGCTTTCCCTTCAGCTTTGGTTTCAGCATTTCACTAGGACGCGCCTGGGTTCTGCTGCCTTTGTACTTTTCCTCGGGCTACGGAGCACGCCTTCATTCTGTGACTGGATGTCGTCCATCACTTTTAGAGCTCCTCTCTCTTCAGCCCAAGGGACTGGACACTGGTTGACTCTGGGGCGGGGTTCTGCTGTCCGAGGGAGGACAGTGCAAGGACAGAGGCTCTTCCCCGAGTCCTGAGACGCTTGACTGGCGGAGGATGTGAGGCTGTACGACCTACAGTATATGTAGGTATACACACCCGTAGTATATGTGCAGTTAGAAGCTTAAACGTTCACCGCTGACCCCGCCTCCCCCAACACCCAGGCCGCGCTGCCCATCTGCCCATAGAAATGTCCACTTGGCTTCTCAGAGGCAGCTTAGCCCCCTGACCACCCCCGTTGCTTTACAACAGCCCTCCTCTCAGAAAACGTCACATCCGCGCGCTGCTCCAGCCGAATTCCTAAGAGCCACCATCCACCTTCCAAACGTGTCCCACTTCTGACCACCTTCCACTGAGCAGCCGCCTGGCCCGCGCGTTAGGATACTTGCCGGCCCGCGAGCCGACCTTCCGAAGCATTAACAGACGACGGATTTCACTCGAGCGGCTGAAGGCCAAGCGCTTTCCGAGGGCCGCCCAGTCCTCGCAGCCCGCTCGGCGCGGGAGGGAACGGAGGGGAGCAAACTGCGGGGAAGGGGCTCCAGATTGGGGCGGGGGGATGGCAGCCTGAGGGCAGCTGGGCACAGCCCACTGTCTGGAGAAGCGCTCCACATTCCGGGGCTGCGGGAGCTGCCCGCCCCGCCACCCAGCCCCACGCCCACACCCCCGGGCCCGCCTCCACCGCCACCTCCCGCCAGACCCCGCCCACGCCTCCTGCTTTCCCCTCCCGGCCACGCCCCTCCCACAGCCCCGCTCCACGCCCACCGCTCCGGCCCCGCCCACCTCCCACTGCCCGCCAGACCCCCGCCCGGCCCGGTCCTGCCGAGGCCCCGCCCCGTGCCGGCGGTCACGTGGCGCGCGACCCGGAGGCGGAACAGGCGGGCGGGGCGCGGACCTTGGCTCCCGGAGCGCGGAGGGCCGGGTGGGTCTCCCGGGATTGGGGTGCTCCCGCGCCCGGGGCTTGCGTCCCCCGCGCCCCCGCCATGCGCCCACCTCGCCCCCGCGCCGCGCTGCTCGCGCTCCTGGCCGTGTCCCTTGCGGCCGCCGAGGCTCCGCACCTGGTGCGCGTGGACGCGGCCCGCGCGCTGCGTCCCCTGCAGCCCTTCTGGAGGAGCACCGGCTTCTGGTGAGCGCCTCGCGGGGGACTCTGAGGTCGGAGCGGCCCAGCCCGCCCCTGCTCGCTGCGCGCTCTTCCCGAACCGCGGCCGCGCACCCCGCCCCGTGCCTCCGGGACCCCCGTGTCGCGCCTGTAGAGACCTGCAGTAGGCGCTCCGAAGGGAGGAGGGCCGCGGCTCGCTCCTTCCTTTCGGGTGCAGCCTCAGAGTGGGGATCTCCTCTCTGTCCGCTGGCTCTATGCCATGTTTCCGGTGCTGCGGAGGTTTTCTAGCTGAGCGGCTGCCCCGTGTGGTGGGGGCCTGGGGCCAGGTCCTGAGTGTGCCTGGTCACCCCCCAGACGCTGAAGAGCCTGGTGGCCGACCGCGGCAGCCCAGGGTGCAGGAGGGGCTGTGGCCCAGGACACTACTCTTTGGCGCAGACCGGGACCCCCTCGAGGGGGCAACCCCAGAACGTTCGACGTCCCTGCAGTGGGACCTGTCCCCATCCCTGGTGTCCCCGATTGCCTCTGTCGGGCTTGGAGCTGATATCTCCCGGCTGGTGGGGCAGGGAGCAGGGTGGGAATGTGATCTCTCTGGGAGCCCCCGACCCCCATAAACCTGAGACTTCATCACAGTCCTGGCACTAGGGGGCAGTTTATTACATCAGGGACAGTAAAATTCACCAGCAGACATGCCCCGGTCCTTGCCCTGAGTTTGTAGGTGCGGGGCCTGTGCTGAGGCCCCTCTGCTAGCCCCACTCAAGGGGACTAACGCCTCCGCTCCCCCTTGTTTTGTGCCCAGTCCCCCACTGCCGCACAGCCAGGCTGACCGGTATGACCTCAGCTGGGACCAGCAGCTCAACCTGGCCTACGTGGGTGCCGTCCCTCATGGTGGCATCGAACAGGTTCGGACCCACTGGCTGCTGGACCTCATCACGGCCAGGTGGGTGATGGAGGGGATGGGCAGCCTGGGGGCAGCTGGGCAGAGCCCAGTGTATGGAGATGCAGACGGAGACTAAGAGGAGGTGGCGTCTGGTTGTGGAGGACAGTGCAGTACCGGGCCATGGCGGGGTCACGGGGTGGGGGACTCCTGCTCCAAGAAGCCATTGCCCCTGTGCTTCTCGGCCAAGCATCCTGGGGGCAGGGGAGAATTGAGGGCACCCTCCTGGTGGCACAGGTGCTGTGGGTGCTGGGGCAGCCCCTGGATCGGGCAGAGCTGGACCCTGCAACGGCGAGTGGGCACCCTCGCTCTGTGCTGAGACTGTGTGGGGATGCCACGCCAGGGGCCGGGCTGAGGTCGTGTTGGTCACATCTGCCTTTGGCCCTGCCAGCCCCAGTGGGGGCTGAGGCAGAGGGTGTAAGAAACACTTGGGTGTGTGCATTGCGGGGTTTCCTAGACACAGAGACTCTCATCACACCCCTGGCCAGAGCTGCCAGCTCTCACCTGGGGTGGGGGGGCGCTAGCGGGCCAAGGGACCAACGTCCTTTTGGCACCTTGGAGGCCACATGACTGCCTCAGGGTCCTTGTTCAAGTAAGACAGGACACCGAGTGTCAGACCGGCTCCACGGACCACAGATGCACAGCACTGGGCCCAGGTTGGCACCGAGGCAGCGTTTGTCTCAAAGGTGCAGTTGAGGGTTCTCAAGTGTCTGGGTCCTTGTGTGTGTTCACTGCCACCCTCCATCCCATTTGGGGTTCCCTGGGTCCTCTAGATTGGAGGCACCAGGCGACAGCAAGATCGCAGTGGTGGATGGTGGGAGTGGAGGCTGGCGGCAGGTGCCGGCTCTGTTAGAGGGTGGAGTTGGCGGCCACCAGCTCCTGGCAGCGGGCTCGGGCCGCCTGCACGGCACAGTGCACGCTGGGGAACAGCTGCCCCTCCTCGGCCGCGTCCCCCTGGTCCTCCCCGAGGAAGCCGCCTCTGCTCAGGGTGTCCCTCACCGAGGGGCTGCAGCAGGCCAGGAGCAGGGTGATGCCCAAGGCCCCGTAGTCTCGGCGCAGGTCCTGCAGTGTGGCCAGGCCGGCCGCGTCCAGGAACAGCAGCGGGGCACAGTCAATGACCACTGTGTGGAAGCAGGTCGCTGAGGGCACCAGCGCAGCTGTGCTGCTCCCGGGACCCAGGTCCCTGCCTTCGACAGGCTCTCCCTCGCCAGCCCCCACCCCCGGGCCCCGCTCCTTCCTCCTGGCGGCTGTGTACCCCGCGTTCAGCCCGGTGAGGCTGTAGAGTGACCGCAGGAAGAAGTCCTTATTGGCGTAGTAGAGGGGCCCCGTGAAGCGGAACACCTGCACACCAGGCTCGGGGACCAGGCCCTCAAATTCTGCTGGGTCCCCGTAGAAGCTGGAATCCCCGGCGCGGGCGAGCAGGGCAGCGCGTGGGTGCCGTGTGCGGCCGGCCAGGCTGAGCAGTGAGAGGAGAATGCCGGCCAGGAGCCCGGCCTCGGTGCTGACCAGCACGCAGGTGGCCGCCGTGGCCACCCAGACCAGAGCATCGGCAGGGCTGAGCCGCCACAGCCGCGGGACGTCCCACACCTTGCGCAGGGCCCCACGCAGGCTGACGATGATGATGCAGGCCAGCACGCTCCGCTGCAGGTCCCGGAACAGGGGCGCTAGCGCCAGCACCACCAGCAGCACCACGGTGGCGCTGACCGCGCTGGAGAGCTGCGTGCGGCAGCCGGTGGCCGTCTTCACCAGGCTCTTGGCCAGGGCGGCGCTGGTGGCAAAACAGTGGAAGAAGGCAGGCAGCACGTTGCAGCAGCCCACAGCCAGCAGCTCCTGGTTGGCGCGCACAGAGTAGCCGTGGCTGCGGGCGAACATCTCCGCCAGCGAGATGGAGAAGGCGGAACTCACGAGGGCCAGGGATGCGGCGTCCAGCACCACGTGCCACACCAGCCCCGGCTCTGGCACATGCGGGGCCATGAAGCCAGTGGGGATGTCGCCAGCCACGCTGGAGCCGAAGCGCTCGTGGAACTGCCCGAAGTGGGACACGAGCGTGGCCGCCCCGATGACCAGCAGTTCTGCGGGCAGCGGCACCTTCAAGTGGTGCCGGTAGCGGTCCGAGAGCTCCTTGGCCGCCAGCAGCACGGCCAGGCACGTGGCGCTGGTGAGCACGTCGCACAGGTTGGCCTGCCCGGCGCTGCGCAGCAGGCTCAGCCACGTGCTGACCACCAGGCCCGGCCCCTGGTGCCGCGGGACCCGCACGCCCAGCAGGTGTCGGAGCTGGGAGGTCAGGATGGTCACTGAGGCCCCCATGGCGAAGCCGTCCAGCAGCGGCTGTGAGAGGTAGGCGGACACGAAGCCCAGCCCGAGGACACCCATGAGGACCTGCGGACAGAGCGTGGTCAGGGCTGCAGGGCGCGGGCACAGCGCAGAGCCGGACCTCCCTCCCTCGCATTGCTCATTTCCCACGCGGACCCCATCCGCGGCCGCCTGCACATGCGTGTGCGCGCACAGGCACGGCAGCCGCCGGAGTGCGTGCTGTGGCCACGACGCTCACCGTGGTCCCACACACGCGGGCTCTGGGCATCGGAAGGCAGCTCCTTTCTCTGCCCTGTCCACAGCACCGCGCCCCTCCCGGGGGACCTGGAGCCGAGGGGAAGGACCTGAGGTGGCCCTTGGGAGGGGGCGACGTTGGGGTGGACAGCCCTGGGCCAGGGAGGGCTAGGTGCGGGGAG
The DNA here is from genome assembly GCF_949987535.1 of Balaenoptera acutorostrata. NCBI lineage: Eukaryota > Metazoa > Chordata > Mammalia > Artiodactyla > Balaenopteridae > Balaenoptera > Balaenoptera acutorostrata. The sequence continues at coordinate 143,948,973 of NC_080068.1, read as the reverse complement.
GCCGTGGGGAGGCAGGCGGGCAGGCAGTTCCCAGGATCCCACTTGGGACAGGACGCTGGGGAGGATGTGCAGACCACGTGGGGGCACGTTTGGGCCTGAGGCCACACTCTGCGGCTGGCCAGGCAGGCCCCCACCCCGGGCACCCTCAGCCCCTCTGGTGCCCCGACCCGGGGTGCTGTCACGCACCCACTTCTGCCTATGCCCTGTTCTCTCCTCTCCTTGCGGGTTAAGCCACCGCCCTGACCTCCTGTCTCCCCCAGGCTTGGCCCTTGCAGGGGTGCGACCAGTACCGGAATGGGCTGCTCTGAGTGGCTGAGCCAGCCTGTCTAGGCCCAGGCCCAGCTCCTCACCTGGTAAATCCCGGCCAGCAGCGTGAGGGCGGTGGCCACGCGGATGGCGTAGCAGTCCCGGCTGCAGTCCTGTAGCCCAAGCGCCAGCATGGTGGCCGAGGCGTTGAGGGCGCTGCGGTTGGCCCCGGGCCCCGGGCCATCCTGGGCGGGGTCGAAGCCGGCCAGCAGGAGCTCACGGTCCACCACCTGGCCCACCATGAGGCAGAGCAGGCTGAAGATACCCACGGAGACGTGGCGCGAGGTGCCCATGAGGAAGTAGATGAGGTTCGCAAAGAAGGACGTGTAGAGGCTGTAGATGGGCTGCAGCCCCGCCAGCAGTGAGTAGGCGATGGCCTGAGGCACCAGGATGATGCCGATGACCAGCCCAGATATGACGTCACCCGCCAGGTCCTCCCGAGGCTGGTACTGGCGGAGCCAGCGCGTGGCGGGGAGCAGGTCCTGCAGCAGCGCCCAGGCCCCCTGCACGCTGCACGCACAGCTCCGCCGCAGCCGGGCCTTCAGAGCCTCTCGCAGGCCTGGGGGTGCGGGGGGCCGCCGGCGAACCAGCACCAGCCCCCTGCCCTGCTGTGTGCACTCAGGGGACACTTCCATCATGGGGCACCAGCCCGCCCCCCGAGAAAACCTGCAAAGTGGGCAGAAGTGGGTGTCATTGCTGGGGTGGCGAGACATGTCAGAGTCAGAGGGCGTCACGGAGACCCAGACTCGCGTGGCCAGAACAAGCTCCGCTGCTCTCTGTCCACGCCAGAGGCCCCTCCGCTCCGCCGTCCAGACCACCATAGTCCCCTCTGGTCGTCCCTCCATCACCTCTGCACTGTGGCCCTGCTGGCAGGAAGAGCCTTGCAGATGCCAGGACCCCAAATCTGTGCTGCAGCAGCGCCTGCCACTGCCCGGTCCTTGCAGCAGAATTCCTGGAACGTGCTTTGAGGGGCCGGCTGGGAGGGCAGCGGGGGTGACTGGTGTCCATCGCCTGCAGGGTGTTCTGGGACAGCAGGCCCCTTTCCCAGTGCGTGTTAATGCTTCTGGGTTTTGGCTGGTGGCTCAGGCCACAAAGACGCACCGTGGAACACGCGTGCCAATTGTCCCTGCTGTCCAGAGGGCAGCCTGCCACCCGGCCCAGGCTGACCTTGCCTCTGTGCTCAGCGAGTGCCAGGGAGTCCCGTTCACAGCTGTGCTGAGGTCCGCCCGGACTTCAGCTCTTGCTGTCCCCCTCATGGTGACATGAAGCAGATGGTCTCTGCTTCCTCAGAGCCTGGTCACCCTGGCGCGGTGTGTGCACTGGCCGGGAACGCGGGGCCTGGGGTGTCCCCGGGTGTGGAGGACGGGCGCTCGTCCCGGCCTGGTGTGAGGTGTGGGCAGGCGGACGCCGCCCCCAGGGCTCGAGTGGCAGGCCTGCCCTTTGGGGGATGCTAGGGGGGCTGTTTCTTTCCTCTGAAGACCTCACCACACAGGGGTCCCTGGACACCTCGAGCTCAGCCAGCCCCCGAGGTCCAGGTGTGTCGACTGAGTGACTGTTTAAACAACGGGGAGTCCGCAAAAGAAGCACTGGAATCGGGCCTTTCCGCTCACAGCGTTCTGCCCCTCCGCTCCATCCGGGGAGCTGGCCTCCGCTGTGGTCGGGTCGTCTAGAGCCCTCGCTGTCCTGCCGCAGGGTCCCGGGGGACTCTTACCTGAGGGGGCCCCTCACGGGCTCGGCAGGTAGTGCGGGCCTAGCTTGTCTGTCCGCGGGGCCTCTGGCTCAGCGGGTTGGGCATGCAGGTGGTGGGCTCAGGCACAGAGCTGGCCTGGCACTGACCGGCGGGCAGTGCTCTGTGCTTAGCATCTGACTGCTCGGCTGTGCTGGGCTTGCAGTTAAATCATTTACTCCAAAGATTGCTGAGTCATAGGTTCCCCCAGATGCGCATTACCTGAGCGGCTAATCCGGGGAGTTGTACTGTAATCAGAGGCTCACACATAATTACAATTGTGTGGGACTCTTATAAGCTTCCAGCTTCCCAGGAGCAGGGCTCCAGGTGCGGGACCGGTGGGCTGGGGCATTGAGTGGCTGGAGCAGGACGCTTGGATTCTGGGCCCCTGGGGGAGGCGGAAAGCTCAGGAGCCTGGCCAGTTGTACCGGGGGAGGGGGCGGGGGGACGGGCAGCATGCGACCCCTCGGCTCTGGGGCCCAGTGCCCTGGCTCCCAGGACCCTGGAGTGTGGGCAAGGCTGGGGGTCCGAGGGAGGGGCTGGTCTCCGGGTCCCATCCCTGGACATCCCGGCTGCCAGGCGATGGGTCTGGTCCACGCGGGAGCCAGCTGGGCCCAGGGCAGCCACGTCTTGGCTTCTGCTCTGTGTCCTTGTGTGGAAAGCAGGCACGAGGCCGCTGGGGTGTGTGTGTGTGTGTGTGTGTGTGTGTGTGTGTGTGTGTGTCTCCGAAGACTGGAGGGCTGCCAGGCATCAAGATACAATTAGCAGCCAGGTGTGCCCTTCCTGCTGCAGGGGCAGGGGTCCTGGGTCTGTCCCCTGGAGCCCCGCCACCTGGATCCCAGCCAGGTGCTGGCCCTGTGCGGTGGGTGGCCGTCTGGCCTCGCCACGCCTCCGTCCACTCCTCCTGGGCCAGTGGAACCTGCCTCGTAGGGCCGGTGTGAAGGTAAACGGCCCCTTTGGATGACGCCCTCGTGTCCCACATGCAGTTAACGAAGAGCGCGCTGCTGATTTTAAAATTACTCAGGACCTCGGTTCTCCCATCTTTACAATGAACAAGTGGGTGCCTTAGGGGCAGCGTGGGGAAAGAACACCACAGCCCCGAGTGTTCTCCATCCTGGAGACCTGAGAGGCTGCGAGGGGTCCCTTTGACGGGGCTGCAAGGCTGAGCTGGCCTGGGCCTGCTGTCTCCCAAAGCCCGGGGCAGGGGGGCGGGGGGAGCTCCATCCAGGCGCCTCCCACATTCAGCCTCACTTCGGGACCTCCCTCCAGAGCCTCCCTGAAAGCTCTGCCACATCATGGCCTGATGGGAAAGACCAGAGGCCCCATTTGGGGGCAGAGGTGGGAGTGGAACCCCAGGGTGGCTGGGGGGATAGCCAGAGGGTGGGAGGGTCTCCGCACACCTGCATCGAGGGGGAGGAGTGGTCAGGGCCGAGGCCCCACTGCGATACCGCGTCCATCTCCAGATCTGATTCCTTGTTCTTGAAGAGTGTGTTGGGCCCCAAGATCTCGCCCTGCCCTCCGGAGGCTGAACCCAACCACCTGGGGCAGAGCCTGGGGCCTCCCGGCCCGGCCCCTCCCCCCGAGTCCTGCGCAGTACCCACTCAGTCCTGGGGCGGAGCTGTTTGCCCAAGGATGTGGTTTACAGGAGCCACCGGCCAGAGGGCGGGTGGGACAAGTCACAGCAGTTCAGGGGCAGATAAGACTCCTCTCAGGGCTGGAGTGGAGGGGCCGCCGAGGGGTCATAACACGCTTATCTTCCAACCCAGCTACCGGCGGCGGAGCGGCAGTGTGGGAACTCCCTGCGTGGCACGTGTGGGCAGCGGTGGCGGCTGGGCCCACCGTCGGGGAGGGGAGGGGTGAATGGAGGTGGCGGCCCCTCCCCCTCTCAGGAGGTGGGGACGGGGCTTTCGGGGGCTGCCTAGGTTTGGAGCACCTGTGGTGGGATTTTAGGCAGGTGGAGATACTGATATTTCAGGGAGGGACTGTTCTCAGCGCTGCAGCACCCATGTCCCCCATCCAGCTGCACCGCAGGGGTGGCCTTGGCTGCCTTGGTGGCAGGGCCTGGGCCTCTGCTCCCCCAGCCGCTGCCCAGGCTGGGTGTCTAAGCAGCTGAAGAGATTCAACTGAGAATTGCAGGGCCCCTGGGGCCTAAGCGCCACCCCCCTCCCCCAACCCCTGCCTGTCCCTCTGTGCTTTGAGGACTGTGGTCTTCATGCTGCCATCTGACCAGGCACACAGGCGAGCGTCTTGGGTCCTGGGGCCTTGCTGGCCGAGGCCCACTGTCCCCCTTCACCCCAGTGGGCCCACTGCAGACTTCTCCACCGGGGCAGGGGGGCAGCAGGACCCTGGCGCGGGTTAACCAGCAAGGGGCGTGGGGTCTCCCGCACCTCCGCCTGCTGGGACCGCCTTCATCTTGCCTCCTGCCCAGTCCTGTGCCACATGGTTGTTATTTTAATAGTGGTCTTTAAATCACCATTTTAAGCCGCTGAGTACACTTATTTGGAAAGGAGCCATGTATCCCCACAAGTGAAAAGAGGCTGGGCTGCAAGCCCATTCTCATCTCCAGGGTCCGGAGAACCAGACCCCAGCGCTCCCAGTTCCAGAAGAGCGACTCTCCTGCCTCCCCGGCCGGCACCTTCGCAGCCCGGACCCTGACTGTGGCTGCCGGTTCCCCGCAGCGGCGGGTCTGTGTCTCCCCCTATGAGCACTCTCGCCCCGCCCCATGTATTTCCCCACCCCGGCCCCGCGCCCCCCCATCCCTGCCGACCACGCGCGCCCCGGGTCCCCACCCCGTGCATTTCCACACGTACCCCCACTCTGCGCCCCCTCCGACGAGTGCGCCCCGCAAGCCAAGCACGCGCGGCCTGGGCCCCACCCAGCACATTTCCATCCACCCTGCGCGCCCTCCCACGAGTGCGTCCCTCCCCTCGCCAGACGAGCAAGCGCGGCCCCATCTGCACCCGGCCCGATCCCCACCCGGTGTTCCCCAGATTCCACGCCCGAGCACGCGAGGCCTGGGGCCCCGCCCTGCGCACCCAAGCACTCACCAGGCCTGGGTGCTGCTGGGTCCTCGCGGCGCACGCGCTCAGGCCCAGGGATGGGGGGTGGTTCCTGGTGCAGCCTGACGGCCGCCGGCGTGCAGTGAATAAAGTCGTTGTGCGGCCTCCGCTGCCCCGGCCCAAGTGCCGGACCAGGAGCGGGAGGCGACGCCACCTGTGCCTCGCGCCCAGGTTCGGCCTCCTGCGTGGCTGGAGGATGGAGAGGCCCTCGGGCTGGACTGCGTGTGTGACCCAAGCCTCTGCAGGGGGAGTGCAGGGGTGGGCTGTGCACTACACCTTCTGGCTCAGCCCCCTCACTAGCTTTGATCGCTCAAATTCCCCTCCTGACAGAGGCTGAGACGGATGGAGACCTAGGCACCGACAGTGGGGCCCGAGGACAGCTCCCCGGGGTTCCTGGGCCTGGGATCACCCCAAGGTTGGGTCTTCTGGTCCCTGGGGGGCAGGTTACTGACCCCTAGGGCATTTCTGGGTGCCGAGGCTGGATTGGTCAGCGGACACTCAAGTCCCACTCAGAGTGACAGGCTGAGATTGGCTCTGCGGCTGGGGCTCCCCTGGTGACACCCCGCAGGCCCAGGACACTGAGCGCCGGAACAGAATTTACCCGAGGCCTGATGTGCTCCCGCCCCAAGTCGGCCCAGCGCTGCCAGGGTCTGCAGAGAAAGCCTGGCACCCGTGCCCGGGCCTCCGCTGTACATGCGTCGCCCATCGCCCACGCCTGCTCCCCCACCCCCACCTGTGGGACTTTGGAACCCGTCCGCTGCCACAAATTTAATTTTTACCCGAGCGCTTTTTTTTCTTTGCTACCGGTTGTGACCTTTGGAGGGGGAAGGGGCGGACCCCCGCTGCGCACGTGCTGTGGGGCTGGGCTCCGGAGGTGGGAAGACGCGGTCTGGTGAGAGCCGGAGGCACCCTGTCTGCGTGGTGGCTCGGCCTTGACCTTGTGCAGTGACGAGTGGGGCAGAGGAGGCCCGGAAGGGAGGTGCTGACTTGTCCAGACCCTCGCTGTCCCTCAGGGGGACAGCGGTGGGCTGGCCAGACTGGCGTGGGACTGACTGGGAGACTTAGACCCAGAGCGGTTCAGGGCCAGATTCCACCTCGATCCCTCGTCGCCCCTCCCTCGCCGCCGCCGCCGCCGCCGCCGCCGCGCAGGCGGGCCGCATCTGGCTGCCACTAGAGGGCGCAGCTGCACGCCCTCTGGAACGTGTCCGCCCTCCCCCTCAGATCTGTGGATGGACCGGGCGTGCCCTCAGGGGAAGCCCTCAGACCCTCTGCCGGCCCACCCGTCTGGGCCACCCCAGGCTGCCGCATCAGCCCCAGGCTCGGTGCTCTACTCCGCCTGCCTCGCCCTCCTTGCCTTGGCCTGACGGCTGAGCACCAGTTTCCTCACCCAGCCCCCGACCCCAGGTGCGCCACCTCCACGCCAGCACATTTGAGACCCATCTTACTCCCCCGCCTGCCTCTGCCAACTGCACGCACCCCCAGGTGCTCAAGCGAAATCCACGGTTGTGCTGAACTCCCCCTTCCCAGCTCCCCTCCAGTCCGGCAGTGGACGCCGGTCCCTCTGCCTCCTAAATCCATCCGTGCCAGCTCCCTCTTGCTGCTGCCGCCGACGCCACCCAGTCCGGGCACCTACCTCCCCCGGGGAACCGTCTTCCAGCTCCCACTCTGGCTCCAACGGGCCGATGAAGGGATCCTTTCAAAATATGGCAAAGGCAAAACTATGGAGACAGTAAACACGTCAGGGGTTTGGGGTGGGGGGAGGACGAAGAGGTGAGGCAGAGAGGATTTTCAGGGCAGTGAAAATACTTTGTGTGATGCTACAGTGGTAGATACGTGCCGTTATACATTTTTCCAAACCCATAGAATGTACATCACCCGGTGAGCCCTAATGTGGACTGTGGGTTTGGGGTGACTGTGATGTTAGTGTAGGTCCATCAGTTGTAACAAAAGTCCCACTCTGGGATGTTGACCATGGGGGAGGCTGTGCATGTGGGGAGGGAGCGTGGCGGGGGGTAAATCTCGGTACCTCCGTCTCAATTTTGCAGTGAATCCAAAACTGTTCTAAAAGAATTGTCTTACAAACACATAAAAAAAGTCATGGTACTGCTCTGCTTCAGTCCCTGAGAGGACTCCCCATGTCACCCTGAGTCAGGGTCCCATCCTCACCATCGTCACAAGGCCTCGTGTGACTGCATCTCTCACAACCCACACCCTTCTTCTGCCCCAGGCCCACTAGCTGCTTTTCTGCTGCTTGATTATCATGAGTTCCTTTCTACCTCAGGGATGAGTGCAGGGCGGGGCGGCTGCCCTTCTCCCTCTCCTGCCTGTTCACGTTGCCTCTCAGAGTGTGGCAGGGGGGCAGGGGTAGTGTTGGGCCAAGTCTGGGGCCCTGGCCTCCAGGAGGTGCAGGGAAGCAGGATGTGGCGCCACAGGGTCCCGCCAAGCTCACCCCACAGCCTCCCGCGTCACTGTCAGCTGTCTGTAGGATGCCTACTCTCCCCCCTCCATCCTGTTGTACCTTTCCCGAAAGACCTGCCTGCCCCCTCCCACAGGCTATTCTGAGCCCCTGAAGGCTCGAGGGTGGGGTTCCAGTACAGACAGCCTAGTTCACACTAGGCTGTGAGTGACTACTAGGCTTACACAGTCACGTTTCTGAGGAGAGGGGCCAGTTGAGTCTGGAGCCTAGTCCTGCACGGCACCTTGCAGGTTTCTTAGCTGCTTGAATGTGGCCACCGTTCCAGCCCCGGGCCCACCTTCCCCCATCCTGACACTGAGTGTCCTTCTACAGGGGGTCAGCCAGGCAGGGCCTGAGCTACAACTTCACCCACCTGGACCGGTACCTGGACCTTCTCAGGGAGAACCAGCTCGTCCCAGGTAAGCCGCCAGCCTCGCCCTTGTACTGCTGGCCCCACGCCCTCCCCTTGGCCTGGCCCTTCTGGGTCCTCCTGGTTGCCCACGCAGGGCCTACCTCAGCGCGGGCCTGGTGGAGACAGGCAGGTGAGCAGCGGACAGCTGCCTTCATGTGCTGCAGGCTTTGAGCTGATGGGCAGCCCCTCCGGACGCTTCACTGACTTTGAGGACAAGCGGCAGGTGTTCGAGTGGAAGGACCTGGTCTCGCTCCTGGCCAGGAGATACATCGGTGGGCGGGGCGTGTGCCCTGCGGGGACAGGGGGGCACTGCTGGGCAGGCTCTCCTCCCGCACCCGCCCAGGCCACCTTCTGGTCTTCTCATCATGAACCCGCTGAACCAGGGCCTCCTGATGGGGGAGGGGGGCAAGTGGGGGGGGCGAGCTCATAGGGAATCAGACACTCCCGTCACATCCAAGCCCCCCACCATGGTTGCCCCTCCCTGGGGATCCCCATGAGCCCATGACCCTGTCCCAGGGCAGGGGCCCTCTCGCCACAGTAGGGACCCTCTGCAGGTAGGTACGGCCTCAAGCACGTTTCCAAGTGGAATTTCGAGACGTGGAACGAGCCGGACCACCACGACTTTGACAACGTGTCCATGACCTTGCAAGGTGGGCAGGCCGGCCTCCTGGGGTCCTGCGAATCTGAGAGGGGGTGGCAGCGGCCCCTCCGGCGCGGGGGTGTGGACTCTGTGTCCCTCCCGCCCAGGCTTCTTGAACTACTACGACGCCTGCTCCGAGGGTCTGCGAGCCGCCAGCTCGGCTCTGCGCCTGGGCGGCCCCGGAGACTCCTTCCACCCGCTGCCGCGCTCCCCGCTCTGCTGGGGCCTCCTGGGGCACTGCCACAACGGCACCAACTTCTTCACCGGGGAGGTGGGCGTGAGGCTGGACTACATCGCGCTCCACAAGAAGGTCCAGCCCGCGATCCCCGCCCTTCCGTCCGTCCCCGCCCCCAACCCAGCGCCCACGCGGGGGTCCCCCGCATGCGGCAACCCCAGAATCCCGCCTGCTGCCTGCAGCCCCGCCGCCCCTCCGCGGCGGTCTCGGGGGTTGCTCAGGCGGGGCCTCTGCGCAGGGCGCGGGCAGCTCCATCTACATCCTGGAGCAGGAGGCGGCGGTCGTGCGGCAGATACAGCGGCTCTTCCCCAAGTTCGCGGACACCCCCGTTTACAACGACGAGGCCGACCCGCTGGTGGGCTGGTCCCTGCCGCAGCCCTGGAGGGCCGACGTGACCTACGCTGCCATGGTCGTGAAGGTGGGCCTGCCGCCAGGCCCGCCCCCGGGGGAGGCCTTTCTCCTGGGTGGGAGTGGCGGGCAGGCGGCCCCCGCGGTCGCGTTCCCAGCCACCCCGATGCCCGCAGGTCATCGCACAGCACCAGAACCTGCTGGTGGCCAACACCAGCTCCTCCGTGCGCTACGCGCTCCTAAGCAACGACAACGCCTTCCTGAGTTACCACCCGCACCCCTTCTCTCAGCGCACGCTCACCGCGCGCTTCCAGGTCAACAACACGCGCCCGCCGCACGTGCAGCTGCTGCGCAAGCCGGTGCTCACGGCGATGGCCCTGCTGGCCCTGCTGGGTGAGCCGCGTGCCGGGTTCTGCGGCGCTTCCTGCGAGGGCGGGGCCCGGACGAGGCCTCAGTTGGACGGGGATGTCGTGCTGGGCCAGGGGTGGCTTGTGCAAAGGCCCGCGGAAGGATGTAGCCGGGAGCGTGTTTCTTGTCCCTCCCGACCCTTCCCCAGCTCAGTGGGCCGCAGAGGCTGTGGTGTGGCCGGGGACCTCCGGTGGAGGAGGGCAAATGGTGGGAAGCCGGGCCCTGGGAGGGTCGAGGGGCGACGACTCCGCGTGGTGACCCCTCTACCCCCGCAGACGGCGAGCAGCTCTGGGCTGAGGTGTCGCGGGGCGGGACGGTGCTGGACAGCAACCACACGGTGGGCGTCCTGGCCAGCGCCCACCCCCCCACGGGCCCCGCCGACGCCTGGCGCGCCACGGTGCTGGTCTACGCGAGCGACGACACCCGCGCCCACGCCAACCGCAGCGTACCCTTGACTCTGAGCCTGCACGGGGTGCCCCCGGGCCCGGGTAAGCAGGGCTCCCAGAGAGGGGGCTCCCGCCCGTGGGGTGGGGGTAGCTCTGGCGGGGCGGGGCCTGGAGGAGGCGAGGCCCGGCCCCAGCATCCCGCTCCGCAGAGGTCGTCTTTGTCCAGCTCTACATGGACAACTGGCTCTGCAGCCCCTACGGCGAGTGGCGGCGCCTGGGCAGGCCCGTCTACCCCTCTGCTGAGCAGTTCCGGCGCATGCGCGCGGCCGAGGTCCGCGGGGAGCGTGGGGTAAGGGGCGGGGCGGCTCCCGAGGTGCGAGGGCCCTGAGCCCCTGACTCTGTCCCCAGGACCCGGCGACCGTGGTGCCGCTCCCCTTTCCCAGCAGCGGCCGCCTGACGCTGCGCCCTGAGCTTCCTGTGCCCTCGCTCTGGCTGGTGCACGTGTGCGCGCGCCCCGAGGAGCCGCCGGGGCAGGCAAGTGGCAGTTCCCTTCCCCGTCGCCGCTCCGGTCGCCCCCGCCCCCAACCAGTCTCGGTGCCTCACTCCCCCAGGTGACCCGGCTTCGTGCTCTGCCCTTGACCCGCGGGCAGCTGCTTTTGGTCTGGTCTGATGAGCGTGTGGGCTCCAAGTGCGTGAGTGCGGTCACCACCCCTACCCCTGCCCCCCCAACGCGCCCTTGGCCCCCAAATCCTCCGGGCTGTAGCGCCCATGTGGCCACTCTCTGTGGCCCTTCGGCCACCCCACGCGGACTGTGCTCTCTGCCCCCCATACAGCTGCCCCCACTGTTGACACAAATGGCCCATGACTTTGTACCTCTGTGATGTAGGGTGGGGGTACCTACACAGGCCATTTGCCCCTGGCACTATGCTCCAGACCCCTCCTCTCAGCCAGTGTGGCCCTTTGTCATGGCAGGAAGAGTGTCCTGGGTCCTGGGGAGGGGCCAGGAAGGGGGCTGGAGGGGAGTAGGGCTCTGGGCGCCCCCTGCCTGCCAGCTCCCCTGGACCCCAGCCCTGGTTGTGCCTGACCTTCCCCAGGTGCCTGTGGACCTATGAGATCCAGTTCTCCCCGGAGGGTGTGGTGTACCTGCCCGTCAGCAGGAAGCCTTCGACCTTTAACCTCTTCGTGTTCAGCCCAGGTGTGCCTGCTGCCTCAGCACAGTCCCTGCGGGGAGGGGTCCAGGGCCTCTCGGCACCTGGAGCTTGGGGGCATCAGAGGGGTTCAGGTTGAAGAGCAGGCATGTACCTTTGTGTCCTCAGACACGGCTGTCGTCTCCGGCTCCTACCGGGTCCGTGCTGTGGACTACTGGGCCCGACCAGGCCCCTTCTCGAGCCCCGTGTGGTACCTGGGGGCCCCTGCCCCGTGAGGGCCACTGCTGCCCCGCGACTGCACCTGTGCTGACCGTGAGCCTGGGCGGCCAGAAGCCGTGCTGGGCCGGACTGCCGTCAGCCTCTCAGCCAGTCATCCCCTCTGTTTGTCCCCTCCTGCCCCTCATTCACCCCCTTAAAGTGCCTTTCCACGCACAGTAACGGGGACGGCCTTCGTGGTGGGAACTGGGCAGACACGAGGCCCGGCTGGAGTGAGGCCATCCCCGCCTCGCCCCACCCCCGCCTGTGGGAGCCTGGATGGGACTCGGGTCAAGCGCAGACAGGTGTGAGTTGCCACTGGGGTGCCCGCTCTGCGCGCCTGGGGTCTCTGGCGTCACCGCTGGGTGCAGCAGGCCCCGTTCCCAGCCCCTGCGCCAGGAGGGCCCAGAGGGTTCCCACTTCCTGAGGCCCAGCCAGGCTGCCCACTGCACCCTGCCTGGCCCAGACTGTCCGCAGTGGCAGGGAAGGCCGGCAGTGTCCACTCCTGCGGTCATCCGGGCTCCTTATGTGGGCCCAGGAGGAAACAGCACGCCCAGACGAGGGCGACTTGGGGACTGTGGATGGACATGTGGGCAGGGGGCCAGGGAAGCCACGAGGGGTGGTATGGAGCCCTGGGGCTCCTCCCCAACCCCCCCACGCCCACCCCAGGGCAGGTGGAGCCGACAGAGAACGGTGTGGCGAGGCCACGTGGCGAGGAGCAGGGGTGCAGCCAGTCTGGGGTGACGCAAGCAGGAGTGGGGGCCCCGACCCACCCTCCTCTCTCCGCTGCCCTCCGAGCTGCCTGGGCTCAGGGATGGGGGGGCAGGCCTGGCAGGGCACATGGAAGGCGAGGCCCAGTCACCTCCAGCTCCTGTCCGCATGGAAAGGGCGGGGCACCAGGGCCCACCAGCTGCCTCGTCCTGGGCTGGGGATGTCAGCCTGAGCACTCTCCACCTGAACCCCAAAGCCAGCACCTGTCCCCATTGCCCTTGGCTGCTGGGGGAGGCTTCAGGGCTTGGTGCCTGGGGCTCCGTTGGTACCATACAAGGGGTGCTGGGGTGCCCGGTGGGCCCCCGGTTTCTGGGCGTTGTCTTCCTGCGTCGTCAGGAAGCTCTGCCTGGATGTGACTACGTGACCAAGCACCACGGCGGGCAGGTGGCCCGCACGGCAGACGCTCATCCTCGCACGTCCTGGAGGCCGCAGCCTGCGGGCAGGGGTTCCTCCTGAGGGCGCTCTCCTGGGTGTGCAGATGGCCACCTCCTCCCCGTGTCCTCACATGGTCGTCCCTTTGTGTGTGTCTGTGTCTTAATCTCCTCTTCTTATAAGGACACCAGCCATGTGGGATTTGGGCCCACCCATGTGACCTCATTTTAATCACCTCTTTAAAGGCTCCCTCTCCAAATACTGTCACATTCTGAGGTACTGGGGGTGAGAACGTCAGTGTGTGAATTGGGGGGATCCAGTTCAGTAGGTAACGAGCACCAACCCTATTTCTCTGTGGCGGTAGGAATGCATCACCCCAGCGTTAAAGCAGCCTCTTCTTTTTGGGATACAAGCTGCTATATATAAAATATAAACAGGGGCTTCCCTGGTGGCGCAGTGGTTGAGAATCTGCCTGCCAATGCAGGGCACACGGGTTCGAGCCCTGGTCTGGGAAGATCCCACATGTCGCGGAGCAACTAGGCCCGTGAGCCACAACTGCTGAGCCTGTGCATCTGGAGCCTGTGCTCCGCAACAAGAGAGGCCATGACAGTGAGAGGCCCGCGCACCGCGATGAAGAGTGGCCCCCACTTGCCACAACTAGAGAAAGCCCTCGCACAGAAACAAAGACCCAACACAGCCATAAATAAATAAATAATTTCAAAAAAAAAAGTGGTTAAGATTTATTTAAAAAAAAAAAAATATATATATATATAAAAACAATAGGCCCTACTGTATAGCACAGGGAACTATATTCAATATCTTGTAATAAACCGTAATAGAAAAGAATGTGAAAAGGAATATATATATTGGGTTGGCCAAAAAGTTCATTTGGATTTTTCCGTCACATCTTATGGAAAAACCCGAACGAACTTTCTGGCCAACCCCGTATATACATATATATAACTGAATCACTTTGCTGTACACCAGAAACTAACGGAATATTGTAAATTACCTATAGTTCAATTAAAAAAATTTTTTTTAAAGCAGCCTTTTCTCTACCTGCTGGTTTGGTAGCCTGAGGACCCCTGATGGTCAGGGGCCATCTCAGCTCACAGCTTACTGGGAGGGGTACTGGGTTCCCCGGTTCCTTCCTTGGACACTGCACCGCACACCCCACTGAGCAGAGATCTCAGATGGGCCCCTCCTTTGGAGACAGTTACGGCTCCAGGGCAGTCAGTGGGGATTTGGCACTGGCACCTGCATCTTGGCCAGGACAGCAAAGTCACAACTGTCTCCAGGGGTAAGTCACCATCTCCACTTTTATTGTGGCTTGTGTGTTGTCAGGCGGCCACCGGGTTGCTGGCATGTCCCCATCCTCTGACCATGTTTTGGTCTTTGCTGGTTTGGGGTTGGGCTGGGAGCTGTGTTGAGAGTTCAGGAAGTCCACGTAACTGGCCCATGCACGTCCTCCGTCCCTGCTGTCATGGCCACTTTGCACCTGGGCCCATGGAGTGGTCACTGGGATGGCAGAAAGGGGCTGACATTGACATGACCCGTTTATGAGCCCCTGCTGTAGGGGACACTTCCTGGATCAGTGCAGCTTTTCTGCAGGACACAGCACCCTCTCTGTCCCTCTCCACAGACCTCTTTGTCCCCAAGTGTTCTGTCTTCGTCGCTCTGAGTCTGGCCCACCGGCTGAGCTGTTGGATGCTGCCTGCTTGAGCCAGACGTGCACCTTGGTCCTGCGTGCCGGGGGACCCTGGTGCGTGTGCACACGTGCCCGCAAACCGCGTCCCTCACGCGGCTGGCGGGAGGCTCTTCATGCAGCCCTCGGCGTGGGCTGAGGGAGAGGCAGCAAGCAGCTCAGGACGAGCTGCAGGCTCCCGGCCATACGACGCGCTTTCAGATGCACTTGGGCCCAGGCTCTGATATTTAAATTTGGGACAGAATGCTGTGTGCACCGTCTTCTCACTGGGCCCTTGGGTCACGTGGCCACTTGGTAAATGGAGTTGGACCTGCCCCAGAGCTCAGTGGCAGACCCGGAGCTGCTTTTCAAGTGGAGAGTTGTGTTTGACGCAGGAGGAGGCGGACTTGCTCCAGGATGCCAGGGCTCTGGGCTGGAGGCGTTTGCCACAGGTGTCTGCCACAGATGCTCCAGGCTGCGTGGGGTCTGATGGGCTACTCACCCAAGGGGCGAGTGGCCTGCGGCCCAGGAGATGGGTCAGAACAGCACGTGCAGATGCGGGGTGTGCCGCTCCCCCACCCAGAGCCCCACTGAGCTCTGCCTCCTAGAAGTGGTCCTGCACACTCCCACATTGCCAGACCTTCGGACCCGCAAACTTCCCCGGGCTTTCAGCGGGTTTACCTCTCACCCTGCGGGAGGCATGGGCTTTACCGAGGCCTCTAGGGCGCTTGTCGTCTCTTGGCCGGCCTGTCTAATCGGCATAATGTCATCCAGGGAACCGAGATCCCTGGACCGTGTGAGGGTGGTGGCAGCGTTGGCGCCATCAGGCAGCTCTGAAGGTGGCCTGCCACGCGTGGGGGCCCGCTGGTCTCCTTCCTCGGGGGGCAGAAAAGCCAGCTGTGCCGCGTACTGGCGCCCCGGACTGTGTGATTTTGTCCCGTGAAGGCACACATCCAGACCTCAGCTGCTTGGTGTTGCCCTGGGTTATGCTGTGATCATCTGTCACTCGGCACCCATCTGGCGAGTGATACGGAGAACAGAGAAGGAATCCCCACCCTCACATCTCCCCAGTTCCTGATGTTGGACCCAGTCCCCAGAAACATGGTGTTATTTTTGGTTTCGCGCGGAGGGCAGGCCTGGGGGCTTCCACGATAGCCCCCCGTGCGGCAGCCGCGGGCCGTGTGGGGCTGGGGCTGCTCGCTGGGTATGAACGGCCCACTCCACATTCTGCGGAGACGGAAACGCCGACAGGAAGGGTCTGCAAGCCCGTGGGCTCACAGACTCAGGCCCATGCCCCATGTGACCAGCGATGGCGGCTTTCCGGTGCGTGAGGATCGGCCTCGCTTCAGAGCCGTCATCCAGGAATCCCCTCCATAGGGCAGTCACTGAGGGGGCCGCAGGGGCCCCTTACGTAACTGGGGCCGTAGGCGGTTCTTTGTCAGGGGGACCAGCCTCCGCTCCATCCAGGGCTCTGGGTCCTGCACATGAGGCCCTAGCCTCACCTATGACAAGGGGCTTCAGAGACCTGCCAACGGACCTACAATCTTCTGCCTATATGTGCCTCAAGCAGCGCTTCAGAAGCTGCCCACCTGTTTCATTTCTCGAGACCCTGCATGTAATCGGCCATCTCGTGTTTGCCAAGTCCCCCGAGGGCCCATGGCTGCAAACACTTGCACGTGTGAGCCACCTGGGGTCTTGTTAAGACGTGGGTCTGACTCTAGTCTGTCTGGGACGGAGCCTGAGACCGCATTTCCAACCACCCGTGTGCTGATGGTCCCAGGGGCCAGCGCCAGCCCCGCGGCCCAGTGGCTGCGGCGCGCTGCCGGGCACTTACCAGGCTCCTGCCGGCCAGTCCTTGAGGTTGGGACTCCCTCTTCCCAGAAGGTGTCCGACAGGCTGTGCGGGCAGAGGAACAGCCCGCGTGCACACGTGGACAGGCTGTACACGGGGGCCGTGTGGCTGTCCTGCCCATCTGTCCCCATGTCCCTCCCTCGCAAATTGCTGCTCCTGAGCAGACCAGGGCCCCGGTGGGTTCAGCCTTTGGTCCGGCAGCAGCACGAAGAACCGGCCCTGTGGCCGCAGGAGCCGTCAGGAGGCCCCTGTCCCTGCGTGCCCCTGGCTCTCAGTCCTGCCTCTTCCCTTTCAAGGGAGAAGGAGGGACACCCAGTCTTTAGAAGCACGGCTGTTGCCATAGCAACCAGCCTCTTCCTCTGCCGCACTTACCCGGCTCGAGGCCGCCCATCCCCAAGGTGTCTGTGGCCGAGAGTCACCAGCAGCACCCCCAGGGTCCCTCGGGGAGGAGGCGGTCCCTCCCACAGCGGTCCCAGCACAGGTGCAGGAGTGGCCAGCCCCGTGCGTGGGGAGGCTCCAGCGAGGCCCCAGGAGAGAAGGCGAAACCAAAAAGAGGTCTTTCGTGCATTTTAAAGTCTAAAGTGATGTCACCCCTGTTCACGCTTCGTGTGTTCGCTCAGCAGCCGAGGCCGAGCCTCCCCGGTCCCTCCACACAGGCCTCTCGTCTGTCTGTCTGTCTAGTAGATCAACCTGATTGGTTTGTTTTTTTAAATAACAACTTTATTGAGACATAATTGACACTCTTTAGAGCATATGATTTGATACGTTTTGACCTGTTTCTGTCCATGAAACTCTGACCACAATCTAGACAGTGGCTGTTCCCATCACCCCCAGAGGTCGTCTCACGGCCCCTCCCAGCCCCCACCCAGGCAGCCCCACGTCTGCTTCGGTCAGTGTGGACCCACTGGCTCTTTCTAGAATGTGGTACAGATGCCATCACACAGTTCGCATGCCTTTTCCACCAGCACAGTTACCTTCAGACTCACCTGCGTTGTTGCCAAGTGTCGACGGATGGTTCACGGCTTTATATGGTTGATCATGTCCCATTGTGTGGACCTAGAACGGTTTGCCCCGTCACTTGTTGACGGACATTTGGGTAGTTCCCAGTTCGGGGCTGTTACAAATAAAGCCGCTGTGAACATTTGTGTGCAAATTTGTGTGGACATGTATGTCCTTTTCTGTTGGGTAAATACCTGCGAGTGGGACGCTACGTCATGTGACTCGATTACATGTGTGCTTGGCTCTTTGGAAACTTGTTGCTTGCAGCGCGCCCTTATGTCGTGTACTGGTGGTGTCTCGCCACCTTGCTAAGTGCACTAATACTGTTCATTTTGGTGACTCTTTTTCTTGTAGAGTCCAGAGAATTGTCCACATAGATGATCTTGTCATTTACAAATCAGGGGCATTTTACTTCTTTCCAGTCCGAACTGGCTTGACCCTCCAGCACGATGTTGACTAGCAGGGAGAGAGCAAATCCCAGGTCTGGTTCTAATTTAAGGGGTGAGCATCATTCTTTAACAATTAAGTGTGATGTTAGCTGTAATGTTTTTGTAGACGCCTTTTCTCAGGTGAAGAATGTCCTTTTCTTTGCCAGTTTGCCGAGAGTTTTTTTTTTTTTTAAACATCAGGAATGGGTGTTGGATTCTGTCCAGTGCTCTTTCTGCATCTACTGAGATAATCATGTTTTTTCTTTCTGTTGATATGGTAAGTTATGTTGATTGATTTTCAAATGTTAAACCAACTTTGCATCCCTGGGATAAACCCCACCTGATCATGATGTATTATCCTTTTTTTGTTGGATTTGATTAACCAAAACTTAAGGTGTTTTGCATCTGTTTTCATGACCGATACTGTTCTGTAGGTTTCTGTTCTTGTCATTCTGGATTTGGCATCATGGAATGAGTCAAGAGGTAGCCCCTTCTCTTCCCTTTGCTGGGAGTGTTTGCGTAGAATGGGTGTTATTTCCTCCTTAAATGTTTTGTAGAATTTCTCAGTGAAGCCATCTGGGCCTGGTGTTTTCTTTTTTTTTTAATCAGTAAAGAAAATGAATTAATAGTTTAAAATTTATTCACACATAAGCACACATGTGCACAGGCACATACATACATAAATATACCCACAAAAAAATCCAACCTCAAATGATTCCTTGGGTAAGTTCTACCAAACACTGAAGGAACAGATATTTTCAATCTTATTCAAATTGTTTTACAAAGCAGAGAAAGAGGAAATGCCCCCCACTCATTTTATGAGAGTGGCATATCCTTTTTTTTTTTGAATTTTGTTTATTTATTTTTTATACAGCAGATTCTTATTAGTTATCTATTTTATACATAGTAGTGTATATATGTCAATCCCAGTCTCCCAATTCATCACACAACCACCACCCTCCCTGGGCCTGGTGTTTTCTCTGTGGGAAGGTTTTTAACTAAAAATTCAAATTATTTAATAAATACGTTCAGGTTTTCTACTTCTTCTAGAGTGAGCTTTGGTAGTTTTTGTTTTACAATGAATTTATCCAGTTCTTCTAAGGTGTCAAATGTATTGGCATAAATTTATTCACAATATTCCCTATTCTTCTTCTTTTTTTAAAAAAAATTATTGGGGTATAGTTGATTTACAATGTTCTTAATTTCAGGTATATAGCAAAGTGAATCTGTTATACATATACATATATCCACTCTTTTTTAGATTCTTTTCCCATATAGGCCATTATAGAGTACTGAGTAGAGTTCCCTCTGCCCCCCCCCCACCCCCGGTAAGGGGTTTATTTTCTACATCTGTAACTCTATTTCTGTTTTGTAGATAAGTTCATTTGTAGCCTTTTTTTAGATTCCACATATAAGCGATATCATATGATATTTGTCTTTCTGTCTGACTTACTTCACTCAGTATGACAATCTCTAGGTTCACCCATGTTGCTGCAAATGGCCTTATTTCATTCTTTTTAATGGCTGAGTAATATTCCATTGTGTATATGTACCACATCTTCTTTATCTATTCCTCTGTTGATGGACATTTAGGTTGTTTCCATGTCTTGGGTATTGTAAATAGTGCTGCAGTGAACATGTATCTTTTCAAATTCTGGTCCTATTCTTCTTCTAATGTATGTAGAATCTGTAGTAACATTGCGTCTCTTGTTCCTAATACTGATAATCTGTGTCTTTTCTCTTTTTTTTTCCAGATCCACGTATAAAAGATTTATGGATTTTATTGATCTTCTCAAAGAACCAGCTTTTGGTTTCATTAATTTTCTCTTTTTTTTTCTTTCTGTTTTGTTTTCTATTTCGTTGATTTCTAATGTGATCTTTCCTGTTTGCTTCTTCTGCTTACTTGGGGTTTCACCTTTTCTCATGTTTTCTAGTTCCTTTGGAAGGAAACTGAGGTCATTGATCTGAGCCCTGTCTTCTCTAATTAGGTGCTTAGTGCCATAAATTTCTAAGTACTGCTTTAACTGTGTTCCACGGTTTTTGATATGTTCTCTTTTCATTTCCATTCAGTTCAAAATAATTCTTAATTTTCCTTTGGTTTCTTCTTCAATGTATGGGAAATTAAGAAGTGGATTACTGGGACTTCTCTAGTGGTCCAGTGGCTAAGACTCTGCACTCCCAATGCAGGGGGCCTGGGTTCGATCCCTGGTCAGGGAACTAGATCCCACACGCCGCAACTAAGAGTCTGCATGCTGCAACGAAAGATCCCACATGCTGCAACAAAGACCCAGCACAGCCAAAATAAATAAATAAAATATTTTTAAAAAGAAGTGGATTATTGGTTTGCAAATATTTGAGGATTTCCCAGATATCTTTTGTTAGTGATTTCTAGTATAATTCCAATGTGGTCAGACAACATTCTTTGAATGACTTGAATTATTTAAAAAATATTGCCACCTGTGGCTCAGGAAATGTTTGACTGTTCTGTAAATATCAATCAGGCCAAGTTAGGTGATAGTGTTCAAGTCTCCTATATTCCTGATGATTTTCTGTCTACTTGTTGAATCACATTTGGGAGAAGAGTGTTGAACTCTCTGAGTATAATTGTGGATTTGCCCATTTCTCCTAATCGGCTTTTGCTTCATGGATTCTTACCATGTGCCATCAGGTACATGCACATTTAGACTGTTACGTCCTTTTGATGATTTTAGAACTTTGTCATTATGAAATGGCCCAATTTTTCTCTGGTCATATTCTTGCTCTGAACTTTACTTTAATATTAATACATCAGCCACTCAGTTATTTTGTTGAGTGTTAGCCAATTTATCTTTTCCCACCACTTTACTTTTAACCAATTTGTGTCTATATTTGAAGTGTGCTCTGTGTGGGCAGCATATAGTTGAATCTTGCTTTTTTTTTTTTAACCCAATATGGTAACCTCTGCCTTTTATTGGGATGTTTCAATCATTTACATTTAATGTGAGTATTGATATAATTGGGTTTAAATCTACCATCTTGCTATTTATCTTTTATTCATCTCATCTGTTCTTTTCTCCTTATTTCCTGCCCTTTTTTTTGGATTATTATTTTTTTAAATTATCCCATTTGCCTCTTTTGTTGCCTTCTTAGCTGTAATTCTTTGTTCGGTTATTTTAGTGGTTGCATTGGGATTTATACTATACATTTTTTAACTTGTCAATGTCCACTGTTGAGTGAGATCATACCACCTCATATGTAGGAAGAGAACCTTAAAACACCATTTCTGATTTTCCCCTCCCAGCCTTTGTACTCCTGTGGTCATATGTTTTAACTTTTCATATGATAGAGATCACACAATACATTGTTGTTATTTCTGCTGTAAGCAGATGATTGATTATCTTTTAAATAAATTTAAATCATTAAAAAAGCATTCCTTACAGCGACTCACATAGTCTCCCTTTCTGGGGCCCTTCACTTCTCTGTGTGGCTTCTGGTTTCCCCCTGGTCCCATCTTCCTTCTACTTGGAGGATGTCCTTTCACGTTTCTGGTAGTACAGATCTGCCAGTGACTAATTCTTCCAACTTCTTACGTCTGAAAAAGCCCTGTTTCACCTTTGTTTTTGGAAGACACTTTTGCTGGTAAAGAGTGCAGGTTGGTGGGTTTCCTTTTCTCGCATTTTAAAGATATTGCTCCACTGTCTTCTTGGGTGCATTGTTTTCATTCAAGACATCAACCAATCATCCTTTTCTTTGTTCCTGTATAAAAATGTGCCTTTTTTCTCTGGGTGCTTTTAAGCTATTCTCTTTATAACTGGTTTTCAGCATTTTGAGAAGGATGGTCCTTGGTGTCGTTTTCTTCATGTTTCTTGTGCTTAAGTTTTGTTGAGCTTTTGGGAACTGTGGATTTATGTTTTTCACTACATTTTGAAAAATTCTGGCCACTTTTTCTTAAAATATTCTTTCTTTTCCAGCTCTGTGTCCTCTCCCTTCAGGCTCCAGTTCCAGGTGTATTTCACTACCTGAAGCTGTCCCCCAACTCATGGATGCTTTGTTCATTTTTTTCAGTCATTTTTCTCTCTATGTTTCATTTGC
Organism: Balaenoptera acutorostrata; assembly: GCF_949987535.1. Taxonomy (NCBI): domain Eukaryota; kingdom Metazoa; phylum Chordata; class Mammalia; order Artiodactyla; family Balaenopteridae; genus Balaenoptera; species Balaenoptera acutorostrata. The sequence continues at coordinate 143,927,419 of NC_080068.1, read as the reverse complement.
ATAGTTTCTATAGCTCTGCCTTCAAGTTCACAACCTTTTCTTTCACAGTGTTCTCTTCATCCTGTTCAGTGTATTCTTTATCTGACATTTTGATTCTCCTCCCTGGAGTTCAGTTTGAGGCTTTAGAAAAATCTTCCATGTCTCTACTTAACATACTTAGCCTTGCCGCTGGCATCTTGCGCACGTGCAATATAGTCACAGGAAGTGTGCATGATGTTCTTGTCCCCTAATTCTATTGTTTTTGTCATTTCTGGGTTCTTTTTGATTATTTTTCTCCCCTCAGTACAGGTTATCATTTTCTGCTTCTTTTCATGCCTAATAATTTTTGGTTGGATGTCAAACATTGTGTGTTCTACCTTGTTGGGTGCTGGATAGTTTTGTATTCCTATAAATATTCTTGCATTTGTTTCTGGGACACGGTTAAGTGACTTGGAAACTGTGTGATCCTTTAGGTCTTGTTTTTAAGCTTTGCTGGGCAGGACCAGAAATGCATTTAGTTTAGAGTTGATTTTTCCCTTCTACTGAGGCAAGACCCTTCTTTCTACTCTGACACCGCTTGAATTACTAGGTTCTCAGCTCTGGCTGTTGAATGCAGGCACTGTGTTCCTGCCCCGTGGGCTCCCATCCTTCTGGGTGGTTTTTCCCCAGCCTTGGATGGTTCCTTTTCACTTCTGGACTGATCTGTACTCCGCTGAAGCCTCGAGGGTGACCCTCTGTGGGCCTCTGGGGCTACCTGTCTGCACAGCTCTCTCCTCTCCAGGACTCTGCCCTGTGAACCCCAGCCGTCTTGCCCTCGCGGGACTCCTCCTCCCTCTGGGCTGGGTCCCCACTGCCTGCACTGCGCCCTGGAAACTGCAGGGAGGGAGCAGGGACTATTTAAGTCTCCCTTCATTTGTTTGCCGTCTCGCAAGGATCGCTGTCTCCTGTTGCATGATGTCTCCTGTTGCGTGATGTCTTGGCTGCTGCTTTTCACACGTATTTATCTCTGAATTTTCTTATTTTTTAACATGCGGAGAGCATGTAACTCTGGTTTCTGTCATTTCATCTGGAGCAGAAGCCTGTATGTCAGGGGCTTCAATTCCCTGGCAAGCGCTTCCCATCATTAGAGGCGTTTCTCTCAGTCCCTACACCTGCTACTAAGATGCCTTCTCTCTCAGGGCTGCGGACACGCCCTCCTTGCCCACCCTCACCCGTCCCGGTCTCGCACAGAGCCAGGGCTCAGCTTCTCGTGGTTGACTGACGATTGCATGAAGAGCAGATAAATACTTCTTGGGGCTCGCTGTGTCCGGCAGGTGGGAGACAGAAACTCTTGCAATCCCCAGGATAATTCCATGGGGTCTGATCGCAGACGGGAGGATTGAGACCGGGAGGTTAAAAGGACAGTATTTGAACCGGTTCCGTATTCCGGGCCCATTGTCATGAAGGGGAAGTGGGAGCCCGCTGGTGGGAGGGTTTCGTGGAGGAGGCGGCTTTGGAGATGCGCTCAGGCTGGCCTGGCGCCGGCGTGGGGAGCGCCGCGTCCTGCGCGGAGAGGCGGCCGCGGGTCCCAGGGAGGGAGGGTGGGGAGCCGGGCGGCCTCCGGGGCCGCCACGCTCCCAGCCTCCGCCAGGGGGCAGCGCGTCCCCGCTCAGGGAGGTGAGCCCCGCCCGGGACGCGCCCCTTCCCACGCGCACACCAGGCCACGGCCCCTCGCCCGCCAGCAGGGACTGCCGCCCCCACCTGGCGCTGCTCACCTGGCGGAGACCCCTCCCCACGGCCCACCTCATCCCGCCCACCGGCGCGGGGCCGCCTCGCCCTCGGCCCGCTTCCTGTTTCCGACCCCCCCGCTTCAGGGCCACCTTTCGCACCGCTGCCCCTGGCAGCCGCCCACCTGTCGCAGCTCTTCACGCCCCGCTGGCGTCTCCTCATAACCCTGCCCGCGCAGCCCGCCACTAGCCCCGGACCTCTTCCCCCACATGCCCGTTTTGTCCCAGAGCACCTGTCTGTGACCCCCCAGCGCCGCTGGCACCGTCCTTAGGTGGGCACTGAACCCGCCCTCCTGGCTTCCTTCTCGCTGCGGGGCCTGACTCCAAGCGCAGGAGGGCTACTCGGGTCTGTCAACGTCTGGGCCTTCACCCCGCGTGCAGGCAGGATGGGGGGCGGGCCTGGCTCACCACCACCCTCCCACGAGGTGCCCACCCTGGCCCAGAGACAGGATTTGGGAACCGCCTTCTCACTGGCTTGGAAGAGGTGCGCAGCCTGGGTCTCGCCGGGCCCCAAACCCTGATGGCTTACACCCCCTCACCCAGCTCTCCTCTGCCCTGGAGATTCGGACTTGCAAGGCCTCTCCAGTTCCAGTGTTCGCTGGAAGGCTTCCTGGGAGAGGGAGCTCCTGAGAGGAGAGAGGCTGTTCCAGGCAGGGCTCCCGAGGGAATAGCATAGGCAAAGGTCCAGAGGGGATGGAGGGAGGGCTGCAGGGGGTGGGGGTGGGAGCTGGACAGGACCCAGGCATCCAGGGCCTCAAGGGTGGTGGGGTTTGTGTTGAGGGCACTGGGGAGCCAGAGACGTGTCAAGGCTGTGTTTTAAATGATGATTCTCTGTTCCAGAGATGTGACAGTGGAGGGGAAGCCAGGGGAGCCTGACCCACTGATTCAGGCCAGAGAGGATGGGGGTTGCTCGGGGAGACCCTGATGGATGGAAGTAGGGGAGGCACGGGAGCCAGTGTGTGCACGTTGCTGAACAGGGAAGGGAAGGGCAGTGGGGCAGCGTGGAGGGAGATCCGCGAGAGAGCTGGACTCCGCAGCGCGCGCTTCCAGTCCTGGGCACGCCTGGGAAAGTGCTGCCTGGGAAATCTTGGGTAAATTACCTGACTTCTCTGTGCCTGCGTTTCTTCATCTGCACAGGACTTCAGTACCCCACGTCACCTGCGACTTGGCCCTCCCTGGAGTCTCTTGGGGCCAGAGCGGGGTCTTGGATCTCCCCTCCGCTCCCAACGACACCCGGGGGCTCAGACCTCGGGGCCCTGACGGCCCAGCTGGGGCTCGATCAGGGCCAGCTCTGGAGGTGCGCGGGGTGTTGGTGGCCTGAAGTTGTGTGCTCAGACACGGGCGCCAACGGGTGCAGCTGTGAGGTGGGCGCCGCGGGACCTGGAGGTGCGCCAAGCTGGGCTGGGCCTGGGCGGGGCTAGGCGGATGGCCGTGAGGGGCGCGGTGTGTTGGACCTGGCTGGGGAGGGTGGGAACAGGCTGGGGGCGGGGCTAGGGGCGGGCCGTGCGGGGGCGTGGCTGGGCCAGGGGCCGACCGGGGCGGGGCGGGGCGGGGGCGGGGCCGTGCCCCGGGGAGCCGACCCGCCCGCGGGCCGCCCGCACCGCGAGGGTTAAGGCGGGGAGCCAGGCGGGCGGGGCGGGCGCGCACGCCGATTGGCGGAAAGTTCGGGCGCGGGGCGGGGAGAGGGGCGGGGAGATGGGCGGGACAGGGGGGGCGGGACGCGGCGGCCTCGGCGCGCCGATTGGCAGGAAGTTGTGTCGGGGCGGGGCGCGCGGCGGGCTCGGCGCTCGCTCCGGGAGAGTTGACAAAGCCCCGCAGGGAAGGACGCCTCGCGGCGCGGCGCCCCGGGCCCCTCGCCCCGCCGCCCCGGGACCCCGGCCCCGGCCCCCGGACCGACCCCGCCGCCCGCCCCGCCCCCGGCCCGAGCCCCCGGCCCCCGCCCCGGCCCCGACCCGAGCCGCCCGCGCCCAGGTAGCGCCGCCCCGTCCCGAGGCCGGGCCCGGGGGCGCGGGGCGGCGGGGTGCGGCGCCCGGGGCGGCGATGACCGCGCAGCGCGCCCCGCGGGCCCGGCCCTGAGCCCCGCCGCCCGCGAGCTCCGCCGAGGTGAGCCTCTCCGCGCGCCCGCGATCCCCGGGGCAGACTGGGCGGGCCGACTCGGGAGGGCCGGGGGCCGGGGCCGGAGCTGGGGGCGGGGCCCGGGCTGAGAGCGTCCGGGTTCCCGCTCTGCGGTGGGGAGCCACCGGCACCGGCACGCGCCGCCGCCGCTCCCGCCTGGCCCGAGGTCCTACCAGTGCCCCGCCCCCGCCCCTGAACCCCACGTGGGCCCCCCCCCCAACGCAAATTTGTCCGCTAATGGCGCAGGCGATTATCTGCGGGGCCGCCGGTGTTGTGTGTCCCGCGGGCAGGGCCCGAGTTACAAGAGCCAGGAATCCAGACGGTGTTTGGAGGGGGGGCGGGGGAGGTCGGTAATTAGTGTAAACCCTTTGTCTGCCTTTGATAACCACGGTTCCCCCGCCGCCGCTTCCTCCGCCCGGAGCGCGGCAGGGAAGGCGGGGCGGCCCGCACCCCGGTCCCCGCGATCCAGGGCTGGGGTGCGGGCGGCTCCGGGGCCCAAGGCGGGGGGGCGGGGCGACCCCCACCCCCACGCAGTGACCGGCCTCTGAATGCACCCCAGGTCCGCACTGGCCGACATGACGCCGAGCCCCGCGTTGGTGCTGCTGCTGCCGCTGCTGCTGCTGCTGGGGGCCCTCCCGCCGGCCACCGCCGCCCGAGGTGAGTGCTGGCGCCCAGCCCGGCGCCCCGGCCTCCGCCAGCGCCGCCCCTTTCCCTCCGGCCCTGAACCCTGCCACAGTGCCCGCCTGGCGCGCGTGCCTGCGCCCCGCCCCTGCTGGCCCCGCTCTGCCCGCCCTTCACCCGCGGGGCGCCCCAGTGCACCCATAGGACCCTCCAGCTCACCCGCGGGCCCCTCTCACCCACGTGGCTCCCCAGCTACCTGGGGGGCACCCCTCACCTATGGGGCATCCCCATCTCACCCATGAGGTCCCTCCAGCTCTCCCACAGGGTTACCCCTCACCCTCAGGGCACCCCCAGCTCATCCGTGGGGCCCCACGCTTGCTGGCAGGGTGGGCTCTGGCCCCAGTTCCCCTCAGGACACACGCACACATCCACACACACATCCCTGCAGTTGCGGGCAGCTGCTCACGGTGGATTCTTGCGTGATGGGCTGTTTGGCCACATTGGACCCAATTAGGCCCCTGGGAACCTGCAGAGACCCCCCTGGTGGCCAGGGTTGGGTGTGGGGACAGTGGGGACATTCTTGGCCTCTGGGACTAATGACCCAGCCCTGTGCCCTACGCCTGCCCATCTCTAGGAAGGTACAGGGTGGGGGCTGGGAGACTGAGTGCCCAGTGCATGGGGTCACTGCATGGTGGAGGGTAGGGGCCTGTCTTAAGGCAGACCCTGAGACCACCTACTCCTGGCTACACACTACGTCTCTCGGCGTGCACCACACCAGGGCCTGGACGTGGGCTCACACACCTGCTGTGTAAGCGGGCAGGCCCAGATGCCTCCGGAGGGACCCCTGCCCCTGCAACCAGCCCCAGCAAGGGGCGTCCTTGGCTGATGGGTGATGCGTGCCCGTAGACTCCCACCGCCATGCTCAGTGCTGGCCTTTCTCAGCTAGGCGGGACCTGCGGCCAGGCCAGCCCTTTGGGCGTGTTGACCACTCAGGATCGTCCTTGCCCTGTCTACCAGCCCTCTGCGGCTTCGCACCCCTCCCCCGCCGCCGCTGCCGCCCAGCGGGCGCACTGAGACCAACCCGGCCTTATATGGCCACGTTCGGGTGTGGGGTGGCGGGCGGCGGCCCAGGTGGGCCTCATGCCACGGTACCCCCCCCCCCCCCCCGCCCCGCCTGTCCCGCCAGGGACTGGCTGGCTGGGTTGAGGGTGGGGGCTGCCCAGGCGTGGCCAGGACGGGCAGTGGCCAGGGTACTGCGGACACTCAGGTCATGCCCAGCAGGGCCCCCCCTCCGCCAGCGGCCAGCGGCCTGGACTATGATTGCTCTTTTATCTGCTTGTTCTCCCCCATCCATGCACCTGCCTGTCCTCTGGCCACTCGGCCAAGGAGGTTCTGGAGGCCACTGGCCTGGCCTGGTCATTGGCTGGAGCCTGAGGTGGAGTGGCCGGTGGCAGCGGGCCATGGATGGCAGTGGGCGGTAGGGCCTGCCTCGGCGCCGAGGGGTCCCAGAGGGACCACACCCTGCCCTGTGCCCCTTGGCTGAGGCCTCGGGCTCCATGGTGCGGGCCCTGGCGGCAGTAGGGAGGTGGGAGCCCCTTTCCAAGGGCAAGGGCCTCTGTGGTTTTGGGGGTGCGGGGGGCAGTGCTCTTCCTGAATTGTGCTGGCTTCTCCGCCAGGCCTCGACTGGAGGGCAGAGTCGTTTCAGGCCCTTCCCACTTGGCGAGTGAACAGGCTGAGCGCGGACCTTCTTTAGGCTGACAAACCAGCGCAGAGAGAGTTTGGGTGGTTTTTTGAAAGCCGTTTTCCCCGTGGTGTCACAATTTCTGGAATCGGTACATTTCTAGACTCCAATCATATTTTTAAAGTTCCCCTTTTCCCAAAGTTTCACAATCTTGGTGGGTTTGTCTTAAACTGTTTTTTTTTTTTTTTTCAAGTTTGAAAAAAGAATTTGGCTTTCTTCATTTCCATTTTATTTCTCACAGTGAGAGCTCTGAGAGGTTCCGAATGAAATACCTCTTACAAATTACTTTGGAAGAAGTCATTTCAGGGTTTTCTGAGAAGTGCCACGTGTGAACTTCTCTGAGGATGGTGCAGTGGATGGTCTCTGAGTAGCCAGCCCTGGAGGTCCCTCCCTGTCCCCTGGACCTGGCCGGCGTGCCCGGGTGCCCTACCTCCTGCGGGACAGCGAGGACTTGGGGCTGCCCTGCCTTGGGGCTGTGGTGGCAAGGGTCTGCTGGAGCGTGTGAGTCGTTGGGGAAGCATGTGGCCGTCAGGGCGGCTGTGGCGTGTGCATGTGCGTTGGCTGACCTCGGCCTCTGGCCAGGCTGCAGGGGGCCTCCTCCTCCCCTCTAGGTCCCTGCAGGCGGTGCTGGCCAGTGTGCGGCCAGGACTGAGGTGGACTTGTGGGAGCCCGGCCCAGGCTCTGCGAGGTGGGGATGTGGGCCAGCGGCCCCATTTACGTCTTGCCTTGGGCCCCACTCCTGGAAGGGAAAATAAATCACTGTCCCCTCTGGGGGGAGGAGGGAGCTGAACAAAGTGGCCTTTGGCTGGGCCAGGCTGAGCCTGGGCCGCCCGCAGGCTCTGTCTCCATCGTGGGGGGATCGGTGGGCCTCCGGCTCCGGCCCGGCTCCGCAGCCCTAACGGGGGACGTGTTGGTGTTCCCCAGCAGCAGCCTCAGCCTCCGATCACCTGGGCGGCTCAGGCTCACTGACGTGCTGGGGGAGGCGGGCTGCGTGGCCATCCACGTTGGCCTCCTTTGCCCCACGCTGTGCCCCGCCTGGTGACCGCAGCCCTGGTGCGTCCAGGTGACGGCCTCCGTCAGCAGGTCAGCGTGTGGAAGGAAGGTGTGCCCGTGCCACCGTCCCCAGACCCCACGGGGGACACTATCGCCAGCGTGGCCCCGCCCTGCCTTGCCCGCCACCCGCTCTTCCTAGTGGTGGCCACCAGGTGCTCCTGGTCACGCCCAGCCTGGCTTCTCTCCGGGCCCCAGGAGAGCAGGGGCCGCTGTGCTGGGCTACCTCAGGTGGGGTCGCAGCCCGGGGTCCACTGGAGGGTGGTGGGGCGCAGAGGCATGGGCGTCACCCTGGGGCCTGGAAGGAGAGGTGGGGGCCGGTCAGTGTGGGCAAGGACAGACCTCCAGCTGGGGGGATGTTGTGGGCAGAGGTGGGCAGCTCACCGGGGCCAGAGTGGACATCCAATGGACACGGGCGCCTTGGTGTAGTGGGGTAGGGGCCTTGAGTGGGGAAGGGCTGGGCCGAGAGGCTGGTCAGCTGAGGGGGTGTCCTGGGGGCTTTTCCAACAGGACATCGTGGCCAGCCTTCCTGGCTCCGGCGAGGAGTCCTGGGGCCTCCATCCGTACCCTGTGCCCCCACTGAGTGGCTGGGGGCGGGGCCTGGAGGCAGGCAGGGGGTGGGGTAGGTGCCTACCCCCCGTCCAGCACAGACTGGCCCCCTTGAGGAGATCTGGCCCAGGGTGGGGTTCCTAGGAGCTGTCCCTGAAGCACTGCAGGAGTTGCTCCAGCCTAAGGGCTGCTGAAATCCAGGGTTTCCCATCTTGGCAGGAAACACAGTTGCTTTTCTTCCTGCCGGGGAGTTTATTTCATGAGAGATTTACACAAGCTGTGCGCTGTTGAGTGGCTGAGGAGTGAATAAAGGGGCCTGGGGCAGCCGGCGGGGAGGAGGGACCCCCTCTGGCTCCCACGGTCCTGAGCCCCGGCGGAACCGGGGCCTGCGGAGCGCGCTCTCCTGGTCCGGGGCCACTGCCAGTGGCTTCCGGGCTGCCCTCTGCACTCGTGCGGCAGCCTGTCCGGGTTCCGGCGGGGACAGTGGGGCTGACTCTGGAGCTCAGCCCGACACAGCATGTGCGCCTTGAGGGCCAGGTGGCCTGCCCCGTGGCCTCCGGGAGCCTGGGGGCGCCTAGCCCGGGCTGGCCTGCTCAGGCCCCATGGCCTCAGTCCTCGCCTCAGGAAGCCCGCCGTGGGCATGGGCTGCCGTGGAGCAGGTATGGGTGGGGGGAGGGGCTCTGGCCTGGGGCCGCGCAGGCTGCTGCGTGGGTTGGGTCTTCTGCTGCCATAGCCATCGCCCTCCCTCTCGAGGTTCTGCTTAAACGCCCAGGGGCTCCAGGCTCAGGAAAATGTCCTCGTCTCACCTCCGAGGTGACTCCGGTACCTGGATCGGGGCCCCTGGGGTGGTCTGGGCCCCGCGGCACATTACCCTGTGCTCTGGGTCCAGTGCCGGCAGGTGTGGGAGGCCCCACTGGACAAGGGCCTTCTCGGTCCTTTGGCAGCTGGGAGCGGGTCTCAGTCAAGTGTTGTGCGTGAGGTGGGGGTGGATGGCGGGGTGGGTCCGCGTTGAGTCTGGTGGGCCTGGTGAGATCTGGACACCCGTCGGGGGCTGCCCGGTGTTCAGCTGAGTCCCTTGGTGAGGGCCCGGGCGCTTTGCGGTCACTGCCCCCTGCTGGCAGTTCACATGGGTCCCCCCAGGGCAGTGGCACCGTCGGGGTGATGCTCCGGGCCTCCCGTGTCGGTCCTGGGGATGGTGAGGGTGAGGCGGAGGAGCCCTGAAGCTGGGTGTCCACTGAAGGTCCATCTGGGGGCTTCCAGAGAAGAGGACAGACCCGGACACCCCCGGTCTGCCCGCCCCCCGGTGCGCGGCTGGGCAGCCGGCTTGCTCGGTGGGTCAGGCCGTCCCTTTGCCACGCCCAGAATGGCCTGGTTTCTGGGGCAACCACCTGTCCTGCGGGTCCTACCAGTTCCGCCACAGGTCCCGTGGGTCCAGCCCCCGGGGGCCGCCCTGGGCCGGCTGGTGACCGGGAGCCTGTGTGCGAGTGCGGGTGTGCACGTGTGCTGAGCCTGCCCCCCTCGTGGCAGCCCTGGGGTGGTCCTCACCTGTGCCCCCGCCCTGGGGCGTTCCTGTCCTTCCCCCCCAGGCCTCACCTTCTTGGGGAGGGTGCTGGCCCTACGGCCTTCCCAGCTCACCCGCGGCGCCCGGTCCTCACTGTGAGGACCACCTTGGGCGCCCGCACCCCCCAGAGAGTGCCTACCTGCCCTGCCAGGTGCCTGCCCCCTCCCGGCCCCCCAGCCAGGGCCCAGCGCCCCTCCCCACGCCGCTTGCTGAGCTGGCCCCGCACAGCGGGACGGTGGCTCCTGGCCGGCCGCCCTCACCCCGCAGCCAGGCCCATGCTGGTTAGCCCGATGCCCCCCCACCTCCCCCGCCCCCTGCCAGAGAATTCCTTCCAGGCTGGAAATTTCTGGGACTTCGCAGGGCTTGCGGGGGACGGAGCTGCCCGGATGAGCCGGCCGGTGCTTCATGCACCCTCATCCTCACCTGGGTTTGCGGCTTCACGGGGCGACGGCTGAGACCACCGGGGCCTCTGTGGCCCCTGCTGGTCTCTGGCACACGGGCCCTGGAAGAGGGGCGATGTCTGGCCCGGCCCCTCTTGAAGGGAGCTTGGGAGTCGGCAAGCCAGGTCCCACAGAACACCCTGGGCGGTGGGGAGGGGTGGAGCCCGATGCTTGGGACCCCTCTCACCCCTGCCACGGCCAAGCCCCTGACAGACCGTGAACAGAGCGGGAGCGTGGGTCCAGATGCAATGGCCAGGGCAGGCCACCGTGCCCCTGGGGGCGGGGAGGGAGGAGGGGGTGTCGGGAAGGTGCGCCAGGCTGGGCGGAGGCCGCGGGGCAGTGAGGTGTGGGGTGCTGAGCTCTGGGGCGGCCCCGAGGGCCTGTGGAGACGGCTTGGGGGTACGGGGTGGTGGGCACGGGGTGGGCCACAGCTGGGGGTCCCTTCTCTGTCCCTGCCAGCACCTTTGCCTCCCTGGGCCCTGGGGCAGGAGGGGTATCAGCTGGGGTTGCAGCCGGGTCTTGTTATACTAAACGGGGGAAAGCGGTGCTCCTGGCCAGGCAGGGGGAGGGGCTGTGGGCCTGGGCGTCTGGAATGCTCAGAGGTGGGGTGTGTGTGTGGGGGAGTCTGCATCCACTGTTGGGGTGTGCATCTGGGGGTCGGTGTGACAGGGTCTGTGTGTGACAGCAGCTCTGGATGGCGGCTGGGAATCCAAGCTGGGGTTGTGGGGCCCTCGGAGCGGCTGCCCCCATCCCCCCCAGTACCCCCATTCCTGACCATGTTTTCACAGCTGAGGGTGAAGGAGGATGGAGGAGAGGAAGGGGCGACACCTTCCCTGCCCATTACGTTCAGCCTCCCTCTTGGGGTGAGACCCTGCCCCAGCCTGCCTTTGCCCCGCGTCTGCCCTGCCTGCGCCGTGTGCCTCCTGCCTGTGCCCGCGGCTTCCTAGGGCTGCGACTGCGGGTGGGTGCAGGGTTGGGGCTTCCTGGAGGAGGTGCTCACGGGGAAGGCGCTAAGGCTGCGTCGGCTGCCCCCACCCACATGCCCTCCAGGGGCCTGCGGGTCTCCAGCTCAGGCCTCAGTTTCCCCGTGGCTGAGGGGTGGGAGGCCTTGTCCAGGTGGAACAACAGGGCTTGTGTTTCCCAGGCTAAATATAGAGCTGCAGCAGCCGTGCTGGCGGCCAAAATTCCCAGGAATCTGGGGGGCAGGCCTCCCGCTGGTGAGCCTGCTGGGGGGTCTCTGCAGAGGCCGGGGTGGGGGGCAGGGCCCCGGCCTCGTGTCTGGGTCCCCCGGAGCCCAGGTGGGGGTGGGGAGGGGGGAGGCTGGCCACAGAGGGGAGGGGGGCTGTTTGCTTTAGGATAAGGCTGGCTCCAGCCGGGGCCTCTGGACGGGCGCTGCCTTGTCCCCCTCACTGCTCACGGGCCGGCCCATGGGGCCACACTTCCGGCCCATCTGGCGGTCACTTGGCTCTGTCCCTCCACTCCGCAGGACCGAGGGTGGCGTCCCTGCCACCCAGTAGGTGCCCCCCAACAAGGTCTCCTCTGGCGGGTGGGGAGAGGGAGGGGCCTCACTGTCAGGCTGGCGCTTTCTCTGCCCCTGAGGCGGGCTCCTTCGGGGGTTGGGGGTGTTGGACCAGCCCCCAGTGGTGCCCCCGCGATGCCGCTGGGACCGGCAAAGCCCCAGCAGGGAGGGGTGCTGTCCCTCGTGCGGGCACCGTCCTCCCCACATGCCTTCCGGGCCATTGCGCGTGTCTGTGTGGACATGTGTGGGTCCGTGTGCCTGTGCTTGTGTGTGTGTGATCCTTGCACCCAGGTGTCAGCCCAGGAAGGGCTGGGGGGTGCCCTTTTGTCCTGCAGCCTGGGAGGCCCCTGTGAATGGTGGAATTTCAGGCAGTGACAGGTGGTGGACAGGGTCTGCCTGGGAATGAGGCCCGGACCCTGGGCGGCCTGGGGGGCCTCAGAAGGTCCACTTGTCTGGGGGCCCTGAAGCCTCTCCCACTGCGAGCTGGGTAGGTGCCTGGGGGGCCCTGGAGACAAGTGAGTGATTAGGGAGAGGCGGGTATCAGGGGAAGCCAGAGGGCTGGCTGGCTGGCTGGCACCTCTGGCACGGCCCACTGTCCAGGGGCTGCATGGAGGGGGTGGGGCCACCCGAATGGGGCAGGATGTGGAGGGGGGAGGCTGTAGAGGCAAGGTGCCCAGTGTCTCTGTGTCTCTCACACCCCAGTCCCCTGGAATCAGAGACTCGGGACCCCCTCCCCACCTGGGGCCCCAGAGAAGCTGAGCCCTGGGCTGTCAGCTCCCTCCATCCAAATGGGGATGGCCCCCTACCCTCCCTGCGCACCCCAGGCAGAGGCGATGGGGGCCCATGCCCTGTGAGAGTCCCTGGGAGCTACAGTCTCTGGGGGACCCACAGGAGCACTTTGGTTGCAAAGCGGCAGCAGAACCAGCTGGCAATTGCATGTTGAAGAAACACCAGCTGGTTATTAAAAACACATGCCGCTCTCAGGCCCTGTAGCGATAGCATCTCAGAGCAGCCGCGCCTCCGGCACCTCCGTGTGGCCAGGGCTCGGGACCTGGCCTTCACGGCCTGGAGTGGCTGCGGTGTGGGGTGGGTGCTCCTTCCAGTGGCTGGTGGGCGGAGTCCTGGGAGCCCCTGGGAAGGGCAGCTGGGTGCCCGTGGCTGCTTCTCCTGGTCTGGAGGGACCGTGGGTGGGTGACTGCGTAAGAGCCCTCCACCCCTCGTGGTCTTCCTGTGGTGCGGGGGCTGCAGACCAGCCCCAGCTCAGGGCGTCAGGCGTGGGGGCGTGGCAGGGAGGGGCCTGAGGGTCCACCAGGAGATCGCGCCATAGCCTTCTGATGTCCGCAGCGTCCTCCCCAGCTGGCCCGTCTCTTGCTGCCCTCTAGGCCTGGTCATCCCCCTTCTCCCTGGACTTGACTCCAGAGAAAGTGAGGCTGGGTGGACCCGGGCCGGTGCGGACGGGGATGGGTTTCTCCCCGCTGGTGAAGGGCGTCATGGCCTCAGCCCAGGACTCAGACTTCTCCCACGGCAGACAGTGGTCACCCAGGGCTGGGATGCCCAGCTGCTTGCCCTCTGACCAGGGCCTTGGTGACCTGGTGTGGCCTGCCTGGCAGCAGGGAGGCTCTTGTCCAGGCAGACAGACCCGGTTTGATGCAGCCCACGCACACACAGGCACAGACGTGGGCCACCAGACGCAGGGACACTCACACGTGCACACACAAACAAACGGGGTGCCTGCAGGGAGGTGGGGGGCCGCCCTCGCTCGCCTGTGGACGAGCCGCTCCTCCCCCCTCCCACCCCTACCCCTGCATTCCGGCTCCCGTGCGGGAGTGCGGTGGGCCCTGGGTGAACGCCGCCGGCCCTGGGTGAACGCCGCCTCCTGTGGTCTGGGAGCTGGGTAGGTGTATCTGGGTGGAATCCTGGGGTGGGGACCCGGCAGGGACAGCCCTCTCCCAGCTCCCAGTGCCCATGCCTGCCTTGGCCCTGACCGACCACCTGCCGGTCCCCTCCTCCCTGACCGAGCCCTCTGACCCCCACAGGCCCCCCGAGGATGGCGGACAAGGTAGTCCCGCGGCAGGTGGCCCGGCTGGGCCGCACTGTGCGGCTGCAGTGCCCTGTGGAGGGGGACCCGCCGCCACTGACCATGTGGACCAAGGACGGCCGGACGATCCATGGCGGCTGGAGCCGCTTCCGCGTGCTGCCCCAGGGGCTGAAGGTGAAGGAGGTGGAGCGGGGGGACGCTGGCGCCTACGTGTGCAAGGCTACGAACGGCTTCGGCAGCCTGAGCGTCAACTACACCCTCATCGTGATGGGTCAGTGCTGGCCGTGCCAGGGCGGGGCCTGCCGTGCGTGCCTAGTCAGCTCGGGCGGGCAGGCAGGCAGACCTTCCCTGTGTGCCCACCCCTCACCCTGCATCAGCTCGGCCCACGGCCCCCAGCACCAGACCCGTCCTGCTCCCCGCCTCTGAGCCCAGGACACCACCCCCAGGCCGGGCCCCGCCCCCTCAGGCCTCACCTTGGGGTTCCCCTTCCTCCCGACCCCTTCTCCCCCAAAGTTCTGCTGACCTGGGGGCCAGGGCTGGCCGGGGGGGGCGGCAGGGGTGGGTATGGGGGCCCCAGGTGGTGGTCCCACTGAAGGGCAGCCTGGCGGGGCAGGCGGGCCGGCAGCCTTGGCGTCGGCCATGACTTTGAGGCTCAGGTTTCGGAGTTCAGAGGGGCCGCTGGGAAGGAAGGGCCTTCTGTTCTCCTCTGCCTCTGGGGCCCGGGCTTGGGGACCGGGCGGCGCCCCCAGCAACACGCCCTCCACTCGCTGGTACCGGGCGCTGGCGCCTGGCCCTCCCCCACGGGCTCCCGGGCGGGTCCCTCGGGGCAGGCTCCCTGGCAGCACAAAGGAAGAGCCTGACCCACGCGCCCCTCCGCGCCCCTCCGCTGGGTTCCGGGGTGGGGTCTGAGCGCCTGGCCTTGGTCCTGGGCCGTGGAGGCGCGGCTGTCACCGGGAGGGGGGGCATTCCTCAGCACGCCGCCCCCCTCAGGCCTCACAGGCCTTCTCTGGGCTGTGGAATGGGAGTCCTGTGGGTGTCCCCCCAGCGTCCTTTCAAAGGGGAGGATGGCCAGGCGGTATGCGAGCCATGTCAGCTCTCCTAGCCCTCGGCCCCTTGATGTGGGCTAGGGTTACTGCAGCTGCCGGCTGGGCCTGGTCCCCACCTCCCCCAGGCCCTGCAGACCCCCCGGAGCCAGGGTGCGGGAGCCAGATCTCCGTCCCACCCACGCCTGTCGGGGTCACCTGCACCCAGGGAGTGGGCCGGGTGGGCGGCTCCTGCCCAGCTGTCTCTGGGATTCTGAGATGTGGGTGTGCACCCATGGCCTCCTGCTGGCGTTTCTAGAGCTTTCCCAGCTGGGCCTGAGGCTGGGGCCTGGGAGCCAGTCCTGGGGTCTTACAGGGGCTGCCGAGGCCCCTCTCATGCACCCTCCCCTCTGCAGATGACACCAGTCCAGGAAGGGAGAGCCCGGGGCACGACGGCTCTTCCGGGGGCCAGGAAGACCCAGCCAGCAAGCAGTGGGGTGAGCACGGGGAGAGACGTCACCATCTTGGTCGGGGGGTTGGGGCTGTGCCTCCACCCCAGTGCCCGCTGACTTCTGTGCCCCGCCCGCTCCCCTCCACCCCGCGCAGCCCGGCCCCGCTTCACGCAGCCCTCCAAGATGAGGCGCCGGGTGATTGCGCGGCCCGTGGGCAGCTCCGTGCGGCTCAAGTGCGTGGCCAGTGGGCACCCACGGCCCGACATCATGTGGATGAAGGATGACCAGGCCTTGACGCGCCCGGAGGCTGGTGAGCACAGGAAGAAGAAGTGGACCCTGAGCCTGAAGAACCTGCGCCCCGAGGACAGCGGCAAGTACACGTGCCGCGTGTCGAACCGCGCGGGCGCCATCAACGCCACCTACAAGGTGGACGTGATCCGTGAGTGCCGGGGCCAGGGGTGGGGGTGGGCTTGCGCCCGGGGGCTGTGCCCAACGCATGTCCCTGCGCAGAGCGGACGCGCTCCAAGCCCGTCCTCACGGGCACGCACCCCGTGAACACGACGGTGGACTTCGGAGGCACGACATCCTTCCAGTGCAAAGTGCGCAGCGACGTGAAGCCGGTGATCCAGTGGCTGAAGCGCGTGGAGTATGGCGCCGAGGGCCGCTACAACTCCACCATCGACGTGGGCGGCCAGAAGTTCGTGGTGCTGCCCACGGGTGACGTGTGGTCGCGGCCCGACGGCTCCTACCTCAACAAGCTGCTCATCACACGCGCGCGCCAGGACGACGCGGGCATGTACATCTGCCTGGGCGCCAACACCATGGGCTACAGCTTTCGCAGCGCCTTCCTGACCGTGCTGCCCGGTGCGTGGGCCCCGCCCTGCCCCGCCCCGCCCCACCCGGGCCCCGCCCACACGTGACGCTCCCCTCCCCGCCCCCTCCTCGGTTTCTCCCGCAGACCCCAAGCCGCCAGGGCCGCCCGTGGGCCCCTCGTCCTCGACCACCAGCCTGCCGTGGCCCGTGGTCATCGGCATCCCAGCCGGCGCCGTGTTCATCCTGGGCACCGTGCTCCTGTGGCTCTGCCAGGCCAAGAAGAAGCCATGCGCCCCCACGCCCGCCCCTCCGGTGCCTGCACATCGCCCGCCCGCGACGGCCCGCGACCGCGGCGGGGACAAGGACCTGCCGGCGCCCCCCACCCTCGGTGCCGGCCCCGGTGTGGGGCTGTGTGAGGAACTCGGGCCCCCGGCGGCCCCCCAGCACCTGCTGGGCCCGGGCTCAGCCCCCGGCCCCAAGCTTTACCCCAAACTCTACACGGACACGCACACGCACACGCACTCACACACGCACTCGCACGTGGAGGGCAAGGTCCACCAGCATCAACATATCCACTACCAGTGCTAGGGTGCCTCAGGGTGGGCTTGTGGGGGCCCGTCCAGCCGGGCAGGCTTGGGGCAGGGGCCACAGAGGAGGATGGACTGCGGTGAGAGGCGCCCCACGTGAGACACACACACACCTGGACGCACACACATGCATGACATACCTCGGGACACACACACACAACTACACACACACACACACACACACACACACACACACACTCAGACTAAGAAGCCTTCAGGAAGGTCTGTATTGTAACTCTGCAGTGCGCATGTAGCGATGGGCTAGCTCATGAAGGAATCCCTTGGCCCCGTGATAAGGATTTCATGGGGGCCATGGTCACCCCCCCCACCCTGGCCTGGCAGGAGATCTGAGAGGCACCCTGGCTTTGCAAACCAAAAACTCCGACCCCCTTCCCTATGCCTGCCCGCCTGTGTCCCTGCCCAGGCTATTTTTGCCACCACCTGTCCTGGGTGTCCAGGAGTCCACCAGTGCCCTGGGCAGGGGGGTCGGGCGGAGCAGTCCTAGGCCCCGTCCTGAGAGGCCGGAGCTGGCTGGGGGTGCCTCCCGTCCCACTGCCAGAGAGAAGGGGCCCTTGATATTTATATTTAAGAAATTAAGATAATAATATTAATGATGAAAGGAGGGCTGGGCCACAGAGACTCGGCCTCTCCTGAGGCCCAGGACCCACTTGGCCTTTTGGCCACGCTGGATGTCCACCTCGGGACCGGGCATCCATCACCCCACTACCCGTGGCGGCCCCAGGCCTCTGTAATTTTATATAGAGTTTGAGCTGAAGCTTCGTATATTTAATTTATTTTGTTAAACAAGAAAATGTGCATCCTTTCCTCTAAGCTGGTGTTTCTTCCTGTGTTTGCACCTGTGCGTGAGCGTGTGCCTGTTTATAGGATGGATGGGGGAGCTCTCAGGAGCCCCATCACCAGGCCTTAGGCTCGGGGGCTGAGGCCTGAGGGTCCCCAGGTCCTGCCATCAGTGCCCTGAACCGAAGGACTCTTCCCCACTCACCTGCATGCGCCTCCCTGGCCAGCCAGAGTCCTGCACATCTGGCCCGGGGGGCCCCCAGCCCTCAGTGCAGGGCCCGTGTTTCTCCCGTCCCACATTCTGGGGTCCCCTGGGTGGCCTTGGTGGGGAGGTGGGCTAGGGCCAGTAGCCTGCAGGGAACCGTCCACCCTGGGTGTGCACCCGTGGCCTCGCTCTCCGGATGAGGAAACTGAGGCTCTGACTCACTCAACCAGCAGGCAGGGGTTGGGTTGCCCCTGGCCCAGAGGTTCTGGAGCATCTTAAGAAAAGAGCCGGTGCGATTTTAGCGAAGCCCCCTGCGCGGTATGTCGGAAGGTCGGCAGGAGGGGCGAACCCGAGCCACTGGTTCCCAGCGCTTCAGGAAACAAGCCCAGGCTCTGCCTGACCCGCCGGTCGGGGTTCCCGCCATCCTGCCCAGGCGACGCTGGGCCCACGGCTAGGGCCGAGTCTCCCCTCCTCCGTGCCTGGGCAGTGAGCTGCTGCCCACCCCCCGCCTCCTCCCCAGCTCCGGGCTGGTCCCCTCCCGCTGCTCTAGTCTCCCAGGGCTCAGTCCCCAGTCCCCTTGCCCTTCCTCCACTGGGACCCTCATGCAGTGCAGGATGGGGTCCCTTGTCCTTCTCAACCTGCCCCCATCCTTTGGCCTCCCAGGGGGGACCCCACTCCTATCTCTTAGGAGGCAGGGGCTAGCTCTGAGGTAAGCCCCACTGGGGTGGTCCTGACTCTGTGGGCAGTGACCAAGCTGTGGCCTTGTGACGGAGACCACCTATAGTGGGCACCGCGGGAGACCTAGGGCCTGGCCGGCTGTGGGGAGCCGGGCTGCAGTGGCCAGGGGGGTAGTGTGGGCTGCAGGCAGCCCGCAGCTGGTGACCGAACAGATGTTCCCCAGACAGGACACGCTGCAGCCGACGCCTGGTTGGGTTTCAGTCTGAGGGGGTAGGGTGGGGAGAGGGTAGACGCTGGGCAGTGGGGAGACCTCAGGCTGTGGGCCATCTTTGGGTCACAGGGCATGAGCTGCCCCCTGCCCAGCACCCCTGAGGGTACAGTCCCCCAGAACCTCAAAGGAGACTGCCACTCCCAACCCTGTGCCCTTCTTGGCCTGAGGGACAGTGCTGTCTACCTGGGCTCACGTGAGGACCACCCTCATCATCTGCCCCAGGGAAGCCTGGGGGGGGCTAATGACCTGACAGGCCCATCAGGGCCCCGGGTCCTGGTTCTCGGGAGACCAGTGGCTCCGGGCCCATGCCCCAGTGCCCTTTCAGGAGAGAGGGCTGCTGATGGGCTGGTCATTCTGTGGACGTGTTAGGGTGCCTGGCTGGGCGGGGGGTCTGGGCGACCAGACAGACCCATCCTCTTGGGGCTGCCTGGCCACCACGAAGCCCACCAGGACAGACGTCTGCTCATTGGGCCTCCAACTGACCGGCCCCCCTCCCTCTGTCCAACACCCCCTTTTCCTTCCCTCTCCCTGGCGCCCCGCGCCCCTTGGGGTCTCCCAGGTTGTGCGGGGGCGGAGCCAATGGGAGCGCGAGTGGGCGGGGCCAGGCGGCAGGCAGGGTCAGGTGGCAGGCCAGGCCGAGGGGAGAGTCTTTGGGCTCCGAAGGGCCGGGGAGCCCAGAGTGGCATGAGGAGGGGCACCGCGGCAGGACTTCGCCTCCTGGGTTCTGAGGCACCGCACCCTGGCTTCTCCTGCCACAGTTGCCCCTCCACAAACACCAAGGCCAGGCCCTAATGTGCCCTTGGCCACAGGCAGAAAGACCAGGGCACAGCCACCCATGATGCTACCAGGGCCCCCAACAGGAACAGAAATGCCTCCCGTGCCCAGCTCTGTGGGGTTCCCTGTGGGGTGGGAGTGGGGGCCCCCAGTCTCAAGGGAGAGGAGGGGGATCCAGCTGTGTCTCAGAGTGACTCCCAGGCCAGACTGGGAGTCAATGTCTTGATCTGATTTCACAGCCACTAATGGCTCGTGCTGTTGAGGCTTCTGAGAGCCATTTGGGCTGAAACTCCCGATGTCCATGGTGGGGGTGCTGGGTGGGTGGGTGCTGGGTGGTGCGGTGCTGGGTGGTGGGTGGTGGGTGGTGGAGGTGCTGGGTGGTGGGTGGTGGGTGATGGGTGGGTGGGTGCTGGGTGGTGGGGTGCTGGGTGGTGGGTGGTGGGTGGTGGAGGTGCTGGGTGGTGGGTGGTGGGGGTGCTGGGTGGTGGGTGCTGGGTGGGTGGGTGCCAGGAGGGAGGAGCCCCGGGGCCAGGCCAGCATCTTCCGTCTGATCTGGGCTGTGATAAGCTGGTCCCCTTGAAGCCTGGTGACCTTGAAAGGGCAGCCCAGGCTCTGACACCCTCGGGTGTGACCGCTCCCTCCCCACCCCCAAGCCCCACAGCCCAGCCCTCCTGGCTTCAAAGGGGTGGCCGAGAGTCTTGTGCAGCTGTCCCAGAGGGGGGGCCTGAGGCTGATGTCCAGGGACCAGGCCATGTGACAGAAGCTGAAGATGAGGGGACGTGGGGCCACCACACCCCCGTGGACCTGGGGTTGGGAGGGCCTGGCAGGGGATCAGAGCCTTGTCTGGGGGCCAGGCCAGGGGACCTGGGATGGGAATGCAGGATGTAGGACACAGGAAAAGGGACAGGAACATAGGACATGGGGTCGGGACCAGCACAGACTCGACCTGGGACTGGGGGCACGGGGTCAAGGACCTGCAGGCGCCAGCCAGGCTGCCCCAGCCCCCCGGGTGGCGTTGCTTGGGGCTTGCAGGGCCCTGGACCTGCTGCGGGGGCTGAGGTGGCATGGAGGGGCTGGGCCCCGAGGGGCCGAAAGGTGAGCGCCCCCGGCGGACCTTGCCCAGACCCAGGGCGTGGGCTGGGCTGCCCTGGGACGCACGGGCCTGTGGGGCGGGCTGCTGCAAGGTGGGGTACGGAGACAGGGGACTCCCACAGGGCCAAGCTTGTGCGGGGGCCGGGCCCCCGGGCTGGGCTGGAAGGCAGCCTCCGCCCCATGCCTGGCACCAGCACCTGGCACGCCCCTGCTGCATATGGTGGGCAGGGACCGAGGCTGCTGATCACGGGGAGGGGCGGGGACTGGGCAGGGCAGGGGCGGGGCCTGGCAGCTGGGGGCTCCCTCTGTGCCCCGTGCTGACCTCACCCGGTGCCGGGTGCCCGTCCTGTTCAACCGCCCAGGCCTGGCTGGGCTCAGGGCCCTCACAAGATGGGCCGGGTGTCAGGGGAGCTGAGGGCCAGGGCCTCTCCTAGGAGCCCGGTGAAGGTCCGTGCATTCCTTCCCCAGACTCAACCCGCATCCTGCCAGCCCCAGCCAGGCTGTCCCCCACCCCTACGGCTGCCCTGCTGAGCGCTCTCCAGTCCTGCCTTGGCTCAGAGACCTCCGCAAGCCGGTGCTCCCCCCGGCCCAGCCACCCTGACCCCTGGGCTGCCGCCGTCTGTGGAAGGGAGGGTCGACCTCCCATTCAGGCCAGCACACGTCAGTGACCCCAGGTGGGAGACTGCAAGGATCCCCAGACCTGGGAATGTAGGGCCCTGGAGGTGGGAGCTGCCTCCCAAGGGGCTTCTCTCGTGGAGACCCCCAGGGGGTGGCGCCCAGTGGAGCCCTGGGTCAGCAGCTTCCGACGCCTTTTTCTGGCTGTGTTGCCTGGGGTCACCTGGGGTCGTGCCCGGTGGGCTCAAGAGCCCACCCCCCAGGGTCTGCCGAGCAGCAGCCCAGCCCAGACCCTGCAGCAAGTGGCGCCCCAGTCAGCGGCCCGCACCCCTGGCACCGCTGACTTGAGGCGTGGAAGCCACTGACACAGGACTTGCACTGGCCCCGGCTGGGTGTGCCCATCCACCACAAGGCTACTGACGACCAGGCCCGGCGTCTCATGCCCCTGCCTTGGCACCCTGGGCAGCCTGGGGAGCTGGGGGGTGGGTGCTCTGCCAGCACCCATCCTGTACCAGCTCGGGGCAGAATGAGGCCCTGGGTTGGGGGCCTTCAGCACACTCCTGCTTCTCAGGGTGCAGGCTGGTTCCTTTTGGGGGGTCTTGTCTCTGGCACTTGTCTGGGGGGACAAGGCAGAGTGTCTGGGTCAGGCCGGTGGCCAGCGCAGCGGACTGATGCTCCCGCGGCAGGGGGTCTCGGGCTGAGATACACACGGCCCCTCCTTCCTTGATCTGGGTTCAGTCCTGCCTGGGCCTTGCCCAGAGCTCGGGGGCTTGCGCCCTCCTGTCTCCTGGGCCGCGGGCGTCCATCCCCAGAGGCTGCGCTGACCCACGTTGCCCCGCCCCCACTGCACCTTCAAGACTCCAGGGAAGCTGAGCCGGAAGCATGAGCAGTACAGTTCTGAGGGCCCGACCAGCCCCCCAGACAAGCCCTGGGGAGGGGCGCGTGCTGGCCTGGCTGCCTGGAGCAGCCTCAGGTTAGGACCAGAGGTCCCCACCCCCCGCCCCGTGGTGGCTGGGCGCAGACGCACACTTGATCCCAGGATGGGGTGGGGGGGTCCATGAAAGGTCCAGCAGCTCCGGTAAGGGCGGGGGCGGGGCAAGATGCCCTTGCACCCAGACAGCTGTACGCCCCACCCCCGCTCGCTCCACAGCCGTGGGGCATCTGGCCCTGGGCCGGCAGGTGGTGACAGCTGCCAACAGCTGGCCAGAGGGGCGGGGCCGCTTATCCCGAGTCACGGGTCGGGGGGATGGAGAGTGTCTGGTTGGGATGACTCGCCGTTGAAGGGAAGGCCGAGCTGTCCTCCTCATGTCCCCAAAATGCCATCCCTGGGCCCTAGAGAGACCCTGGCGGAGAGCACAGCCCGGGAGAACAGGACAGGCAGGGGGTATCTTGGTCCTGGTGCCAGGGCTGCGGACCCCCGGAGGCCCCATCTGCCTCTGCGGGGTCCCCAGGGTCTGGGGGCTGCATGCTGGGGGTGGGCAAGGCCAGTGGGTGGGGGTCTTCGCTGGAAAGCAGCAGCCGTCCCCCAGCAGCGCCCACCCCGACGGCAGGCAGTGCAGGTGGGTTTCGGTGGGGAGGCCCTGGCGAGGGTGGAGGCCCCCTGCTGACGCTGTCTCTTCCTCCAGCTCAGGGACTCCTGAGCTTCCTGGGAAACTGGCAGCCCCTGTCAGTGGGTCCCTGGAGCCCTGGACTCTCGCTGGGGACCGCTGCCTCATCCCTCCAGGCCCTCCCTAGCTCTGCCCCAATGTTGTCCCAGTGGCCTTTTCACGAGGCCCGCCAGCCCAGGGCAGCACTGAAGCTGCCGCTCCCTGCTGGAGCCTCCCCTCAGGCACACCGTGGGGACCCGGCTTGGGATGGGTTTACGCCTCCAGCAACGCCAGGGCCAGCTAGCTTTACGCAGGACCTGATGCGCGAGGGGCAGTGGGCTCTTGGTGGCCACACACCCCTGCCCCCCTGCCCCCCCCGGATCACAGGGGAGTCACGGCCAGCCTCCAGGACTGCTCGTGTGGCCCAGCCGCTGGCAGAAAGTGTAGCTTGCGGTCAACTGCCATGGCCTGGGGACAGGAAGGTGGGAGTCCGGGGGGTGACCACCTTATCCCCTTCGGGCCCTGGGAGGCAGGGAGCCAGGACCCCAGCCTCAACCCTCACCGTGCTCTGTGCAGCCTGAAAGCGCCCGGCAGCACCTCCCACCCAGCGTGCACAGGCCGTCTTCTCAGGCCAGCAGCCTCTCTGTGTCATGAGACCCTAGGCAGCTGCCCAGCTACTCTAACCCTCAGTCTCCTCATCTGTGGCCTGGACGAGAGGACCCGGCTCAGGGGCCGGTGGGAGCCCTTGGGGCCTGCCTGGGTAGGAGGTGAGCTCAGGCCTGGGCCCAGAAGGCACGGAATGGCCCTGGCCGGGGGCGGGGGGTGGGCGGTGGGTGGGCAGGACCTCAGCCTGGACCCAGGCCCAGGGAGGGCTGGGGCGGCACCGGGCTCAGCAGAGGCAAATTCCTTCTTCCTTCACAACTTTTTCCTCTTATTTTTTTTCCAGTTTCTTCCAAAAGCCGTCCTCCGCTGTTCGTTCCTGGAGCCCCTCCAAGACCATCGGCACCGGCTCCACTCGCGGCCACAAAGCTCCTTTGACAGCAGCGGCGGGAGCTAAACCAACAGTGGGGGTGGGGGAGGAGGGAGGGAGGAAGGGGACACGGGACGCCCCAAGCGGAGGCCTCTGGGCGTCCTCTGGGGGCAGGGCTCCACGGGGGTGGGGGTCGCACCGGGGTTGGCCCCATTTCTGGTGGGGAGGACGCTGGTCCCCCTCTGCCCAAGCCCAGCACCTCCAGGCGCCTCTGGTTGAAGCTCTGCTCTGAGCGGCCCGCCGGCCCCGGCTGCCCTGGGGGAAGCCTTGCGGACAGCCCTGTGTCCACCAGCGTCTCCCAGGTGTGGGTGCCGGCCAGGCAGGGACTGGACCGCCTGCTGAGAGGTCTGCCGCCACAGGACCCTGGGCCCGACGGGCAAACGGGATGGCGTTGGCCTTGGACTGTCTGCGCCCTGCCACCGTCCCCATCTGTAGGCTGCGGAGGGCTGGGGTTTTGGGGCTCACATGTGCACACAGCAGCGCTCATTAAATGTTTGCCGGAGGGGTGCTGGATGCAGGACGTCGGGCGCAGTTCCTCTGCTTCCTTTCTGCCCACTTGGAAACCGAGGGGCCTGGCCCGCGTGGCCCCCCAGAAGCCAACTCTGAGCGTTGGGCATCCCCAGATGCCCAGTGATGGGGAGGCCTGGCTGGACGGACAGCAGGGGGTGTCTGCCTCTGGTCCAGCGGGGCGGATGGGTGGTGGTGAGCGTCACAGGACACGGGGGGTCTGGGCTGGGCAGGGGCCGGGGCTGGAGAGCCGTGGGCTGGTGACAGGAAGTGTCTGCACAGGAGAAGGTGAGGGGCGGGCACAGCCGAGACCGCCTGGCTGCTGCCGCTGGACTCAGGGAGGCCGGCAGGGCGGGTGGCGGGCCAGCTGGGCTCGGGACAGGCTCCCAGGCTCCCGGGCCGTGGCCGGTGCCCGTGGCCGCCCGCTCGCTGAGCCCTCGCAGCTTGGCCGGAGGAGCCTTGCTTGGCTCCAGACACAAGCGTCGCCCATGGGGCCCTGCAGGGGCAGCGGCCGGGCGGGGAGCAGGCCCAGGACGAGGCACAATCCACCCTTTGTTCCCGCGGCGCCTGGAGCCTTCGGGCCAAGAGGAAATGAGGGGAGCGCCAGCCAGCAGCCCTCGCCTGCCCGGCAGCCCTCGCCGCCAGGGCCCCGCGGACGCCAGGGCCGGGCCCAGCAGAGGAGCTGGAGGTACCAGTGGCCTGGACCTGGAGGCCCACACCCCTCCGTACCCTGCACGCCCACCCCAGGAAGGCCTGGCCACGGCCCCACCCCTGCACCCCGAATGCTTGGCCACTGCAGAGGGCCGTGGCCGGAGCACAGGCCCCGGGCAGCCACTGCTCCAGGCTGAGGCCGGCCCCCGTCCATGGCCTCCCCCCACCCTCCCTCCTCGCTCCTCTCCTGGCCGCTGACGAGCACCCGTGTCTTTCCTGGCCGAGGGTGGATGGGGGGAGGCAGGGTCTGTCCAGCTGGGGGGCTGGCCCACACCCCACCCTGCTCTTCGCCGCTGCCCAGAGCCCCCTGGACGTGACCGAGGGTCTGTGGCCCGTTCTGGACGCAGCCAAGCTTCTCCCTCCCCCCAGGGGGTCGCGCTCTGGGCTTGCGGCATTGTCCAGGCAGCCTGGGCCCCGGTGGGAGCGCACGCACACTTGTGTGTATGTGCACACGTGCAAGTGTGCGTGTGGGTGTGAGGTGCTTGGGACCCCTTCCGTCCCCTCCCTCAAATCTGTCTTCACTCCATGCACCCTTCCTAGGGGGGCCGGGGCAGGAGATGTGAGGCCAGAGGACCGCCGGGAGCCTTGTTTGTGAGACGGCCCGGTGGGGTCTCCCTTGGCGTCTCCAGGGCAGGCCGGCCCCAGTGGGGCTCAGCAGGCTGGGGGCCCAGGCTGCCTGATGTCTCCATCTCGGATGCATTTCAGCCTCTCCTTAGCCTGTGTGGAGGCTGAAAGGTGACCCCTGAGGCCCCTTTGTTGCTCCGAGATCCGTATCTCCCCTGGGAAGGGCTGACTCTGCCCAGTGGGGCGCCCGGTGGGGCCCAGCTTGCATCCTCGCAGGCAGCGATCCCACCAGTCCGGACGCCAGAGCAGGTGCCGGCCTGGGGTCCCACCGGAGGCGTGGCAGCTTTCAGGTCACCTGGCAGGAGCCCCTGGGGGTGATCCCCCAGTGCGGCCTTGGTGCCCATCTACGGCTCAGGTCCCGGCGCTGGACCCTCTGAGATGGCCTGGGGCCTGAAGTCCACCCAGAGTGGGAAGGCGGTGGGCGCTCAGGGCTGTCACCACATCCCTGAGGCCCGGGCTCAGCCAGGTGGCCAGGATGGGGGCCCAGGGAGGGCAGGGGGCGGCGGGCAGCCTGCACTTTCCTCCACCCGACGCCAGACCTGAGTCCACTCCTGGGGCCCAGTCTCAGCCCCCAGCAGGGCGGGACTTAGGGTGAGGGACCTGCCATGGGCTGGGGTCCTCAGGGCAAGGAGAGGGACTCTGAGGCCTGGGAACCTGGCCGCCCTGCCCTGCGAGGGGCAGGGGCTCCGTGCCTGGGGAGGCGCGTGTGCACACGCGTGTGTGTGTGTCAACCATGCCAGCCATCACTCACCGGGGGCTGCACAGTCCCACACAGACAACGAGAGCTGGGGCCCCTTGCTGGGCATGGGGTGGGGAGAGGGCGCTGTGATGTTTGGGCCCCGCCTGCCCTGGCCGAGGCGCCAGCCTTCCCGGCAGTGGCCAGCACCCCAGCCTGCGGCCCTGTGGCTTTGTGGGAGACTCTGATGCCCCGAGGCGCCCCTGCCCCCACCCCCAGCCCAGGCCCTGGGCCGCAGCGGACACCTGGACCGTCCCTCGGCTGCGCAGGCCCCCTCTGCTTCCCTCCTGAGGCGGAGAGCGGAGAGGAGGCTGGGCTCCGCGAAGTGTGGCCGGACCTGAGGCTCCCGTCCCTGGCAGGGCTGGCTTCCTGTGGCCTTCCAGCCCCAGCGTGGCCCCCGGCCTGCCCTGTGCCCCCGGCCGCCGGCGCTTGCCCAGGAGGGGGCCGCAGCGGTGCGGTCCTGGGCTGCCCCTCCCGTCCACCAGGGCCTCCCAGAGCGACGTCCCTCCTGCTGTCTGGCCAGGGCTACCGCACACTCAGGACAAAGGAGCGTGTCCCCCGTTTTAGGGGAGTGGCCACCCACGCCGGCTGGTCCCACGACCTCCTGGTCTCCCTGGAGCCCTCGAGGCGGGGGGGGGGGCAGCAGGTTTCCCTCTGGCCCCCCAGGTGTGCTGGCCTGTGGCCCCAGGCCCCTGACACCACCCAACCCGCCCTCGGCCCTCTGGGCCTGGAGGGGGCCCTCAGCTCAGGCAGGGAGCCTGGGTCATGCATATCCCCCAGTGCGCACCTCCTGTGGCCCTTCCCCCGCTAGGGGCTGAGAGTGCTTTGTTGTCCCTCCGGGGAGGAGGTGGCCATGGGGGGACCCACCTCTGCCCGCCGGCTCCTCTCAGCTCCGGGGACCCGCAGGCAGCGCTCAGGTGTGTCCAGCCCGCGGGGGGCGTCTGTCCTCTAGGGCATGTCTGTGTCAGGGACCTGGGGCTCAGTGTCCAAAGCAGGGGGGAGCAGAGGCCCCTGTGGGGCGCGGGAGAGTGGCCTGGGGCCCCCACCCCTTTCTTTAGGGCCCAGGTCCTAGAGTGAGTGGTGGGTGAGGGCAGCCCCGCTGGGATCAGGGACTCAAGGCTGGGGCGCGGGACCCCCTCTGCCTGCCCGATGCCGGCGCCTGGAGTGGTTGGAGGCTCCACTCCGTGAACAGCCCCGAAGCACCACTGGGTGCCGCCCTCTGGGCCACGAAGCCATAACCACTGTCCCGCGTTTCCATTGCTTAAGCCGACGCAAGTGGGGACAGCCGTTCCTCCAAGGAGGACAGGTGCGTGCAGGTGGGCCCAGCCTGGGGGTCCGTGGGGAGGGTGAGCGAGAACCGCAGCCTGGTGGTCCAGGGAGGCACGCTGGAGGGCGCTGGGCTCCGGGGCGTGGCTGCTGGGAGCCAAGTGCTGGTGGCCAGTCTCTCGCGCCCGGCCGGCCGGCGGAGGACGGGCCCGGCGCCTCCTGCGGTCTGAGCGAAGCGGAGGGCGCAGGGCGTGGGGCTCGGCCGCAGGGTCTTCAGCGCCTCCTCCCGGCCCTCGTGTCGGCCAGGCCGGGTGGGCAGCCCCACCCTCGCTGCAGGGTCGGGCCGGCGTGCGAAGGGGGCTCCCGGCGGGTCGGGGCAGGGCAGGCACTGCAGTGGGACCACCCCGGCCGGGGGGCGGCTGGCCTGGCGTGGCCCCGAGTGGGGTGTCGGCCTCACACGCCAAGGGGGTTAGTGGGAAGATCCTGGGCTCACATTACAGTTTCCACTGGAAAAACAGCCCCATTTTGAACGCTGGCTCTGAGCTTTTAAATAATTGCAAATATATCCAGTTTCCTGACCAGCGCTCACTCAGCGGTGATGGCTGAAGCCCAGGGCAGCCGGCGGAGGGCCAGGCGGCAGGCTGACCCGCAGTTCTGGGGGGACACCTCCGTCGGCCTGGCCGAGGGGCACTGGGGGCGCGGGCCCAGATCCGGGGAGGTGTGGGAGTCGAGGCCGCTGTGGCCAGAGTAGGAGGGAGACGTCAGCAAGGGGTTCTCTGTCCCGTGGGGTCATCCACCGCCCAGGGCTTTGTGGGCTGCACCCAACCCCAAGGCCAGGGAGGCCGAGCGCTGGGAGCCGCCGTCTCGGTCCCGTGTGTGCCCGGACGTCCCAGGCTGGACATGAGGACCGGGTGCCAAGCCGGGCTCCCGGGGTCTCGGGGCGCAGGGCGGTGGGTTTGCTCTGGGGCTCGGCGAGCTGTCACCTGTCACCTGGTGTTGCCGTCACGGTGTGTGCGGAGGGGGCCGGGCTGGGTGTGCACGCACGTGTCCGTGCCTGCGTGAGTGTGCACATGGTGTGAGTCTGGGCGTGTCCCCAGCCTCCTCCACACTCAGGGGTCAGGGCAGGGCTCCAGCCACCAGTGCCCCGGCACGACAGGGCGAACCGGTCTCCAGGGAGGATGCAGAGGTCCCGGGCTTCCTCTGTCTGCTGCCCTGGTCCCTGTGTGTCATCCATGCCAGACACCCCGGCCAGGGCTGAGGGGTGCCCAGCGGCCCAGCGCAGGCCTGTTTGCTTCGGAAAGCAGCAGACATTCTTGGTGCAGTGCGGCTGCGCACCCAGAAGTGCCCATGGGGACCCCTGCGTCCACCGGCCACGTTCCCAGGTTCACAGAAGGCTCTTTCTGATGCCAAAAACCTCTGGAAACGCTTCCAAGGGCTGCATTCAAGCTCTTCGCACTTGGAAGTGGGGCCGTCTCGTGTAGGACGGGAGGCTGGCGGCTCCGACCCGTGCGCCCGCCGACCGCACTGCCTGAAGGGTCCTCCCAGCTTGGCGGTGCGGACAGGAAGCCGGGGGCCTGGGCAGAAGATCTAGACGCCCAGTGGAAGCTCCTCCGGGCAGGAGCTGGAGCTGGTCCCAGAAAGACAGCCGAGGCTGTCCTTCAGCCCTGGGGGAGCCAAGTGTTCCCGTGATCCTGTGGGGGACTCTAGAAGCCTCGGTAACCCCAGCTCCTCCCCGGGGTGGGGGACCAGCAGAGGGGCCGGAGGGGGCCCCCAGCACCACGTCACAAGCCAGGAAACCATGGCTATGCTTCCTCACCGGGGGCATGACGCCCTCCGGGTTTACGCGGAAGCTGCCGATTCCAGCTCCACGGAAAAGAAAACAAACTCCGCTCCAAGGGTGCCCCTCCAGCGCAGCCGCCCTGCTCCAGATCAATCCACCGGGGCCTCGGGGGGAAAAGCCCCGAGGCAGGTTGTCTTTCTGCCAAATTTGGGGGGAAGATGTACAAAACGCAGAAAACCAGCAGCAATAAAAGTAAGAAGATGCCTGGAGGAGTCAGCTTGGGAGGAAGATCTGGAAGGGCCCGGGTGCCGACCACCTGCCTGGGGCCCTTGGGACTGGGGGCCTCGCCGGTGTCCTGCCCACACCCGCCAGGCTCACTCCCCGCTGGCCTGAGACCTGAGTCAGGACCAAGTCATCTGGGGCCAGAAACAGCAGCTGCCGACCCAGACCAAGGCCCCAGGACGGTGTGCGGATGCCCCCAGCAGGGGCTGAGCAGGGGTCCCCCCCACATTCCCACAGATGCACGCGCACCTATGCATCCATCCCGGCGTCCGTCTGTTGGTCCCTCAGTGTGCCCAGCTCTGGTGCCGCGCCAGGCCAGGCTGGAGGTCCCTGCTCAGGGGTCCTGCGCCTCGTGGGGCTGGGGAACAGTGTCGTGGGTGCCCGGAGAGGGGAGGGGTTAGCCAAAGGTGCCAGAGTTGGCTGGGGAAGGTGCCAGCTGGACTCCTGGACAGAGCGACCCAGGCTGGCCCACTCACATGTGGCGCCTGTGGCTGGTGTGTGTGTCCCGAGGGCCACGTCCGGAGGCCCACGCCACTCTGGACATGAGGGTGAGGGGCGCCCCACCCAGAGCAGGGTCCTGTCCTGCTCAGCACGGGCGGGGGCTCGACGCAGCCCCGTGGCCACAGGGCAGCACTGCGCCCCCTGCCGACCCCGCACCCTCGGTCCTGTCCCGACTCCTGCGCTCTCCACCCCCCGGTCAGCCCCACCCTCTGCGGGGCTCCGGGCGGGCCAGCGATGCTGCCAGGGTTGGCGACACACAGACTCAGCTCACCGAGTCGCCAGCCGGCCCCTCCGCGGGAGCAGGGCGGGGGCGGGGAGGCCGGTGGGGCGGCTCCGGTCTGGGCCTGGGCCCGGGACACCCTGCTCGGTGTCCCCTTGAGCTCCTGGCCGAGCTGGACCGAGCCCCGCCCCCGCCACGGGGTTCCGCACACAGCCCAGAGCTGCCCAGTCTGGCCTGCAGACGGTGCTGTGTGCTGTGGGTTCAGGAAGAAAACACGTTTCCGAAAACGGGTTATGACCTGAGTCATGGGATTCTTCCCGCTCCTCCTGTGCTTCTGCAGCGCCAAATTTCCCTTCCCCCGAGGCTCTGAGGGTTCAAGCACCCACTCCCACGCTGCAGCCTCTCCTGGGGGCCAGGCCGCTGCCTGGAGCTTCCAGGGTGCCGGGCGCCATCCTCACGTCAGCGGGAGCGGGCCAAGTCTCAGTGGGCTGCCCGAGCCCCTCCTGGCACCGCTGCGCCCAAGTCTGCAGGCGCCCTCCCGCGGCCCCACCCGGGCAGTGCCTGGTGCTGAGTCTGCCGGGGCAGGCGGTCAAGGGGAACGAGGCAGGGCGCCCTATGTCTCTAGGGCGCAGAGCTGTCTGCCTGCTGCCAGAGGGCAGCGGTCCGGTCCCCAGGTGGGCAAGGCCCTGCCCGCTTTGGGCCCACACATCTTCCGTGGAGCCCAAGGCGGGGCCCCGAGACCACCGCCATGATGGCTCTCAGCCGTTCTCTGCTCTGGACGGTGCCCGAGCCGCCAGTTTAACGTGAGTCCTGGGCTGCGAGTGCCGAGCGTACCTGCCAAACAGACGACAGCGTCACCGAGTGTGTTCCCTGGCCCTCAGGTCAGGCAGGCTCTGCTGAAAGCAATTTCCCGAAAGGAGAGGAGGATGAGCGAAATACACGGCACTCAGAAAGACGAGGAACGATTTCTCTGCAGCCCGAGCCCCATCTCGTGCACAGCCTCACGGGGACTCGTGCGGCCTCCGGAATCCGCCAGCCTGTCCAGTGCCTCCCACTCCCCCGAGCCCGCCTGGAGCAGGCCGGACCTGTAGCCGCCCTCCGCGCCGGGCTCCTGGGAGGTGGCTGTGCGTGCCTGTCCTGAGCCTCGGCCCCCACCCAGTGCCGAGATCCTGGGCTGTGGACACAGCCAGTCCTGTGTCCATGAGTCCAGCAGGCAGAGCAGTGACCACTAGCGACACGTGGGCCCTGCAGCTCCCCCTCAGGGTGGCGTCACCTGATTTCCATTGCTGTGGACACTGCTCACTCCTGGGGCAGCTCCTGTGGGACCCTGGCGCTGCGGGCAAAGGGCCTCGCTTCTAGAAGACATGAGAGCTGCACGTCCTCCGGCCTCTGGGCCCACGTAGCCACCAGCCTGACCCAGTGACCGCAGGCAGGGAAGGCACTGGGCTGTGGGGGGCGTTTCCCTTGGCAGCAACATGTCCTGTGTAAGAACAGATTTCCTTTCTTTCTTTTTTTAAAAAAATTTATTTATTTTATTTATTTTTGGCTGCTTTGGGTCTTCCTTGCTGCGCACAGGCTTTCTCTAGTTGTGGCGAGCGGGGGCTACTCTTCGTTGCGGTGCGTGGGCTTCTCATTGCGGTGGCTTCTCTTGTTGCAGAGCATAGGCTCTAGGCACACGGGCTTCAGTAGTTGTGGCACGTGGGCTCAGTAGTTGTGGCGCACGGGCTCAGTAGTTGTGGCGCACGGGCTTAGTTGCTCCGCGGCATGTGGGATCTTCCCGGACCAGGGCTTGAACCCGTGTCCCCTGCATTGGCAGGCAAATTCTTAACCACTGAGCCACCAGGGAAGTCCCAAGAACAGATTTTCGATGTACTCATGGGCATGCGCCCTGGGGCAGGAGCACAGCCGGCATCGGGACTGAAAGGTCCTAAGTTGCTCATCGCTGTGTCCAGAGAAATAAATTAGGTAACAAACGAGGTTTTAAAAAGAAACAGTTCGAGTGAAAAAGTCCTGGAAGGGGCCAAGGGCAAATGTGTCATTTGCGCACGTCCAGCTGGTTCACGTGTGGCCGCAGTGGGGCACGGCCGCCTGCCCGTGGATGTTGCCGGCCACTGGACTCTGGGTTGAGCAGACACTCTGGAGTGGGCTCAGGGCGGGTGCGGTGCGGCTGCACTGTCACTCTGGGGGTCCCCTGCCCCACAACAGCGGGCGGGCTGTCCGCCCTCCTGGCCCCACTGCCCACGCCGACCCTCCCTGGCCCCCGGGACCAGGTGCCACGGAGGTGCGGACCTGGGGCCTTGGTGGCCGAGCAGCTGAGGGCTCCCAGAGCCTCTCCAAACCAGGCAGGGACCCCCGCCCCCACCCTTGTCCGGGATCCGATCACTCACCTGGCCAGCAGCCTCTTGTCCCACTTACGATGGTGTCACCAGAAGGAGGCGTGTGACCTGACTTCAAAAGCACAGGCTCAGAGCCAGCGTTCCACATTGGTGCAAATTACACGGAATGTTTTAAACTGTGAAAATGGTGTTTCTGCGTGTGAGCATCTTTAATTTCAGTGTGCCTTAAGGTTTTTTTTATCGTGGCAAACTCTACATATCACAAAATTTACCATTTTGAAGTGTACAGTTCCGAGGCATCCAGACATACACACTGTGCAGCTGTCACCTCATCCAGCTCTAGGACGTTTTCATCACCCCAAGTACAAACCTATCCAACCAGCAGTTCTGCCCCGTCCCCCTGAGACCTTAAAACTTAACTGGCGTGTCCGCACGACACGCGGCGCACCAACTTCAAGGTTGTCGCGGATGAAAATGTGCGTGCGCTCGGTATTTTGTTTAACATCCTCCGGTTTCTGATTCTGAAATACCGCTTTCTGTGCCCCCGCCCCCCCCCCCGCCTTCTGTGCCCAGGTTTGGTGACACACCCCGTCTGA
Organism: Balaenoptera acutorostrata; assembly: GCF_949987535.1. NCBI lineage: Eukaryota > Metazoa > Chordata > Mammalia > Artiodactyla > Balaenopteridae > Balaenoptera > Balaenoptera acutorostrata. The sequence goes on along the minus strand of NC_080068.1, from coordinate 143,894,558 downwards.
GGCAGCTGCAGTGCCCCGGGCGCCCAGCCCCGGCCCGTGTACCATTAACACAAGTGTTATTCTCATTTTAAAATCCACCTCACATCAGCTTTGGAGCGTTAGCCCTGTGGATGCGTTTGGCCCTCATGTGAGGATTTCAGTGGCTGCACGACGGCTGCACGACAGCTGCAGAGCCTCCCACCTCGGAGCTACCCTGCAGCGATGCCTGGGCCGGCTCTGCCTGGCCTCCTCCTTCCGAGGCCTCGAGAGCTGGCTGAGCTCGGGCCCCCGCCCCATCTCCCGGCCGGCCCACAGCCTCCCTCAGGACACTCAGACGTTCCACTTCTCCCCACGGGGTCGTGGGGGGCAGGGCCTCCTGAAGCCGGAGGGGGGGTGGGGGGGAAGGAGGCTGCTGCGGCCCTCATCCCTGAGCCGCTGGTGACCGTCCCTGGAGAGTGCTCGGGGGGCGGGGGGCGGCGTGAGCCTGCGCTCAGAAACTTCTGTCGCAATCGGTCAGGAGATTGTACCTCTGTTGGATCTCATAAGAGAGAAACAGGCTTGTGCTTTTAAAATTTCATCTTCTGGTCATTTTAAATTTCTTTTAAAATTTCATCTTCTAGTGATTCTTTTCTTTGCCATATTTATCCAAGCACGGCCCCGTGACAGGCTGGCAGTTTCAGAGCAAAAGCCCTTGCGCGTGGGGAGCGCAGGGCACCGTGTCCCGTTTCCCGGGCCTGGGCGCCTCCCCCGGCAGCACCTGAGCCTCCCCCCGCCAGGGGCCACACTCGGGCAGGGGCTTGGCGATGTGCGATTCGCGCCTTCCTGGAGCCCGTGCGTGTCTGCAAAGGGGCGTCGGGATGCCCGCTGCAGAGGAGTCCACTGCACCGCGCTCGCGTCCCTTACATCCAAGGAGGCCGAGGGAGCCGCGCTGAGCGTGGAGGCGTGTCCGCACGGTGCTGGTCACCAGCAGGGGTGCCGACCCTCGGCGCCCGGAAGCACACGCGGGTGGTCCTCTGTCCGGATGCCTGCAACTGGCCACGAGAAAACGTCAGGTGAAGCCAGAATGAGAACCACTCCGCTTGAAAAATAGCCCCGGGCCTGCGTGTGCAGAGCACGTGTGCAGCCGAGTGGTGGAGCAGATGGACGGCTGTCCACGACGGGTGAGTCTGGGGAAAGGGTGGCCTGTCCTTGGCATCGATGTTACTTTGTAACTTTTCTGCCTGAGAGTCTTTCCAAGTTGGAAGTTAGGATGAAGGCTTGACCGTGGGGCCTGAGCAGACTCTGGGGGCAAATGGCCAGTGTCCAGGCGGGCGGGGCCTGAGCAGACTCTGGGGGCGAATGGCCAGTGTCCAGGCGGGCGGGGCCTGAGCAGACTCTGGGGGCGAATGGCCAGTGTCCAGGCGGGCGGTGTCCGGAGCGCTCGCCTGCGTGCCGGCTGCATCCCTGTCACAGGGTGATGTGTGGTTTCCGTGACTCGGGGCTGGTGGACATCCCTCCCGGGGCCTCCCCCGGGTGCTGGGCACTGACTCACACAGATGGCGGGTGGGGCCCCGAGTTTGAAGCCTGGTGGGTCACCCGGCCGAGGGTGGCGTCAGGCTGCTCCCGCCGAGGACTGTGGACATTCCGGCTACAGGACCCGACCCGCTGGGTGCCTTCCTTTACGGCCAGACCCCCAGGGATCTGGGGTCCCCAGGAGGCGCAAACAGGGAGCACGGGATGCCTGGCCTCCTCTCGCCACGTGCATCCTGGCCCCGCGGCTCCCTAAGCTCCACGCAGGGGCCTGGATTTACCACCGAAGAATTCTAGGAATTTCCTCTTGGTCTGAAAAGAAAACTCCTTCAAAACCTCCGTGTCCCACCGAGGGGCGTGGAAGGGCCTCCGTGCTCTCCGTGGCGGCCGTGTGCCTGTGTCTGGGGGTGGGGGCTCTGCTCCCAGGTGCCCCGCCCCAGCTCCCGCTCCCCTGGGGCCAGGCCTGTCCGGGGAGGGCCCTGGTGGTGGGTGGACGCTCCCTGGGAGGGCCGACCCCGGGGCAGCAGGGGGCTTCTCTCCAGAGCTCAGCGCCTCCTGGGGCTTCCTGTCTGTCTGGAGGCCTTTCTGGATTATTCTATAAAGCTCGCTGTGGGCTGGCGGGTAGAAGCCACGGAGGGTTGGCCCCTGGCTCCCTGGCTGGCGGCAGTTCACTTTGTGTGCCGGGAAATGGTGCTGCTCGGAACCCTTTCTTTCACCTTCGAAAAACACATCCAGCGACTGTAAATTAATACCTAACTCGACACTATTTGTCCACGGACATTTTCTGGCTGAAAATGAACTTTCTGCCAGCTGGTCTCAGCTTTGTCTCTTAGAGACAGCGATGTCCAGACTGAGAAGGTCTGGCTCCTGCACAGCCCGAGGCACTGGCCTCTCCTCCCAAGAAGGGCCCGAAACGCCCCTGAGGACAGCGGCGAGGGAGGGGTGGCAGCTTGGAATACTGGTCTGGGCGCTGACTGCCCTCGACGCCCCGGGCGCAGGAAGTGAAAACGTCTTCATCCAAGAAGAAGGGCAGGAGTGCCTCCTCCAGGTGGTAAAGATGGAAGCCCGAACCTAAGACTAGCTCTGTCCAGGGGAGTGGGGAGCAGGCAGGGGTCAGACAGATGCTGGGCCTCTTCGAAGATTTCTCTTTGGGTAGATCTGACTTTAGAAGCACAGAAATATGTGATGCAATTATAAACAGATCAGGTTGAAAGCACCCCCTAAAAACAGAGAGTCCGAGGAGACAAGTGTGCCTCTCCGCGTGTCCCCGGGGGTCCCCGTGGGGTGCCGTGTGTCTGCCCTGGGGTGGCCTCTCCTGCTTCGTGCGGGGGCCATTCTGCCAAGCCAGCCAGCGTCTCCGCTGCAGGAGTGACCACCAGGTGCCCGCGGCCTGCGGCACGTCCTCACCTGCCCCTCGCCTTGCCCTCTGACTCACCCCACGCAGCCCTCGCCGCGTGGTGAACAGGTGAACTCTGCTCTGCACACGCACCTACATTTTCCCGTTTGAGGTCTCACGCTCACCGGACTTGGATGCACACAGGGGACACAACAGGGCCAGGGATTTTACAACACGGGAGCATTTTCTGACGCTCGACAACTTTTGCTATCTCGCAGTGGGGATGGCTGCACACCGAGAGCCCCGGGGAAGGAGGGGGGGAAGCAGGGTTCCTCCCTGCTACAAAGCTACAAAGCGCAACCTGCCCAGCCTCGGCTTCCCAAGTGCGCAGCGGGTGGCATCTGCTTCCCGCCCTCAGGCTGCGAGCCTGACCCCGGTGAGAGGAGCCGGCAGTCTGGGGGCAAGTTCCAGGTAACTGCTACACGAAGGATCGTAATTAACCGTCTTTCCAGCTGGCCTTGTCCAGAGCGACACTGGGGTGAGGAGGGCGCGATCGGCCTGCAGGGGGAAGTCACACACGAAGCCCACGTCTGGAGACAGATGAGCCTCACGTGACGGGCCCACCTGGGCAACGACAGGCACCTCCGGCCCTGGGGCGGGTCTGACCCACGTGGCCACCCACAGGCCTCAGTGCTCAGCGCCCAGACCCCCCCTCGCCTACCCAGGAGCCGAGGCTGGAACTTCCCTAAGGAAGTTCTAAGGTACCAACTGCAAACACATCATACACTGCTGCCCCAAGAGAGTCCGAAAAACACTTTATTCACGCGTATCACTGAGTCGCTCCATCAGGAAAACGCAGAATCACGGCACTGGACACGCACACATGTTGCGGGCAGGCGCCGAGCCAACGTCCAGACGGGCGGGATCCTGCTCATCGCTCGTGCACGAGCCCCCCGAGGCCGGCAGACCCTGCGGGAAGCGGCAGAGGCACAACCCACAGGGAGCGCACAGGTGAGCACGGCTGGGTTCTGGCCCACTTTCAAAGGCTCAGAAACGCAGCTCTCAGGGACACCCCAAGCTCCGTGTCTGCTCCCCACACAGCGCCTGCCTTTCCCCGCGGCACTTACCTAAATGCTGCCTCTGCAGCAGCCCTGAGATGCTGAGGGGCTGCCTGGGTGCCGCCCCTCTCCCGGCTCTGCCTGCCGCCTGGGTCGCAGGGCTCTGGCTGGGCCACTCGTGGGGCGTCTGCAGGGCTGGGATCCTAGTGGTAAATTCAACAGACAAAATCACCAGCGCCTTCGGCAATGAGGTCACTCCAGCGTGGACTGTTTCTCGGTTTTCAAGGCGGCGCGGCCAGCCTGGGGCCGCCAGTACAGCGGGAGCAGCTCACACGCAGTGCATGGCAGGCAGCCCCGCGGGAGGGCTTCTCTGGGCCCTGGTGACCGTGGCAGGGCCCCCGAGAACTGCTGCCCGTTACCAGGGCCCAGGACCTGTATCGCTGGACCCTCCCACATGGCCCCTCTGTGCTGACGCTTAAAGAGTCAAGTTACAGTCAGAGGGCACGGAGCTGGGGCGGGCTCCTGCCGTGGAGTGGGGTGCAGGCAGCCTCACAGAGGTCCCGAGCGCAGCCCGTGGTCAGGGGCTGGGTGGGTGGCTCTGTGAGTGGAGGGGCGGCGGGCGCGTGGTCTGGAGGCCAGCGGCTGGACTGTGCCGAGGGGCAAAGCGTGGACAGGCTTTGGGAGGGGGATCGGGGGAGGGCCCACCTTCGGAGAAGCTGCCTGAGCGCCCAGCGCTGAGGAGGGACCCCGCGCGGAGCCGGCCCCGCGTGCAGGAAGGGCACGGCTGCTCCTGGGCACGCAGTGGCGCTGGGACCTGACCTGGCAGAGGGGGCAGCACCGGCCGCAGCGGCCACCTGCCCTTCAGGAAACCCTGCCGACCCCGGGCCGTCCTGGAGTAAAACGTCCTGCAGCCGTAATGGCTCTTCCAGGGTTTTTCGCGACAGGGCACCTGCTTAAGTTACGTTTTAGCTTCAAGAACATGACGTGGTCTACTGGGCCCCGCCTCACTCAGGGCCCGCAGATGGCAGCGCTGGGACGGGCGGGTCCCTCCCGGGCGGGTCCCTCCCGCCCCCACCTAATCCTGTCACCCCCCCCAGGAGCCGCAAGCGGGACCTACCTGAGCGCCTGGGGCTCGCTGGGGTGACTCGGTGTCAGGCCGCAGTGCTGAGGGCGGTGGGCAATGCTGCCTGGGGGTGGGCGAGAAGTGAACGAGTTGCTTCCCCATCCCTGCCACAGGTGGAGCCCTGCCCCCGCCCGGGAGGCTGCGGACCCCACCCTCTTCCCCATCTTCTCACCCACGTGCACCGTCCTGACCGCGCGGTCTCATGCCCGGACCGGCCGGGGCTGACCTTCAGCCGCTGTCCACACTCACACTGCCCGCGGACTCCGTTGGGCGCCACCCCTGGTATGCAGCAGGCGCTCAATAAATGTCCGGACCTGCACTCTAAGCCTTGGCTCCTGTTACTCTGACAACCACTCCGGGGACAAGAGGGAGAGCGTGGGGCTGCGGGCGACCCCTGGCGCCAGGACCGCCGTGTCACCTCCACCCAGACCGCAGGAGTTTTACACGGCTCGACTTCTGCCCGTTGACAGCTTCTGGGCTAATAAGAAGCTTCTTTTAAAGATGTAAATGATTCCTGGTACGCTTTAGTCACACCAGGGAGCAGACATGAAAAGACTGCTCTTCTTTAATACCTGAATTCCTCTGCATCTAAAGTTTGGAGAGTTTCAGCAGAAGGAAGCCAGGGAAAGAAGGGCAGACAGCATTTAGGTTAGGCTCCCTCTGTGTCCTTTCACGGTACCCCTTTCATAACCAAAGAACCTGGACCAGAGAGGGTGAGTGCCTTTCCCAAGGCTGCACAGCACGAAGTGGGCAATGGGGGCCTCATCTCTTTGTCTTGGGCTGTGCCCACTGCAGGTGACCCTCAGAAAGCCCCGGAGAACAGCTGAGAACCAGGAGGATAAACCATCTCGGCAGCTACGTTCATCGGGTTTGTTATTTTCTGTACTTTATGAGGGTCTGACGTCTGGGGGCCTTGCTGACCCTGGAGGCACTGCCCCTGCCAGGGCGGGCACACTCCCAGAGGCGGTACCGGTCTGCCTGTGAGCGGGGCGTGCCTGTGGTATGAAGAGCAGCCAATCCAGAGCCGGCTCTGAGCCCCTCCTCCATCCGCTGTCCCACTCGGCCCCAATCAGCCCGGCCGGACCTCAGACAAGCGGGGCGGCCCTGACACCTGCGACCACAGAGACGCTCAAGCCAGCCAACCTCAAGCCTGCCAGCCTCTCCCGCGGCCAAGGCTCTGGCCCAGGCCTCCGCCTCACCCCTCCCGGCGGCCGTGCCGCCTGCCTCCAGGGGCTGTGAGTCCCTCTTCCTCCTGCACGGTGGCGGCTCCTGATCTGCTGGCCTCACACGCCTGACGGGTCCCGGGTACAATCCTCTGTTCAGTGACTACACGCTCGACCCCACGATGGCCAGCAGCAGCACTTTCTCACGTACGCTTTACAGGACTTCATGGGGACAACGGTTATCAACACAGCTGAGGCCACCGAGGCCTCATGGGTCGTGTGGGCAGCGCTCTGACCGCAGGAACAGCGGGTGCCAGGCCCTCAGTAGGGGGTCTTTTGGGTCCTGCCTGAGAACCTTGGGCCACGGCAGTTCTCGGTCCTGAGGGCGGTGAGCCCGGGCGCCGCAGGAGGCCCGGGCAGCACCGAGGAGCCGCCCCCAGGGCCGGCGCTGCAGCCTGACTGAAAGCCAGTGACCGGCTGAGGCGCCACGGCCAACAGGACGCACCCAAGTCAGGGCCGGGTCTCTGCTCAGGAAAGCGGTGTGATTCAACACACTCGGAAAGATTTCCATTGAAAAATTTAAATGCAAAAAACATGTTGACATTTAAAGAGGGTAAGTTTCAAGGTCGAGAATGTGGGGACGCTCGCGTCCCTGTGCTGCCAGGCGGACAGGCTGCGTCCTGTGGACGAGACCTGGGCACTGACGGGCGGGCGGCCCGAGACGTGTGAACGGGTCGGCATCGTGCACAAGCTCGTGGGACAGACCGGCAGGGGAGCAAGGCTGAGGCACCCGCGGCTCCCCAACTCAGCCAGGGAGCGTTCGCCGAGAAGGGACCTCCAGCTGGGTGGAGCTGAAGTCCGCGAAGCCCCTCCCCAAGACCGAGCATGAGACGGGACCATTTTAGGACATCGTCTAAGACAGACAACAGCGTCCGTGCCCGGACACCCACTGCCGCCTGCCTGGGAAGGGGGCTTCCTTGCCTGGGCCGTGAGCGGCCCCTGCGAAGCTGCGCCTTTGCGTCGGGGGTTGAGAGCAGGAGGAAAGGGCACGGCCGGGGGTGACCCTGCAGGAATTGGGGGGGGCACAGCTTTGCTGCGTGCAGAGCAGAGACTGAGCACAGAGAGGCCGCCCTGCCTGAGAGATGCCCGGGCGCCAGCTCGCACAGGCCCGCAGAGCAGCCACGGCCACCCTGGAAGAGAAGGGCGAGGTCAGAGGACTCACACTTGACCAATTCGAAAAGTCCTCCAAAGCCACAGTGAGCAAAGGGCAGAGACAGTCTTCAGAGCAAAGGGGAAAAGCGACTCATCACACACGAGGACACGGCTGAGGGCGGCGATTCCGCGCCAGAAACAAGGGAGGGGCCGGAGGCAGCAGGACGACCCCGCAAAGTGCCAAGAACAGTCACCTGAGAATTCTCTTCCCAGTGAGATTATCCTCAAAATGAAGACATCATCATTCAAAGGTGACAGAAACTCGGAGAATTCACAGCTGGCCAAACTGCCCCACGATAAAACGGTACTTGGGTCTGAAAGGAATACCCACCGACAAGCACTTGGTTCCACAGGAAGGAAGTGGGTCCAGAAACCTGACAAGCGGGAGGGGCGCATGTGCTTTTGTTTCCTCTCCTGATCTTTAGGACACGTGAGTTTCTGTAAGGGAAGTCATTACAGGCCGTATCGCTGGGGTTCTACGTAACCTAAGTGGCTACACATAAACAAAGCATCACAAAGCAGCGAGTAAACAGACTGCACGGGCAAAGCTGCTGCATTTGACCAGAATCCAGCTGGATGGCCGATAAGAGGCGGGAGGCTACTCCCGAGGCAAGAAAACAGCGAGACAGCATAAATATCAACGGAAGGTCGAGTCTCCCGGTCCGCTCTGGCTGCCATGCCACCACCGCAGGCTGGGGCTTCAACAGACGTTTATTTCTCACAGGCCCCGAGGCTGGAGTCCAAGATCAAGGTGCTGGCAGATCTGACTCCTGGTGATCCAGTGGATCCCGCTTCCTGCCTGCAGACGGTGCCTTCCTGCTGTGTCCGCACGTGACCTCTTCCTGCGCGTGCCGTCTCTCGTGAGGACACGAATCCTATCAGATTAGGTCCCACCCTCAGGACGGCGCTGACCTCCTAGAGACCCCCGACTCCGAATGCAGTCACAGCTCTGAGGGGACACGGGGCACTAAAAATATTTAATGCCAAAGAAGGCAGTTAAGGAGATACAGATAAACAAAAAATCCCAAAAACACATGGCAAAGAGGCAGACATCAATCCAAACCTATTAATAACTATGCTGACTCAATGGACTAAACACTCCAGTCAGAGGCAGAGATTACAAGCAGGATGCAAGCACACATTGTCCACAAGATGCACACTCTGGGTTCAAAGACACAACTGGGCGAAAGCAAGGAATGAAAAGATGCCCCATGCAAACTGTACCCAATCTGAAATTAAAGAAAATTCCACTATCAAGATAACTCACTACTCGGGTACCAGTTTATGGATAACGCCTAAGACCCATACATTGAAAACGATGATTCCTCAGGTCAATCAGGGACCGGTAAGCGGAGAGGCAGACACGTCAGGTCTACCGACCGGAAGACGCAGGAGTGTCGAGAGAGCAACACCCCCAAACCGATGCGCTCCTATCAAAGCCCAGCAGGCTTTTTTGGTAGACTCTGACGAGTGGATCTTAAGATTCATATGGAAATGCAAAGCCCTTAGAAGAGCCAAGATTACTTCGGTAAATTAAGAACAAAGTCTATGATTTCAAAACTTAACCGTAAAGCACAAGTAATCTTGACAATGTGGCATTTATGAAAGGAAGGATGGAATATACTCATTGACAGAACAGAAAGCCCAGAAGGAAACCTTCACGGGTATGATCAGCTACGTTCAATTTTGGACTGTTAGTTGTTAGTATACAGAATAACAACGGAGTTTTGCATATGGATCTTGCACCCTGCAGCCTTCCCAAGCTTGTTTATAATTCTTGACAGTATTCTTACAGACCCCTTGGGATCTTCTACAGCAAGATCAGCTGTCTACAAAATAGTTACACCTCCTCCTTTCCAACTTATGCGCCTTAATTTCTGCTCTGCTAGCGCCTCCAGGACAAAGGCAAGTAGACGTGAGGCCTGTGGGCATCCTTGTCCTGTTCCTGGTCTCCAGGGAAAAGGTTCCACCTCCCCACATTAGGGTCTTGGCTGCTCTGTATGAGACTGAGGAAGTGCCCTTCTAGTGCGTGTCTCCTAATAGTTTCTACCACGAATGGTTGCGGAATTTTGTCAAATTCTTTTTCTGTTGTAAAGATCTTGTTTTTTAGGTATTTCATTCTACTAATACAGTTAATTGATCTTCAGATGTCAATAACCTTGAATTCCTGAGATAAACCCCATTTGGTGATGGTATATAAATCCTGTTATATGTTGCTAGATTTGATTGCCTCGTATATTTTTAAAGAATTCTGCACCAATATTCATGAAGATTATTGTTCAGTTCTTTCCCCGTGTTATCTTTGGCTGTGTTATTAAGATACCACTGACATAAAAGGAATTGGGAAGTTTTTGATCCTCTCCTACTTTCTTAAAGAGTTTATGTAGGATTGGTATTAGTTCTTTAAATGTTTCAAAGAATTCACCCATGAAGCCAATGAGAATTAGGCTTTTCTTTGTGGAAAGATTTTAAAATTACTAATTCAACTTCTTTATTTGATAGAGGTCTACCCAGACTTACTATTTCCTCTTGAGGTAGTTTTGGTATTTTCTCTCTTTCTAGGAATTTGTCCATTGCATGTAAGTCATCTACTTTGTTGGCAGAGTTGTTCATAATATTCCTTATAATCCTTTTACTATCTGTAGGATGTGTAGCAATGTTTCTTCTTTCATTTCTTATACTAGTAATTTGTGTTCTCTTTTTTTCTTGGTCAGTCTAGGCAAGAGTTTGCTAATTTTTTCAAAGGATAAACTTTAGGTTCCATTGGTTTTCTCTACTGTTTTTGTTTCCTATTTTGTAGATTTCTACTCTATTCTCTTGTAGCTTCTTAAGGTGGAAGCTTAGATTACTGATTTTAGATCTCCTTCCTAATGTAAGCATTTAAAGTTATACATTTCCCTCTAAGCTCCACTTTACCTGCATCCTGTAAATTTGGTACACTGTATTTTCTTCCACTCAGTTCAAGATACTTTCTGATATCACTGGTGACGTTCTTTGATCCATAAGCTAGTTATAATTGTGTTGTTTAATTTCCAAATATTTTATTGTCAGAATTTTTTTCTGTTGATTTCCAATTTAATTCCATTGTGGCCCCAAAATACACTCCATATGAACAGTCCTAAGTATCAGGACCTGTTTTGTGTCCCACTGTGTGATCTTTTCCAGAGAATGTCCCATTTGCACTTGGAAAGACTGCACACTCCGCTGTTGCTGGTGGCGTCACGTTTGTCAGATAAGCAGTCTCTCATCTTCTCTCTGATCACTTGTCTAGTTGTCCCATCGACTATTGATAGTGGGCTGTTGCAATGCTCAAATCATGTGTTGAATTAATTCTCTTTTTAACTCTGGCCTCATGCATTTGGGGACTTTCTTTTGTGGCGTGTTTGCACTAACGGTTATGTCTTCCTGATAAATGGACCTTTAATCATCATGAAATGCCCCTGTCTCTAGAGACGTTTCCTATCTTACGACCTGTGTGTGATGTGAAGACAGCTGCTCCAGCTCTGTACTGGCTGGCTTGCTTGATGCACCCTGTCCGTCACCTTGTCTCAGCCTATTTGTGCCTCTGGGTCCGAGATGTGTCCCTTGCAGACAGCGTGCAGCAGTCTGACGTCTCTGCCTCTGTTGCACACTCATACCCGATGCCATCCGTGGCTTACGTCAGCGTGTCCACTTTGCTCTTTCCCTACGTGTCTCGTGTCTTTTTCGTTCCTGCTTCCCTCACAGCTTTCCACCTCTGAGGGGAGAGCACCGAGCTCCCCAGACTGGATGGTCGGCTCTTCTTTCCATTGGCAGCTTTTGCTCTCCTGTCAGGCGTATAAGCATTTGTAATTGTGTGTCTTCCTGACATCCTGTTACGAGGAGTCCCTTCTGCTCCTGGCCTCCAGAACCGTCCTCGTCCTGGTCTGTTTCTCTGATACTCACGCCGCACCCCAGCCCTCATCTGGCTGCCACACGCACGGTGTCCTCTCACTTGAGACGTGTCTGTGCTGCTGTAGTTCAAGCACGGCACTCATGGGGAGCACGCGGGGCATCTCTTCACTGGTATGGCCGGTTGCTCACGGGTACTGGGCGGCTGACGTGCACCTGCACCTGCCATCCTGCTATTTACTGTATGCACCTCATTCTCTTTCCTGCCAGTCTGCCCGTGTTGCCTTCTAAATGCTTTTCAATGTAAGTATTTCAATTCCTCTTTTAAACTGCATTTTTGTTTTTTAAAACACTGAAGTATAGTTAATTTACAGTGCTGTGCTAGTTTCAAGTGTACAGCTATGTGATTCAGTTATACATACATATATATTCTTTTTCAGATGCTTTTCCATTTTAGGTCGTTACAAGATATTGATAGAATGGATAAACAACAAGGTCCTACTGTAACAGCACAGGGAACTACATTCAATATCTGCCAGACCCCCGGTTCCTGAGGGAAAGATGCTCCCAGCGCCGGGCTCTGCCCCGCAGACCTGCCGACGTTGACCTGAAACCCACACCCGCACGGCAGCATGAAGGTGGGGGCACAAGGCGGGGACACTGGGCTAGGCACAAGGGCGGAGAGAACGTTGACGCCCACAGGACACCCCAGCGCCCAGGGGAAACGCCACCTCCAAAACCACGGGAACCCTGACGGGCGGACACTCCAGCTGCACAGGAGGACGGAGGTGGGAAGCATGAGAGGAAAGGGCCCTGGAGCGACAGATGGCCTGGGATCCCAGGGGAGGGCAGGGAAGGGAGACAGGAAGACACAGGCCTGACCTGTGAGCTGAGGCTGGGAGCACAGCGCCCACGAAGGGGAGGGGAGGGGAGGGGAGGGGAAGGGAGGAAGGGGCAGGCGAAGCAGCGATTCCAAAGTGCAGAAGCAAATCAAGCCCTAGCCAGGTGCTCAGGTGCAAGGGCGGCACCAAGAGGCCCTAGACAGATGCAGCTCAGAAAACCTACACCTCAGAGGCAACTATCAGAATCTCAACTTCAGCAAGAAAAAAAATGAATCTAAGGACGGAGATGCAAGAAGCAATGGCAAGAAAGAAAACAGAAGAGCTGACGATTAAGAATGAATAAGCATTTATCTCAAATGTAAACATTTCCATGATGACACCGAGGAAACTTCCAGGGACTTGGCCCGAGCTTGGTGAGGGAGGGACTTGGGGTGGAGGATGGGGCGTGCGCCAGAGCCTAGTGCTTTGGGCAGGCGGGCGGGCTCACGCTGACCCCCCGGGGAAGGGCCCGGGTGCTCACCCAGCAGCCTCTGCAGCAAGCACCAGTCAGCACAGCAGGTCTTAGGATTCCTGTTCAAGGCCTAGGAGACAGGACACGAGGGCCCGCCTCCCCTGTGCCGGGTCAGGTGGGGCCCCATAGGTGCCCCGGCTGGAGCCAGGAGGGGCCCGTTCTGGGGGAAACGTGCCTCCACACGGACCCACACCCACCGGGTAAGTCCTTCAGCACGTGTGGACCGGGGCAAGGCGGCGGGTCTCCACTTACCCATGCGTCCATCCCGAGGCGGGCTGAGCAGAGAGATCCTTGTCAGGCCAGGGGCGACCTCACGCTAAGGTGTAAGAAGAAAACAATTGGTAACGTTCCACAGCTGTCACTCAGGAGGAAAGAACCTCCTCATTTGCTAAGAACACAGCTCCTCGGTCTCATCTGCCTGAGAAACTCCTGTCTGGCCTCGTGCTGTGCGGGGACGCGGCCGAGCGGGTGGGGCCCGTGGTGGTGGGTGGACGAAGGACCCACCGAGTGCTTTTAAGAGTCTCCGAAGAGGAAAAGTAAACCAACTTCTTGGCTGACGTTAGGAATTTCAAAATCCTGAGTAAATCCTCATTTGGGAAGCGTCTTGTCACCTCGAAATCCAGATGCTGACGGGCACGATTAGGGCTGGCGGGCAGTGCCCGGCGCCAGGCCTGCTTCACGCCACGCACACGGCAGCACCCGCCAGGCGGCGCCCCATCCCGCCCGCTCTGCCCCCAGAGCCACCCCTCTAACTGCACGGTGGGACCTGGGGCAGGGCACACAGCCGCTGCCAGGAACCCAGGCCTGGCGCTGCTTCTGTGCCCGTCTCTTCATCTCCACAGCCCGTCCTGGCCCTTCCTGGGGCCCTAGACTCGGCCACCGCCCCACCTGTGCCCCTGCTGCGACCTCGGGCCCACCTTCCCAGCTCCCGCGCCCACGACGGTCCTTTGCTCCGCTGTCAAGCAGCCTCCCTGCCAGCTCGGCGGTGGCCTCGTTTCAGGGCACCCTCTGCAGATGTCCCCACCTGGCCCTGCCTCCGGCTCACGCCTGCTGGCAAGACTCTGACCTTGGAGGGACTGGGCCCCACCCTCGAACGCTTTGCAAACAGCGTCTCACTGCCTGGCAGGCTGGTGCCCACCCACCGGAGCAGCTTCCCCTCCCTCTGGCCTCCCTCCCCGGCCCACCCACTCCAGGCTTGTGCCCAAGGCAAGGGCCTCTCCAGGTTCCGCGAGAACGGCAGGGCTGGCTTGGGGACGCTTACTGCTCAGGGTGCCCTCGTCCCATTGCTGCCGTGGCTTTAACGTGGCTCGCGGTGAGCAGGGCCTGACCTCACAGCCCTTCCTGCTGCTGCTGCTTCTGTGCTGCGTTCAGGGCCTCCCTCCAGCTCGGCCACCCTCCCCGGCCCCTCTGCGGCCGCCTCTGCACCGGCCCCTGCCCCTCCTCCCACCTCCGGCCCGTCCTACATGTCAGGCCACGAGTGTCCAGCACAGGCCAACTCTGAGAAGTTATCAAAGAGCGGAGACGAAATCACTCCTGTCCGGTCAGCACCTGTCTGGGGGAGGCTCCAGTAACAGGCGAAGCAGGAAGAGTTTAAAGATGCAGCGTGTCCAGGACGGTGGCTGTGACGCAGGTGAGCGCTGGCCACGGCCCAGGCCGGGGGAGGGCGCGGGCACAACTCCAGGAAGCGGAGGTGCCGAGACAGGCCCCCACAGGACCCGCTTCTTCGAGCGCGCCTGCGCCTGGGAGCTGCTGTCGAGAATTTGGGTTGTTGGCAGCCGTACTCGGCTGCCCTCAGGATTTCAACGGTCACCCCGGCTCGGCTGCGAGCACATCTCCGCGTGGACGGCCAGGTGGTTGGGCCGATGTGGCAGAGCGGGACCACACCCAACCAGGGCAGCCAGGGCCAGGGAGGGGCCCAACCTTGGGCTGCATTCTGGGGTGGGTCTCCTGCCCTCCACTGGCCCATCAGCCACCAAGTCCCCGTAATGTAACCGGGCTGGCTTGTGGGACGTGATTGCACGCTGCATCACAGCCTCCTCCACACACCTCACTCCGCGGGGAGCTCGTGCCGCCAGAGGACGGGCGTTCTGGAGAGGCCCAGGCCCCGTGCCAGGAAGGCATGGTGGGGCCGTGTGCGTCTGCAGCCCCTCGGGGTTCCGCGGGGCCACGTCCTCACTGGAGGCCACGCCCTGGAGGGGACGACCGGGAGGCCCCCGCCTGCTGCCCGCAGTGCCACCTCCCCACGGTTCACGGGCTCAAGCACGTCCTCACCGTACACGTAGGTCACCCCCTCCGGGGAACCAGCACCTGCCGAGCTAGCCCCTGAACGTCCACGGTCCAAGTCCCCACGCGGAACCTCACCGGCGGGTCCCTCTCTGCTCGCAGGCACGGCCGAGGGCGGGAGGCAGGCTCTGCCTCCCCCTCCCTCCTAGGACCCAGGCCCGGTGCAGGGGGGGAGGGGGGCAGCAACCCGCTCTCCTCCTCCAGGACCGCCCTCGCCAAGACCACCAGACTCCTTCCGGGTCACCTCAGGGAGCGCGGGCACTGCCCTCTGTTCCATGGCTGCAGGGTGGGCCCAGCCATGCTGTCTGCGGGACCTCCTGGGGGGTCTTGGGGTTTCCAGGAGACGCCTCACTGCCCCGCTCGGGGTCTCAGGGCAGCCCCACCAGAGAGGTGTGCGCACACCCACCCCAGGGCTGACGGGGTGTCCGGGAGGTGGGCCGCTGGGTGGACCAGTTTTCCCTGAAAACGCGCGTCCTGTTCTGGCAGCCACAGCCTGTGATCGATGGTTTTTCTGGAACGCGGCCGTGCCTGTTTGCTCCACACTGCGAGGGGTGAGTGCTGAGATGGGGACACGGGTCCACAAGAGTCCACCCAAGCCCGCGTAGATGTTGGTCTAGAACCTCACTTTGGAATCTCAAACCAGCTTGTGGCATTCTGGTCCCGAGGCACAATTTCCAATGTGCCGCCCAGGAAAACCCCGTCGCTGAGCCGTCAGCCCTAATCTCTGGAACGTTCTTTAACCTCCGGAATGGGGCCCCATGTGGGCCGAGGCTCACGGTCCAGCTCCTGGGGCAAAGGCGAGCCGGCAGGGACCTGTGAGCTCCAAGCTGGGGGGACTGTCTCGTGAGCGGTCGAGGTCTGCGGCAGGGCGGAGGTGCACCCACGCCCCCTTCTGCGATGGGAGACGGCTGACGAGGGGTAGTGGGTGGGAAGCGTCTCCCCACCGGAGCCGGAGTGGCTCTGCTGCCCACCCCGCCCCTGACGGCCTAGCCCTGCAGCCCAGGTTCCTCCACATCTGCTTCCAGGATGGCTCCCTGGGGATGAGCACCGCTTCTCGCCAACGAGCCCGCACGCTGGCATCCACCTCGCAGGTCGTGTGTACTTGGTGACCATAGCAGCGTGAGGCCTCCAGGCAGGACTGAGTTCAGACGCCAGCGGTGGGAGGAGGGCACCCCCCCCCGCAGCCCCGAGAGCCCAGTGGCCCCACGGCCGCACCCCAGCCTCCCTCCCAGGTCCCTCCTGCGAGCCGCCTGGAGATTGGCCGCCCAGAGTCCACGGAGCTGGCGTGCAGGAAGGTCATCAGTGACGAGAAAACCATCCACGCGAAGCATCTGGGAACCAGGCACGCGGAGGGCAGGTGCACTCACCTTTCTCCTCGGCGAGGGCGTGAGGTCAACTTCCATGGACTCCACCCTGTTACAGACAGTGAAACACGGTCACGGGCCTGGTTACGACCAAGGAACAAAAACACACGCGGCCCCGCGGGCGGCTCTCCTTCCTGCAGCTGCCGAGCACCAGGGCAGCTCGGGGATCTCAGCCCCACGTGGTCAGCGAGGCCTGGGAACCACCGCGCACCCACCCAAGGACACGGAAGCCCCCGCTGTCCGGCCCAAACGAGCCCTCCTGTCTCCCCTCCGACCGCCTCCCCCAGAAGGTCCCCGCATGGCCTCCTCCGGGCTGGCTGCCCGCCTCTGGCCGCCGTCACTGGGCTCCTCCGCTTCCTGCCGGGCTTCCCGGAAGCAGGAGCACCTACTGCCCGGCCCAGACGCTTCGTGCAGGCAGGGCTCGGTCCACGGCAGTTCCCTGATTAACCAGCCCAGAGGCTGGCGTGGGACGTGGCCGGGCATCCCCGCAGGAGCACGAGGTGGCGGGAAGAGGGCCTGCTCCCTACTTTCTGAACGAGCTTGGGGCGAGGGCGGCCAGGCTGACGGGGCCTCGGGCGCCCTCATCACACCCGCTACCCGTGGGCTCAACTCCAACCTCCCAAGAGAAAAACTCCACCGCGGCCACCACCCCTCTCTCGTCCTGTTTCCTTCCACATCTCTCTGGTCCCAGGGTCAGAGGAGGGTCCCGGGGACAACACCCAGCTGTCCAGCCCGGGTCACGTGACCACCCCCCACCGATGCCTGCGGCCACAGGGACGGAAGCGGAGCCAGGCGCAAGCTGCCGGCGCCTGTGCTACGTACCCCTGCGTCTGAAACACTGCCCGCTGACGTTCGGGGGTTGGGGGCTGGGGGTGCACACCTTTCAGAGGCTGACGAGTCAGGCGGCAGGGAGAGAGGCCCGCTGGGCTTTGTCGAAGGAGCTGTGGCGAGAAACCTGGCGCTGGAGCCCATCGGGTCCACTCCGCACCTCGCCGCAACCCTCCCCTTCCGGGCATCGCTTTACTTACTTGAAGCTGGATTTTTTATTGTGCTGAAAGCCGTCTGTTGTGACAATCTCACACTAAATAGATGGAGAAAAGGCATTAATTGAGCCACAAACGTTTACTTCCAGGTAATTCCTTCCAACCTGAAAGTAAAGAAAACAGAAACAGCCCCTGTTCTCCGTGGCACTGCCCCCTGGCCCCCTCCCCAGCCTCAGCTCCTGCACACGCCTGGCTGCATCCCACAGGAACGGAGGGAGCTCCCTCTGACTCGCCAGAGCCCAAGACAGTGCTGAGAACACAGCAGGCGCTCAATAAAGGCCTGCTGAGCGGCCCACCGACCGGCGGGGGGACTGGCCGTGCTGGGGCCCAGCTCCCTGAAGGGCACTCACTCCTGCTTCCAAGTGACTCAGTGGAACAAACTGGGTGCCACGCTGGGCGTGTGGGGAGGGCGAGTGTCCAAGGCCTCCCCCAAACAGGCTCCGTGACAGGGTCAGCAGCGGTGACACCACGCCGTGCTTGGCGGGGCAGACCTGGGCAGGCGTGGTCTGGGGCAAGGGTGCCGCGTGGGGGGGCACAGGCTCCCCCCAGAGGGAGACACAGGCCACGTGGTGCACGCAGTCAGTGGGTGGGCCTGGCACAGAACCCACCGTGCCAGGAACGCTCCACCTGGAGCCCGAGGGAAACAGGCAGATTTGGACCCTGAAGACACCAGGTGGGACACAAAGTGCCTGTGAGGCAGAGCGAGAGTACGGCACCAAAAATGGCCAGGGATGGGCTGGAAGGGTGAGACACAGCAGCCAGACGCAGGGAGAAGGCGTGCGCGGTGGGGCGGAGTGGGTGCTGCAGGTACCGAGGTCTGAAGGAGCAGGCCAGCAGGTGCAGACACCAGGGGGGGACAAAGCCACAGAGGGCGAATGGGAAAGGTAAGGGCTGGGAATTTTCCAGAATTAAGGAAAGACATGATTCCACAGAAAGAAAGCAAACTGCACACCAAGGAGGACAGATCCCAGGGACTGGCCCGGGGGCCTCTTGTCCCCGTGTCAGGGTCAGGCCTCGCCCGCCACAGGAGGTCTCGGCCGCGCTGTTTCCCCGCAGTCCTTCAGGGAAGGGAGAGGCCTCCTCTGCCACTGCGCTGGCCCGCAGCTCGCTGACCCCAAACACGCCTTCAGTGGCGGCACCAGCAGCTCATGCCCCATCGCGAAGGCGGGTGGGTGGAGGCCTTTTCACCCCAGACGAGGCTGAGTCCACACTGGCAGGCGCCCAGCTCCGACTCTGGCTGGTGGCCCCTGGTGCCCACGCTGCCCTCAGCTGCCCGATGCAGCAAGGAGGCGGGAGTCCACGCACTGGGGCAGGGGGGTCACCGCTGGGTAGACAGCAACCCCGCAGGTTAACCTGTGGCCCCCAAATTGGGACTTCTGAACGTTCACTGCGTTCATACTGTGGCTCATAAAACCGAGGACGTGGCTGAACACGGGTGGTGCTGTACTGACCCCCGGGGGCCAGTGGGCCCAGGGCTGCCCCAGGGCCCGGACCAGGGGATGCGTGTGCTGCATGCGCTCTCCGGGGAACTGCAGGCGGGGTTCACTCTCCTCCCAGGCCCCCTCCCGTCACCCCAGGAATCACTGCGGGGCCCCCCAAGGGGAACCACTCACGTTCTTAAAAATTCTTCTTTTCTGTCTCCCTTTCCTCCCCTCCAGTTTCCTGCACTTTTGCTTTGACAGAAGTTCCTAGCCAACCGAAGTGCTCTTTCCTCCGCGCCCTCGGTTACGACAGGGCTGAGACAGACGACCAGTCACGACAGCAGGCCCACCACCGCCCTCGTGCCCCGGGGCTCACCTCTGCAGCTGCTCCATCCTCAGCGCTGACTTCCTGAGGGACTCTTCCAGCTGAGAAATCTAAACACAATTGAACGACTTCCAGTTACCACACGCGCTACACCAAGCGACAGTTTAGACGCAACACGTGGATCCTCAATTTCTTAAACCACAAATCAGAACGTGAGTTGTGTGGCAGTGGCCCTCACGCTATCTATGAGTGAACGTGCACCAAGTCCAGGGCATCAGGTGTGCAGGAAATAAGCGCTGGGTGACGCGACCGCTGTTCTCCTCGCTGCCAATCAACTGGAGTTACCTTTTCTCCGTAGAAGGCTATCAGTCTCCTCCTGTGCTTTTCTTGAAATTCTGAAACCTGCAAAGACAACACGTGTCAGCTGCTGATGCGCGTGTGGTGGCCGCCGCAGAGGCCGGTGGGGACTTCCGGCAGCCACCAGCTCTTCCCAAGACGTGGCCCCACTGCTGCCTGGCAGCCAGAGCAGATGCCGGCAGAGCCCAGGCTGAGCGGACGGTCACGGCCAGGCGCACTCCGCCCAGAGGCAGCGAGGGCCGCAGGTTCCACGTGGGGATCGCGTGGGCACGAGGGCTGCTGTACCTCCCTTCCGTGTGGCTTCAGGGGCGCTCGGGGCCCAGGCCGCGGGATGGGACACATTCCACAGGGCCGATCACCGTGTGCTGTCCCTCAGGCAACAGCAACTGGATCACAGGATGGCCTCCTGACCAGACAGACCAAGCAGGAACCCCCTGACCTGCCTCCCCGACTGGGCCTGCGCCGGGCAATAATGCCACCAGGCAGACAGACAGGGCCATGCCATTCCAGGAGCCCAGTGACCTTGACTGGACATCCAGGGCCAGCAGCGCCTGGAACCAGCACCATCCCTGGTCCTCCATTTATGTGAGCCCCAACCTCCATGTCTGTGGTGCCCAGAGCCTGGACTGGTCCCTGAGAGCGCCCACGTACATTGGAAAACGGCGACTGTGATTTCCTCAACAGAAGAGAGCGCTACTGTCACCACTGGAGCTTCAGACAATGACACCCACTCTCTCAAAACACTAAACTGAACTGCTTAAACCTAATTCTTGTCGCCGTCGGCACACAGCTGACACACAGCAGAACCATGTGCTGGGCAAACTGGGATTTGAAGACCACATTGTATAAACGCATCACCCACTTCACTCCCCCCCAGGAATCTGCCAACATGCGTGCCAACACCCAGGGACGGTGGCCTTTTCCCTGGGGCTCACTGGTCTGGTCCAAACTGAGGGAGAAAAATCCCTCTGTGGAAAGGAGGCTGGCCCAGCCCACCCATCTTCGGGCCAGGCCACCTCCAGAGGGCGGGGCTGTGGTCAGGAGGGACAAACACCCTCTTCAGAGTCTCCTGACCGCCTGGCTCCTACACCTCCTGAGGGATTCAGAGCCCTCGGGTCAGGGGACACGCTCCACAGCGCTCCATGAGACCAGGGACGCGTGTCTCCACCCAGGGGAGGGTCGACGGACACAGGTTCTGCCCAGAGCGTCAGCCTGTGGAAGGGGTGCCCCAAGGGGACCCCAATGTCGCCCCTGCCCGAGTCCTCATGATTCGCGAGGCCCCGTCCCAGAAAGGCTCGGGACCGCACCAACGGTTCTCAAGTCCTGCTGCCCCCGGGCCTCAGCAGGCGGACTCCTGGGTCCTCACTCCTGGCGAGGTGAAGCCCCTGTCAGCCCGTGACTGGCTGCCTTTTCCTCACAGCGTGCAGGGCATTGAGGCAGGGCCATCGGGTTCCCGACTGAGGGGGGACCGTGCACAGCTGGGAGGGGTTTTGTACAGACAGTTCTCAGGCCGCCTTCCCCAATCACCTTCAGCAAGACACAGTGACAGTCACCTGTCTCCGCAGCTCACTCCTCCGCGTGTCCTACGCCTGCGGCGAGAGACTAACGTCCCGCACTGACCCCTGACCTCGTGCCTTGGTGCAGGGCCCAAACTGAGAAACAGACGGCACCGCCTCTGGGAGCAGCCCCGGGCCGTTCTGGAGCGGCTGGCAGCGGGCCACCCTCCAGCTGGCACATGGGACCCCACCTCGGAGGCACTGGGGCTCAGCAAGGCCTGCGTACAGGCCAGTGGCTATCTCGACTTTGGCAGGCCGTTTTTGAATGTGGACCTTGGCGAGGACAAGCGTGCAGGCCCTCTGTGGCTGATACAGACGCAACAGGACAGGTAAGGCCACAGCAGGGGCAGGGCCACGGGCAAAGCTGGCCCTGGGAGAGGGGCCGGCCGGTGGGGCGAGAGCAGCCCCACTGAGGGCGCAAGGCTCATGCGGGCTCGGGGGCAGCCCGGACCCTGCGGCCACACGCCATCTGCACGGGGTGGGGCGCCCGAGGCTGAGCGCTGTGGCCTGGGCAGGGGTCAGATGGTTCCAACAAAACAAAATGAAAATGGGCTCGAGTCCTCATGTGGGTTGAGACACAGGCGAGGCCTGATGAGACGGCATGAAGCCTAGAGGCCGCGTCGGACGGCGGCCGCCCCAGCTCTGCTCAGAAACCGAGGAGGGGCTGGCCCGCACAGCCGCTCCGCGCTGGTGCCCGGCGGGCGGCCGGAAGACCGGGGCCGGAGGAGGGGCACAGCGCCCTCGGGTGGGGCCGCGGGCGTCCGTGCCAAGGGCTCAGGAGGCGCTGCCCAGTCCGCTGCCCTGCTTCCCACCTCCGGTCTCGGGGGAGAGGCTGGTGGGTAAGAGGCGTCAGAGGAAGGAGGTTTCAGGGGCAGAACAAGATCGGGAGGGTGAGTGGGTGGAGGAACTGGCCTGGTTCTGCCACGGCCCTGGCATGTCCAGGGCCCGTGCCCACGTGCTCACAGCCTTGGTCCCAGGCTGCTGCACGCTCCTCAGGTCACCGAGGACCCACAGAGGCTGTTACATGGGTCTTACCTGCCAACCTTTACCCTGCGAGAAACTAATACTGAGAGAAATTTAAGATGTTTATTAAATTCATTTAAAGTAACAGCAAACCCAACAGGCCAGCACGTAGAGCGAGCTGCTATGTCCTCTGTCGTGCGGCAGCCCTGCACTTGAGACGGGCACGTAACCACCAGACGGCGGACCCAAGGCCGCTGGGCTGCCCCCTGCACGGTCCTCCCTCCACGCCGGGGGCGCGTGGCCTGAGATGGAGGGGCGGCCCCGGGCCCCGTGCTGGGCTGTCCTTGGTGAGACTCCTCCAGGCGCAGGGCTACCTGTGTTCCTCCCAACACAGCCAGCTCTGGCCCCGGGGACCTGGCCCGAAAGAGGGTCCCACTGCAAAAGGGGCGATACGGGCAGTCCCTGACCCCTGACCCCAGCACTCACCTTGTGCTGATGCTGAGTCTTGGGGCACCCCTGCGTTCCCCTGGAGCAGTCCCAGGATGACGGGGGACAGCCACAGCCCCACCAGTGCTTCTGGCCACGTCGGAGCCAGAGAGCAGCCTCCCAGGGGAGGGGATGGTCTTGGCAGGCTGGCTGACCACGGCCTCCAGACATGCAGGCCAAAGGGCAAGAACGGTCGGGCGAGTAGCGCTGCCCCAGGGAAGGGCCTCGGCCTCAGGCGGCTCCTGGCCGCTCCTCCACACGGCCTCCGAGGGCAGGTGGCAGGCGGCCAACAGTGGGGGCTGCGCCTTTAACAGAAGGACAGCTGGGGGGACCACAGGCTGTGCAGTGACGTCCAGGGAGGAATGTGAGGAGGGCACGGATGCAGAGCATTAGAGGCTGGGCACGGGGGCGAGCGTGTGAAGCAGCAAAGGGGGGACGTGCACGGTGACAAGGAGGAGGGTCGGGCAGGCACGGATGCCACGGGGGCCACAGGGTGGGCGAGGGCTGCACAAGGGACCCTCAGGAGAGGACAGCGTCACAAAGCAGCCCACTGCCCGGAGTCCAGACAGCCCCAGCCCCACCTTCCAAACCCCAGATCTAAGGTCCGTCCCTCGAATCATGAGGCTCCGTGGGGCGTCCTGACCAAGCGACCACTGTGTCCTGACACCCAGCAAAGGCACAGAGACCACGGGACAGAGTGCACGGCTTCGCCACAGTGGGGGTGGGAGACACTCGCCGACCGTGTGTCCAGAGTGCACTGGTCTCCACAACACCAAGCCTCCAAGGGCTGAGGGCAAAGCCTAGGACTCACCTGGGAGGTGGCCCTTGCGTACTTCCTGCACAGGCCGTCTATGCCCATGAACAGGGCCTGGATGTCGGAGTCTGTCTGAAAGAGAAAAGGCTGCTTCCACCACCACTGCCTCCACGGGCCAGGGCTCTACGCGCTCCAGGGCCCAGACTCAGCCGCAAGGACGTCACGGCTGCGTCCCAGGGGCACCGAGTACTCCACGGCGCGGGTGAGGGACGGTGCCACCTCCTCGAGGACCAAGGGCAGTGCTGAGGGGCTCCAGGCGGCTGGGGGAAGCCGCGTACAAAGGGAACAGTGAAATCAGAAGTGGGAAGAGCGAGGGGCACGACTTTAAACTGCTCACAAGTACGTGTTATTTATTTATTTTTAAAAATAAATTTATTATTTATGTTTGGCTGCGTCGGGTCTTCATTGTTGTGCGTGGGCTTTCTCTAATTGCGGAGCACAGGCTCGGTAGTTTTGGCACGTGGGCTCAGCAGCTGTGGCATGCAGGCTCTAGGCGTGGGGGCTTCAGTACTTGTGGCTCGCAGGCTCAGTAGTTGTGGCTCACGGGCTCTAGAGTGCAGGCTCGGTAGTTGTGGCGCATGGGCTCAGTAGTTGTGGTTCACGGGCTCAGTAGCTGGGGCACGTGGGCTCTAGGTGTGTGGGCTTCAGTAGTTGTAGCACGCGGGCTCAGTAGTTGTGGCTCGCAGGCTCTAGAGTGCAGGCTCAGTAGTTGTGGCGCACAGGCTCAGGAGTTGTGGCTCGCGGGCTCTAGAGTGCAGTTTCGGTAGTTGTGGCACATGGGCTTAGTTGCTCCTTGGCATGTGGGATCTTCCTGGACTAGGGCTCGAACCCATGTCCCCTGCATTGGCAGGTGGATTCTTAACCACTGCGCCACCAGGGAAGCCCCGTGTTCAGTTATTTAAAAAGCAAACATGAAAAAGTAGGGTTTACGAACCGGCACCTGCCCATGTACACTCCTCGTGCAGATACACCTGCCTCCCGCCCCCACCCACCACCCGGTCACAGCAGCACAAGAGACACAGAAGGGCCAGGACAAGGACACACACAGGCCGATGAGACCAGGAGCCTGGGCCCCTCCCAGTCTGTACCAAGCGTACAGGCCCAGCCGCTCCCCATCTCCGCTGAAATGACAGTAACACTGCACTTAGGGAAAGCGAGACCCGAGCTAGAAACTAGGAAATGCACTCAAAGGGCCAGGGCCCCCGAGGAGCTTCTGGAGGACCCTGTGGAGGGGCGGCTGCAGGGGAAGCGGCTCCAGAATCCACTGCCGGCTCGGAGGAGGGCTGAGCAGGGCGCCAGGAGGGCAGGGGCCCCATGGCAAGGGCTCCGCGTGCACGTGAGCCCCGCGCTTGACCTCCACCCGAGACCCTGGACAGCACCCAACGCGCCTCGAGTCCCATCTTCCAAGGGAAACAGGACAGAAGCCACGCCTCCCCTGAGGGCTTGGGTGAGGCCTACACACTAGGGGCAGGGGCCCTAGTGAGTGGAGACCAGACTGACACCCACAGAGAACCTGGTCCTACACAAAGACCTCCATGGGCCAGGAGGGAGGCGAGGGTGTCAGCACTGACCTGTCAGGGCCCAGGGCCTTCCTTTTTTTTTTAAATTTATTTTTATTGTAGTATAGTTGCTTTACAATGTTGTGTTAGCTTCTACTGCGCAGCAAAATAAATCAGCCATATGTATACACATATCCCCACCATTTAGGACACTACAGTGCATTAAGTAGAGTTCCCTGTGCTATACAGTGTGTTCCCATCAGCTGTCTATTTTATATATAGTAACAATAGTACATATGTGTCAATCCCAATCTCCCAATTCCTCCCACCCCACCCCTTTCCCCCTTGGTATCCATACATTTGTTCTCTACGTCTGTGTCTCTATTTCTGCTTTACAAATAAGATCATTTATATCATTTTTCTAGATTCCACATATATGCATTAACATATGAAATTTGTTTTTCTCTGACTTACTTCACTCTGTATGACTGTCTCTAGGTCCATCCACGTCTCTACAAGTGACCCGATTTCATTCCTTTTTATGGCTGAGTAATATTCCATTGTATATATGTACCACATCTTCTTTATCCATTCCTCTGTTGATGGACATTTAGGTTGCTTCCACGTCCTGGCTATTGTAAATAGTGCTGCTATGAACACTGGGGTGCATGTGTCGTTTTTTTTTTAAATTTATTTATTTATTTTTGGCTGCACTGGGTCTTCACTGATGCGTGAGGGCTTTCTCCAGTTGTGGCGAGTGGGGGCTACTCTTCATTGCAGTGCGCAGTCTTCTCATCGCGGTGGCTTCTCTTGTTGCGGAGCACGGGCTCTAGGCGTGCGGGCTTCAGTAGTTGTTGCACGCGGGCTCAGCAGTTGTGGCCTTGTGGGTTCTAGAGCGCAGGCTCAGTAGTTGTGGCGCACGGGCTTAGTTACTCTGCAGCATGTGGGATCCTCCCGGACCAGGGCTCGAACCTGTGTCCCCTGCATTGGCAGGTGGATTCTTAACCACTGAGCCACCAGGGAAGCCACATATGTCTTTCTGAATTATGGTTTTCTCAGGGTATATGCCCAGTAGTGGGATTGCTGGGTCATATGGTAGTTCTATTTTTAGTTTTTAAGGAGCCTCCACACTGTTCTCCATAGTGGCTGTATCAATTTGCACTCCCACCAACAGTGTAGGAGGGTTCCCTTTTCTCCACACCCTCTCCAGCGTTTACTGTTTGTAGATTTTTTGATGACAGCCATTCTGACCAGTGTGAGGTGATACCTCACTATAGTTAGGGCCCAGGGCCTTCCTGAGGGGAAATACGGAGTCCCCGAATGGGACAGAAGGTGGGGAGAGTGACTGCACTCCACACGCATGGAGACCCCAACAGAAAGCCCTCGCTTTCCCACTTCTAGGAATTTATGCTCTAGAAATAGTCTTACAGGTATGTGGAACTATGGTAAAAAAAAAAAAAAATTCACTGTAAGATTGTTTGAAATAGTAAAAAACTGAAAAAACCCAAAGGTTTACCAATAGGAAAATACTGTCATACCATGCAATCATTTTTAGAGAATGTGGGTGTGTACATTTTAGAAAATGTAGTGTCAACTGGAAAACACCATATAAAAGATAAATCACACTAACACCCAGAAAAGGATCCACACTCCTGGCTGTCATCATCTTCGGGAAGTAGGATTTGGGGGACTTTCACATTCTCTGTTATGATTTTCTGTTAGGTTTGAGTTTTGTGTAATTTTATACTATATTTGTAATCAGAAAAGCAATTTTTATAGATTAAACATCAGATCAAATACACATCTTAGACCCTAAATGTGAAGGAATCAACTTCACCGACTTGCCCTCAGCCCTCTTAATTGGAAATGACTCCAGGAAAACCAAACTCCACCACCTTCTTGAGGAGCTGGTGTTGTACTGAAGAAACATAGGCACCCGACTTCTGTTCCCAGGAGCACCACACCTCCTAATGGGGCCAGGCTCTGGTTAAGGAGAAAGTTGTGCAAGGTATTCAGAACCACGCTATTGGACTTTATGCAGAAAGCTTGTAAGATCTCCTACTGCACGCGGCAAAACAAACAAAAGTTTTAGACACCGCAAATGACTAAAAATTGAACGTCACATTTAAAAAGAAACACTGTGATTAACTTTCAGATACTACAGATTTCAACTTACACGTTTCGAAAGCAGAACTGTACGACATGGAACTTTACAAATCAAGCATTCATCCCTTTTACCTACAACAGAAAGCAAATTTTATTCTATTATAGTGAGTAGTGCTTTTAAATACATATAAATGCAGAACTTCTTGCAAAAGTATACAGGATTACAGCACTTGCAGTAGACAAGCCTGTGGGCGTGCACATAGCTAAAAAGACTTACATAAGTAACAATCTTTTTTTTCTTGTTTTGCAATTATGCTCCAAAACGGTGGCCATAAAGATCAACAACACAAATTTAGATCAGTCCCAGATATTTCTTACAATCAGATTTTATAGGAATAACTTAACTTAAACTTTTAAACTCTACAAAATGAAAAGCTCCTCCCACCCACCTGGCAGCTGCAGTGCTTTGCTCTGCCCCTCGGCCTCACCCCTGTGGCAGCTGGGACAGCTCACTGGGCGTCGGAGCATTTACTGAGCTCCTGAGACAGGCCAGGCAGTGCCGGGGGCTGAGGACGGAGGTGTCATGTCCCCCACCGCCACCGCCCCTCGCTTGGCCTCCTCCCCGTGGGCTGCCCGCCTCCACGTGCTCCTCCTCCACCGGCCGGCCCTGCACCCCTCAGGGCTCCCCCTACTCCGTCCCCCTCGCTTCCAGCTCCTGGTTCGGCCCTGCCTCGTCCTCACAGCCTCTGATCTTGGGTTCTCCACTAGGCAGCATGGAGGCCAGCCGTCGGTCCACATCCACCCGCCACGGGTCCTTCCAGGCAGCACAGCAGCCCAAACCCGGGGCTGCCTCCCCCCGCCCCCGCCCCCCAGTTCAACACGGCTGAGAAGCACGATTCCAACACTGCGGAATCTGCAGCATTGCTGGGCACCCCTCTGCTTTTCTTGGTCATTTCCCCCCAGTTCCCTGCAGGGGGTACTCAAACAAGCCCCCGTGTCATCCACTGAGGAAGAGGCCCGTCATGCGCACCTCTCTCCCCCGGGACCACACGGTGGCCGACGCGCTCGGCCTCCTTCCTCTGTCTTAGGCCAACGGCCCCCCAGGCCAGGCCTAACCCTCCACCCTGTGCTCACCTCCTCTCCTTCCCACAGCCCCGAGGGCTCCTGTCCTCGCTCAGACGCCCTCCCACTAAGCTCCGCCCCTAGCCCTCCCTGGCGCTTCCCAGCCCCGAGCCAGCCCGTCCCCACCATCCCCACGGCATCACGCAGGTCACCCACCCTCTAAGGCCAGGGCCACACGCCGATGCGCTGGCTGACTGCGCCGGGATGCCTGGTTTGACGTTTCTGCTTTCTCTTCCGCTCACAGCCTCCTCCTGTCTCCACCCACCTTCTTTAGGAAATGCTCTTCCCCAGGTGAGAACGGGCTCCTGCATCCCCTGCCTTCAGCCCTCCCGTCACCCCAGCATCTCCACTCTCCTCTCTGCACTAACCTCTCCCTGCTGCACTCCAGCTGCCCAGACTCCTAGACCCTCGTGTGTCCTCACAGCCCCCCTCGGTCTCTCCCCGCATGGCTCTCCCTGGAACCTCCGTGTCCAAAGGTGAGGTCCTGAGCCTCACCTCAAACCCACTGTCTCCCCGCAGTGTCCTGGATGGCCACGGGAACCCCACCGCCAACCCCGGCGAGCTCCACACGTTGGAAACCGAGATGCCTTCCTGCACCCAGGTCTGCCCAACCTGCCCGCTGCTTCTGTCCAGCCCCGCGGGCGGCTGTCCTGCTCCGACACCTCTCCCCTGTGCAGGGCGCCGCTTCTTCCCCAAGTCCTGCCGCCCGCCAAGTTCCACTTCCCCCAGCCACGCAGACCGAGACTCAGCCAGCCCACCCCTGGGCACGCGACGGTGCTCGCCCCCAGACCCCAGCATGAACATGCCTGCAGCACCACCTGTTGACAGCCAAAGCCTGGAAGAGCCCGAGGGTCAGCCGCGAGCTGGGAAATACACCAGGACACGGCGTCGGTCCAAGCAGCAAGGAAGGGGCACCAGGGGCAAGTGTGCACCGAGGATCCCGCAGCGAGAGGCCCAGGCAGGGGCCACCCGGGGCGGGTGTGTGTGTGTGGGGGGCCTGCTGCCCACTGGACCACCCGCTCACCGGGGTTAAACAGTCCAAGGCGATGGACACCAACGCGGATCAGGACAGTGGTTTTCCTTGAGGAGGCCTGGGGGTGTGTGTGTGTGAGATGGTCTGATTTTTAATCTGTGAGCTGGTTTCACAAGTAAGTCACTTTGTGAGAACTCACTGTGTTTCCATTTAGGCTTTTTTCCTGTATAAACTCTATCCGTCAATAAAAACATTTCTCAAGAAGAAAAGAACACGTCGATCACGTCACTGCCCACTGCCCGCTGCCCACAGGTGGGGCCGGGGCCTCCCTCGCAGTCCACTCCCGCCTCGGGCCTCCCCCTTCCTCCCACCCCCTCTGCCGGGGACACTTCTGCATCCCCCCGCTTCTGGCTGCGCTTGTCCTTACAGGGACCAGCCTGAGGTCGGACCCCACGTGGCAGGCGGGCCAGTGCCGGAACTGAGACACTCGGCCGGGGCGCTGCCCGCCCTCCCTGTGGCCCCTACAGGTCCTGCCCCCCCAGCCCGCAGGCAGGCGCCCAAGAGTCGCGACCGGGAGCCTCTCGGTCTGTGCCCCCCCACCCCCGCATGCCCGTCCCTCCCCCAAGGCCCCCTGCTCCGAAGGTCCTCTCCCCCCGCCAGGCCTGCTGACTCTCTCCCCCAAGGCCCCCTCCCCCGGAAGCCCCGCCCCCTGGAAGGCCCCCCCCCCCACCAGCCCAGGGGTCCAGGTGTGGGCCTGGCCCGAGGGCCCTCAACGCCCTGACCCCGCCCTGACCTTTGCGCAGGCAGACATCGCAGTACACGTGGCCGCAGTTAGTCAGGCTGAAGCACGCCATCCCCTGCGGTGGCTGGAAACAGCGATTACAGAACACCCAGCCGGCCATGCTACGCAGCGCCTTCTGCTGCCGCCGCTGCCGCAAGGCCCAAGCCCACCCGAAGCCCTCCTGAGACCCACGCGAGACCTGGACGCGGGATCTGGGCGTGGCCCGAGGGCTGCGACTCCACGCCTGCGCACCAGAATGTGGCGCCGATCCCGCCAGAACTCCTGTGCTGGAAGGTACCAACCCGGGAAGAGAGGGAGGTTAGAATTAGACTTTCCCCTCTGCGGGTTGTTTTGGCTGGACGTCGGGGAGGAGGAACATACAGGCGAGGACCTGGCCTCGCTCTTTCCAGCGCTGCAATCTCCAGCGATTCTCCTGAGGGCAGCGCGTTGTAGCCCAGGACCTACGTGGACCCCCGGGCGGCGCCGAGGTGGGTGCGCCGGGACGCCGGCGCAGGCGCAGAGCGGTGGGAGGCCGCTGCGCCTCCCGGACCGACGGCGGGCCGACAGGGTCAGGTGAGGCCGCGCCTGAGGGGTGGGTGGAAGTGATCGTGTGGAGGTGAGACGTGCATCGACCTTGAGACGCGGTGCGCTGAGCGGACAGGCTAGGTGGACCAGGTGGCCCCTCGTGCCCTCCATTATGCGGGGCGGGGGGAGGTCAGGGTGAGGGGCCCTCAGTGCTCGCCATACTGGAAGTGGGAGGCGGAGGGTCCTTTGGGCCCCGGAGGATGAGGGCCGGGAGACAGGAGGGACCAGAGGAACAGCAAGGGGGTCTGGGCAGTCGGAGGTAGGGGATGGGAAGCTCTGGGGCCGGGGCATTAGGAGACCTGGGAGCCCAGGACGGAGGTCAGGATCAGGATGGGGTGTGAGTGGGGCCCAGGGCCCACTGGCTGGACCCCATGGTCGAGGTGGGCCGGGTCGGGCCAGGCGCCGTTGCTTGCCTCGAACACGCACATGTGAAAAGGCTTGACCTGGGGGAGGTTATTTCGCTTTTAAAAACGGTGGATAGGGGAGTTGGTGGAAAGGACTGTCTGTACTGTTTTTTGCAACTTCTAGTGAGCTTATGCTTATTTTAAAATTTAGAAGAAATAAATGGAAGTTGCTTTTCGTAGAATTACACTCCTTGTGGGATGCCCCATCCTCTCCAAAGAGCAGTTTCCATCCGCCTGTGGAGGTGGATCAGAGTGGGACCCACTGAGAAAACTTGGTTCAGAGAAAGCCTCTGGGCCATTCACTTGTGTGGAGAAAAGTGGCCATCTTTCAGGGAAATAGAGAAATGCAGAGATTCAGGACCACTCTAAGTGGAACGCCGTGGGGAAACGAGGTACTCCCTCTGTCCAGTGCTGTAGCCATGAACCTCGTGTGGCCATTGGCCTTTGAAATGTGACTGGTCCAAATTGAGATGTGCTTTGATTGCAAAATACACCTGGGTTTCTAAGACTTCCTATCAAGAAAGGAATGTAAACTACCTCATTAATAATTATGTATTGATTACATGTTAATATGGTAATATATTTGATCCATTGGGTTAAATATAGGTCACTAGGGTTAATTTTACTCTTTAAAAAAAACTTTTTTTAAAAAAAATTAATTTATTTATTTTTGGCTGTGTTGGGTCTTCGTTTCTGTGTGAGGGCTTTCTCTAGTTGTGGCAAGCGGGGGCCACTCTTCATCGCGGTGCGCGGGCCTCTCACTATCGCGGCCTCTCTTGTTGCGGAGCACAGGCTCCAGACGCGCAGGCTCAGTAGTTGTGGCTCACGAGCCTAGTCATTCCGCGGCATGTGGGAATCTTCCCAGACCAGGGCTCGAACCCGTGTACCCTGCATTAGCAGGCAGATTTCTCAACCACTGCGCCACCAGGGAAGCCCCAAAAACTTTTTTAATGTGGCAACCAGAAAACTTAAAATTTACATATATAGCTCACGTTTTATTTCCGTTGGACAGTGCTGACCTATACCAAGTTTAAAATAAGAACTGGATCATGTATTTATTTTATCAAACTCAGAAGCCACATTGTTAAAGTGACATTTTATCAGTGTTACAATGATATAACATCAATTCCAACTTCTGATGTCTTTGAAATCAGAAAAGTTATGCACGCTTATGAATATATTTTGATATTAACTCAAACATGCAAGGTAGAAGGTAGTTATTTGCCTTTATTAATATTTTTAAACAAGTTTCTTAGCTATAAAGAAGTCTTTAAGGTACTTTATTTGGAAAATTCCAACTGAGATAAAGATTAGTGTTTGTGCAAAGGCCCACCATAAAACGTTGCTGTTTGTATCTTCACTGGTCATTCGAAATTCTTCTTCACGGTCCTACGCAGAAGAGAAATAGGCAGGTTAAGTTTCTTAAGGTACTTCATGCATGAATTTGAGGGGAAGGTGCTGTATGCATTCAAGGTACTTAATGTCACCCAGGTAATCTCTTATGCCAAAGTGCAGTATCATTTTCTAAGCCAAGGGGTGTTGTTAGTCAAAGACAAGGAAGAAGAGTCAACCTTATAAAACACACTTTTGTGTTTTGGCGTAAAATATCAGGTATTTGATCTATTACTTTATATGTTTTATTTGTTACCATCAAACAAAGTGAACATTACCTAATTGATAGATGTTCATCATTCAGGTTCTTACTTTACTTTAAGCTGGACACTGTGCTCATTTTATTTTCCAGATAAAGAAACAGAAGCTTAGAGACGAGAGAAGGTTAGTGAGTGGAGGGGCAGATCTGAGCCCACATCTGACCAGGGTCCACTGAGCACAGTGACCCACGAAACACATAATGTCACAAGAACAACATAGTGATTTAGAAAGTGGGCACACTGAGACTCTGCGGCTATGTGGGGTGTGTTTGGAAACGCTTATTCATCCTGTAAGCTCACACCCCAGAGGCGAGTGAGCCACAGTCGCCTTCCTAGAGGAGCTCACGGTCCCGCGAACAGTGAGAGAGCACTGTCCCCCCATCCCCTGCATGTCCACGCAGTCCTAGCTCAGAGAAAGCCCGGGAAACAGGCAGTTTACTCTTTCCTTGGTTCGGGGGCTTTGTGGAGAATCACGTGCTGGGCAGGAAGAGGGAGCATAAGCTGAATAGGCAAACTGACCCTTTGATAGTTTTGTACTTTGACTATTTGCTCCATTTGCTCAATTAGATGTTCAAGCTTGAAGCTAACTTCATTAACTTTGTCCTTTGCTTGAGCAATGGCTGCATCAAGGTCATGTTCTCCAACTCGAATATCTAAGTGGATCCGCTGTGCAAACAGTAAAAAGGAAGAAACATGTTTTTAACATGGCTCACTCTTCTTTGCTTTTTCCCTCCTTGTGTCCTCCCATTCCTTCCTTTTTCTCCACTCTCCCTTTTTGAGAGCAAACACTACTTCATTCTTGAGCTCTCTATTTTTCTTCACCGCCACTCTATTCCCTGTTATACTCAGTAGTCTTTCCTTGTAATAATAATGCATTAAATAGTACCTGCTGACCTGAAAGAGTACTTATATTAACTATAGACTGTTAGGCAAGAGCCTTTGGCCCTGAGAGAAGTTGATTACTCTCAGGAGAATGTTCTTTACATATAACTAAATTTCTGATGCTAAAGTACAAATTCTCTTCATCTGTTCTCAGCACATTTAGAAAATAGCCAATCACCATCTACCATGTAAGAGTTTTATTTGTTGGAATTCCATTATTAATTCACCCTTCAGCCTTCAATTGTTTTCAAGCCTGAATAATCACAGTTCTCTTAAGCTTCCCTCCCAGTTTTCATTTTTCAAGCCCTTTAATCAACTCCGTGGCTCTCCTTTGAACCCCTTCCAAGCTCTCCAGCTCCCCCTTTGGTTGCTGTGCTGAGATCTGGGTATAATGGTTCTGCATATCATTGTCACGCCTGAATAGTGCTGATGCTGCTCATCAACAAGTACACGGAGGCACAGACTTACCAGCTTACTCCCTCCAAATGACACAAGCCTTGTAGAATTAGATTCTAAGCAAATGATGTGTTCGCCAGGTGAATGTGAAGTGAAATAGAATGTTCCTTGTGGGCCATATAACCTTGACAGTAATACCTAGGATTGAGGATTTCCATAGTTTAAGTTTATTATTCTCTACTTTCCATTAAAAAAAAAATCAGCCCCATGTAATCTAGTGAAAACTGTGCAATTCTTAAAGAAGAAATCAAATGGCCAATAACATGAAAAATACTCAGTCTTGCTGGTAATCAAAAAAATACAAACCACAGTAAGATATTCCTTGTTGGTTTTCAGATTGGCAAAGACTTAAAAGTACCTGGGGGGGGGGGATAGTATGGAGAAATACTATCTCTAAACACTGTTTTGGGAATGTAAATTGAACAACCGTTTCAGAGAGTGCTTTGGCCAAGTGTATAAAACCATTCATCCAGCAGTGCTACCTGTAGAAGTTTATCCTATGGGAATGCCCAAATGGACAGTTATATGTAAAAGGATATTCAGTGTGATGTTATTTATTTAAAAATATGCGTTTTGAAATAACTCATAACTTTTAGTGTGGATTGATTAAATTTAGGCAAAGCCAAATGAAGAAATGCTAGGTAGCAGTAAAAGAGACTATTACACCCATATCTATATTAAAGGTGTCCACAATATTCAGGGATAGTCTGTATAGGATCCTATTTTTGTAAAAAGTATCATTTGTAAAACTACACGTGCTTAGAAGAAGATTCTAAAGAATATATACCGGGCTTCCCTGGTGGTGCAGTGGTTGAGAATCCGCCTGCCAATGCAGGGGACATGGGTTCGGGCCCTGGTCTGGGAGGATCCCGCATGCCGCGGAGCAACTGGGCCCATGAGCCACAACTACTGAGCCTGCGCGTCTGGAGCCTGTGCTCCGCAACAAGAGAGGCCACGATAGTGAGAGGCCCACGCACCGCGATGAAGAGTGGCCCCTGCTCGCCACAACTAGAGAAAGCCCTCGTGCAGAAACGAAGACCCAACGCAGCCAAAAATAAATAAATAAATTAAAAAAAAAAACAAAAGTTTAAAAAAAAAAAAAAGAATATTTAAAAAAAAAAAAAGGAGAAAAAAAAGAATATATACCAAGTTATTAGGCAGTTATATTTGTTGGGGAACTTTGACTTTTCTGTTTAGTACATTTCTATATTGTTTGGCATTTTATAAATTAATTAATTTATTTATTTTTGATGTGTTGGGTCGTAGTTTCTGTGCAAGGGCTTTCTCCAGTTGTGGCGAGCAGGGGCCACTCTTCATCACGGTGTGTGGGCCTCTCACTGTCGCGGCCTCTCCCGTTGCGGAGCACAGGCTACAGACGCGCAGGCTCAGTAGTTGTGGCTCACGGGCCTAGCTGCTCCGCGGCATGTGGGATCTTCCCAGACCGGGGCACAAACCCGTGTCCCCTGCATTGGCAGGCGGATTCCTAACCACTGCGCCACCAGGGAAGCCCTGTTTGGCATTTTAAAAACAGTTATAGGACTTCAAGTCTGGCATATAAGGAGCTTGGAAGTTGTCCCTCTGTCTTAAGTAAAAAGCTGCATAGAAAGAAAATCAGTTCTTAGATCTGTCAGAGAATTGAGGTCACAGGGTAAACTGCTGCCACCAAAATTGGAGAGGCAAGCAAATACAAAGAGTCACAACTTACCTGAGCAGAAACCTCTGTGGGAACCAGTACGGGTTCCTTTTACCCAGCACATCACGTCCAACTTTCAACAACAACAGAAAAATAATAAGACATATTCAAAGGCAAAAAACACAGTTTGAAGAGACAAAACAAGCCTCAAAACCAGATTCAGATATGGCAGGGATATTGGAATGATCATATAAGGAATTTAGGAAACCTATGATTAATAGTCTATGGTCTCTAATGGAAAAAGTAGACAACATGCAAGAACAAATGGGTAGTGTGAGTAGAAAGATCAAAATTCTGTGAAAGAATAAAAAGAAATGCCAGAGATCAAAAACACTGTAGCAGAAATAAAGAGTGCCTTTGATAAGCTCATTAGTAGACTGGACAGGACTGAGGAAAGACTCTCTGAGCTTGAGGATATGTCAACAGAAACTTTAAAAACTACAAAGCAAAAAAAGACTGGGGAAAAAAAGGAACAATATCCAAGGACTACAGGACAACTATTAAAGGTGTAACATACACATAATGGGAATACCAGAAGGAGAAGAAAGAGAAAGTAACAGAAGAAATATTTAAATAAAGACTGAGAATTTCAAATTAGTGTCGGACACCAAGCCACAGAGCCAGGAAGCCTAGAGAACACCAAGCAGGATAAATGCCAATAAAACTACACCTAGGCATATCATATTAAAACTGCAAATATCAAAGATAAGAGGAAATCTAGAAAGAAGCCTTATTTATAGAGGAGCAAAGATAAGAATTACACCCGACTTCTCCTCAGAAACCATGCAAGCAAGGAGAGAGTAAACATTTAATGTGTTGAGAGAAAAAAACTCACCAACCTAGAATTCTGTATCCTGCAGAATTCTCCTTCAAAAGTAAAAGAGAAAGATTTTCTCAAACGAAAGTTGAGGGAATTTGTCCGTGATAGACCTGTCTTACAAGGAATGTTAAAAGTTATTCAGAGAGAAGGTTAATGATATTGGTCAGAAACTCAGATCTATGTGAAGATTGGAAAGCATTAGAGAAGGAATAAGTGAAGGTAAAATTAAAACTTTTATTTTTCTTATTAACTGAGTTAATAGATATGTCTTTCAAAATAATAGCAGCAATGTATTTGATGATTATAGTTTATATATAAATGAAATTAGCAACAGCAAAGATGCAAGGGATGGGAGATAAGAATTAGGATTACTTTGTTATTACAAGGTACTTGTACTACCTGTGAAGTGATATGGTGATATTCAAAAGTGGACTTGGAGTAGTCATAAATGTATATTGCAAACTCCAGGGCAACCACTGACAAAAAGTTAAAAGAAGTATAACTATGAAAGGAGATAAAATGGAATCGTAAAATAATTAAAACCATAAGAGACAGAAAAAGAGTGGAAAACAAAAATAGGAACAAATAACAAGGGCGATAACTAGAAAACTAATAAATATGATGAATATTAACTCAGCTATATCAACAGTCACTTTGAATGTCAGTGGTCTGAATGCACCAATTAAAACAGATTGTCAGAGTGGATCCAAAAAAAAAAAAAACAAAACCCGACTATGTATTGTCTACAAGAACCCCTCTTTAAATATAAAGACACATATATATTAAAAGTTAAGGGATGGAGGGACTTCCCTTGCTGTCCAGTGGTTAAGACTTTGCCTTCCAATACAGGAGGTGCGGGTTGGATCCCATGGTTGGGGAACTAAGATCCCACATCATGGTCAAAAATCCAAAACATAAGCAATATTGTAAGAGATTTAATAAAGACTTTAAAAATGGTCTACATCAAAAAAATCTTTAATTTAAAAAAAAGTGAAGGGATGGAGAAAGATGTATATGTCAACTTTCAGCTAACCTTAATCAAAAGAAAGCTGGAATAGTTATATTAACTTCAGACAGAGTAGACTTCAAAACAAGGAAAATTATCAGGGATAATTACATAATGGAGCATTACATAGTAATAAAGAGGTCATTTATCCAAGAAGACAAACCTTAATGTGTATGCATCTAACAACAGAGTGTCAAAATACATGAAGCAAAAACTGATAGAACTGCAAGGATAAATAGAAGAATTTAGTATTATAGTTGGAGACTTGGACGCTCCTCTATCAGCAGTGGGCAGATCCAGCAGCAGATCAGTAAGGACACAGTCGAACTCAATGGCACCGTCAACCAGCTGGATATAATCAATATCTGTAGACTACTTCATCCAACAAAGCAGAATACACGTTCTTTTCAA
This sequence comes from Balaenoptera acutorostrata, assembly GCF_949987535.1. Lineage (NCBI taxonomy): Eukaryota > Metazoa > Chordata > Mammalia > Artiodactyla > Balaenopteridae > Balaenoptera > Balaenoptera acutorostrata. Next base: position 143,856,953 of record NC_080068.1, on the reverse strand, counting down.
GCTCACATGGAACACTCACCAAGATAGACCACATTCTGGGCCATAGAACACACCTTAACGCGTTTAAAATAATAGAAACCATACAATGTATGCTCTTAGACCATAATGGAATTAAAGTAGAAATCAATAACAAAAAGATAGCTGGAAAGTCCCCAAATATTTAGAGATTAAACAGCATACCTCTAAATAACACACGAGTCAAGGAAGAAATCTCAAGAGAAACAGTATTTTGAATTGGAAGAGAATTCTGGGAAGATGGTGGAATAGGAAGCACCAGGAATCTGTCTCTAGGCAACAATTACACTGGAAGAATCTGTCTGATGGAACTGTTTTGGAACTCTGGAGTCTATTGAAGGCTTGCAACTTCCAGGGGAAGACTTGGATGGCAAATTGTGGTTAATTTTGGTCAATATCAGCTCTTAGAACAGTAGTAGCTACCTACCTCCCACCCCCCACCCCCCTGCCAGCCACATGGCAGGCAGCTGCACAGGTGTTCCTGGAGCAGCTTGCATGCATCTCTTAGAAGCCAGGGTAGGCAAAGAGGACCGTGCCCTCCAAATGTCAGGGATTTTTGATGTCATCATATAGAAGGGATTCTCAATAAGATTAACAGCAGATTTCTCATCAGAAACTTTGGAGACCAGAGGCAGTGGTCGGATACATTCAAAGTGCTTAAAAAAACCCAAACAACCAGAAAAAGCCAACAAGCACATGAAAAGATGCTCAACTTCATTGATCATTAGGGAAATGCAGATCAAAACTACAATGAGGCACTACCTCACACACATTAGAATGGCTGCTATACAACAAACAAAAAAATGTACTGGCAAGGATTCAACCCTTGTGCATTGTTGGTGGGAATGTAAAATGGTGCAGCTGCTGTGGAAAACATTATGGTGGCTCCTCAAAAATATGAAAATAGAATTATCATATGACCCAGTAATTCCACTTCTGGATATATACCCAAAAGAATTCAAAGCAGGGTATCAGGATATTTGTACACCCATGTTCATGGCAGCATTATTCACAATAGCTAAAATGTGGAAGCAACACAAGTGTCCATTGACAGATGAATGAATAAGCAAAATGTGGTATATACATACAGTGGAATATTATTCAGCCTTAAAAAGGAAGCAAATTCTGACACATGCTACAACATGGATGAACATTGTAGAAATTATGCTAAGTGAAGTAAACCAATCACAAAAAGACAAACACTGTATGATTCAACTTATATGAGGTATTTAGAGTAGTTAAAGTCATAGGGGAGTTATTGTTTAATGAGTATAGAGTTTCAGTTTTACAAGATTTAAAGAGTTATGAGGATGATGATTATACAACATTATGAATATATTTAATACCACTGAATTGTGCACTTAGTAATGGTTAAGATGATGAATTTCATGTTATGTGTATTTTACCACAATTTAAAAATCTCAAAAAATATTTTGAACTGAGTTAAAATGAAAATACAACTTAATCAAAATTTGGGGGATACAGTCAGAAGTATTTACAGGGAAATTTATAACATTGAACACATATTAAAAAGAAAGAAAGATCTAAAATTAATCATCTAAGCCTAGGAAACTAGAAAAAGAAGAGCAAACTAAATCCAAAATAAGCATAAGAAGAGAAATAAGATCCATGCTAATAAAAGCTAATGCAGAAATCAATGAAAACAGGAAATAAGTAGAGAAAACCAATGAAACAAAAAGCTGGTTCTTTGAAAAGATCAATAAAATCAATAAACCTCTAGGTAGGCTAACTAAGAATAAAGGAAGACCCAAGGTAATAATATCAGAAATGAAAGAGGAGTCTTACTACAGGTCTCATGGACATCAATAGGGTAGTAGAGGAATACGATGAACAACTCTGTGCTCACAAACTTGGTAACCTGGATGAAATAGACCAATTCCTTGAAAGGTGCAATTTGTGAAAACTCACACAAACATAAATAGACAATCTGGATAGGCTGATATCTAGTAAAGAAATTGAATCGATAATAACTTTCCAAGCAGAAAGCACCAGGCCAAGATGGGTTCACTGGTGAATTCTACCAAAGATTTAAGTAGGAAATCAGACCAATTCTCTACAATCTCTTCCAGAAGTAGAGAGAATACTTTCTAAATCATTTTCTGAGACCAACATTAGCCTAATACCAAAACCAGAGAAAGACACAAGAAAACTATGGACCATTATCTCTCATGGACATAGATACAAATATCCTCAACAAAATATTAGCAAATTGAATCCAACAATGTATAAAAAGAATTACACACCATGACCAAGTCAGATTTATTCCAGATATGCAAGGCTAGTTCAACATTTTAAAATCAATTAATGTAGTTCATCACATCAACAGGTTAAAGAAGATCACTTGATCATAACAATAGATATAGAAAAGGCATTTGACAAAATCCACCATCCATTCGTGGCAAAAACTCTCAGCAAACTGAGAATAGGGGAACTTTGTCAATTTGATTAAAAAAATCTATAAAAACCTTACAGCTAACATACTTCATAGTGAAAAACTAGAGGCTTTCCCACTAAGATCAGAAACAAGGCTAGGATTTCCTCTCTAGCTATTCCTTTTCTTTTTTATTATTTATTTTATTTTTGGCTGTTTTTGGGTCTTAGTTGTGGCATGCAGGATCTTCATTGCAGCACGTGGCCTTCTCTCTAGTTGTGGCATGCGGGCTTCAGAGCGCGTGGGCTCAGTAGTTGAGGCACTCGGGCTCCAGGGTGCATGGGCTCTAGTTGTGGCATGCGGGCTCACTAGTTGTGGCACGTGGGCTTAGTTGCCCCACGGCATGTGGGATCTTAGTTCCCCAACTGAACACGCCTCCCCTGCATTGGAAGGTGGATTCTTAACCACTGGACCACCAGGGAAGTCCCTCACTGTTCCTTTTCAATGTCATACTTCAATTCCTAGCTAATGCAGTAAGAGAAGAAAACAAATGGTATACAGGTTGGGAAGGAAGAAATAAAACTGTGTTTGTTCACAGATAACAGGATTGTCTATGTAGAAAATTCAAAATAATAAACAGAAAACTTACTGGAACTAATAAATGATTATAGCAGGGTTGCAGGATACAAGGTTAATATGTTAATCAATTTCTCTATATCAGCAGTGAACAAGTGGAATGTGAAATCAAAAACAATACCATTTACATTAGCATCTCCCCCAAATGAAATACTTAGGTATAAATAAAACAAAATATGTTTAAGAGATATATGAGGAAAACTAAAAAACTGTAATGAAAGAAAGAAGATAAAATACATAGAGAGATATTCTGTGTTCATGCCAGGAAGACTCGATATTGTGAAAAAGTCAGTTCCTCCCAACTTAATCTATAGATTTGACACAATCCCAGTCATTGTGTCAGCAGGTTATTTTGTGAATATCTTCAGGCTGATTCTAAAGTTTCTATGGAGAGGCAAAAGATCCAGAATAGCCAACACAATATTGAAGGATAAAAATAAAGTCAGGGAACTGACATTCCTGATTTCAAGACTTACTATAACTGTATAGCACAGGGAACTCTACTTAATGCACTGTGGTGACCTAAATGGGAAGGAAATCCAGAAAAGAGGAGCTATATGTGTATGTATAGCTGATCCATTTTGCTGTATATTAGAAACTAACACAACATTGTAAAGCAACTATACTCCAATAAAAGTTAATTTAAAAGAAGACTTACTATAGTGCTACAGTAACCAAGATAGTGTGGTATTGGTGAAAGAACAGACAAATAGATCAATGCATCAGAGAGCCCAGAAACAGACCCATGCAAATATAGACCCACTGATCTTTGACAAAGGAGCAAAGGCAATACCATGGAAAAAGGTAGTCTTTCCAACAAATAGTGCTGGAACAACTGGACATCCATATGCAAAGAAGTGAATGTAGACACAGACCTTACACCTTTTACAAAAATTAACTTAAAATGGAGCATAGGTCTAAATGTAAAATGCAAAACTATAAAACTATTAGAAGGTAACATAGAAAGTCTAGAAGACCGTGGATTTAGTTATGACTTTTTAGGTACAACACCAAGAGCACGATCCATGAAAGAAAGAATTGAGAAGCTGGACTTAATTAAAATTAAACTTCATTAAACATTTAACATTAATGTTTAACATTAAACGTTGAATTTCATTAAAATTAAAAACTGCTCTGCAGAAGAGAGACCTGTCTGTCTCTCTGTCAAGAGAATGAAAAGACAAGCCACAGACGGGGAGAAACTATTTGTAAAAGACGTATCTGATAAAGTACTGTTATCCAAAATATACAAAGAATTCTGAAAACAACAAGAAAATGAACAAATTAATTGAAAAATGGGCAAAAGATCTGAACAGACAACTCACCAAAGAAGACATACAGATGGCAGATAAGCACATGAAAAGATGCTCCCCATCGTATGTCATTAGGGAATTGCAGATTAAAAACAACAATGAGATACTTCACACCTATGGGAATGGCAAAAATCCAAAACACTGACAACACTAAATGCTGGCGAGGATGTGGAGCAACAGGAACTCTTGACACTGCTGGTGGGAACGCAGAATGGTGCAGCCACTTTGGGAGACAGTTTGGTGGTTTCTTACAAAACTAAACATACTTTTACCGTACAGTTCTGCAGTTTTACTATTTATTTACCCAAATAAGATGGAAACTTACGTCCACATGAAAACCTGCACACAAATGTTTACAGCAGCTTTATTTATAATAGCCAAAATTTGGAAGCCACTAAGATGTCCCACTGCATGTGAATGGATCAGTAAACCATGGTATACATCCTGACAATGGGATATTGTTCAGTGCTAAAAAGAAATGAGTTATCAAGCCATGAAAAGACACAGAGGAAACTTAAGTGCATATTCCTAAGTGAAAGAGGCCACTCTGAAAAGGCTGCCTGCTGTATGACTCCAGCTGTATGCCATTTTGGAAAAGTCAAAACTGTGGAGACAGTAAAAGGATCAGTGGTTTCCAAAGGTTAGGGAGGTGGGAGGGATGAATAGACGGGTTCCAGAAGATTTTTATGGGAGTGAAACTACTCTGTGTTGATACTATGATGATGGATACATGTCATTACACATTTGTCAAATCCATAGAATGTACAACGCCAAGAAGGAATCCTAATGTGAACCATGGGCTTTGAATGACTATGATGTGTCAGTGCAGGTCATCAGTTGTAACAGCTGTGCCATTCCAGTCCTGCTAGTGGAAGAGGCTCTGTTCACGTGGGGGCGGAGGGCATACGAGAACTCTGTACTTTATGCAGAATTTTGCTGTGAACCTAAAACTGCTCGAAAAGATAATCTATTAAATCACTTTAAAAACAGGTATGTATTACACATAGAAAAATGCAACCAAGATTCTTTTTTTAAATCTTTCAATTTTGATTTGGAGAAAACTAAAGGATCTTGCCATGTACTTAATTTCACTTAACAGAGTGTTGATAGGGAAACTTTGTTAAATAAAAACTGCATTCAAGAATCAGATTTTGCAATTGATTTCTAATTTTTTATGAATAGCAGAGTACTCTTCCCTGGAAAAATATCCAGTGATGACTCATCACCTGTTAAATTCAATTTCTGAGCCTTAGTGTTGTGTCAGGGTTCTACATAGTCTGCTTCCAGTGAATATTCAAGTCAGCAAACATGTTAGTCAGCAATGCCTGTTAGTTTGGTGTGTTGGAAAAAGACATGCTTGAATTTAGACCTCAGTGTTTCCACTTGCTGATGATGTGATCTTGTATAAGTCATTTTACCTCTCAGGACCATAGTTTTCTCTTCTGCAAAATGGAATAGGAATATTGGACACGGAATAATGGACAATGGAATACAAAACGCATAGTTTGAATGGTGCATGTATATTGTCATTGTCTGCCCTGCCTACCCTACCAGCCATGTTACCCCTTGGCCTGCCAGTCACCTGCCGTAGGAAGGGACATGTGTTCAGGTTAGCGTCCGAGAGTACCCTGCATCCAGGCACATCGAGCCGGGTAGGAGCAGTCCGAGTCCTTGTCGGGGTGCTGTTCAGGATCTTCAAAGAGGATCTTAGCTTGTTAGGAATGTTAAACCAGAGCTGTGTCTGGGCCTCTTACTTCCAAAAGGAGAGAGCCTTCCTGAAAATCAGGCCTTTGGGGTGAGAATTTTCTCCCTCTCCTGGCCCATGGCAAATATTTGTTGGATGTTTGCAGAATGAAAACACTTCTCCCATCTAGAAGGGGGTATTGTTTCAAGTAAATGTGTTTTTTGGAGAATGAAACAGCTCTGTCTTAAAAACAGTGAACAGGTTTTTCTGCGAAGGTGTTTTGTCCAACTAAAATTTGGGTTCTGGGTTTAACAAGCTATGGAGACATTTCCAGATCAGTCATGAAAGGTTACAGGGAAGGACAGCAGAGAATTGTGTTTTGGTTTAACTGGGCAGGAAGCGAAGGAGGCGGGGGTGTTAGGAGGAGAGGGTAGCTGTATGAGAATTCAGAAAATGGCCCCAGTGGAACTGTTGTCACGGAGGTGCCCGGTGTACCAGGAGAAGGCTGCTACAGTGGGCAGGAATCAGGTGTCCAGTGGTCCAGTTGGAATGGAGTCTCCTGGCCTCCACATGAGCGGGGATGTCACAGTGTCTGGCTTGAGCGCAGCCCTCATGAGGACTGGAAATTGGGCCCGTCTACATCAAGTACCCTCTCCTTGCCAGCTGGAGACATGCCTGTCTGTTCTGTGAGGCTGTGCTCCACCACCATCCTGCTACGTCATGAGCACATCCCCAGGACAGCAAGTCCAAAGGGAAGTAGTTCCTGCAGTCACGCTTGAATTACTGGATGGAGCAGGTCACAGTACCTTGAGCTGGCATGGTGGGGAACAACATCTGCTGTGACCGTTGGACAGAGGAGAAAATGGAGGCTTAAAGCAGTCAAGTAACCACTCAAGGTTCAGCTTGTAGATGACCATCTACACTTACACCTGGCTCCGATTCCAAGATCCACATTCTTTCCTTTAGACCGTGGTGCCTTTTCTACTCTGCAGCTCCCAGTGAGGAGGCACCCTGTGAGGCCAGACAGACGCAGAGGCAGCATTCCTACAGAAACCCCACCAGACAGGAGGAGGGAGAGGCGGCCTATCTGACCCTCGTGTCTGGGTGAGGCTGTGGCACCTGCAGAGTAGGTGAAGCCTGGCCCTGCACGACCAGAGGGATGCATTGGCCCTGTGGGTTCCCTCTGCCCAGTAAGACCAACAAAACCTCAGGATGATGAGTGCGAGTCCTGCCCTTTGTATTGTTCCTACCTTGTATGTTAAGGAGTCTCTGTTCCTCAGCTAGACTATAGGCTCATTGAAGGCAGGCACTTTCTGTGTCTTGGTGCAGTGCCGCTGTCAGGGCTACACACGTTAAAAATGAAATGCTGGATAGTGAGCACTGTGTGGAGATTTAAAGTTTGTGGGTGTACATGACACATGACTTTTCAGAAAATAAAAGATTTCAGTAGCAAGACAAAAAGTGTGTTTTACCTCATCATTGTAAGTTGTAACAGTCACAAACATTCCCAAACCAGGAGCAGATTCAAGGAAATCGTGTCTGCCCAAGTCCCACTGTTGTATCTTGAAAGTCCCTGTTTCAAAAATATAAGACATTTATTTTTATTTATTTTTTAGAAGTCTTTATTAAATTTGTTACCATATTGCTTCTGTCTTATGTTTTGGTTTTTTGGCCACGAGGCATGTGGGAATCTTAGCACCCTGACCAGGGATCGAACCCACACCCCCTGCATTGGAAGGCGAAGTCTTAACCACGGGACCGCCAGGGAAGTCCCTAAGACATTTATTATAAAATAAGTTAAGAAATAGTTATATATGATTACTGATAAATGAATTTTTCAAATTATCCAAATCACAAAATACTGTTATTTTGAACAGCTTATATTTTGGTGATTAGCTTATGTTATGTAGCAGAGAAGGAAGATTCTGCAATACAGAGTTCTTGGTCCTGTTCTCACTCTTGTTTGTAAGTCGCTTCACCACTCCAAGCCTCAGCATTCTATTCAGAAAAATGGGCATAATACACATCGCTCCTAAGCCTCAGAGTTGTGAGGACTGTTGAAAATAATAAAAAGTAGCCTATGAAAGCTTTGCACCTGGAATGTAAAATTCCTGTGGGTCGGGCCTGAGAGGACTTCCCAGCATCTCCCCCACAGATCTCCTGCCTTCCACTTCTTCCTCCTGTAGCTTAACCTACTTGCTTCTGGCGCAGTTCCTTCCTAAAGAACAGGTGTATTCATATCGCATCCTTCCTTTTGCTGCATCCCGGTGTTCCTGCTAAAGTTCGCATCACTGGGAGAGTGTCCCACTTGATCCCTTTAGGATGTGATAAGTGTCATGTGGCTTAACTTCCCCCTTGTGCCCTTGAAAGTTAAGTGGGGAATGAAAAAAGGGCTAACATTTATTGAAAGTAGCTAACAATACCTGATGTACCAGGTAGTGTCCTAAGCACTTCATGTGCATCAGCTTATTTAATGTGCTCTGAGGATAGCAGCGTGGACTCTTGAAAAACGCAGGGGATGGGGCACCGACCCTCCAAGCAGTTGGAAGTCCACGTATAACTTACAGGTGGCCCTCCATATCTGTGGTTCCATATCCCCCGATTCAAGCAGCCGTGAATCATGTAGTGTAGTATTTGCTATTGAAAAAATCCCACGAGTAGGTGGACCTGCGCAGTTCAACCTGTGTTGTTCAAGGGTCAACTGTATTTTTACAGTTGACAGGTCATTTGACAGGTGTATAGCAAACACCTCCCAAGGGGATAGCACTGTTTTAGGAGCTGAGGACACAGTGAACAAAATAGACAATGTCTTCGTTCCCATGGAGAAACATACAACTAGTAAATATATAATGTTGAAGATGTTAAATATGCTACAAGAAGAAGCAAGAGACAGGGTAGGAGTGGTAGGGGACTTGGAAGCAATATGTGGGGAAGTCAGGGAAGGCTTCTCTGACATTTGAGCAAAGACCTGAAAGGACGGGAGTAAAAATAATATCCGCTTTAATAATGTTTGTTTATCACATATATGCAGATTACATCTGTATCTATCTATACATCACATTCAGTGTTAATTGTGTGCCAAGCACCGTTCTAAGAAATTTACACATGTAATCTGAATTTTCATGACAACAGCGCTATGTAGGTAGATACCATTTTACGACGATTTTACATGTGATGACACCGAAGCATAAAGTAATTTGCCCAAGGTCACGTACCTAGCAAGTAGCAGAGTCAAGATTCAATCTAGGCAGTGTAGTGCCTTTTTCCTTACTACCTCGTGATGCTCCCTCCACTGGGGAAAGATCGTTCCATGCAGGAGGACATGCAAAGGTCCTGGGGCAGGAGAATGCTTGGAGTGTTCAAGGAACAGCAGAGTGCTGGAGTGAAGTTAACAGGAAGAAAATCACAGGAGATGAGGCTGAAGGGGTAACGGGCCAGATCGTGGATGGTCTACAAATCCTTTTTAAAATTTTGGGGAAAGGCTTCCTTGGTGGCACAGTGGTTAAGAATTTGCCTGCCAATGCAGGGGACATGGGTTCGAGCCCTGGTCCGGGAAGATCCCACATGCCGCGGAGCAACTAAGCCCGTGCACCACAACTACTGAGCCTGTGCTCTACAGTCTGCGAGCCACAACTACTGAAGCCTGTGCGCCACAACTACGGAAGCTCGTGTGCCTAGAGCCCGTGCTGCACAACAAGAGAAGCCACCGCAATGAGAAGCCCATGCTCCGCAACAAAGAGTAGACCCCACTTGCCACAACTAGAGAAAGCCTGTGCGCAGCAACAAAGACCCAACACAGACAAAAATAAATAAATTCAAAAAAAAAAGACCCTGTTCCCCCCCTCAAAAAGAAAATTGGGAAGTAATTGGGCGGGTGAGTGAAATGATGTGGCTTTCATTTAAAATTCTTTTTCGCATGGAGTCAGGAATGAAGAAGGATCAGGAGTGGAAGAAGGGAGGCTATTGTCGTAGTCTAGGTGGCTTGGACCAGGTACTAGTGGCAGAGGTTGTAAAAAGTGTTGGATTCTGTATTGTCCCTATTTTACAAGGTGGAAACTGAGTGTCAGAGTCATAGCCCAAAGTCACACAGTGAATAAGCTGTAGGGGCAGAATTAGAAGAGCCCTGCCTACACTTTGGAGTGACTTCAGTTTAGGCTTCACTGAGCAGTCCTGGTTGTCTTGTCTCCACAAGTTTGTTAACTCTGTATAGTGTACATTATAGACTGTTTAGAATGTTCCAGCTGAAGAGGATCTTTAAAAAAGGTGTCATTGGTGATACCAGAAAAGGTGGAGTAAGCCCATTCCACCCTATTTCTCCCGCTAATTACAACTAAAAACCCTGGGCAAAATGTCTAAAGCAACTATCAGAAGACTCTGAAAGGTGGAGAAAGGAAGGTGACTGCCAAGGACTCAAAGTGTGACTCAGCTGTGAGTTCCCTGTTTGCCCCCCACCCCCATATCCTGGCCTGGGTGCTGGAGCAAACAGCAGTCCCCACCAAACTGAAAGAGAGACAGGGAGGAGGAAAGAAAACCCGCTCAGGAGAAGTCTGCTCTCTCGTGCAAAAGGATCTGGAATAGGGTGACCCAACAGGATGGAACCCCTTTGACTACACCTGCCCTACTCCAGACGAACCCTGTGAAAGAAACGGCACCCTCTCCACGGGCTGCTTCATGTGGGGATTGGGGTGAAGACCTGTGGCGATGCCTGACCTGCACTTAGTGAAGGACAATGAAGAGGCAGAGATGGGGAGGATTACAGAGAGGCGGGAGCTGGAGAAGGCGGTTTTTAAATCTGTGTATGGGGTGTCCTGGGCACGCCCCTAAGCAGCCTGTACATGAGACCAACCAGAATAAGTACAGCAAAAGCTTTGAGAATCCAACCATGGTGTGGAAAACACCCAGGTTTCAGATTGGCCTCTGGGTAGCACGCAAGCAGGGTAGGCCAGAATAGTAGTGCAGAGTCTCAGAAAAATAAGGTTAGGATGTGTGATCTGAAACTAAATGGGTTGACTACTTGTTAAAATAGAATATTTAAATAGGAACCAGAGTTATAATACTCAAAATGTCCAGGATACATTACAAAATTACGCACCATGTCAAGAACCAAGAAAGCCTCAACTTGAATGAGAAAAGACAGCTAGTAGACACACCAAAATGACATAGACATTGAAATTATCTGACAAGAATTTTAAAGTCATCATAAAAATGCATCAACAAGGAGTCTGAACACCCTTAAATGGAAAAGTAGAGAGTCTCAGAAAAAGAGATATAAAAATAAATAAATGGACACATTAGAACAGGAAAAATATAATATTTGAAATTGAAAAATAACCAAATGGACTCAATAAAAGAATAGAGATGACAGAGGAAAGAGTCAGTGAACTTGAAACTAGATCAGTGGAGACTTCCCTGGTGGTCCAGTGATTAAGACTCCGTGCTTCCACTGCAGGGGGCGTGGGTTCCATTCCTGGTTGGGGAACTAAGATCCCACATGCCGCATGGCATGGCCAAAAAAAAAAACCAAAAAAACCAAAACCACAAACAAACAAAAAAAACTATAGATCAATAGAAATAATCAAATCTGGTCAATGGAGAGAAAATAGATTGAAAAAAAAAAAAAAAAAGAAACTCAGTCTCACGAACCTGTGGGACAATAATCAAAGGTCTATAATTTGCAAGTCCCAGAAGAAAGGAGAAAGAGTGTAAGGCTGAGTAAATACTGGAAGAAATGATGGCTGAAGACTTCCCAAACTGGGTGAAAGAGATAAGCCTACATACTCAAGAAGCTAAGTGAGCCCTACAAGGCCAGACTCCCCCAAATCTACCACCAGATACATCATGATTAAATTTCTCAAAACCAAAGCGGGGGGGGGGGACCTATGAAAAATAGCCAGAGAGAAACACTGCATTACTGGTGGGGAAAAACAATTGGAGTAACAGCAGACTTCTCATCAGAAACATGGAGACCAGAAGGAAGGGGCACATTTCCAAGTGTTGAAAGAAAAAGAATTGTCAAATCTATATCCACCAAAAATACCCTTCAGAATGAAGGCAAAGTATTCTTAAGGTCAAGGAAAACTAAGAGGATTTTTTCACTAGAACACCTACTATAAAACAATTACTAAAGGAACTTCTTCAGACAGAAAGAAAATGGTAAGACGGAAACTTGGAATAGCAGGAATGAAGGGAGAACAATGGGAAGTCAACACCGGGGAAACCACAATAGAGTATTCTCTTCCCCTTTAAAAAAAAGTTGTTTGACAGTTGAAGGTAAAAAAAAAATCAGCATTGCCTGGTGTTGTTCTCAAAGTATGTAGACATAATATTTACAACAACTATATTACAGGGTGGAGGGCAGAGGGACTTACATGGTCATAAGGTTTCTATATTCCTCTCGATATGGTAAAATATTGATCCTTGTAGACTGTGGTAAGTATGTGTATTGTAATCCCTAGAGCAACCACTAATAACTATACAAAGAGATACAGTGAAAAATACTATAGATAACACAAAATGGATTACAAAACACTCAAGTGACCCACAGGAAGATACAAAATAGAAAATGGGAACAAAACCCAAAGGGAGCAAAAAGAAAACAAATAATAAAACAGCAGACCTAAATCCTGACGTATCAATAATTACATTACATGTAAATGGTATAAATGGAGATAAGACAAAGATTGTCAGAATGGATTTTTTAAAAAATGAACCAACTGTTAGGTCTTTGAGAAAATCACTTTGGACATAATGCTATAGGTAAGTTAAAAGTAAAAGGATAGAAAAGACATATCATTACGACAGTCAAAAGAAAGCTCACGTGACTCTAAATATCAGATAAAGTAGACTCCACAGCAAAGGAAATTACCAAGGACAGAGAGGGGCCTTAACGTAATGATAAAGGGGTCAATTCAATGTGAAGACATAACCATCCTAAATGTATCAACAGTTTCAAAACACATGAAGTAAAACTGCTGAAAGGAGACGTGGACGAGTCCACCCCATGGGTCGTCAGTGCTCCTCGGCCGTGGACAGGGCTAGTGGACGTGGGAGAGCCGACTCGCACCGTCCACCAGCAGGGCCTGCTTGGCATTTTTGGGATGGCCCCCAAACAGCAGGGTACACATTTCTTTTCAAGTGCACGTGGAACTTTCACCAAGTTAGGCAACAAAGCCCTAAACCTGACGCGGCACCTTTGCTGAAGCAGCCGAATGTTCCTGGAGAAAAGCACACAGCCAGGCAGGCGGACGGCCGCCTGGAAATGCCCGCGTGGGTTCCTGTCCTCCGAGACGACGGGTCTCCTCGGGAGCCTCTTCCAGCCCCTCCCCCGTCCAGGGCTTGCCTTGCCCACGTGGACGCACTCAGCGTCTCTGTCTTCCACCACGAGAACCCTCTCCCCGGCAGCTCACCGCCCTCTGCCTCCCCCTCCCTGTCCTCTAGGGCTCTGCTCTTGTCACTCTCCCCACACTCACCATCCGCCCTCTTGTCCGCGTGCAACTGTCCCAGTGCCGCCCGCATTCTGGGAGGGGCTGGAGTCTGGGGACGTGCAGCGTCTTCCTTTGTGGGCCGTCTGGGCCCGGACTGAGCGAGGGCAGGGCTCGCTGAGGATTTGTACGTGTTCGATAAAGGATTTTGAATGGGTGCGCACCCGTGGCCCCTGGTTACAGCGCCGGTGTTCCTGGCCCAGAGGGAGGTGTTATGCCCGATGGCTACCACCAGGTGGCAGAAGAGTAGCACTGCTCGCGGGTGACTGGGCCTGGCGGTCCTCCCAGCGTGGACAGGACAGCCCATGTGACGGGCACCCAGAGCGGGCCAGGCTGCCTGACGTGTTTCTCATCAGGATAACAAGGGTGTATATCACTTGAGGTGTGAAGACCCAGTTATTATTTGTAAACAGCTTAATGCAGCACTTAGCACATTGTAAGCGCTATGCAAGCACTTGATGAATTATTCCTTACATTATTATTGGGCTTTTGATGTCAACGCCCATTAAGGCCTACAACCCTGGAAAGTCTGTATAATAATACCCACCTTTACAGCCGAGTCTACAGGACTTGTCTAACACCACCCAGAAAATAAAAGCCTGAGCCAGGATGAAAACTCTGCAGGCTCGGTTCCCAACTCAGCGCTCGGCTCCTCATCACAAACTCCACCCCTGCTCTGCACGCAGCCCCGGGCTGTGTGGCGCGCGTGTTAAACCCCAGGTGTAGTCCTGGCAGAACTTCTGCGCTGACCTAGCTCCCCAGGGGCCCTTCCTCCTGGGGGCTCCACTCAGTGGAGCTGGGAGCTGGGAGCTGTCGGGTGGCAGGCGTGAGCCGCGTGCCACAGGAGGCCAGCTGCCTCCCTGGGACCCTGTGTGCGCCCCTGTTCAGGCCCTCGGCTCGTCCTGCGACCCCTGAGGCGGCTGTGCCTTCTGCTGCAGCCTGTGAGTCCTTGAGGCTGGAACTGAGGGCCATCTGAGTTGATGCTAGAAAAGTAAAATGCATCTCTTGTAGGAATTTTGGAAAGTAAAAATCCCCTCCAGAAGTCTTTGGTATTCAGTATTACCCTTCTAACCTTTTCCCTGTATAAGTACACATCGTATATTTTATAAAAAAATGAAATCATACTGTACATCTCTGATTTGATTTTTCCACCCAATTTTTTTTTATTGATTTCCTCACCTTTAACACTTTTTATTTTTATTTATTTTATTCATTTATGGCTGTATTGGGTCTTCGTTTCTGTGCGAGTGGTTTCTCTAGTTGTGGCAAGCGGGGGCCACTCTTCATCGCAGTGCGCGGGGCCTCTCATTATCGCGGCCTCTCCTGTTGTGGAGCACAGGCTCCAGACGTGCAGGCTCAGCAGTTGTGGCTCACGGGCCTAGCTGCTCCGCGGCATGTGGGATCCTCCCAGACCAGGGCTCGAACCCGTGTCCCCTGCATTGGCAGGCAGATTCTCAACCACTGCGCCACCAGGGAAGCCCATTTCCACCCAATTTTTTTGTGACCATGTTTCTTTGTCCTTAAATGTTCTTCTGTAACCTAATTGAGGTCTATTCAAAGAGCTGAAGAAAGATCCAGTGTTGTTTGTCCAGTGCTGAGCACAGAGCTCTACAGACAAACTGGCCCCGCAGTGTCTGAGGAACGAGTGAAGGAACTGGGATGGGCCACCTGGCAGGAGGGCGTTCAAAGCCAGCCCATCCTGTTGACCCGGGTGCAACCTGGGCATAGAAAGCAGTTGCTTCCAACAGTCGCCGTGAATACAGAGTGGCCTCTTCCAGATGCTCCAGGCTCCCTGAGCACCTTGGATTCCCTCTGACCTGTGAGCCTTTTTGAGATTCTTTCTGTGTGGAGGGAGCGCAGGAGGTGACATGTCACTGACCGGAAGTGAGCACACACTTCCTACGCCACACACCCCACCAGGGTACAGTCAATGAGTAATTGCCACCAAATCACCAGCCAAAACATTGCTGACATCCCAAACACCCCCGTGCCCCTCAGCATCCATCCCCGGAGGCCACCAGCCCTCTGACTTGTGAAGACACAGCATTTGTGTCTTTGTATTTTATACAGTACGTGTCCTCTTGGGAACACCGTCAGCGTGTGTTGGGGGCTTGTCCGTGTTACATGCAGGTGTAGACCGTCCCTTGTTGCTGCTGCTCAGGGTCTCGTTATGTGAACGGATGACTTTATTTTCCATCTGTCGTGGATGGGCACTGGACAGGCCTGGTTTGGGCCATTTCGGGTCGTGCCTCTCTGAAGATTCTTGTGCAGCTGAGCACGTGTGTGCATTTCTGTTGGGCATGTCCTGCATTTGCCCAGCTTGTGGACAGGGCCTGTGTTCATCTTCGGGGGGCACCATGTTGGGGGTGAAATCTGCAGCCTGGAGCGGGGGTGGTGGTGCACACCTACCGGCACACTCGGTTTTCTCACTGGTGGGTGCGTGGCAGCGTCTCATGGGCTTTGTGTTGCCTGGTGGGCACGGAGTCAAGCACCTTTCCACCGGCTCCTGGCTGTTTGGGTTCCCCCTCCTGTGAAGTGTCTGCTGCTCTTCAGCTTGTGTCTCCCTCCCATGGATGGTCCTCCACGCTGGTCCCTTCTGTGCAGAGGTGTGCATCTTAGTTGCACACTCGTTCTGGGTGTCAAAGTTGTGTCACCAAGGAGAGGCCAGACATGCAGACACGTCTCCCGAACCCGTGTCCGTAGAAACCGGGGGTGTCTGCAGAGGGAGGGCCTGGGGCAGGCGGGGCGCCCAGAGACGTTGGCGCCTCTGAGGCGGCAGAAAGAGCAGCCGTGACTCTCGTGGCTTGTGCACTCCAAGGCTGGAGCGGGGCCTGGGAGGGGTCCAGAGCGTCAGAGCCGGCGTGTGGGGTGGGGCCCAGCCGCCAGCTCCTTTGCTGGGAGGTGGGAAAATTCTGGGGGGCTTCCTAGCCAACTAATTTTTAATTTTTTAAAATTGTGGTAAAACATATATAACAAAATTTAACATTGTAAGCATTTTAAAGTGTGCAAATCGATGGCATTAAGGATGTTCACGTTGCTGTGCAGCCATCCCCATCCGTTTCCAGAACTTCTCCACCAAACAGAAACTCTGCACCTGTTTAAGCAATAGCTGCCTTTCCCCTCCCCCTCTAGCTCCTGGTCACGTCACTCCTACTTTTTGATTTTTGAATCTGACTCCTCTAGGGACCTCATACAAGTGGAACCACACAGCATCTGTCCTGTTGCATGCTACAGTGGGTTCCGAATTTCATTTTTATTCATTTCACTCCTTTTCACGACTGAATAATATTCCACTGTGCCATGGACCACATTTTGTTCATGCATCCATTTGTTGACGGACACGGGTCGCTGCCTCCTTTGGCTGTTGTGAATTATGCTGCCCGAACGAGGGGTCTGAGGGTCTGTCTGGGTCCCCAGCCTCACTCCCAGGTGTCCTCTCGGCGGTGGGGGCACTGGGTGGGCATCTGCAGTGCTGGCTCACGTTCCCGAGCTCCCCGGGCTCAGTCTGAGCCTGGCCTCACCTGGAGGCTCCCCTCGCCTGGCCTCTCTCCCTCCTTCTCCTGGGGGACGCCCCCTTAATGAATCACTTGCGCTTGACTCCTTGGCTCGGGGGGGGGGGCTTCAGCGGGCACCCAGCCCTTGACCCCCTGAGGTGCGGTGATGAGCGATGATCCTCGTTCAGCTTTGCTTCTTCCTCCTCCATCTCCTGGTCTGGCTGAAGGTTTGCACTCTGAAGAAAGAGAACTACAGAATCCTGGAGACTTTGGCCGAGTGCAAGAGTCATATCCAAGGACCCTTTGGAAGGGAGCGACCAGGAGCGAGATTTCATTGCTTCTGAATTCTAATTCTTTTCCTTTTAATGAACAGTCTCCCACGTGATCACTGTGCTCCACGGCACTTCTCACCTTCTCTCAGCGCCTGACTTTTATAAGAACTGACAGCCTTGTTTAAAAAGTGTCTCCGCACTTCCCTGGTGGTGCAGTGGTTGAGAATCCGCCTGCCAATGCAGGGGACACAGGTTCGAGCCCTGGTCTGGGAAGATCCCACATGTGTGAAGCAACTAAGCCCGTGCGCCATAACTACTGAGCCTGCGCTCTAGAGCCCGCGAGCCACCAACTACTGAAGCCCGTGCGCCTAGAGCCCGTGCTCCGCAACAAGAGAAGCCACCGCAATGAGAAGCCTGCGCACTGCAACGAAAAGTAGCCCCTGCTCGCCGCAACTAGAGAGAGCCTGTGCACAGCAATGAAGACCCAACGCAGCCAAAAATAAATAAATGAAAAATAAATAAATTTATTTTTAAAAAAAGTGTTTCCAAGGATCAGCAAGTAGGTGGTTGTAAAGCTCGTCAGGCCGGCGGCGGTCCCTTACCCCACAGCCCCCCAGAGCTCCCTCGTCCCTCTCGTCCCTCTCCTCCTAAAAACCTCGCCCCCTGTGTTCATTCAAAACAACCTGGAATTTATCGTTAAAGAGCATTGCTACGAGGAACTAGGAGAAACAGTATAAAAGTACACCATGTATTTGAAGTTTCCAAGCAAGTTTACAGAGCAAGGATTTCTAGTCCTGCGCTTGGCTGCAGTGCCCTGCGCTGGCACGGTTCACAGGTGCGCAGGTGGCTTTGTCTCCCTTTCAGCCTCCAGCAGAGGGATTCCAGGCTCTCCTCTGCTTCTCAGGAATTTCCTTCCTTTCAGGGAGGGGTTGGAGCCAGAATCAGGGCCACACCTGCTTCCCTGGTACCTTCGGACAGACCCTGGGAGGCCGAGTTGACAGGTTGGAAACAGAGTCCAAGAGGCTGGGAGAAAGCGGGACGCACGCCTGCAGCTGGTCGGGGCTGCCAGGTGCTCCAGGCAGGTGCTGCCTCCAGCTCATGGATAAGGGGACGAGGCTGAAAGTCACCCAGCTGCTGGCGATGACGGCGATGGCCGGCACACCTCTGTCCTCCTGCGGTGCCCTGTGCGGCCTCTGCCTGGGGAAGGCGGCCGCCTACTTTTAGTCCCGAGGAGCAAAAACACACTTTTAGGTAGATTTGACTAAATGACTGGCTCTGAGCTCATCTCTCTTGGACGTTCGAGATGGTGTGTTTCATCAGACTTCATAGGAACTCAGAGATGTGAAGAGAAAAGGCATAGCTGCCGTGTACTCTTCCTGGACTTGGGCCACCAGGCATGGTCTCAGGTCCCCACAGATCCACAGAAATTTTAACATTTTTGTTTTTCCATTTTAATGGTGATCTAAACATTAAATATAGCATATTCTGGATTGACACTTCTTAACCAGGCAGGGTTTGACACATGCATTTATGATCAAGTATCACTAAGTGAAAGTCAGGGATTTGACAGGCAGCGAAGGTTTAGTGATGGTTCAGTGAGACAGGGAGTGGAAACAGAGTTATTCGGGGTGCAGGCAGCCTAAGCGTGCAGAGCCCACAGCGGTCGGGAATGTATTCACGCTCAGAGCGGATGGACTGAGCTAAGGTCCTGGCTGTAGACTTAGGGGCTTGCAACACACAGGGAACAAAAAGCAGAGAGTAAATGTGCAATGAAATTTTTTATAAAAAGGACCTTTAAAGGAAATGTTTAAGAATTGTATCGAGGGTATGCTATTATAGTATTTGGCACATGTAAGTAGTGGGCTGATGATTAAATCAGCCTCTGGAAGCTGAAGTTCAGAAGACACACTGACTTCTGCTGTTTTGTCTTGTGTTACTGGACCAGTCTAGAGACCTCACTTATCTTTTGAGAATTCAACCACGATTAGCATGATTAACGGCATCAGAGATTGTTTTACTTAAGGTAACCTGACAACTGGAAAAACAAATCAAGCTTGGATCCTGTGGTCTTGTGTTTGGGTTTCCTGTTTTACGAATTATGCAATTCCCTCTTAAGGCTGTTTTCAAGCCAGTTCTGCGTAATTTGCTAACGTGTCTCAAGAGAAAAGCGCACAGCATGAAGCTCTCTGCCAAAGAGCATACACAGCAAGAGGTTAGCATGTCCAATAAAGATGTTAGAAACAAAAGAGGTTAGCACGACACCACCGTAAGATGACATCTTGAGTTCAACATTCAACAGAGTTCATCTAACCCACCTGTTATCAAGGTGTCACTTGGAATGTCTTCTATTATGCATTTCTCCTCTCGTTCCCCTACGTGGAAATAAAAAGCAGTTGAAAGTGAAAAACAAAAACTCAAAAGAAATGTTAACATCTGCATTTCTGTTGCTTTTGCCACTTCTGGTTCTACTTCTTTTGAAATGGATCCGTTGCAGCTGATACTGCTTACTGAGTGCTTACATTTCTTTGGATAGCTTTGTAAATTGATTTTTGTGAGAAGTGACATATGGTGGCTACACTTGGGCGGGTGATTGCAGCAGGTCCCAGAGAACAAGATAAAAGACGCCTGAACCCTGGGACCTTGCCAAGTGTGATGACATCAGAATTCCTTTGGATCGGTTCCTTTTAAGGATTTTGAAATGTTCCAGTGGAATGAAAGACAGTGAGGCCAAGGGACAAGCCTTGGAGACCCTGAAGCGCCGCACCCGGCAGAGGCCCAGAGATGGCCTGAGCTGTGCGGGAGTGACCAAACCCAAATGGCCATTCTCTGGTCACTTCCACTGCTTGGCGGGAGGTGGGGGGAGGAGGGAGTGAAGGCTGCTTCGTGGGGGAGAGAAACGCAAGTCTGCCGGGCCTGGGAAGGGGTGAGAGCCGGAGTCTAACGGAGTCCTCACCCCAAACGACTCTCTGAGTCTCCGTTTTCTCTTTAAAAAGAAAACAGTTAAAGTCGTCCAGTGTGATTTATTATTTCTTTCAGCTCTGGCATGCAATGTTTTCTTTTTAAACCTTTTATTTTGAAATATTTATAGACTCACAAAAAGTTGCAGAAATCATACCCATCACCCAGATCCCCGCAGCGGTAACATCTTACATGACCCACGGACTGCACAGCCATCACGGAAACCAGGATTTTGACATCGGCAGAGTGCAGTTAACTTGACTACAGACCTTACATGGATTTCAGCAGCCTTTGCACACACTCATTTTTTTAAAATGTGAGTGTGCTGTCAAAAGAATGCTTCAGCAAGTAATTATGAACACTCTTGAAACAAGTAGAAAAACGGGGGAAATGCAGCATTGCTTTTGGATTAAGAGATTAGGCTCCTATGGCTGGGTTGTTTCACTGACCTGCTTTGTAGCTGTGAGAACGCAGACAGGCCAGCAGACCCCAGGGTTGTCATCTGTAACGCAGGGAGCTAGTGGTAGCACTGACCTCACAGCAATGTGGTTGGGCCTAGGTGAGGCCGGTAGTAGGAGGTCCTAGCTCTGTGCCAGGCACACAGTGGGCCTTCAGTACAAGATGCGCACAGTGGCCTTTCTGGCACTCGGTGGGGCGGCTGCTGGGTGCATTCCGAGTGCGAGGCAGTGGCCACCAGGCACGGGTCCTCTGTCTCTGTCTCCACCTGTGACCGTGCCCCCAGCCCTCCTGGCACTGGAGCCCTCCTTCTCCTTGTCGTCAGGGACCTTGCTCTGTTGGGAGCTTTGGCCTTTCCCTTCCTGTCGACCCGTGTCCTCCATGCCATGTCCCTCCCTGACCACTGGCGTAGTCTGTTTGGGCTGCTACAACCAAACACCACAGACCGCGCAGTGCACAGACAATAGGCGTTTGTTTCTCACGGTTCTGGAGGTTGGTTGGGTTCTGGTGAGGGCCTGCTTCCGGGCTGCAGAGGGCACATTCACACTGTGTCCTCATGTGACAGAATGGGCGAAGGGGCTCTGTGGGGCCTCCTGTGAGGCACTGGTCCCATCCGTGACCTAATCACATCCCAGGGCCGACCTCGTAACACCATCATGTTGGGCGTTAGGGTTCCAGCGTACGAATTTTGATGGGACTCATTTAGACCACAGCAACCACCATGCTTTCCCTTTGAGAAGTGCTACGGTGTGGTGTTCACAGCCTAGACGTGGGCCCGTCTGGAATGCCTTCTCTGCACGTACCTTCTGTGTGACCTCGGACAAGCTCCTGAACGTTCCCTCATCAACTAGTTGGTTACCCTGATGTACAGTCTGCACAGCAGAGGCAGACTGCACGCTTGATTCTTTCCCTGTAATTATCAGCTTCCAAGGTAAGACACCGGTGCCTCAGTCACCTCCTGTGGTGACCAACGGGGCTTCCGTCGTGTATCATCATGACCTCATGAGTTGTTACATATTTAATGCTTTCCCGATATATTGCCATCGTTATTCTTCTGGATGCTCAGATGACCCCACATTTGGCCACTGGCAGTCCCTTCAGTTTGGCTCCTATGTCCTTTTCTTGTGTGTGTGGTAAATTACACATAACAAAATTTACTTTCTTAACCAATATTAAGTGTACAGTTCAGTGGTATTAAATACATTTACACTGTTGTGAAACCATCACCACTTTGCATTTCCATAATCCTTTTCATTTCATGAAGCTGAAGCCTATTAAACAGTAACTCTCCTTTCCCCACTCTGCCCAACCCCTAGCAACCACTCTTCTACTTTCTGTCTCTATGATTCTGACTGCTATGAGTAGCTCAGATAAGTGGAATCATGCTGTGTTTGTCTTTTTGTGACTGGTTTATTTCACTTAGCATGATGCCCTTGAGGTTCATCCATGTTGTAGCATATTGCAGAATTTCTTTCCTTCTTAAGCCGTTTTATGGATGTAGCACATTTTGTTAATCCATTCATGCATCAGTAGACACTTGGGTTGCTTCCACATCTTAGCTGTTGTGAATCATGTTGCTATGAACATGGGTGTACAGATATCTCTTTGAGGCTGCTTTGAATTCTTTTGGGTATATACCCAGAAGTGGAATTGCTGGATCATAGGGTAGTTCTACTCTTAACATTTCGAGGAACTGCCATACTGTTCTCCACAGTGGCTGTACCATTTTACATTCCTGCCAACAATGCACAAAGGTCCCAACTTCTCTACATCCTGGCCAACGCTCATTTTTTTCTGTTTTTTGATAGTAGCTCTCCTATTGGGTGTGAAGTGGTATCTCATTGCAGTTTTGGTTTGCATCTCCCTAATAATTAGTTATGTTGAGTATCTTTTCATGTGCTTATCGTCCATTTGATATCTTCTTTGTAGAAATGTCTATTCAAGTCATTTACCCATTTTTGAATCGTATTGTTGAGTTTTAGGAGTTCTCTATATATTCAGGATATTAATCCCTTATCAGATATATGGTTTTTTATTCTGTTGCTAGTGTCTTTTGATGCATAAAATTTTAAAATTTTCATGAAGTTCAATTTGTCTATTTTTTGTTGTTGTTGCCTCTGCCTTTGGTATCATATTCAAGAGATCATTGCCAAATCCAATGTCATGAAGCTTTTCTACTATGTTTTCATCTAAGAGTTTTATTGTTTTAGGTCTTATATTTAGATTCTTGATACATTTTGAGTTAATTTTTGTATATGGTATAGATAAGGGTCCAACATCATTCTTTTACATATGGAGATCCAATTTTCTCAGAATCATTTGTTGAAAAGACTGTCCTTTCCCCTTGAATGGTCTTGGCACCCTTGTCAAAATCATTTCACCATATATGCGAGAGTTTATTTTGGGGCCCTCTATTCTATTCCATTGGTCTATATCCCTGCCTTTATGCCAATACCAAATTATTTTGATTACTGTAGCTTTGTAGTAAGTTTTGAAATCCCGAAGTTTAAGTCCTCCAGTTTTGGTCTTCTTTTTCAAGATTGTTTGGACTATTTGAGTTTCCTTGAGATTCCATATGAATTTTAGGATGGGTTTTTCTATTTCTGAAAAAACATCATTGAGATTTTGATAGGGATTGCATTGATTCTTTAGATTGCTTTGGGTAGTTTTGGCATTCTCACAACTTTAAGTCTTTCAATCCATGAACATAGAATGTGTTTCCATTTATTTATGTCTTCTTTAATTTCTTTTGGCAATATTTTATAGTTTTCACTGTACAAGTCTTTCACCTCCTTGGTTAAATTGATTCCTAAGTATTTTCTTCTTTTTGAGGCTGCTATAAATGTAATTGTTTTTGTAAGTTTCTTTTCAGACTTTTCATTGTTCATGAATAGAAATGCAACTGATTTTTGTGTGTTGACTTTGTGCCCTGGTACTTTGCTGAATTCATTTATTAGGTCTGACAGATTTTTGGTGGGATCTTTAGGATTTCTTACATTTAAGAACATATGCAAACAGAGATAATTTTACTTCTTCCTTTTCAATTTAGTTGCCTTTTATTTCTTTTTCTTATCTAATTGCTCTGGCTGGAACTTCCAGTACTATGTTGAACAGAAGTGATGAAAGTGGGCATCCTTGCTTTGTTCCTGATCTTAGAGGAAATGCTTTTTTCTTTCACCATTGAGTATGATGCTTTTGGTGAGTTTTTCATAAATGACTTATTATGTTGAGGTAATTTCCTTCTATTTCCAGTTTTTTGAATGTTTTTATCATGAAATTTTGTCAGATGCTTTTCTGCATCAATTTGAAATTTGTCAAATGGTTTTTCTCTATCACTTGAGATGATCATGTGTTGTTTTTTTTTTGCCTTCATTCTATTGATGTGTCATAATATTCAATACATTGATTGATTTCCATATGTTGACTCATCCTTGCATTCCAGGAATAAATCCCACTTTGTTGTGGTGTGTAATCCTTTTAATATGCTGCTGAATTCAGTTTGCAAATATTTTATTGACGGTTTTTGCATCGGTGTTCATAAAGGATATTGGTCTGTAGTTTTCTTGTAGTGTCTTTGTTTGGCTTTGGATCAGGGTAATAATGGCCTCAAAGAATGAGTTAGGAAGTGTCCACTCCTCTTAAATTTTTTTGGTAAGTTTGAGAAGGATTGGTATTAGTTCCTCATTAAATGTTTGGTAGAATTCACCAGTGAAGCCATCAGGTCCAGTTTCTTTGTCAAGAGATTTGTTATTATTATTACAACTGATTCAATCTCCTTATTAGTTATAGTTTTATTCAGATTTTCTATTTCTCCATGATCCAGTCCTGGTAGGTTTTGTATTTCCAGGAATTTGTCCATTTCAGCTAAATTATCTAATTTATTGGTGTACAGTTATTCATAGTATTCTTGTAATCCTTTTTATTCTGTAGTATTGATTTTAATGTTCCTACTTTCATTTCTGATTTAGTAAGTTGAGTCTTCTCTCTTCTTTTCTTAGTCCATATAGATAAAGGTTTGTCAATTTTGATATTTTCAAAGAACAAGCTTTTGGTTTCATTGATTTTTCTCTGTTGCTTTTCTATTCTGTATTTTGTTTATCTCTACTCTAATCTTTATTATTTCCTTCCTTCTGCTAGCTTTGGGTGTAGTTTTTTCTTCTTCTTCTAGTTCCTTAGATTGTAAAGGTAGATTGATGACTTGAGATCTTTCCTGTTTTTTAATGTGTTTATAGCTATAACCCCCACCCCCACCCCCCTAGCACTATTTTCACTGCATCCCATACGTTTGGTATGTTGTGTTTTTGTTTTCATTCCTTTCTAAGTATTTTCTAATTTCCTTGTGATTTCCTCTTTAATCCATCGGTTTAAGAGTGTGTTGTTTAATTTCCACAAAGTTGTGAATGTTCCAGTTTTACTTCTGCTGTTGATTTCTAACTTCATCCTGTTGTGGTTGGAGAAGATATTTTATATGATATCACCTTTTAAAATCCATTGAGACTTAATATGTGGCCTAACATATGGTCTATCCTATAAAGTGTCCCATGTGCGCTTGAGAAGATTGTGTATACTGTTGTTATTGGGTAGAGTGGTCTGTGCGTGTCTGTTAGATCTAGTTGGTTTATGGTGATGGTTAAGTCCTCTGTTTCCTTACTTCTCTTCTGTCTGGTTGTTCTATCCATTATTGTGAGTGGGGTATTGAAGTCTCCAACTATTATTGTAAAACTGTCTATTTCTCCCTTCAATTTTGTCAGTTTTTTCTTCATATATTTTGATATTCTGTCATTAGGTGTGTAAATGTTTATAATTGTTATATTTTCCTTTTTTTATTCTTTTTTTTTTTTAAAGATTTTTTGGCTGCACCACGTGGCATGCGGATTCTAAGTTCCCTGACCAGGGATTGAACCCTTGCCCCCTGCAGTGGAAGCACAGGGTTTTAACCACTGGACCACCAGGGAAGTCCCTATATTTTCTTGTTGTATTGAAAATTTTATTAATATATAATGTCCTTCTGGGGCTTCCCTGGTGGCGCAGTGGTTGGGAGTCTGCCTGCTAATGCAGGGGACACGGGTTCGAGCCCTGGCCTGGGAAGATCCCACATGCCGCGGAGCGGCTGGGCCCGTGAGCCACAACTGCTGAGCCTGCGCGTCTGGAGCCTGTGCTCCGCAACGAGAGAGGCCGCGACGGTGAGAGGCCCGCGCATCGCGATGAAGAGTGGCCCCCGCTTGCCACAACTGGAGAAAGCCCTCGCACAGAAACGAAGACCCAACACAGCCAAAATCAATCAATCAATCAATCAATCAAAACATACGCATCTGATTCAAGATCCTCATTAAAAAAAAATATATATATATATATATATATATATAATGTCCTTCTTAGTTTCTTACAACTATTTTTGATTTAAATTTTGTTTTACATGATATTAGTATAGCCACCCCTGCTCTCTTTAGGATTTAAATATAATCTCTGTGATAACCACAAAGAAGATAGATATAAAGTACACAAAAAAAGAAATGAGAAAGGAATGTAAATACTCCTCAACAGAAAAATCAACTAAACACACAGAAAAGACAGTAATGCAGGAAATCAGGAAGGAATGTCTTTTGCAAGGAATGTCTTTTTCCATCCTTTCAGTTTCACTCTATTTGTGTCTTTGGATTTAAAGTGGGTCTCTTGCAGACAGCATAAAGTTGGATCATGTGTTTTTATCCATTCTGCCAATCTACGTCTTTCGATGAGAAAAATTAATTCATTTAAATGTAAAGTAATTACTGATAGGGAGGGACTACTGTCATTTTGCTGTTTGTTTTCTATATGCCTTAGAGGTTTTTTTTGGCCCTGGTTTCCTGCATTACTGTCTTTTTTGTGTGTTTAGTTGATTTTTCTGTAGAGGAATGTTTACATTCCTTTCTCATTTCTTTTTGTGTGTATTTTATATCTATTTTCTTTGTGGTTATCACAGGGATTACATTTAAATCCTAAAGTTATAACACTCTAATTTGAATTTATACCAGCTTAACTTCAAAAATATACAAAAACTCTGCTCCTTTACAGCACTCTTCCCATCCCTTTCAGTTTTTGATGTCACAAAATTACATTTTGAAATTTTATTTTTATTATTATTTTTTTTGGCCATGCCATGCGGCATGCGGGATCTAAGTTCCCTGACCAGGGATCAAACCTGTGCCCCCTGCAGAGTCTTAACCACTGGACTGCCAGGGTAGTCCCACAAAATTACACTTTTATGCATTGTATGCCCCAAAACATAAACTCATAATTATTTTAAATGCACTAGTCTCTTATTGCTATTATGTAGAAAACAAGATTTGTTGTTACAAACCAAAGTTATAGTATTACTAGATTTTACACTAATAATTTTTTTCTTTAAATGTATTAGTCTCTTAAATCATGTAGAAAATGAAATTGCAGTTGCAAACCATTGTTATAATAATACTAGCTTTTATAATTGCTCATGTATTTACCTTTCCTGGGATCTTTATTTCTCCATACAGCTTTGATGTCCTTTCATTTCACCTGAAGGATATTTCTTGCAGGGCAGGTCTAGTGGTCATGAACCCCCTCAGCTTTTGTTTTTCTGGGAATGTCTTTATTTCTCCCTCAGTTTTGAAAGACAGTTTTGCCAGATATTGGATTCTTGGTTAATAGCTTTTTTTTTTCTTTTGGCACTTTTAATACATTGGTCTTCTGGCCCCCAAAGTCACTGAGAGCAAGTCCAATGACAGTCTTATTAAGGATCCCTTGTATGTGACAGTTTGCTTCTCTTGCTGCTCTCAAGATTCTTTGTCTTTTGAAAGTTTGATTATAATATGTATTAGTGGGGGTCTCTTTGAGTTCATTTTACTTGGAATTCATTGAGCTTTTTGGATTTTTGTATTGATGTCTTTTATCAAATTTCAGAGGTTTTCAGCCATTATTTGTTCAGATATTCTCTCTGCCCTTTCCTTTCTCTTCTCCTTCTGGGACTCCCAAGTGTGTATACTGCTCTGCTTGATGGTGTCCCGCACATCCCTTAGGCTCTGTTCACTCTTCTTTCATCTTTTTCATTCTGTTTTTCAAACTTGATAATTTCCATTATCTTAGCTTTAAGTTTACTGATTCTTCTACCTGCTAAAATCTGCCTTTGAATCCCTCTGGTGGATTTTAAATTTCAGTTATTATGCTTTTCAGCTCCAGAATTTCTTTTTGGTTTCTTTATGGGTTTTCCATCTCTTTATTGGTTTTTCCATTTTGATTACACATTGTTTTCTTGATTTTCTCCATATCTTCCTTTACTTCTTTGAACATCTTTAAGACAGTTGTTTTAAAGTCTTTGTCCAGTGTGTTTGCCGTTAGATCTTTTTTCAGGAACAATTTCTGTTGATTTATTTTTTTTCCTTTGTGTAGGCCATACTTTTCCTATTTATTTGTATGCCTTGTGATTATTTTTTTTTGTTGAACACTGGACAGTTGGATCTAATAATGTGGTAATTCTGGAAATCAGATTCTCCCCCTTCCCCAGAGTTTGCTGTTTGGTGTTATTGTTGTTGTTCGTAGTTGTAGGCTGTCTCTGTGCTGAGGACCAGCCTAAGGTGTAAACCTAAGGTCTTCTCAGGTCATTTCTGGGCATGCATGGTCAGTTTCTATCAATAATTTTCCCTGCATTTGCAGTTGTTTTTTAATGTCCTTGTCTTTAATGTTTGGTTCCCAAAAGGGAGAAAAAGTAAAAAATGAAGGGGTGGGGAAGGTTGCCAACCCTTTAAGTCCTCTGGAAGTCACTTCAGCTCGAGGGGGAAGGTCTTGCAATAATGGGGGAGGTGCAACAACAGTGGCCGCCGGCTTGTTCATCTGCACCTCTGTGATCAGAAGCAGCAATCAGTGATCAGAGCAGAGGCCCCCGATATCTGTACAGGGTCTTTTTTGCCCCACCGGTTCCTGCAAGCTGTGGGCAGGCTGCTCCAGAAACAGGTGCATGGCCTCCTGGCCTCGGGCCTCCTGGCTGGGGGAGGGGGGGTGGGTAGCTTCTAGGTGCTAAGAGCTGAAATTGACCGAAATGAACTGCAGTTTACCATCCAAGGCTTCCCCTGGAAGCCATCAGCAGACTCCAGAGTTCCCAGATGGTTACATCAGAGGGTTCTGCCCCTGCAGTTGTTGTCTGGGTGGGAGATGGGGTCTCACCTCACAGGTGCCTCCTATTCTGCCATCTTCCCTGTCTCTTGGTTCCTGTGTCCGTTGGACAGAATAGCACTGGTTCTTAAATACGAAAGCATATGGTCTAAAAGGTGTTTTTTATTTTAGCCAGTTCTGTAACTTTTGTACTGTTTTTTCTTTAAATATTATCTCTTCTCCATTATCCCTATTATATCCTTCAGAGTGTTTAACTTAAAACATTTTATAACTTTATATCCCATATCTTTTTGAATATTTCCATCTCTTTGTCTCTATGTGCTGCATTCTGGGTGATATATCTTCCAGTTCACTAATTCTTTCTCCAGCTATGCCTAGCTCAGCTCTTCAACCCACTGAGGACTTGTTATTCCACACAGTTTTTCCTTTCCAGATTTATCTGTTTGTTTCTAATTATCCCGTGTTAATTGGTCATTTTTTGTTGTCATTGTTCTATATTTTATTTCTGACAATTTCATTATCTGTGATCTTGGGTCTTTTTCTGCTGACCTTCAATTTTAGTGACTTATTTTCTCATTTAATTGGTGATTTTTGTGTTTCACTCACTGCTTGGTTTTGATTGGTGGGAGTTGGGAAAGCTTTCTACAGAGAGATTAATTTCTGCTCTTCCCTTATTCAAGGGGCTGCTGCTGACCTTGAGGGCTGAACTTGGTGCAGGACACTGGGTGTCTTCCCCATCCTGCCGCTGACCTAAGCTCAGCCGCAGCCCTCAGGGAGCCCTCACCCCGCCGCTCATGCGCTTACTTAATGTGGCTTAACCCCGGCTCCTCTTTGCTCCAGGCCCCGTTCAGTTTTTTGTTTGCTTATTTGTAGAAGTGGACGAGGAGGTGACAGTTCTCTCCTACCTCTTATGAAAAGGGCAGTGTCTCAAGTGGTGTTTCCATCCAGAGTGCGGGGTCTAGTTGTACAGTGGTGGTGGAAGAAGTCTCCTCAGGGTGTATGAGCAGACCTAGCACCCAAGGCAAGCATCTGGGTTATGCCATCTAAACAGTGGGGTTTGGGTGGGAATAGAGTTAGATGTGAGTTTTCAGCCCACCATCTCTGCCAGGAAGACCCCTCCTGTCACTCAATGTCCTACCCTCTGCCTTCCTCCCCCCAGTGCCACCAACTGCTCACCCCATCCCCGTTACCTGCTTGCTTTCTCATGATCTCCCCTTCCTCTCCAGCAGTGGACATTCTGACCACTTCTGCCTCCTTTGCAGTGGGCTGGCTGTGTGTCCGGCCACCCACGGGGCCCAGCCAGCAGCCCCCTGAAATCCCAGCAGACGCATTTCTAGCCCATGTGAGGGGCCTTCCGGCATTAGCATAGATGCTGGGGTCACTTTGCTTGGCCCAGTGTCCCTCATCTATTTGACGTGTGATGCACTGCAGAACCCATAGGAGCCTCAGGAGGGAGCCTGTCCGCACTGGTCCCCCCATCCCCGGGCCGACCCAGCCAGGCCAAGACCTTCCTGAACTTAATGCTCCGAGGTAGGATGGGCCGACGTAGCCGACTGGGGGACATACTGTTAGTCTCCAGTCTGTGAGTACCGTTGTTGCCTTTACATCAAAGTCAGCCTGGAATTCATTAACTTCCAACCACTTCCACGATATCCTTGCGGCCCAAACCTCCCTCTTCTCTGGGTTAGTGCAGTGGCCCCTAACTCTCTCTTTTTCTGCCTTTGCCCCCCTACACTCTGCTCTCCAAATGACCAGACGACCATCTATAACATGCACTGATGAGTGATTTCTCTACTCAAAGCCCTCCTGTGACGTCCCATCCACTCTTCACCTCACCAGGAGCAGAAGCTCACAGCCCGCCTGCCCCAGCCTCCTGCCAGGCTACCCCCGCTCTCTGTGCCGGCCACACAGGCCCCCTGGCTGTGTCCTCTGCCTCTCGATGTTCCTCTGCCCAGACACTCATTGCCGTATCTCTGCAAGGCTTTCCCTCCCTCCTTCAGAGCTCTGCTTGGAGAGGCTTGTCAGGAGGGTGTCCCCAGCCACCTTCCTGAAAGAGCGTCTTGTACCATCAGCACCGCCACCTGCATCACCACCAGCACTACCACCATCAACATCACCTCCGCCACCAGCACCAACACCATCACCACCACCATTAACACCAACAGCACCAGCACCACCAGCACCAGCACCACCACCAACACCACCATCACCAGCACCATCAACACCAACATCATCACCAGCGCCACCAGCACCAGCAGCCCCACACCCACATCACCAGCCCCACCAGCCCCACACCCACATCACCAGCCCCACCAGCCCCACACCCACATCACCAGCACCACCAGCAGCAGCCCCACCAGCCCCACACCCGCATCACCAGCACCAGCAGCCCCACACCCGCATCACCAGCACCAGCAGCCCCACACCCGCATCACCAGCCCCACACCCACATCACCAGCACCAGCAGCCCCACACCCGCATCACCAGCCCCACCAGCCCCACACCCGCATCACCAGCACCAGCAGCCCCACACCCGCATCACCAGCCCCACCAGCCCCACACCCGCATCACCAGCACCAGCAGCCCCACACCCGCATCACCAGCCCCACCAGCCCCACACCCGCATCACCAGCATCACCCGCATCACCCGCATCACCAGCAGCAGCAGCCCCACACCCGCATCACCAGCATCACCCGCATCACCAGCACCAGCAGCAGCGCCGCAGCCCCTCTTCCTCAGAGCCTGAGCATCTCCTAGCGCACGATTCCTTTCCAGCTTTGCTTTCATCACGTGCTTCCTTCGCATCTCGTTCCTGAACACACCAAACTTGTTTCTGAGTCCGCTCTAAGCCCTGGGCTCTCTCCAGGTGCCGTCCTCCGAGTGCTGGCCCGGGAGACTTCTGCAAAGGCACCTCGCTGTTGACTTGTGCTCCCACATGGGCAGTAGATGTTCTGGCCCCAAAGACGACACTCCCCTCCCCCCAAGGCCCCACCCAAGCCTGTGCTCCAGAAGGAGGGGGAGGTGGACACGGGTGTCCCAGGGGTGCCCCCACCGTCTTTCCCCAGCCTTTCAGTGTTCTCACAGGATGTCCCCTGTCCTGTAAAGGGCACATGGTTTGTGAGTCCAGCCTACAGTCTCTCATTTGACTAGAGCGTTTAGCCCATTGATTCAGGTTTAAATCTGTAATTGTGTTACATGCTCGGTTCAGTGGTACACTTGAGTTTTGAGCTCAGGTGTGGATGACACAGTCAGCCTGCTTCACTGCATCTCACACGTGATCATCCCAACGTCAATGGCTTTGTGGTCTGATTTTGGAGCTTGATGTCTCCTCCAATTTAGGGGTGTCATTTTCCCGTGTTCGGTGGGTTTGATTTGAGTTCATGTCAAGGTGGGGATTTTGAGTCCAGAGTCCACTGTGGGGTCTGCAGGGAGCACCTATGCTTATTTCTTCTCGGTGCCTCAGGATGTTAATTGGGGGTTTCAGACCTTTGCTGTGGTCTCAGACCGCAAGCCCCGGCGAGCGTCGGGGTGCGTTCGGGAATCGTGTTCTCTGTGCAGAGCCCCGTGCCGGAGGCTGTGCTCTCACAGGGCCGGCTGTGTACTGGCTCCCATTTTGGGGCTGCCGCTGCGAGCGCCTCAGACACCAGGCAGAGGGTTCAGAGGTCAGAGGGGCTGCTCAGGGTGGAGTCTGGCTCCTGCACCACTGCTCGCCGGTGGCCGCCCTCTGCAAAACAAGGCCATCTCCTCTGTCTGGTACTCAGTGTCAGGACTCCTGCCAAATAGACGAAGCAAATCAAGCTTCTCAATCACTCGAAGTCACCCTGCCCCTGCCCTGCACCCCAGGGCCGCTTGCTGGGTGCCTGCGGGGCAGCTGCTGCCCGGGGGCAGGAACGTCTGTGCCCCTGGACTCCCAGGAATCTGGCCCGGGTGGCGCTCCAGTGACGTGCAGGGAGCTAGCGATGCAGGATGCGGGTGCGGCGCCTGGTGGGGTGCGGGCTGGCACCCCCATTGGGGAGTGCTGTGCCCGAAGACCCTGTGCCCATAAGTCCACGGAGCACGTCTGCTGGGATCCTCGGGCACACGAGTCTCCTCCTAGCACACGTGCCGTCTGCCGAGCAGGGCTTCCTCTGGGCTTCCAGCCCCTGACTGGGGGCGGCTGCTTTCACTCCTTCCTTCCTGAGGTCAAGGGTCAAGGTGACCGTGGGGGATAGAAATCTGTTGTGGAGAGGATGGGTGGGGGGGTCCGAGGTCGAGCTCGTGGGGAGGGGCGTCAGGGAGGAGAGGGGCGCCATCAGAGGACACAGAGAGGCCAGTGGGGGGATGGGGCGGGGGCCTGGGGGTCAAGGGCACATGCGGGGCAAGGAACAGGAGCAAAGTCACGGGCCCTCAGGTGCAGGGATGGGCAGACAGGGCCCTGGACAGCAGGGAGAGGGGGGCGGCTGTGAGGAGGGGTAGGCGCTGGCGGGCAGCGCGAGAGCCCTTTCCAGGCGTGTCTGCAACCCGGCGGGGGCGGGCACGAGAGAACCGTGTCCTTGGGTGGAAGGAGGAGCACGTCTGCTGGTGCAGAGGGATGAGGGGCACAGAGGGGAGACTGGTGATGGAGACCCCACGGCAGGTGCGCAGAGCTGGGGGGCGGGCCTGAGCCAGCCGCTTGGACGGGACACGGAGGGTCACCTGTGCTGACTCGAGGGAGGACCGAGGCTGTGGGGAGCCCGGAGGGCCGCCCAGAGCGACCTTCAGGTGGACGAGGTGACCCTAAGGGGATGGAGAGGGTGGGTGAGTGGGTCTCCACATGGGAGAGAAAGGGTCCGAGAATCGGCAGGAGCAGGCTGAGGCGGGCAGAGGGCGTGGCGCTGGGCGGTGGGCGGCCGTGGGGTCTGATTCTAGGGAGGCCAAGCAGGAGAAAGAGTGGTCTGGGGGCGTCAAGGGAGCAGGCAGTCCCCTGAGGGACCAGCCGGGATCCACGCCAGCAGGACGAGGTCGTGAACCCCGACCTCAGACAAGGGTTAGGGCAGGTCAAGAGTGAGGTCTCAGGGCCCCCCTGCGAGGTCAGGGGCCTCGATGGTCAGAGGCCTGGGGGAGGTACTGCTGGTCCTCTGAGTACCCCGTGTGCCGTGTGTACCGCGTGTGTGCCGTGTGTGTGCCGCGCGTGTGTGTGTGTGCCGCGTGTGTGTGTGCCGCGGTCCACCGGCTCCTCCCCGCAGGGTGACACCTGCTCCTCAGGGAAGTCTGGTGGCCCATCTGCTGACCCCGCCTTCACCCGGCGCCCGCCCAGGACACACAGACCACAGCACCGGGTGTCAGGAGACGCTGATCTTTATTCAAGAGCTGGGATGGGAACGCGACGAGGCAGGTGTTGGTCTCGCGCCGGTGACCCGGCGGCCCCGGGCGGCTGCCTGGCGACCAGGTCTGAGGTATTTCACGGCCTGGGTGCGGCTCTCGTGCAGCGCGGCCGCCGGGCCGGGGGCCAGTTTCTGCGCGGAGGTCGCCGGCGGCGGGGCTCAGGGGGCTCGGCGGCCCCGGCGTCAGACGCAGTTGTCGGGGACGCACGGGGCCTCCTCCTCCAGCGCCGGGCAGGGCGCCCCGTGGTTGGCGGGCCGCGCACGGACGTAGCGCGTCCTGCTCTTGGCCCCGGGCTGCCCGCACGGGCCTGCGCACAGCCCCCAGGACGACCACAGCGACACCTCGCAGTCCAGCGGCGTCTCCGGAGCTGGGGGCGCAAGGAGGACGGTGAGCGGGGCGGGGCTGCGGGAGAGGAAGGGGGTCCTCGCCCGAGACCGCTTCCGAACTTGGCCAGGAAACTCCTGATTTTATTAGCGCGCTTTCCAGTGGCCTCCAGGGCGACGCCGCCAAGCACACCTCCGAAAAGCCACCCCCGAGCGACTGGGTGAAGGTTTCCGCCCTGCGAGCCCGATGCCGGCTGGACCCCCGCTCTCCGGGGTGGGGAGGGGAGGGCGTGGGGCGGGGGGAGAGCGGAGATCCTGTCGTGAAGCGTTCTCTGACGCGGGCACAGACCGGCAGGGTCTCCACCGCCTGCTCTGCTGTTCCAGGCGCCGACCCTTCGGCAAGCTGGCCACACTGGGGGCGCGGCCCCCTCGCTCGCCCGGCACCGGCGCACCGCTCGCCCCGCCCCCGCGGGCAGCGCCGCCGCCACCGACCCGCTGCCGGGAGGGCACACAGGGGTCAGCGGGGACACCGGGCGGGGCCTGGGGCCTCTCCGACTCACTTCTGGACTGTAGAAGTGTGAAAGGCTTTCAGCTGAAAATGCTGGGCAAGAGTTAACTCTTCAGTTTGGAGTTGAATGAACCAAATCCCAAATCTCTCAGAACCAGCGTCCCCAATCAAATGCTCCCATCCTGCTTTTGAAGTCGCTCAGAGACGCGGGTTCACGCAGCCCCGACGGCGCTGCCCCGCCCTCTGAGCACCAGCGGCCTCTCCCGGTTTGACCCGTCCTCACACCCCACGCGGCCGCCCAACCCAGCTCTGTGGCCAGGCGACGGGCGCTCTGCGTGGGGCGGGCCGGCGGTGCAGGGCTCAGCCCCGGACCATGGCCCCTGGGGGCGGGGCGCACGCGGGGCGGGGTTGCCTCTGTGAAGGCAGCGGGTGTCACCTCACAGGCGTTCCCTCTGGGGCGGGCACTGACTTTCGAGGGTTATTCTAAGGGTGAGAGGGAAGAGCTGGAGCGGGAGCTCGGGACCAGGTGACGTCTGAGCAAGTCCCCGACTGACATCCAAACCCTAGTGCTGCTTCTACTACGACGCAGCCAGCGGTGCATGTCGCGGCTGCCCGCCAGCCCGAGCGCCTGCAACCCAAGATCACGCGTGTGAAGCGGGGGTGGGGGGTGGCCGTGGGCGCTACGGAGGGCTGCGAGCTGGGCTCACCTGGCAGGCTGTCGGCGACCTCGTTGCCCCCGCGCCCCAGGCCCGGGGCGGGCGGGAAGGCCCTGGGGCTGTGCGGGAGCCGCGCCAGGGTCACCGTAGCGATGGGAGGCAAGGACTTAAGCCGCGGGTAGTAGAAGGAGTTCGCGGGGTGGCTGGGAGAGGAGGCTGTGATCTGGAGGAGGGGCCCGGCCCGGAGACGGGTCAGGAAGGGCCAGCCCCGCCCCCAGGCCTCGGCTGTCCTCCCGGGGAGCGCCGCCGCCCAGAGAGCCACCTTCCCCTCACCTCGGTCACCGTGTCCTGCGGGACGGTCGCGAACTTGGGGGATGAGAAGGTGAAGCCGCTGTCGGTCCCGGCGTCGTAAGGGTGGAGGTCCACCGCCACCTGCTCCCTCCAGCGGCCCCCGTCACACAGGTCCAGGCTGTTGACGCCCACGAACCAGTCGGGGCTGGGGACGATGCGGACCACGAAGGACACCTGGGGGCCGAGGGCTCAGCGGCAGCCCCCGCGCCCCCCCTCCTGCCCGCCCGCCCCCCGTCCACGCCGCCCCACTCACGAGCGAGTGCCTGGAGTGGGCCTCAAACTCCGCGGACGTCTGCCCGGTGCCGCTGGGCACGGCCGGGCCCGAGAACACGCCGTGCACGCTCTGCAGCTTCTCCCCGGCAGCTTGCATCTCCCGCATCAGCGCCCAGGCCTCGCCGCGCTCCGCGAAGTCCCTCAGCCCGTTGCTCACGTACTGGCCCTTCTTCCACAGGCTGTAGTCGGGGCTGTGTGCTGCCCCTGGGCCCCGCCCGCCCTGTGAGCACCACGCCTGGACGCCGTCCCGCCCCTCGTGGGGCCGGGCGGCATGTCCCACAGCGCCTCACGCTGCCCGGTGCCTCGCTGGTAGGACAGGCAACCGGCCGGCCCTTCCCGTGACCCAGGCCACCCTGCCCCGCCACGTCCCCGAAGCCCAGGGCACTGCTGCGGCACACA
The DNA here is from genome assembly GCF_949987535.1 of Balaenoptera acutorostrata. NCBI lineage: Eukaryota > Metazoa > Chordata > Mammalia > Artiodactyla > Balaenopteridae > Balaenoptera > Balaenoptera acutorostrata. The sequence continues at coordinate 143,820,274 of NC_080068.1, read as the reverse complement.
GCAGGCACTCAGCCAGTACCTCTTGCACCGAAGTGAACTGGGTGAGGTCCCCTCCACACTGTGAAGTGCGGGGCCGCGGTCGGGTGACCGTCCCCTCCCGAGCATTGGGGGTCACCGCCAGGCCCGCCGGGCACGGGACGGCAGGGGCTGCACTCACCCAGCAGGGATGACCACTGCGCGGGTGGGCGGAACATCGGGTACTGCTTGGGGAAGGATGCCTGGCTCCACTTGCCCGTGAAGGTGATGCTGTACTTGGCGGGGGGCTGGGCCGTGCACATGGGCTCTCCCCCCAGCGGCTGGCCGGCCGAGCAGCCACGTGTGGCCAGGAGGAGCGCCCAGAGGGCTCCACCCCAGGCGGCAGCCGATCTCAGGGTTCCCATCACCTACGAGAAGGGGGGACACATGCTGCGCCGCTGGTGCCCGATGCCCTGCGCACGGCCCCTGGTTCCAGGCCCCCGAGGACGCTGGGCACCTCCCTCCGCGTTCCCCCTCCAGGCTCCGGCTGGGCCTGACCCCATGGCTGGAAAGCCAAGCCGGGTTGGGTTACAGGAGCCCAGGGTGCCTGGCCGGTTACACCTGGCATGGAGCTCACAGCCAGCTCAGCACCCTGCAGCTTTCCCGAGGGACACACCTCTGGCGCTGCCGTCTGAGGGAACCCTGGGAACCAGGAGGGTCGCCGTGCCCCGGACTAGATGGGCCTCCCTCTTGGGGTGCTGCCCCTCTTGGGGTGCTGCGGGTTTCTGGGCGGGGGCAGCGCCAGGAGGCCAGCGCGGCTGCGGGGCCGGGGCCAGCGCACAGTACTCACCCAGCAAGAGCGACCGGAGGCTGTGGGCAGCCGAAGGCCCCAGCAAGAGCCCAGAGCTCCAATTTATGCTGCAGACGGCACCCAGCCGGCCAATGAGGCCCCAGGTCCTCCACCGCGGCCGCCGGAGAGCGAGCGGCAGATGGGACGCGGGGGAGAGGGAGAGAAAGGGACCTCAGTGCTGGAGCTGGCCTGGCCGCCCGCCTGCTCTGACGCCAAGCAGACACTGCTCCAGCGCTGAGGTCACTCCTCCCTCGGGCGCCGGCCACTCGCCGCACCCCTTCCTTTGTCTTTTCCTCCCGCCCACCCCCTTCTCCCCCCAGTTCTCTCCTTTCCCATCAGGGCCTCCCTGGTGTCTCCCCGGAGGGGGTGCCAAAGCCAGCGGCTGGGAAGAGAGCTGGGCCAGGGCCGCCAGCGTGCCCTGCCCTCAGGGCAGGGTGGGACGTGGGGGCCATGGTCAGGCCTGACGTCTGTCCATCTGTCTGTCTGTCCGAGTGCTGGGGACGGGCGGGGAAGCAGGGGCCCTGGGTTCAGCGGACACAGCTGCCTTCTTCCTGCGTACGGAGCTGCATAGAGCAGCCGTGCCGTCCACACCGTGGCCAGGGCATCTAGACCGTCCCCCCGAGGGGAGTCGGAACCATGAGGCCGCCTTCCCCAAGGGCCAGGAGGTGACCCCGGGTCCCCCAACTTCCCTCCATGGGGAAGAGCTCCAAGGATGCCTGGCATACGGAAGAAAATGCCAGCAGATTCTTATCTCTGCTCACTGTCAAGAGAACATTTCCAGAACCCTCAGCACGGGGTCTGGGAGCTGGGAAAGACAAGGACAGTGGGGTGGTCTGGCTTGTAAGAACCGCCCAGGGAGCTTTAAAGCTTAAAAGGAAGCATTCTGATGTTTGAAACCATGTTAATGTTTTACATATTCCAAAAAAAAGAGAGAAAAATAAACAGAATCCACAAGAATAGAATGCAAACAAAAACAAATGATCTAACCTGTATTTCAAGTAAACAACACAACCGCGGGGAATGGCTGCAAACACCGCGTTCAGACTGCGGGTCCTCAGGCTCCAGACAGAGCCCAACGCGGTGGTTCTCAAACACTTTGGTCTCGGGACCCCTTGCACTCTGAAAAGTCACTGAGACCCACAAGGAGCTTCTGTTTGTGTGGGTGACATCCATCGATCTCACCATGTTTGAGATCCTAATGGAAATGCTCGGAATACTTACCAATTCACTTAAAAGTAACAACAAGAAACCTATTGCACATTAACATAAATAGCAATGCTTTATGAGAAACAACTCTTTTTCAAAAAGAAAACCTTTGTGAAAAAAGCGGGGAGTGCAGATCTCTTTCTGTCTGGCTTCCTGGGAGACGTGGGACGGTCACTGCCGCCCCGTGGTCGCTCCGAGGTGCGTGCCGTGCCGTTTGGCATCCTCGCGGAAAGGCCAGCCGTGCAGGGACGCAGCTGGAGCTCGGAAGGCTCGTCATGCGTGGATGCACCACGTGGCCTCGGGGGACGTCCCCACACCCTCGCAAGCGGGTGCAGAACGGGCAGGGGTGTCTTTGCTCACACCCTGTCCTTGGAGAAGTGGCTGATCCGGGTTTGAGGAGAGAAAGTGGGAGGTGGGCCTGGGCCGTTTGGTGCTGGGAAGTGAGGACGTGCTTGGGCAGCCCTGGCCCGCCCTCCAGCGGCCGCGGGTGGCCTCAGGGCTCGCCCCATTTTACAGGAGGCTCCCCTCCTAGCCCCTCACACCCACAGCTCTGCCCTCCCGGGGCCCCACCTCGACGTGCGGCCAGTGGGGACTGAAGGCTGGACCTTCTGTTTGCTCAGGGCTCCCCTGGGAGGGGCCGGGGGGAGGGTGAACAGGGAGGCACTTCCTTTGGTGGTGGAGTGACCCTGAGAGCATGCCTGAGGAGTCCTTGGGACACAGCGGGGCACGGGGTGCCCTGCTCAGAGAGGGGTGCGGAGGCAGGCTTGGGAGCCGGCGGCCTGTGGCCCCTTGGCCTGGGCTGGGTCTCCGGTGGGGCAGCCTGGCCAGTCGGGGGTCAGCTTACACTCTGAGCCCCGGGCGCACTGCAAACCACTCTGACCCTCGGGCTCCTCCGCCAACCAGGATGCGGTGCCCCGTCCCTCACAGGCAGCAGGTGAGGGGGCATCTGAGCAGCACTTGACAGCCCTGCAGACAGCAGGCTCCTCTGCACACTAGGCGCCCCCACCGGGTAAAGTCATCCGTTTGCAAACACATGTCCAGCACCTCCCGGGTCTCAGCGCCGGGAACACGGGAGTGACCCCAACGGACAGAAGCCCTGCTCCCCGAGGCTGTGGGGCTGGGGACCTGGGTGCATTTGTGGGTGGAATTCTGTTCTTCGGCGACTGCTTGGTTCTTTGGCCGACACTGAGGCCAGGGTCCCCTCCCGTACGTCAGCCTATGGTCAGTGACCCCGAGGTGGCTTCGGGGGACCGAGGCTCAGGGCTGTGCTGTGGCCAGGCCTCTGCAGACTCCACACTCGCTTACTGCTGCCCCTCCCCGCTTGCCCCAGTGGCAGAACCCTGTCCAAGCCCCGCTTGCCAGGCCTGCCTGCATCCCCCGCCCACCCACGACTCCGATGGCTGCAGCGGGCACCCCGACCCCAGACCCCCATCCCAGGGCCACTGTAGCTCAAATGAGTGCACAGCGCGGGACGAGCCGCTGGCACTGTCCTCCCAGGGGCTGGCGGCTCTAAACGGCGTCTTCTAGCCAAGTGGTGCTCCTGGGGGACTTGGGGCGGGGTCTGGGCTGCCCCAACTGGCCCCGGTGGGGCGTGGAGTTAGCAGGAGTCCCTGTGTGAGCCGCTGAGGACGGGCCAGGCACACGGGATGCCGGGGACGCAGTGGTCATGTCCGTGCCCCGGGCTGGGGCCCTGCCACGGCCCAGAACCCAAGGGGCCCGAGGGGCATTGGGCTCCAGCGGGACCTTCCATTTGTATTCTGGCCAAGGGGCTCTTGGGGCCGGGCTAACAAGGGCTCTTTCAGGTGGGGCCCTGGGCGTGGGGACGCCCATCTCCTTGGGAGCACCCAGACCTGGCGTGGAGTCTGGCTCCTCGGGGGCTGGCCGGCTGACAGGCACGCGTTTGTTTGCTGGTCTCTCCCCTCACCAGACGTTGACCGAGGGCCAAGTTCCTGCCAGACGCCACAGCCCGCACACAGGGGCTTCCCATCCCTGAGGCTGAGCCCTCCCGGCGCCCAGCTGGCCCCTTGCCCGCCCGCCCGCCCTCCTGTGCCAGCACCTCCTCCCCGTGTGCCCCAGGGCCTTTGCACTGCGGCTCCCTCTACCTGGAGAGCTCTTTCCAGGTCAGCCTCTTCCCGTCTCGGGTCTCAGGGATAGCTCCTCCTGACAGGGCCCCCGGAAGGCCTGGTCGGCCCTGCCTTGTTTACAGTCTTGGCTCCTGCAGAGAAGTAAGTCTGCCCGAGCAGACAGGGATTTGCCCCGGGAGTCCTGCAGCCCAGAGTCTGAGGAACGCAGCTGTGAGCTGCTGCCCACCTGCCCAGAGACCTCCCTCCCTCCTCCCTTCCCACCTCACTCCATCCTGGGTTCAGGTCTCTTAGCACTTCTGATTGGTGGGGCCTGAGTCAGGTCAGGGAACCCTGGGTCCAGGAGGCGCTAGGATGGGTGCTGGGCGAGCTGAGCCCCCCAACAGCACCCGGCTCCCCGCGCTCGTGCAGGGAGGCCCAGTGGGGGGCCTCGCCGCTGGCTCGGCCTCTGTGGGTGTCACCCCTGCGAGCAAGCCTGGCTTGCAGAAGGGCCAGGGGAGCCAGGGCTCTCGCCAAGCCTCACCTTCACGGAGGAGGCCTCCATGGCCGCCGACCGCAGGCCTGGGGGGAGATATGCCTCCATCTGGCTGTAAACATGAACGTTCCCTCCTCTGCTCGGCAGCCCGGCTTCCAGAAACACAGGACTGTCTGTGCAGCAGAATTTGCTGTCTCCATCCCGGTTACGATGCCAGGACCTCAGCAAAAACGGCAGAGCGCGGACCTCTGAAAACACTGTCCGTTGTAATAGCAACGAGAAAATAGGCAAAAACGGTCAGAACCGACTTCTTCTGTACTCTGGAAATTAACCAGAAGCTTGCAGCAGTCCTTGGAGAGCTGTTTTCTGTTTTCTGTTTTTCAATCAAGAAAATTAGCTGAACCTTGGTAAGAGCAGCTTTGAGGTTTTTGCTTTTTACCATCTTAACCATTTTTCAGCGACAGCTCAGTGGCATGAAGCACATTCGCATCGTTGTGCCGCCGTCACCACCATCCGTCCACAGAACTTTTCATCTTCTGGATCTGAAACTCTGTCCCTTTCCAGCAATAGCTCCCTGTCCCCTCCTCTCAGCCCCGGAAACCCTCACTCTGCTTTTGTCTCTGTCATTTTGAGGACTCTAGGGACATGATCTGAGTGGAATCATGCAGTGTTTGTCCCTTTGTATCTGGCTTATTTACTCAGCATAATGTTCTTGGGTTCATCCATGTTGTAGCAGGTGTCAGAATTTCCTTCCTTTGTTTTCTTAATGTCCCTGTAATTTTTTTTCCCTTGTAAGTCAATGTTTACAAAGTGTAATGTACATAAAGAAAATGATATTTTTCCTTGCATGTAGCTCAGTGGATTTTCAGAAATGGAAGGCATTCATGTAATCAGTGATTGGATCAAGGAACAGAAATTTAAGAACACATGAAGCCTCCGCTTTTGTTACCGTCCAGTCACTACCATCCCCAAAGTGAACACTGGCCTAATTTCCAACTTTATCAATTATTTTTGCCTCTTTTTATGCTTGATACAAATAGTCACATAATGTACTGTTGGTGTTTGACTTCCTTCATAGAATTCCCTTCCTTTTTAAGGCTGAATAATAGTCCACTGTACGTATTTACCACATTTTGCTTATTCATTCATCTGACAATGGACACGTCCACATCTTAGCTATTGTGACTAATGCTGCCGAACAAGGTGGCACAAATATCTCTTCGGGACCCTGCTTTCAAGTCTTTTGGGTAGAAGTAGAATTGCTGAATCACATGGAAATTCTTTTTTTAAAATTTATTTTGTTGAAGTATAGTTGGTAGCTCTGTGTTTAATGTTTTGAGGGACAGCCACATTGTTTCCCACAGCTGCTGCACCATTTCACATTCCTGTTAACAGTGCACAAGGGTTCCAGGTTCCCCACATCCTCTCCAAGCTGTGACGTGTTTTAATTTGCCCTAGGCCCATGCCCCACCCTCCAGCTCTATAGTAGCCTTGGAAATTGACAACCCAGATTCATGGTGAAAACCAACAACCCAGCGCCACTGGGGAGATCAGAATGGAGCCAAGAACTTTCAAAGCAGTGTCCCCAGAAACTTGTCATTATTTGACCTGTCCGGTGGTCACTGCAACAAAGAGTAGCCCCCACTCGCCACAACTAGAGAAAGCCCATGCACAGCAATGAAGACCCAACGCAGCAAAAAATAAATAAATAAATAAATAAATAAAATTTAAAAAGAAAAGAAACAACAAGCGAATTAAAATGAGACACTAGAAAATATCCCTTTAACACAAAGGGAGGCAGCATGGAGCAATAGAGGAACAAAAAAGATATAATACAGGTGAAAACAAGTAGCAAATGGCAGATCCTACCTTACAGTTAAAGATTCAATATGAATTAAATATCAATTAACTGACAGTGAATGGCAGAGTGGACAAAAATAAAACCTGATCTTACTACATGCTGTCTGCAAAAGACCAACATTCCATTCAAAGGCAGAAAGAGGTGGAAGTAAAAGGATGAACCAGATGAACCAAACAGTAAACAAAAGCAAGTGAGAGTGACTCTACCATATGAGGCAAAAGAGGCTTCAGGACACATATGGTTACAAGAGACAGAGAAGGGCGTTTTATAATGATAGCAGGCGAATCCATCAAGAAGATATAACCGTTATAAAGTATGTGCATCTCACAGTAGAGTCCCAAAATGCGTGAAGCAAACTAGACAAATGAAGGGTGAAATGGACAATTCAACAATAATTATTGGGGACTGTCAACTTTCAATAGCCTGTTTTCAATGATGGATAAAGCAACAAGACAGCAGATCAGGGGCTTCCCTGGTGGCGCAGTGGTTGAGAATCTGCCTGCCAATGCAGGGTACACGGGTTCGAGCCCTGGTCCTGGAAGATCCCACATGCTGCAGAGCAACTGGGCCCGTGAGCCACAACTACTGAGCCTGCGCGTCTGGAGCCTGTGCTCCGCAACAAGAGAAGCCGCGATAGTGACAGGCCCGCGCACCGCGATGAAGAGTGGCCCCCGCTTGCCGCAACTAGAGAAAGCCCTAGCACAGAAACGAAGACCCAACATAGCAATCAATCAATCAATAAATCTTAAAAAAAAAAAAAAAGACAGCAGATCATAAGGAAACACAGGACGTGAGCTACTCTGTAGAACCAGTGTAGACTCGGCCCAGCAGGCGTCTGAGAACATTCTACCCGACAACAGTGTTCTTCAGCACATGGAGCATCTCCAGAATAGACCATGTGACAAGATGTCTCAGTAAACTTAAAATGATTGAAATCATGCAAAATACGTTCTCTCACCACAACGGACTGAAATTAAAAATCAGTAACAGGAAGACATTTGGGAAATTAAAAAATACATTGAAATTAAACCTTATACTCCTTAGTAACCAATGGGTCAAAGAAAAAATCACATTATAATTTAGAAAATATTTTGAGATAAATGAAAATGAAAACACAACATATGCAAACTTATGGGATGAAGCAAAGCAGTACTTAGAAGGAAATAAATAAGATCTCAAATCAGTAACCTAACCGTCCACCTAAAGAAACTAGAAAAAGGAGAGCAAACTAAATCCAAATCAAGCAGAAGGAAATAATAAATATTAGAGCAGAAATACATGAAATGGAGAATTTCAAAAATTGAGAAAAATCAATGAAAACAAAAGTTGTTTCTTTGAAAAGATCAAGAAAATTGACCAGCTAGACCAAGAAAAAAAAGAGGAGATTCAAATTATTAAAATCAGAAGTGAAATAGGAGACATTACTAATGACTTTTCAGAAATAAAAAAGAATTATAAGAGAATCCTATGAACAACAGTATGCCAATAAATTAGATAACCTACATGAAATGGATAAATTCCTAGAAAGACACAAACTACCAATGCTGACTGAAGAAGAAATAGGAAATCTGAATAGACCTATAATAAAGAGATTGAATTAGTAATAAAAAAAAAACTTACCATAAAGAAAAGTCCAGGATCATATGGCTTTACCAGTGAATTTCACAAAATATTTAAAGGAGAATTAACACCAATCCTTCTCTAAATCTTCTGAAAAATAGAAGAGGGAACACTTCCCAACTGATTCTACAAGGCTAGTATTACCCTGATACCAAAACTAGATAAAGTCATTGCAAGAAAAGAAAAAGGAAAGCTTTCCCCCTAAAATTAGGAACAAGACAAGGTTGCCCACTCCTGTTACTTCTATTCAACACTGTGTTGGAGGTTCTAGCCAGGAAAATTAGGCAAGAAAATGAAACAAAAGGCAACCGGTTGACAAAGTAGAAGTAAAACTATCTCTGTTTGCAGATGACATGATTTTGTATACAAAATCAAAAGAAATCTGTACAAAAAATATTGGAGCTAATAAATGAGCTTAGCAAGACTGCGGATATAAGATCAATACACAAAAATCAGTTGTATTTCTATACACTAGCAAGAAACAATCTGAAAGTGAAATGAAGGAAACAATTCCATTCACAATAGCATCAAAAAGGATAAAAAACTTAGGAATCAATTTAAGCAAAGAAGTATAAGAGTCATACACTGAAAACTATAGAACGTTGTTGGAAGAAATTAAAGAAGACGTACAGACATCTCACATTCATTGATTGGGAGAGTTAGTATTGTTAAGATGGAAACATTCCCCGAATTCATCTACATATTCATTACAATCCCTATCAAAATTCCAGCCGCTTTTCTTTCCCCTCCAGAAATGGAAAGGCTGAACTTAAAATTCGTATGGATTTGCAAAGGGCCCCAGATAACCAAAATAACCTTATAAAAGAGGCACTAAGTGGGAGAACTCACACTTATCAATTTCAGAAATTATTACAAATCTACAGGAATCAAGACAGTGTGTCACTGGAATAAGAATAGACATAGAAACCAATGGAACATTATTGATAGTTCAGAAGTGAACCCTTACATTTATGGTCAATTGATCTTTGACAAGGTGCCAAAACCCTTTGCTAGAGGGAAGAGCAGTGTCTTCACAGATGGTGCCGAGACAAATGGACGCCCACGTGCAGAAGAGAGAACCTGGTCCCCACCTCACACCGTATACAAAAGTTAGGTCCAAACAGATCAAAGACCCAAACATAAAACTAAAACTATAAAACTATAAAAGGAATCTTAGGTATAAATTTTGTGACCGTGGATTTAGGCAATGATTTCTTAGCTTTGACACCTGAAGCACAAACAACCAAAGGAAAAATAAGTTATGCTTCATCAAAATGAAAAACCTTTGTTCTCCAAAAGACACCATCAAGAAAAGACAGTCAAGGACTTCCCTGGTGGCGCAGTGGTTAAGAATCCACCTGGCAATGCAGGGGACACGGGTTTGAGCCCTGGTCCAGGAAGATCCCACATGCCGTGGAGCAACTAAGCCCGTGAACCACAACTACTGAGCCTGCACTCTAGAGCCTGCGAGTCACAACTACAGAGCCCACGTGCCACAACTACTGAAGCCCGCGCGCCTAGAGCCTGTGCTCTGCAACAAGAGAAGCCACAGCAGTGAGAAGCCCGCGCACAGCAACGAAGAGTAGCCCCCACTCGCTGCAACTAGAGAAAGCCCGTGTGCAGCAATGAAGACCCAACGCAGCCAAAAACAAATAAATAAAATAAATAAATTTATTTTAAAAAAAAAGAAGAAAAGACAGTCAAAACAATCAGTGACTCCTGTGTGCCAGGCACAGTCCTCAGCACCAGACATGTCAAGGGGTAGAGCAAAGATGCCAGCCCGGGTGGAGCCTGGTATTCAAGACGAGATGCAAAGGAGAAAAAACAGAGAGGAAACCAGACAAGCACATGGGTTCACAATAAACTGCTGGTATTTCCAGAGAGAATAAGACACAGGGAAATTTGTCTCAAAAATACAGTATAGTAAGTCCCCTATGATGTACGAACAAGTTCTGTTCCGAGAGCGTGTTCGTAAGTCCAATTTACTTGTACGTCCAACAAAGTTAGCCTAGGTACCCAAGTAACACAATCGGCTATATAGTACTGTACTGTAATAGGTTTATACTTTTCACACATATAATACGTAAAAAACAAGCAAAAAATAAAGAAAACTTTAAAAATCTTACAGTACAGTACCTTGAAAAGTACAGTAGTACCAGCTACATCACTGCTGCTTTTACTCTTGCTTCCGGACATCCTGGCCCTGAAATAAAGATACTTTACTACCGTACTCTATACAGTACTGTGCAGTAAAGTACACAAAAGCACAACCACTGGCAGAGGATGCACACACGTGACAATGTATGCCAGACACATGACTTACTTGCGTGATTGGACATGGGAACGCACGTTCGCGTCTTTGAAAGTTCACAACTTGAAGGTTGGCATGTAGGGGACTCACTGTAGAAGAAAATGCTCCTTCAGCGAAGGAAGTTCTGCATCGGCAGATTCACACAGTGGTACCAGCCGGGAGTCACCGAGAGTCTGGACATCGCGGGGGTGGGGGCGTTGGTGGATGCGTGGGCTCTGAGGAGAAGCAACCCACTAGACCCGTGAGCAACAACCCTGGGGGAAGGCCCGACTGCCTGCACCGTCCCTGCAGAGTGTTCTGGAAGACGCAGCTGTGGGGCTTTGGATTCAGGGCAGGAAGCCTTTTTGGGCTCCCGTGAGCACTCAGACCCCCAGCGCTGCAGGGACCACGCGCCTCAGAAGGGTCTGGAAGGAGTTGCCAGCAGGCAGCACCCAGGGCCCCGCGGGGGGTCTGCTCTGGCTATCGGCCGGCACTTAACCGGCCAGCCCGGGACCGAGTGCCTGGAAACCACCGTGCCGTCTGTTTTGCCCACAAACCTGCACGTGGGCAGGGCTCAGCGGGCAGCTGGCCCCCTCCTCTTGGTGTCACCGGGTGGCTGGAAGGCCATGGCCGAAGTCATCCCGAGGCCCTTCCGCTCACTGCTAGGGCTTTCGTGCTGGGCTGGGACCTGGGCGGGGCCTGGAGCCCCTGCACATGGCTCCTGCGTGCGCCGTGCTTCCTCTCCGCGCGGTGGCTGGTTGCCGGGCAGGTGCCCTGGGGACACGAGCCAGGAGGAAGCTGCACGGCCGCTCCTGACCTGCCCTCATGAGTCGTGGAGCCATGGCCCCGGGTCATGGCACAGGCAGCAGACCCCACCTCTCATGGGGAGCGGCGCCGCGGGGCTGGAGGGCTTGTGGACATTTGGGGGCCCTACGAGCTGCCCTTGGGTCTTGGCTGCAGCTCACACCCCTCAGGAGCTTCCGGGTCCCTGCAGGGACACACCAGTTACAGGGTCATCGCACCCAGGGGCCAAAGCGTGGCGTGTTGAAGAGGATCAAGCGCCCCAGGTTTCTTTGCCGCCCCCAGTCCCAATGCGACCCACCAATCAGAGGTGGGCTCCAAAGGGGACGCTGAGTAACCAGCTGGCCAGCGTCGAGCAGGGAAGCAGCTGCAGAGCAGCCGAAGGTCAGGTGCTCAGAGAGCAGGTGAAAGCCTCGTAGGAAGTTTACCCAGAGGGGGGCGGGGCTGAGATACAGACGAGGGCTGGGACCCCACCCCACGCTCCCTGCGTGCCCAGGCCCACGACAAGGGTGCCCAGTGTGGGCTCCCACCCAGCAGGATATGGGGCGGGTTGGGGCTGTGCTTCCCCGTCTGCTCTGGGTCTCGGCCACGAGTGTAGACAGACAGTGCTCAATGGCCGCACACGGGAAGGACCCAGGGGGGCAGGAGGGTCCTCACTGCCCTCACCCGACACCTGGGCCGATGGCCTCTTCCCGGGCTGTGTGCTCCGCTGCCTCTTACACCCTCTCTGGGACCCTGTCTAGCAGAGCTCGGCCTTGGGAAGGGCTCTGAGATCTGCAGGGACGGCCTGGGGGTCGGGGGAGGGGAGTACTGGCTGGAGTGGGCAGCAGGGGACGGTGCTTGAATGTGTGTACAGCCCAGAGGGGATGCTGAACCCGTGGGCAGGACCCCAACACACACTCCCGACGGGGTTTGCACCAGGGCAGGTGGAGGGGGCAGGGCCCCCAGGACAGCAGCCCCTGCCTCGGGGCCTGGGCGCCCAGCACCAGGGTGGTGGCCCTGGGCTTCTGGGCTCTGACGGGGCGGCGGACGCTCCGCGCTCGGGGGTGAGCTGGGCGGAGGGATCCCTGAGCCAGAGTTGCCTCGGTGTCTCTGTGGAGTGTGGGGTGTGACCAGCCCCCTGATGGCCCTCCAGCCCCTCTGGCTCCCAGTGCTTTCCCACAGAGGTGACCCCTGTCCTCATGACCCCACAGGCCAGCGCAGCGGCTGTGCAGGAACGGAGCTGCGTACAAGCCCTGAGTCAGAGGCCCTCCCTGGTGGCCAGGCTGCCTGTGGATCCTGGGGAAAGTTTTGGGATTTGGGGATTTACACTTTAATTTTCACATTATCTTCCTCCCCCTGGATTTTCCTCTGTTGCTCTCCACAGGGCTGTGAAGTCATCTGCTATATCTGAAACTGGAAGCCGAGTTCTGATGGGCTCAGGGAGCTGCGTCTCCACAGGAAAAGCATCTTTCCTTGGAAGGACATGTGGTGGGGAGAGGGGCAACTTTGGAGAGAGCCAGCAGAGGGGGTGCTCCCAGCAGAAGGGGTGCTGTCAGCAGAGGGGGTGCTGTCAGCAGAGGGGGTGCTGTCAGCAGAGGGGGTGCTGTCAGCAGAGGGGGTGCTCCCAGCAGAGGGGGTGCTGTCAGCAGAGGGGGTGCTCCCAGCAGAGGGGGTGCTCCCAGCAGAGGGGGTGCTGTCAGCAGAGGGGGTGCTCCCAGCAGAGGGGGTGCTCTCAGCAGAGGGGGTGCTCTCAGCAGAGGGGGTGCTGTCAGCAGAGGGGGTGCTCTCAGCAGAGGGGGTGCTCCCAGCAGAGGGGGTGCTGTCAGCAGAGGGGGTGCTCCCAGCAGAGGGGGTGCTGTCAGCAGAGGGGGTGCTCTCAGCAGAGGGGGTGCTCCCAGCAGAAGGGGTGCTGTCAGCAGAGGGGGTGCTGTCAGCAGAGGGGGTGCTGTCAGCAGAGGGGGTGCTCTCAGCAGAGGGGGTGCTGTCAGCAGAGGGGGTGCTCTCAGCAGAAGGGGTGCTGTCAGCAGAGGGGGTGCTGTCAGCAGAGGGGGTGCTCCCAGCAGAGGGGGTGCTCTCAGCAGAGGGGGTGCTGTCAGCAGAGGGGGTGCTGTCAGCAGAGGGGGTGCTCTCAGCACAGGGGGTGCTCTCAGCAGAGGGGGTGCTGTCAGCAGAGGGGGTGCTGTCAGCAGAGGGGGTGCTCCCAGCAGAGGGGGTGCTGTCAGCAGAGGGGGTGCTGTCAGCAGAGGGGGTGCTCTCAGCAGAGGGGGTGCTCTCAGCAGAGGGGGTGCTCTCAGCAGAGGGGGTGCTGTCAGCAGAGGGGGTGCTCTCAGCAGAAGGGGTGCTGTCAGCAGAGGGGGTGCTGTCAGCAGAGGGGGTGCTGTCAGCAGAGGGGGTGCTGTCAGCAGAGGGGGTGCTCCCAGCAGAAGGGGTGCTGTCAGCAGAGGGGGTGCTGTCAGCAGAGGGGGTGCTCTCAGCAGAGGGGGTGCTCTCAGCAGAGGGGGTGCTGTCAGCAGAGGGGGTGCTGTCAGCAGAGGGAGTGCTGTCAGCAGAGGGGGTGCTGTCAGCAGAGGGGGTGCTGTCAGCAGAGGCGGTGCTGTCAGCAGAGGGGGTGCTGTCAGCAGAGGGGGTGCTCCCAGCAGAGGGGGTGCTCCCAGCAGAGGGGGTGCTGTCAGCAGAGGGGGTGCTGTCAGCAGAGGGGGTGCTCCCAGCAGAGGGGGTGCTGTCAGCAGAGGGGGTGCTCCCAGCAGAGGGGGTGCTGTCAGCAGAGGGGGTGCTCCCAGCAGAGGGGGTGCTGTCAGCAGAGGGGGTGCTCCCAGCAGAGGGGGTGCTCCCAGCAGAGGGGGTGCTGCCAGCAGAGGGGGTGCTCCCAGCAGAGGGGGTGCTGTCAGCAGAGGGGGTGCTGTCAGCAGAGGGGGTGCTGTCAGCAGAGGGGGTGCTCCCAGCAGAGGGGGTGCTGTCAGCAGAGGGAGTGCTGTCAGCAGAGGGGGTGCTCCCAGCAGAGGGGGTGCTGTCAGCAGAGGGGGTGCTCCCAGCAGAGGGGGTGCTGTCAGCAGAGGGGGTGCTCCCAGCAGAGGGGGTGCTGTCAGCAGAGGGGGTGCTGTCAGCAGAGGGGGTGCTCCCAGCAGAAGGGGTGCTGTCAGCAGAGGGGGTGCTGTCAGCAGAGGGGGTGCTGTCAGCAGAGGGGGTGCTGTCAGCAGAGGGGGTGCTCCCAGCAGAGGGGGTGCTGTCAGTAGAGGGAGTGCTGTCAGCAGAGGGGGTGCTGTCAGCAGAGGGGGTGCTGTCAGCAGAGGGGGTGCTCCCAGCAGAGGGGGTGCTGTCAGCAGAGGGGGTGCTGTCAGCAGAGGGGGTGCTCCCAGCAGAGGGGGTGCTGTCAGCAGAGGGGGTGCTCCCAGCAGAGGGGGTGCTGTCAGCAGAGGGGGTGCTCCCAGCAGAGGGGGTGCTGTCAGCAGAGGGGGTGCTCCCAGCAGAGGGGGTGCTGTCAGCAGAGGGGGTGCTCCCAGCAGAGGGGGTGCTCCCAGCAGAGGGGGTGCTGCCAGCAGAGGGGGTGCTCCCAGCAGAGGGGGTGCTCCCAGCAGAGGGGGTGCTGTCAGCAGAGGGGGTGCTGTCAGCAGAGGGGGTGCTCCCAGCAGAGGGGGTGCTGTCAGCAGAGGGAGTGCTGTCAGCAGAGGGGGTGCTGTCAGCAGAGGGGGTGCTGTCAGCAGAGGGGGTGCTCCCAGCAGAGGGGGTGCTGTCAGCAGAGGGGGTGCTCCCAGCAGAAGGGGTGCTGTCAGCAGAGGGGGTGCTCTCTGGCCAAGCAGGGGGCCCCAGGAGACGCCTCGCCCCTGGGGCAGGGAGCACCTCCGTCGATGCCTCCCTCCTCGTCTGCAGGGTTCACAGGACTCACAGTCTGGGTTACAGGCTGGGGAGGGGTGGGGTGTAGAGGGGAAGGCACAGCCTGTTGCTCTAAAAGCCTGGACGTGTCCCGCTGTCCGGGGTGCCCCAGCCCCAGGGCATCTGCCTCAGCGCTCCCTGTGCCGCAGCCCCACCTGGTCCAGCAGGCTCCCGGGAGCCACACCACCCACTGATCCTGTCAACAAGGAGACAGAGCCACGGCGAAGGGGCTGGCTGAAGCCGCAGACCGCCGGTGACAGCCGGGGCCGAACCCTCGGGCTGGGCTCTTCTGGGGAGCAGAGCCG
Source organism: Balaenoptera acutorostrata (assembly GCF_949987535.1). Lineage (NCBI taxonomy): Eukaryota > Metazoa > Chordata > Mammalia > Artiodactyla > Balaenopteridae > Balaenoptera > Balaenoptera acutorostrata. The sequence goes on along the minus strand of NC_080068.1, from coordinate 143,804,978 downwards.
GCCGAGCACCGGGGGAGGGAGGCGGGGGGCCGAGGTGTCCGGGTGAAGAATCCCCAGGGCCCCTGCAGTGCCAGCGCACCCGGCCTTGGGGCCGGCAAGCGAGGCCGTTGACACCCCTGGTGGCCTCACTCGCTGTGGCCCTGAGCATTGCTGGGGGGTCCTGGGGGGAAGCGACCGCTAGGGCTCCCCATCGTGGGGGAGACACACCGCCTGGGCTTTGAGCACGGCAGGCGGGGCTACCGGAGGGCAAAGGACCCTCCCCAAGCCATGCCCCCTGGCCTCCATCCACCCCTCCCCCAGGATGGCGAATGGCCCCTCCTGGGGTCTGTGTTGCAGCGTCCAGGCCTGTCCTGTCTAGTCAGGGTGGCAGGTGCAACCAGAGGAAGCCCGGTCAAGGGGCCGCCTTCAGACGGGGGCATCACCGGAGGAGCCAACCCCAGGGTGGGGGCCCCCGGACCAGCCCCGCTGGGGAGGGGTCACCAGGGGGGAGTGCGAGGGGCACCGGGCTCTGTCCCCTTCCCCCTGCCCAGGCGGCCTCCCCGCCTCCCCCCACAAGCCTGGCGAGGCCGGCACCCCGAGGACCAGGGGAGGCCTCCCTCCCTTTCGGGACCTGCTTCCCAGCCTAGAAATTCTGAGCCCACAGCCTTGCGGCCAGACGCCCCGGCTCCAGCCTCGCGGTGGCCTGCTTTCTGCCGGGCGCGGTGGAAATGTGGGTCAGCGTCAGCTCCCGTGGCCGGGGGCCAGAGCCACTGGCAGGAAAAACTCGCGGCGCAGCCCCGGCCCCGCAGCGGCCGCCCATCCCCGTGCATTCCTGCTGCCGTGCTCAGACTGGGTCTGGCTGCGTGTTGGGGGGTCAGGCTGGCCGCTGCCAAAAGAAGGTGCTGCACCCCGCCCTGGGGCCCACTCCTCCCCCAGGGGCACTTGATGGGGCCTGCCTGCCCCGTGGGTGCCCCTACCGCCCCTGCAGGGGGTCTGCAGCACCTCCTAGAGTCCTCGGGCCCCCTGAGCAGCCCACAGGGCCCCGATCCTCCAAATAGCTCTGTTCGCGGGGAGAGGAGTCCCCCAATTGGGGAGGGCGCCCCTGGCATGGTGCCTGCTGCGGCCCCTACAGACCGCGGAGAGCAGAGCCGGTGGGGGGCTCGCAGGATCACGTGCACTTTGTGCAATGCCCCCCCTCCTCTGGGACTTCCCAAAGGACATCTTACACACGTGGAAAGTGAGCCTTGTTCCTAGGGATTTAAAGAAAGCATCAGCTGCCCCCCCAGCCACAGAGGAGAGGAATGAGGAGGAGCCCAGCAGCCGCTCATCGGCTGGGGGGGCACGGAGCCCGCCTCGGTCGGGTGACAGGACGGGCAGGGGACGAACGTCCACCCTCTGGTGAGCCAGCGTGCGCTCCGGGCTTCCACAGGCAGATCACGAGCCCTCGCCCCGCGCCACCCCGACTGCAGAGACACTTGTGAAGAAAACGTTTGTTTCTGAACTGACTTAGGCTTACAGAAAAGTTGCCGAAACAGTCGAGTTGCTTGTCCTGTCCACCGTTCAGGCTTTAAGTGCCCCTAAGAGCGGTCAGAACCAGCACACTAACGCTAACACCTGTCGCCAGCCAAGCCGCAGACCCGCCCAAAGGTCAGCAGCTTTCTGCTGGCGTCCCCCCGTGCAGGAGCCCCTCACGGACCCTGTGCTGCCCTGCGGACCCGTGAGTCCTGGGCGGTTTGAAGGGTGTGATCAGACCTCGGAGGCTGGCTTGGGCAGGAGTCCCATGGGGGCGGCGGGGCGGTCGTCCCCCTCAGGGGTCAGGTCGGGGTGCTAATGTGTAGATCCCTGTGTTCAGGCTGGGGCAAGAGTCCCCAGGGGTCGGCACCTGGGCCCCGAGCTGCTGGGGTGAGGCCCCCAGCCAGGCACAGGCCCTGCGGGTGCAGATGGGATTTGTGGGGAGACGGTGGCTCTGGCCAACCTTCCCCAGGTCCTCTGCAGGGCGACCCTGTCCTGTCTCCGTTCTCCTGGCTCCCCCTGTCCTGGGGGTCCTGCCCTCTGTCGGGGAGGGGCTGGCAACCAGACCCCTGATGTCCTGGACGTCCTGACCGCAGTGGGCCTGGGAGGGTGCCAAGCGGTGTGGGCTTTGGCTCGGCCCCTCGTCAGCTGTCTGGGGGGCAGCCCACCATGGGGGACGCAGTGCAGGGAAGTGGGTACACCTGGGTCCCGCAGGGCCTGGCGGGGGCTGTCCACCACTCCCCCCTTAAGGCAGTAAGTTTCCCCTTTGCTGTGGTGATCTGAGCTGGGGTCCTGTGACTAATATGAGAGGGGGCCAATTCGGGGAGTTCTTGGCACCCTGGCCTCTTAGGAGGCTTGTGGAGGCTGGTGGCTGCCCGCCCTCCCACCGACCTTCCCCCTTCACCCCCAGTGGGCCGGGAAGCCGCACTCAGAGGGAGCCCAGGCCAGGGGATGTGCCCAGGGAAGGAGCGGCCTCTCCCGCTTCCCTATTGGGCCACGCCCGCAGGAGGCCGCGAGCTCCAGGGAGGGGAGGCCGTGGAGAGCCTTTACTCACTAGCCATGCGCCCCCAGGGAGGTTCTGTGCCTCTCAGGGCCTCGCCTCTCCCCGTCTGAGCACAGGGTCTGCAAGGCACTGAAGGGCTGAGGGGGCTCTGTCTTGATCTCTCACCTCTGCCACTGTACTGGGCAAACCCACAGGTGTCCAACGGGGTCGCCGACCGAAAGCACGGAGGCGGGTGTGGCGCAGCACGGCGGGCGCCAGGCAGGGGCTCGCAGAAGCTGCTGCCGTGATCGTGATCGTGACCGCAGCCGCCCTGGCGCCCTCCTCACCCTCCCAAACCCTCGCAGGCGGGGAAGGTTTCGTGCTTGCTGTCAGAACGAACACGTTACTTCCAGAGAGAAAATATTAAGGAGGGCTGCAGTTCTCATCGGCAACCCTGGAAGCGGAGGACAGTGAAATGTCATCCATGGGTCTCAGAGGGAGGAGGACCCCACCCAGCATCGCACACTAGCCCAGAAGTAGTGGCTGTGAGCGTGGCATCCACACATCCCATCCAAGGAGAATTCCAGAAACAGACCAGCACTGACCATGGATCAGAACAGAGGTTACAAGCTGATGTCCAGATGCGGCTCAGGACAGGAAGCAGGTTGGGCACGGAGGCTGACGTAAGCACTGGACACGCTAACACACGCGTTCGATGAGCAAGCAGATGGCAGGAAGCCGTAAACATACGTGCCAGATAACACAGGGGCTAAACACATAAAGCCAACTGAGAGGTAAAACAAGGACTGTGGATGCAGACACGGGACTTCTCCCCGGACCTCTTCATAGTTAGGTCTCGTGGCAACTGAAAAACAAGCAGATGTGGGTGTAGATGCGGATCTTCATGTTCCTCAGAGAGAAAACATTGTACTTTCTATGAGGCCGTGACGTGGACTCTCCCACAAAGGAAACCTCAATGAGCAAAAAGTAGGTTAACAAACATGATCTTATTATAATCCAAGGAAATTTAAAATAAATTTTAAAAGGTGTCACACACATAGCCCCAATCTTGACCACTCAGAAACTAAGAAAGACATTCCTAGGTAACGTAGATAAAGCGAGAAGTCAAATCTGAACACGTAGGCTCTCTGGAAAGCTCAGCATCTCAGCTGAGCCCACAGGCTCAACCGACCAGCGCTCAGGCGCTCCAAGGAAAGAATAACAGTGAGGGATTTCGTGCCCATCTTAGGAAATTAGAATGAGAGCAATAAGATACAGTTTAGAAAGTAGAGAGAGGAAACTATGAAGGTAAAACCAGAAATTAGTTAAGTAGAAAACAAATAAGAAAAAAGGAGAAATGATAAAAGTGTTTTTTTCTAAAAGAAAATAAAATGGAGCTGCCTGGCCCTGCCCAAAAGCCTGATGAAGGAATGGCGGTCTCGATTTAGAATTTACGTATGAAATTTAGAAAACTGCCTATAATTAGGAACGAGGAAGGAGTCTCAGGGACAGAAAAGGTGGGAAGGCTGACACACACCACAACTTTCAAATCTGGGACAACTGTTCAGAAACCTGAAGCAAACTGGTAATTTTCTAGTGAACGCATATCACCAAAATAACTTAAAATAGGGAAAACATGAGCAGACGAATACAAGAACCTGGGAAGGTGATTTAAAATGAACAAATAGGGAAAAGCACCAGCGACAGATGTTCACAGCTGAGTAAGAGCTAACCTTAAGTTACAAGAAAAGTTATTCCAGTGTTATTTTAACTTTTCCGAGACACATTAAAAAGACGGAAAACTCTGTAATTCACCTCATGAAACCAGTATAATTTAATACAAAAACCTTATGTAGTACCAAAAAAGAAAACTATGGACAAATATTACTTACAAACGAAGATGAGGAAAAAATCTAAATAAGAGAGTAGCAAAGAGAACCCAGTAAAAAGTCTGCAGAATTATATACTACGACTGGTCTAGGCCAGGCTTCCAAGGGTGGCTCAATGATTCACCTAAATAATTTAATGGACAAATTAGCACAGAAAATTCATAAAACCAAATCAACAAGTACTGAAAAGAAATGTGACAAAATTCAGCGATTATTAATAGTAACAACATTAATTAAAATAGAGAAAGTGAAGACTTTGCCCACAACAGAGGCCAAGATCATACTACATGGAAAACACAAAACTGTCTCAAAAATGCAGGAGAGAGGAGTGGTACTCCCCTTTGTCTGTTGTAATTCAACATTTTCTTGGTGGTTCTAGCAAATGCAACAAGAGAAGAAAAATAAATGACATCAACCTTAAAAAAAATAGATAAAATTTTTAGTGCTGATGACGTGACTATAAATCTAAAGACTCCCGCATATCCCCTAGTTTAAAAAATTAAAAATGAATAAGAGAATGATACTAGATAAAAGTACAAAAGCTAGTAGCTTCTCGAGCAATGAGCACCTAGAAGCCAAGGCAGCAGAGATTCCGTTAAAAGCAGTAACTGTGGTCAAGCAGCCCCAAGAGTAAAGGTGACATCAATGGCCAAAGGCATTCACAGCTCTCACCCTGATGGCCGCTCTGCTCCAGCAGGCCTAGGAACCGGCCCCTCCACCACGCCTCCCCACTGGCCTCCGGGGCTGCCTTCTGGGCTGCGGGATCCAGCCTGCGGGAGGAAGCAGCTGCCACCTCTTCCGAGGCCACGTCTCGGAGGTCCACGTCAGCCCATCTGGTTCGCGTGGTCACTGCTCGGCCAGGCCTCGCCTGGCTGCCAGGGGCCCGGGTGCAGCCTCGCCGTGTGCGTGGTGAGGGCACGATGCCGTGGAGGGGCACCAAGCATGTCAAGCAGCAGTCTCCCCACGAGAACAAAACGGCAGGAGCAGAACCACACCCGCCGAGTGCAGAGCAAACAAGACCTAAACAGATGCAAAAACTCAAGGCTCTCGGAGGGCTTGAAACCCAGACGCAGCAGGTGTACACGCTCCCGGTGGGATCCCAGCTGTTCCCGTGATGGGGACTTACTTAAAGTCGCCGTGGAGGACACATGTAGAACACGTGGAGGGATGGAGGCCGAGGGGCGCGGGCCCTGGTGCAGATCCAGCCGAGTGACCCTGGGTGGCCACTGCGCCTCCAGAGCCCGGGGCCCCACGGCTGTCGAGGGGCGTGTGGCGGTGGGCTGGTCCGCGTGAAGTATGGGGACCTGTAGGAGCGGGGGTGCCTGCCAAGCGCTGGACGAAGGTCAGCTCGTCTCGGTGGCGGTATTTGCACGACTCAGAACATACCTGCAACCATGGAAGCCCCGTCTGTGTGCTAGTGAGACGCAGAGTAAGTCGTCTGGTGCCCAGAATCGAGCCCAGAATCGGATTCTGGAATATGTGAGCAAAGCCAGATAGACAGTCGGTGCAGAAAACGGTGGTTTGATCAAGTCATAAAGAACCTCTTGGAGAAGCAGCCAGAGCAGCCCTCCAGCGACAGGGGTGGGGCTCGGTTGGGGTGCTGGAGGGGCCCCGGAGGAGGGGCCGAGGCCACCAAGAGGAGGTCTGGCCTCAGAACAACCAGCCCCGCGCGGAGGCCGGGGCCCCGGTCTGAGGCGGCTCTGGGAGGGCACGCTGGCTCCGCACCCCGGGACCCGTCCCCTGCCGGGACAGCTCATTGGTCTGCGGAGAACGTGTACCCGTGAGCTAACTGCTGGGGGAGTGTGGTCTGTGCTGGGCCCGGGGCTGACAGCTGCTCCCCATCATCTCCCCAGCAGGAAGCCCGAGACCCCACGGCTGCGGGCCAGGTGTGGGCGCCCCTCCCGCCACTGCCCTGCTCCGGGCAGCCCTGTGGGGAGGACAGACAGGGCCCAGGTGCGGGGGGGGCGGGCAGGGACGAGCGAGGCCCCCCAGGGAGCAGGCCTGTGCCCCGCAGTCCAGGCAGAGGATGGGATGAGCTCACAAAACCACAGGGGAGGACGGAGGCCCTAAAAAAAAAGAGGGGGCGCCCTGACCGGCAGAAGGGCAGAGGGCTCACGCGGCCTCAGGGGAAGCCACCCTTCACCCCGTCCTCACGGAAGGGGGGCCACACTCGGGACGCAGCGCGGCTTCCTGCCGACCCAGCACGGGCCCCGCCGTTGCCCCTGGAGACAGATGGAGGGGCTGGGAGCAGACGTGCAGCACGGGAACGGCCGGGCCCCAGCACGTGGTTTTGATTTCGGGTGACGGCGCCTCCCGCCAGAGTCTTCCCCCCGTCCCTAGACTGGGGGCCACCAGGGTGACCCTGCTCTGCCCAGGGCCGGCACAGGGCCCTGAGTGGGAGGTGGCCCTCTCTGGTGTCCCCGTGTCCCACCACGCAAGCCGGCGGGCAGCTCCCAGCCTCGGCCGCCTCTCCTAGTGCCTGCCTGAGGGCCGGGCCAGTCCAGCCTCTGGAACTAAAAGGGCCCAGCACGGGGTGGATCGGCTCTGCCCATCCGCTCATCCCGTGGAGGGCCCAGCCGCAGACCGCGGCGTGTCCCCTGAGGCCAGGCCCCAGCTCCCCTGGGCCCACGTGGAGCTGCCACAGCTCTGCCAGGGCAGAGGGGCCAGTAGCCAAGGTCACCTGGCTAGTGTGTGACCCTGGCCAGTGCGTCACACAGCCACCCCTCACCCCCCCCCCCCACTGCTGGGCGTCCCCAACCGTCCATTCACACTTGCCACCCAGGGTGACCTCGGTGGGGACCACATCCCAGGGGCAGAGACCTGCGATGAGAGTCAGCAGGTGACAGGGGCCTCAGGTCTGGGACCCACAGCAGGCACCTTGGCCCTGCAGCTGGGTGGGGGCCAGTCTGCCCAGCGGAGGGCCACTGGCTCAGCCAGGATGCCAGGGCCGCCGGCCTCCCGGGGGAGGGGGCACCTGTTGCCGACAGGGGTCCCAGATCAAGAGGGGTCTCCTTCAGAGACGGACCCCAGCAGCGTTCACGGCAGCTCAGGATAGAAGGAGCCCCCCAGCAGCCCCGCCTCCAGGCTCAGTGCTTGGCCTAGCTCTGCGGAGAGCAGGGGAGGGTCCCTGGAGGGGGAGCAAGCCTGGCCTGGGGGGGTCTCTGTCATGGGGCAGAAGGGCTGGGGCATCCCATGAGGTGGGTGGTTGGAGCTCCGCCAGGAGCACAGGGGGTGCACAAACCGACGCCCAGCCCTGGGTGTGGGGGTGAGAGCAGGTGGCTGGGCCACTGGTGGAGAGTGAGGGGAGGGGGGGAGGGGGGAGGAGAGGGAGAGGGGGAGGGGAGGGGAGGGGGAGGGGAGAGGAGGGGAGGGGAGGGGAGAGAGGAGGAGGGGAGGGGGAGGGGAAGGGAGGGGGAGGGGAGGGGAGGGGAGGGGAGGGGAGGGGAGGAGGGGCACTGTTGGCCAAGGTCAGCTGGGGGAGGGCCCGAGAGAGGACGTGAAGGTCTGCAGGGTCGTCGTTGCTGGCCTGGGGTAGGTGGGCCCTGAGCGTCGGGCACAGCTGAGGAGCAGCACAGACCTGCTTATCCCAGGCTCCCTGAACAGGGCCCCGGGGGGAACGGCTGGACCAGCCCCACTCCCGGCTCCAGCTGGGAGCGTCCGGGGTCCGAGCTTGCCGGGCGCAGGGATTCCGTTCCAAAGAAAGCCAGTGTCCACAACGTGGCCTGGGATAGGGGCAAGGGCCAGGCGCCCGTCCTGTCTGCGGCCATCTGAGCGCCCCTCTTCTCCTGTGAGTCCGGGGAGCCCAGGGCAGCGGCTCCTCCCCGTGGTCGTCCCAGCCAAGCCTGATGGGCCCAAGGACTGGTTTTTTCCTCAGCAATTTCCAGGACCTTCCATTTGTTAAAACACTCACTGCTTTTATTGGAAAGCTGGCCCCCAGCCCTGAGCTCGGGCTGCCACCCCTGGCCTGCCCCCACCCGGGTACCAGGCCCCCCGGGGATGGTGCACTGGGCAGCCTGCCACGGCCCTGAGGGCGCAGTGACCACCCACTGCTCAGATGGGGACACTGAGACTCGCGGGAGGTGGGGGTGGACGTGGGCGGGTCTGGCTCCTGGAAATCCACGTGTCCCGAGAGCAGGATGGAGGTGGCCTCTCTCCCCAGCCTCGCATCCCCAAGGGCCCGGCCTGGCCCTCACCAGAGGGACCTCCTCTGCCTGCCCTCTGCCCGCCCAGCCCCAGGCCTCCTCCCTGTGCCTGGTTCGGAGGGGACGGGACTAACTCCGGGTCTGCCCCACCCACCCAGCTGCAGCTCCGCACCCAGGGGACAGGCCCAGCTCACACCGGATGGGACGCACCGGGGTCAGCTGTGGGCCAGGGGCAGGCGAGGAAGAGTGGCTGGGAAGAGCTACTTCCTGGAGCAGGGCCATGGGGCAGGGGCAGGCTGCTCTAGAATGATCAGGGGCTATGGGTGTGGGTTTGGAGGAAATGCCCTGGGACAGCCAGGAGATACAAGGCAGGTGGGGACCTCCGGTGTCCTGTGAGCCTGGACATTTGCCGAAAACAGTGCATTTCATCCTCAAGGACAGGAAGGAGGGGGTCTGCCTCGTCCCCACCTCCAGGACGGAGGGCTCTGTGCTCTGGGCGCCACACGCCAGCTCTGACCCTGCTGTTGATTTGGGGTTGTTCTCCTCGGTGGGAAATCTTAGTTTCTGGACCCAGTTAGGACCATCAGACATCAGCTGCCCTGGACCGAAGCCCCTGGCCTTTATCAGAGTGAGGAGGGAGTCTGTCCTCCCGAGTGGGGACCTCCTGGGGGGGTGCACTTCTCTCCTGACCTCTGAGGGGCCCGCCAGCCTCTCGGTCTGGGCCCTGCCCCGGCCTCCACCCCTGGCAAAGTCCAGGGCACTGGGCAAGGAGAGTCTCACCTGAGCCTGGGCACCAGGCCTGGGTAGGGCAGGCTCCCGGGTGAAGAGGACATTGTGCCGGGGCAGGCAAGACACTCCCCGCCAGGGCTGACCTTCCCAAGGAAAGTCAGTAAGTGTGTATGTAAACAAACAACAAATGAGGAAAGTATTTACAACTCATGTTGTAGATAAGTCTAATTCCTTAATATAGAAAGAGCTCTTACAAATCAATAAGAAAAAGACCAGCCATAATTTCCCAAATAGAAAATGAACAAAGATACCTCCCAGGACATGGAGCCATGGGCAGCGTGCAACTTCACTAGTACCAGGAGACAAGCACACACAGCAGTGCCATTTCTCACTGTGACATTGACGTGAATTGTGAAGTTTGATAACCAGAGTGTCTGGGTGGCTGTGGGAATATAGCTCTCGTATACGCAGTTGGGAGTGTAAATTGGCCAGTTTGGGAATATCTCCCCAGATTACACAGGGGTGTATCTTGCAGGAGCTATTCCACTCCTGGGAATCACCCAGGACAATGACCGAGGACAACCCCAGGCTGAGCCGCTGTTTGTAAGAGCAAAAGAGGGGAAGGCACGTGGATGGGGAATAAACAGTGACTCATCCCCACGGTGGAGTCCCATACAGACATCACCAGATCCCTGGCCGTGTGAGGGGGACGCAGGAAGCATGGGTGCCCCGGTGGGGGGGCGGCTGCTGGGCTGGGGGTCTTGTGCCCCTCCCTTCTGTCTCTCTGCGCCTCTTGGAGATGGTTCCAAGCCATCTGGGATGCCTGCCAGAGACATCCCTTAATTCTAGGACGAAGCCCCTCTGGCTTCTGTCGGAGGCAGCCTGTGGGGGCCGGGAGCCTGGAGCAGAGGTAGACTTGCGCTTGGGCCTCGGTGCTTCAGGTCTGAGGCCAGAGGGTCAGGGACACAGATGGGGTCAGTGTGTCCCTGCCAGGGCCACTGGGCGAGGCAGACTGGGCTCCGTGCCATGACCCGGGCAGGCCTGGATGCCGTGTGCCAGGGGAGAGGCCGGCAGGGCGGCCCGGGGAGCAGGGCTGGTCACGGGGGCCTGAGGTCCTCCTCCGGGTGCCGGGCGCCAGCCCAGAGGACCAGATGGTTCTCTTTACGAGGGGAGCACCGGCGGCCAGGGGCAGAGAGCCCGGAAAAGCCTGCAGCTGGCCCTCGTCTCCATGCTTCTCCCTGATGTTGTTTTTTGCTGGAAAATCAATTCTGCAAATCCAGCTGGGCCCTGGCCCAGAGCAGCTGGGGGCGGTGCGGCCGGTGCTTTGGCAGATGTGGACCCAATGCCTCTTCCTGCCTCCTCTGAGCCCTTTCTGGGCCCAAAGCGGGGAGGCGGGGCAGGAGGGGGCCAGCCGGGCGGAGACTCAGAGGCCGCAGGGAGAGAGCCTGCCCCGCACCCCGTGTCCTACTCAGGCCACCCCCAGGACAACTGTCCCCTGAGCCCCGGCCCAGGGCCCGGCGCATCCACAGACCCTGGCAACGGGCGCCCACTCACCGTCTCCACGGCCCTGAGCCCCAGACCCAGGGCCGAGGCCTGAGGGCAGCTACCGCTGGGTTCCTCGAAGGACCACAGTGGGGGCAGCCCTGGTGGAGGGGAGGCCAGATGGTCGGGCCTGCAGACGGGCAGGCAGTCTGACCTCGGCCCCCACTCCTGCGCCACGTTCTGCTTTGTTCTGCAGGTCACAGGACCGCCAGCGGGCTGTGCCCTGACCCCCCGTTGTCCCGGCCCCTCCTTGGATGGAGCCCACGACGGGGACACGCAGATCCAGCCGTCTTCTCCCTCGTGGTCTGCGCTTTTGCAGCCCTGATGTTTAAGAAGCCGTTCCACCCCCATTCCGGACACAGGGAGATGCCGTCCACAAAAGGGTGTCCTTTCCCATTGACTCGTGTCCCCACGACATCTCAAGGTTCCATGCACACACACACAAGCGCACACACCCTGAGCCAGGTCTCTCCGGGTTCTCTTCCGTTTGGCCCCATCTGTCTCTGTTGCTACGTCTGCTTTTTAATGTGCCTTAAAGTTTTATAATCCCCAATTCACAGAGCCTTGTTAGTCCACATACGTTTGGAGATGAGAATTTGCTGACAATAAACAGCTGGCATTTTGACTGGGTTACAGTGAACCTCAGCGTTCCTACGCAGAGAACGTGTGTTTCAGTGTTACCCCCCTGGTGCCGCCCACCAACACAGGCTGGTGGTCGTCCTGATGCGTCAGTGTCTCCCCAGAGGCCAGTGGCCTTTGCTAATTCCCAGGCTGCTCATCAAGCTTCTTTCTTCTGGAGTCAGCACAGTGTGTCACACACACTCTGGATCTTAAGATCGGGGAGGTTGTTGAAGAATCTTTGCTCACACGTCTTTCCATGGGTTCGTCAAAGCCATTTGTGACCCGCCGGCAGAGCTCTGGGTGTGAAACGGCCCTGCCGTCTTCTGATGGGTCCTGGTGGAGTCGGGGTTTCTGTGCCGATGCCTATTGGCAAACGTCAGCCGGCTTGTCTCTTGCTTTCCCACAGCCCGACCCCTCCCTTCATGCTCCCGCCTCGTAGCTGTGGCTGTGACTGCCGGTCTCAACCCTGCGACCTCCGTTCCCAGAGAGAAACCCTGGCTGCCGGGGGGGTACCCGCTGAGGTCACAGGGCAGCGCAGGGCGCTGGGTGTGCAGAGGGGCTGCCCTGGGCGCTGAGGGGCAGCTGGGGCCCACGGGGGCCCGAGGTCAGAGGGGAGCACCTCGCCTCCCCACCGCCCTCCCTGCAGCCCCCAGCTCCTTCCCGCCTGTGCCCGAGACCCTGGAGTCACCGTGACCCCCCTTCTCCAGCCCACACCCCGAACCAGCAAGGCCGGCGGCTGTTTTCTCCAAACACATCTGGAAGCCACCCCGCTTCGCACTGAGGTCAGCTGCCTCCGGGCTCTCGGGTCCCTCAGCAGCCTGGGCGGCCAGGCAGGGCTGGACAGGGCCTCCTGCGGCTGCTGAGGGTGAGGTGAGGGACCCCCGCCCCGGGGTGCGGGCCTGTGGGGGGGATCCCAGGACTTGGTGCAGGGCCTGAGGACGTGGGGCCTGGCGGCTCTCGGGCTCCTGACTCGGGCCCTGGAGCCGATGGAGGCTGATCCATGGGGCGGTGACGTGTCACAGGGGCCACCCGCGGGGTTGGCCTCGAGACCCCCGGCACTGGCCACACCTGCCAGTGACCTCCGAGGAGTTGGGGGCAGGAGCTCCGGGTGGGGCACTGTCCCCTGAGACCAGGCACCAGGTCAGGAGGGGCAGGGCTAGCAGGGAGGGGGCAGGAGAGGTTTCTCTTTAGAGATGGGGGTGGTCAGAGGCCCCAGGGTGAGCACTGAGGAGCCGCCAGGCCCGGAACCAGCCACTGGACAGAGCAGGTGCAGGCCAGGCCCAGAGGGCCAGCGCCATCCTATCCGCCACCCTCGCGAGATGGTCTGCAGTGGGCCCTGCTCCAGGCTCTCGCCCAGTGGGGCTGGGCTGGGGTCCCGAACTTTGTCCCACCCGCCGCAGAGTGGCCGTGCCTGCAAGGCCTCCTCCCTGCCAGGTGCTGCCCCACCCAGCTGGGAAGGGCGCCTGGGGAGGGGTCCCGGAGCTCCTGGAGCAGCACGTTGGGCCTGATCCCCAGCCTCCCCACCAATCAGTGTGCGGGCGACAGGAGGATATTTCAGACACATGAGGTTTTACAAAATCAGCTCCCCTGAGCCCATTGTCAGGAAGCTACTGAAGGATGTGCTTCAGCAAAATGAATGTGAAAACCCAAGAAGAGGGAGTCGTGGGCCCGGGAAATAGGGCCGCCAACACGGGGAGGTCTGAGGATGACCCGTGCCTCCAATCTGAGGAAAGGCCCAGATTCACTGATTCATTCACACCCTCACACACTGGGCACGGGGCAGAGAACAAGATGGACAAAGGGCTGGCCTCCTGAAGCTCACACTTCTGCAAAGGAAGTTAGACCAAAAAAGGGCTCAAATTAAAATATAAAGTTTCAGCTCTGACATGGAAAGAGCTCAGAAGCTCCAGTCCTGTCCTTACAGCAAGGAAAAACCAACAGGGTTTCCTGGACCCATTCCAGAACCGAGGTCACAGGGCAAAGTGCCACCCTGAAATCTGGGGGGACAGCTGACAACAGCACCCCAGCCGAGATCAGGTCCCCTGGAGCTGAGGCCGTGGGAGCAGAAACCGGTAGGAAGCATCCCAGGGGGCAGGGCGGGCCAGAGAGAGGACGCCTCCGGGAAACAAGCCTCGCCACCCCCGGTCACCGGACCCCCAACCAACACGTGCGCTGTGAGCAGCTGTCCCACCGAGCTCCGTGCGCACACCCGACGTCTGGCTCCGACCCCCGCTGGGCGAGGCCCACACTGACCTGTCCAGGCCAGGGCTGGCGGGCAGGAGGGCCCTGTGCTGACCATTGTGATGAAGCTGCCGTAAGATTCCTGGACGCGTCTCCCAGCCTCGGCATGCCGCAATTCTGTGGCGATACCAAGGGTAGAGATGCAGGGACTGGGTGACAACTGGGCCCAGGGAAGGGACGAAGCGCACGTGTCCACACACGGCAGACGTACACCTAATGCTCTCAGCGACCCCTACAAGGCCCGGAGGGGACAGGCCCGGGCAGAGGGCTGGTGTCTCTATGGGAGCTCAGGGCTGGGACAACCATCAACACCGTCCTCTGTGGGGGACAAGCATCAACACCGTCCTCTGTGGAGGACACCTGGGGGACCTGTCCCTATATGGCCAACCTTTAGCCTGAGGGAGACCCGAGGGCCCTGGTCCCCGTAGGTGGCCCCGTGCACCACCTGGGCTGATGGTGTAGGAGTCGCCCCACCTGCACTCACTCCTGAAGATGAGGCTGGACTGTCTTTTTTTCCTAGGAGATTTGAATCAGAGTTAATCTCATAAAATGATTGGAAGATGCACCTCCTTTCTTTCTGTCCTGTGGAATCAGTTGGTAATGTGTTTTTTCTACTTCAAATATTTTTTAGAACTAACCATTGATGCCATTTGTAATTTTCTTTCAGGAGTTTTTTTTTAAGTTCGATTTCTTTAAGTTATAGAGCAATTCAGATCTTTTACTTTTTGTCTGTTTTAGCAAGTGTATTTTCCTGTTTTCTAAATTCTCATCAGAAAGTTGTCATCACATTCTCTGTCATTTACTGACATCGCCAACTGTTATAACAGGCTCCTTTTCAGTCCTGTTCCTGGTGGTAAATAAATTCCTTTATCTGAATTTAATAATTTTACTAATTTAAAGAACCAACCAGTGAATTTCTTGACAGTCTACATTTGTGTTGTATTTGATTAATTCCAATCTTATATTTATCATGTACATCCATCTATAATTTAAAAGTTTGTTTTTTCAGTTTTTTCAAATTGCTAAGATACATATAAATATGTCCTTATTCCAGCCTTTATATTCTTTTCTCAAATTTGTACTGCCTCTCAGTTTTCTTCTAAGTCACTACTCCACCAGCTCTCAGTTACGTTAGCTGCTTCCCAGTTTGTGCAAGTTGTACTTTCACTGTTGTTCAGGATTCCCAAGGGGGAAGAAGGGGGACCACTGAAGACAGAACAGCTGAGAACCTTCCACAATCAAGTAATGACTCAAGGGTAAGCGGCTCCAGAAGCAGAAATGAACCAAAACCCGGCGTGGACCCGAGTGGCGGGGGACGGTGGCCGTGGGGAACGTGGCAGGTGGCGAGTGTGGAGTGCGACACAGCTCCTGCCCCGGGTTCCGTGCCCACACCCAGGCGGGGACGTGGGCAAAACCGAGGCATTTTTCCCGCAAGTTTCCCGTAAGCGAGTGTTTGTAGACCGCTGCCCTCGCGGGACCCAGCGAGGAGTCCAGGGGCGAGAGGCTGAGGGGCCGGAGCTGGCCGCCCGGGACCTGCTGCAGCGGGTGGCAGGAGGGACACGCCCCGTCCCCGCCCTCAGGCCCCTGTCTGGCAGCAGATGCTGAATAAGCGCGGCCACGCATCCCAGCCACGCGGTGCGGTCTGACCCACGGGCGCGGCGGGGCTTCCGGAGGCGGCGGTGTGACAAGGACAGAGTGGTGTCGCTGAGCACGTCCCTGCGAGCCTGGAGCCAGCGGCCTCTGCAGCCCCCAGGGGCCCGGGTCCAAGGCTGCCCGAGGGCGGAGTGGGGGGGGAGGCAGAGGCCAGCACTCAGGCCGCAGCGCCCCTCCTGTGGTGACAGCGGGGCTCTCTGGGCCGTCTGTCCAGCCCCAAGGCCACCAGCGCTAGGAGAGAAGAGGACTGACCCCGCCTGTGTCCTGGTGACACGAAACCGATAAAACAGATGCTGGACGTGCCGGCTCTTTCTGGGACTTTTATTTCTTTAAAATAATTCATACAAATGGTTACGGTCACAAACATGATTTTAACCAAAATATTGCTAGCCTACCACATCAGCAGGACGGCACTGCGCGGCCAGGCGCCGCGGCCCCGCCGCCCGGGACGGAGGCCCACGCGCTCCTCTCTGCACCGCTAGCGACGCCGTCTTCGTTTGGAACAGGGGGGTTCATGCCAAAGTTAGGAAAGACAGCCTTTGTTTTGTTTTTCTAAATTATTCTAAAAATAAGACAAGCAGGTAGAAAAAACAATGCACCGTGTGGCGTAAAAAGAAAACGGGGAGGATTCACTGTCCTGAGAAGTTTGCCAACTGCTTGGTTCGGGATGCGATCCACACACAAAAGGGAAAACGTCTGAAGCAGACCCGCTGAGCCCTGCCTCGGGCTTCTCCTGCCGACAGCTAAGCAAACAAATCCTTTGTGATGTTCTAAAGACTGTACACAGACGGGGACATTCATGATAGCACTACTGACTTCCGCTGCTGAACGAGGACGCAGAGGACACGGCAGCGGCCGGCCCTCGGGACGGGACAACTACAGCTGACGCGGGCAGAGGGTGCCTCCTCTCGCCCCTGGCGCCCGGACCGTCCCGGAGGCCGTGGCCACCTGCGGCGCTGCCCCTGCACACGCCTGTCCGAGGGCTTGGCCGCTGCCCAGACTGCGGAGCTCCGCCCGGGCTACAACTGGTCGCTCGCATGGTCTCTATCCGCCTCGGGCTTGACGGTCTGGCCAGGAGAAGGCGCGTGGGGTGGGTGGGACACGGGGGGCAGGCCGTGGGACAGGGACATGGCGCTGGGGACGATGCCTTCGACGGCGGCGGGGATGCCGCTGGGGGCCACGCCCACGACGCCTGGGGGGTACCTGCTGGGAGAGGAAGGAGGCAGGTGAGGCCCGCGGGGCGGGACCCCAGGCTGCTCCTGAAGGCCGCCTGCTGGGGGACGCCGTCCCGCTCCCTGCGTGGCCGCCACCCAGGCGGTCTCATGTCCACCGGGCCCTGAAGGTCGCCCCCGCTCGGGCGCTTAAGCCCCAGCCGTCCGCGTCCACGGGGGCCGCGTGAGCACACGTCCAGGCCGAGAGCCCCCGCTCACCTGTAGGCGGCCCCGTTGAGCTCGGGGTGCACCACGGCCGGGTCCACACTGGCCCAGTGGGTGGCAGCTGCCAGGTGGTCTTTGTTCACGCAGTTCTTCAGACTGTCGGGGATCCGGCCTGGGGGAGGCCGGGGAGACGGGAGGGATGGTGCCTGCGTTAGGCGGCTGCCACCAGAGGGACCCCAGAGGCAGGGGCTCCACTGGGGACGTGGGCAGTCTCCAGACCCGCTCCCCCTAGGCACAGCGGGGTCCTGTCTGGGCAGTGTCGCCCTCAAGGCTCGGGGACCCCCAGCCCCGAGCAACCGATCTCGGCTCAGCAGTGCCCCCAACCCCACCTGCTCGGCCCGGGGATTTCAGAGAGAAGCTGACAGGGCCCAGCCCGGAAGGCTTACACGTATAAATGACTCTTTAAAAGGTGGGGGGAAAACCCCATGAGTTGGCACCCCAAGCAGAATAGCAAGCGAGCGTCACAAACGTTGACACGAGGGCCTGGGCCGCGCTCGGCCTCCTCTGTGTTTGGGGTCTGCCACGCCTGGCCCTGGGTGGGTCCGTCTCCCTACCCACCCCAGCAGAAGATGCCCGTGGCCTCAGGGCCCCCGCCCGGCCCACCTGTGATGGCTCTCCGGATCTCCCGGGCCGCCTCCTCACGCATCTCAATGGAGGCCTGCTCGCTGTACCAGGCCGCGTGTGGGGTGCAGATCAGGTTGGGCGCGTCCTTCAGCGGGCCCTGGCTAAAGCTACACGGCACACAGGGGGTCAGAGGCCCCGCCCCTGCCCGGGGCCACACCCCACCCTCCGTCAGACTTGGTGGCTCCCCCTGAAAGACAAACCTGCCCACGGGCTCCTGACTGCAGTGGGGAGGGGCCTTCCCTGGGGGGGGCACGGCCCGCCCCCCCCTGCAAGCGGCTGTGAGCTCTAGACCCCAGGCCCTCCGGACACCGCTCTGCCCCGGAAGGGTGAAGACCCACCTGGAGCCGTCCTGCTGCCCCAGACGGGCATTTCGGCCATGAGGCCTCTGGCGTGGCCACACGGGGGCCAGCCGCCTCGTGCCCCCGGGCACTCAGCAGGACGCCTGGTCTGAGCCCTGCCCACCAGGCGCAGGGGACTGGGTCGTCTGGCCCACGGCGGCGGCCTCCCCTCGCGCTGAGATTTGGCCAGGGAGGAAGGTCTGCCCAACGGGGATCTCAGGCTCCCTTGTCCTCGGACCCTCAGCTGCCTGAGGCTGGGGCCTGGGGACCGGGCGTGGGCATCGGGGCCCACTCCCTCGCGGCGCCGTGGCCGCCGGGTCAGACGCAGGCTAGCGCGGGGCCTAAGCTGGGCGAGCGCCGTCTCGGGGACCCCAGGGCACCACCGGGAGGCACCTGAATGGCTCCGACTCATGCACGTCCAGGGCCGCACCACGGATCCGCCCCTCCTTCAGGGCCTGGGCCAGTGCCTTCTCGTCCACAAGGCCGCCCCGGGCCGTGTTCACCAGGAAGGCCCCTTGTCTCATCTGGGAAGACACGGGACAGTGCGGCCTGAAGGCACCCCCCCACCGGTTCAGGGAAGCGGCTGCCCCCGCTCCCAGGTGAGGGACTCCTTGTGACCCCACCTTCACCCCAACTAAGCCCACCCTGTCGTGGGGCTCAGGTGGCCGTCCATCAGCCTGGGGCAGCTCGTGCCTGTCTGGGCCTCATTGAGTCCTCGGGGACCACACAGCTCTGATCAGCGCCCCCGGCCACGCCCTGTCCCCCAGAGGCCCAGACCCACTGGGCGAGAACCACGGTGCCCGGCCTCACTCTCTACGGGGCTTCAGGAGCCCGGGGCAGACAGCAGTTGAGGCCCCAGGTGGGCACACAGAATGTACACGCACGCCCACCCACACGTACACGTGCACACACGGACGTGTACGTAACCACACGTGCACGTGTGTGCGCACACTTACGTGCACACATCAATGTAAACGGCCACCCCACACTTAAATACATGTATACACACGTGTGTGTACAAGCCCACGTGTACACACACACACGGGGGGGCACTGTCGTCGGAACTGACCCACCCCCACGTATATACACTGTGCACACTTATGACACAGGCCTCTGCACACACGGGCACTTGAAAGGCCCGAAGCCACAGTTCGGGGAAGAAAAGGCCCCGCGGGAGGGCCTGCGCGGTGGCCGGTGACTGGCAGGAGTGGCGGGCAGGCGGCGGTTTGGGCCCCGCCGCCCAGACCCCGCCGCCCCCCGGGGCCCCTGGCCGCTGTCCCGAGGGAGGTGCTGGCGGGCCGCACACCTGTTTGACGGTGAAGTCGTTGATGAGGTGGTGGTTGTGCTCGTTGAGGCCGCAGTGCAGGGTCACGCAGTCGCTGTGGAAGAGCAGGTCCTGCAGGGTGCTGACCCGCTGCAGCCCCAGCGCCCGCTCCGTGCCGTCCGCCAGGTAGGGGTCGTAGAACAGCACGTTGAAGCCAAAGGCCTTGGCCCGCAGCGCCACCGCCTGCCCCACGCGACCTGGGGGGCGACAAGGTGTCACCACGGCACCTCTCCGGCCGCCCTGCCTCGGTTCCCCGTCTGCCCGGGGTGACCCTGAGACGTCTGCTCCCAGAGGCCGAGCGGCAGGACGTGCACAGGACGAGGCTTTGCAGAGAAGGCACGGGGCTCCGGGGAGCTGGGGAGCGCCGACGGGGGCTCCACGGATGCACGAGGGGCGAGGCAGGGGCTGCGGTGTCAGGACAGGCCCCAGTGCCCCGGAGGCTGAAGCCCTCTGTCCTCGGCTCCCGAGAAGACAAAGCAGGGGAGCAGCGCAGGCCAGGAGCTGGTGGGGGGAAGGCACGCCAGGGCCCTGAGCTCGGGGCCACAGGACGCCGTGGAGGCTGGTGAGACGCCGGCGCAGACGGCCCGGGGAGGACGGGCACCCAGCGGTCCTGCCGACCGGCCACAGTGCCAGCGCCCCGGAGCAGTCACTCACACTGCCCGCTGGGCGACGCTGGCACGGGAGCCCCCGCGCGGCTGGCCTCGCTTTAAGCCACTTCACCTACGCCGTCAGTCCCCAGTTCCAGGAACCAAAAGAAACCCGAAGAGGATTTTCACTTTTATGAAAAAAGGCAAAAGCGAAATTGCGTTCAGTGGGTCTGGCAGGTGCCATTACAGAGCCCCTTCTGCCCCCGGGAACCGCACACCGTGCCTCAGCGTGGAGCTGCTGTGACCTCGGCCTCCACGCGCGACGTGGACCCAAAGGTCGCTGCTTCTCCCCTTTACGCCACTCGGGCCGCAGAAGGTTTCGGGGGACCACTCTGCTTTTGGGCGGTGGGAACCGGAACAGAGGCTCTCGGAGTCCCGAGGGGCGCGGGGAGGGCCGGAGCAGATGACCAAGGGCCGTGGTCCCCGGGCCGCCGGGCGCTGGCTGAGGTGCAGCCTCCGGGGCGTCCCCACCCCACTGAGCGTGTTGACCAACACCGCCTAGAGGTGGCCGCCCCAAGTCCACTTGGCCAGGCACACCCGGCTCCTCCTCCCCACCGGCTCCCCGGCCTCGCTCCTTCCTCCCGTCCTTCATCACACCGCATCCCTTCATCACACCAGGCCATCCCTGCCCCCGGACTGGCTGAGGGCGCTGGGGGCCGAGGTGCTGGGAGCAGGGCGCTCACAGGGCTACGGGGCTCTGGCCAGCCCTGGCGTCTGCGTGTGCACAGCCAGCAGGACAGCGAGTCGTGCCGGGGAGGGACACCCCTGTGTCCCACGGACGCCCATGACCCCATGACCCTGACCCCCTGCACTAATGCAGGCGCGTCTCTGCCCTGCAATTCCCCCACAGCTGCACGAGGTGGCGCCTTTGCCGTAGAGAACCTTTGTGAGACAGCTGATGGGGCCGCAGGGAGCTACGGTCCCGCCCATGCTGGGTGGCCCAGGTGGACCAGGGCAGGCCCCTCCCGCCACACTGCCCTCCCCTGCTTCCCCAACCCCTAAGGCCCGCACCACCCCGGCACCTCTGCCCCCTGGACCCTGCCTGCCGCCCCACGTCTCCGTTCCCTGCTTTGCTGTCTGAGCGCAAGGGGCCCAGGATTGGCCCAGGACACCGGCCTGCAGGGCATGCGAGTGAGCGGGTGAGTGGCGTGGGCAGCCTCCGTCCACCCACAGCAGGGCCCAGGGCAGCCTGCTCGGCCATCACCCGAAGACCGTGTGCGCTCAGTTGCAGGGTAGGGGGACGGCAGAGTGAGCACGCGTGAGTGTGCGTGACCACACGAGCACGTGTGACCCCAAGAGCACCTATTTAACATCTGCGTGCGTGCGTGGGCCCCACTAGGTGTTCCCGGGGCAGATAAGGGCCAGCACAGTCTCTGGGGCAGAGGCCCCTCAACCCTGCGCTGTCCCCTGGCTGGGCAGCCATGCCAGGTGGGGGCACCTGCCAGCAGCACAGTGCAGCCCCAGCCTCAGGGTCCACAGAGCCTGTGCACGGGGGCAAAAGCCATCGCACCTAGCCCGATGATGCCCAAGGTCTCCCCGCGGATCCTGGCGGCTCCAGAAGCCACCTCTCGGATCTGCTCAACACTCTGGACCCGCGTGCCTTCCCGTAGCGCCTGGTGCAGCCACGTGGTCCTGCGGTACAGGTTGAGGATGTGGCACATGGTGGAGTCGGCGGTTTCCTCCACGGACGCGGCCGGCACGTTGCAGACGGCGATGCCTGAGGACACGAGACACGTGGGCAGTCACTAGAACGGTCCTGGGTCTCACCTGGGACAGGCCGGCAGACACGTCCCTGCCCCAGGATGCTAGGAGACAAATGCAGGTCACCTGCCCCGTGCCGCATGGGAAAGCCACCCATGGGTCCAGTGGGCAGACAGGGTGGGGGACAGGAAGAGAGGCCGCCTGGGCGGATGCCCACACCTGCTTCTGCCCCTTCTGGACCACCTGCCACTGGACCTTCTGGAAAGGGATCTTGGCCAGGCCACACCTCCCCAGGCCCTGCCCTCCCCACCCCCTCACCAGCTCGGCTTGAGACAAAACCTAAGACGGGGTCAGGAGGTCATGCAGGGGAGACTGAGCGAGAACAGAGCTGGAGGCCCCGTCAGACTCGGGAACAAGGCTGCCGCCTGACAGAGGACCGGGCCGTGCGGAGGTCTGGCAGGGATGACCGCACGGCACGCCCCAGACTGTCCCTGGACGAAGGACGGAGCCCCAGCCCGTGAAATCGCGAGGCAATGAGGACCCGCTCCGCGAACGGGGACGAGGCCCGGAGGACGTCCCGGCTCGAAAAGTGCCCAGACCGCAGCCTGACACTGCCGTGCCTTCCTGGGGACAGGTGATAGCAGGGTGAGAGAGCTGGGCTGGCAGAGCAGAATGAACCCTGGGACGCGTGGCGGCCGACAGCGGGAGCCGTTTTCACGCTGCAGGTCTGAGGCCGCCGTCCGTGACCGTGGGCCGTGGCCGGGCGTGTCCTCACCTGCCCTTAAGCCGTGACCAACACAAACAAAGGATAAGGAGAGACTAGACCAGAACGTCACAAGAGGCGGAAGACTGTACCTGGAGGAGCACGCCGAGGTCTGTTTCCGTGAGTGTGAGTCACACACCTGTGTGTACACACGCCCACGTGTCCTACATCACAACACAAACCACGGCTCGTGCACAGGGCTGCACAAACCCCGACACGGATGTGCTGGCCGCCCCCCTGGGCTGATGTCCCTTCCCCACGGTCCCCAGGAGGCAGTGCGGGAGGGCGGCAGACACGCTGCCCACAATGCCCAGGCTTCCTAGGCCGCTGCTGCCACCCTGCGCCTGCCTGAGGGGAGCTGGTGTGGGGCCCACACGCTGCCGGCCCCCAGGCCACCCCCGGACAGGCAGGCGGCTGCAGCGGGACTCTCCTCTTCCCGGTAAAACCAACGGACAAAATGTGACGAGATCGCACCAAGGGAGCAGTGCGCAAGGTTGCAAAGAGAAGAATCCAACACCTCCTACCTAAGTCCCCAGCTGACTTGATGTCGATGTTGTCAAAGCCGCTGCCGATCCGGACGATTATCCGAAGGGCCTTGAACTTCTCCAGGTCCTCCCTGGTCAGCGTGATGGTGTGATACATCAGCGCCCCAACGGCCTCGTTTAGCACCTGCAGTGAAGGAGGCACGTGAGCCGCTGCCGCTGCGGGAGAAGCCACGCAGGCACTCCCCCCAAGTGCGGCCCCCGCTAGGCGAGTCCCAGGGCTCCGGCAGGTTCCCACCCGAGCAGCCTTCTCTCAGGTGCGCATGGCAGGCCCTCTCGGGGCGGAAGCTGCCCAATCCCCGTGTGAGCGGTCTGCAGTGACCCGAGTGTGATGGATCAGCAAACTCGTGAAGCACACCGAGGGTCCCTGCCCCGCTTGACACAGGGGACAGCGCTCTGCCTGCCTGACGCAGGGGGGTGCGCGGGGGCTGCCTTCTTGGGCACCAGACGCTACGATAGACGGGAAACGCCGGGCGCGCGGAGGACCCGGCACACCTGAAACCTCCAGACCCTGCCGATAGGGTGAGAAGCCAGCGGCCACCTTGACAGACCGCTTGCAGAACAGGAGCAGCCGCGAGGCCGCAACGCACTCGGAGCGGCGGGTAAGTCCCCGGGGGCAGTGAACGCGCTGCAGTGAGCAGGACACCCCTTCCAGACGGGGAGGGGGCTGACGTGCCGACCCCCACCGCCACTACGCACAAGGCCAGGCCTCCAGGTCAGCCTCACGGCCCCGGGTTGGAGGGTCACTCCCCCAGGGAGGGGCAGGGGGCAGCCCCTGCGCACCGTCCACGGCACCGCAGACCCGGGGGGCCGCCTCCCCCCGCCCCTGGGAGGGGTGTCAAGGGCGCGTCAAGGTCGGGCACGCGCTCCGGGCGCGCTTGCGCCTGAGGTGGGCCTCGCCAGCTGCAGCCCCCAGGAGGGGCCCGCCGGCTCTGTCTCTGCACCCTTCGGAGCGTGGCCGGGGCCGTCGTCCCCACATGCGGGGCTCCAGGACACCTGGGGGCGGCCCGTGTGTCTCGGCGAGTCTGTTCCAGGTGAGGCCCACGCGGGCAGGTTGGTGCCAAGTGCACAGACCTCCCCGTGGGCGAGGTCCACCCACCATCGTGCCCCACGCAGAGCCCCGCCCCCCACCCGCCAGCTTAAGTCCATGAGCTCTGCCAGCGCCGGGCCCACCCACGTGCGACACACCTCACTCCTGGGGGGTGGGGGTGGGGGCAGGGAGCGCGGGTCGAGGAGGGCGGGGCCACAGCCCAGAACCGAGAGCCGGGTCCGCACTGGGACGCAGTCTAGCCAAGGCCAGGGACGCGTGATCTGCCATCTCTGGGCCCAAGGTCAGGGGCTGCGGAGCGGGCCCACCCCGTTCCAACACATCATGTAATCCAAAACCTGCCATACTTGGGGACGAGGTTTATTCCTCCCTAATGGGACGTCATAATCAATGACGTCTCAAATTCAGTGAAACAGAGTCCACTGGGAACCTGTGGTGATGTGTCTGTGGCCCTCTCTGGACCGAGCTTCCAGGGCTGACCCTGGGTGCCCCGGGGCGACAGAGGCTGCTGGACCACAAGGGGCCGCATGCGAGCTGAGGAAGCAGCTGGCCCGTGGCTGATGGCATAAGCAGAGTGGAGTGGGCTCTGAGCGTGGGGCGCAGGGCAGGGGACTGCAGCCTCGGGGAGACTGCTAACGGCCCCGGGCTCGCCCCTTCTACGATGACTGAGCCCTGGTCCCAGCAGGACACACGGCCACCCGGAACGCAGTTTCCTCTGAGGCTGGCCTGGCGTCCCTTCCCCTCCTGCTGCCTGAGGCGGCCTGGAGGACACGGCCACAGGGGACCTCACAGAAAGGACCAAGGCAAGGACAGCTGGGCAGCAGGGCAGAGAGGTCCTGGGTTCCTGATCCTGCAAGGAAGGGACGGGGTGCTGCCAGCCTTGCTCTGGCCCCAGCTCGGAAGATCTAGGAATCTCAGCTCCGGGAGCGGGGGCTGCCAGCGGGCACGTGAATGGGCCGGCTGCATCATGCCCGAGTCCTGACAGCTTCCCGGGCCTCCTGGGAGGGCCACAGACGCAGGCACTGACTTCCGGTGCCATGACTCGACGGGACCCGGCGTGGACGGGGTGAGGCCCGGCGTGTGACAGCAGAGCAGCAGCAGAGGGGATTAACCGAGAGCACATGGGGAGGGTGGGCAGGAAGAGACAGGGCAGTGGACATGGCGAAGGCCACGGGGAGGTGCCGGGGAGAGGGGAGGCCCCTCTGGCCGCCCCGTGCCGTGCGGACAAGAGCTGGTGAGGAGGGCCCCCGGGGGCAGGCGGGCAGGAGCTGGGGGGCAGGCTGCATGTAGACAGAGACCTGTCGGTGTCCGGCACGGCTGGGTGCTAGAACCAGAGATGGACACGTCCCTGCCGGCACTGGGAGGCGCAGCCCCGGACGCAGAGGCGGGTGGATCGGCTGGACGCCTGCGGGGCCCTCGGCTACAACGGGCGTGCGGATGGGCTGTGGGCAGGCGGGACGGGGCAGGTGGTCCTCGCGGCTCAGGCGCATGCGCAGGGGCGGCTTTTCCTGAGCATCGCACCCAGCTGTGCTCCTTAAGTGTCCCGGGCTGCACTTCTAAGCAGGGATGGTCCATGATGGTCTGAACGTTTCTAAATCTGGAGAGACTGTGTGGCTTCCAGTGCTGGCTGTGCTGCAGCAAAAACCCACGTTGTTTGCTTGTTTCCTTGAGGTGAGAAGTGAGCGGATCCCTGCAAACCCTCTTCAGGCTCCAGTCCTGCTGCCACTGCCCCCGGGGCACTGTCTGCCCGTCAGCACCGACCGCCCAGCACCAGGCATTCCCAACTTCCAAATACTCCGCGTGATGCACGCAAGCTGGAACTGTTATTGTAGCTTTCATTTGCATTTCTGGGTGTGGCTCAGTCACCAGGTGCGTTTCTGGGTAAATTACTTTTTCCACGCCTGGCCCTTTTTCTACCGAGCATCTCTCGAATCCCAGGGTAGCAGGCGAAGTGTCCTCGGAGGGGAGCCCGGGCTCCTCTCAGAGCAGCGCCCCCCCTGTACCGGCTACAGGATGAGACCACTGCAGGGGCAGCACACTGCCCTGTCCAGACTCCAGGTCCACGCTCCTGCTGGCTCCTCATGACCCCTTTCCTGGTTGCACAGTGGCCGTGGCACCCCGGGTATGGCACTGACCTCCCAGCGTCCACTCCTGCCAGCCTCTACCTGCCGGGTACCCAGCTAGTCGCTGGCCTGGTGTCCTCAGATCCACAGGGGCAACGCGGCCCACCTGGCCAGGCGCTCAGAGCAGAGGGCCTGAGGGGTACTCACTGGGCACCACACCAGAGGCGGGCCCCCGGTCAGGGCACCTCCTCGCCCCGAGTGTCCCCTCCCAGCATCTCACACACACACACACACACACACCCTCAGCGACTTCTTATCTTTCCAGATGGGCGTCTTCTGTGGGATTTCCCGATGACAGATGGCCCAGGCGGAGGGACAGCGGGCTGAAGACCGCAGACCAGATTCTCACAGGCCTGCCGGAGCGCCACTCAGACCTGCGAACTGATGGCCCGGCTGCCCCTGGGTGTCTGTGAGTCCCTGGCGGGGGGCAGTGTCACCTGCTCCGCGGTCACTATTTTGTCCACACACCCCCTCCCTCGCCCACTGTCTACTGGGATTTGTCCTTTTCCTGTTGGTTGAGAAGTCTGAGTATTTCAGCTGTTCACTCCCCGAGTGTTACACGCACTGCGGGCACGTCTCCTTCGCCCCCCTATTTTCCTGTTTTGTGTGATTTCTCTTGCAGGGAGATTGTTTTGATTGCCTTGTACTCAGATGACCCCTCCTTTCCACGCCGTGCTTTCTGCAGAACTGCCCACGTTTGGTTCTGTCCTGACCAGGGGCGAACACGCTCCCTGCAGACGCCCCTCTCACTCTTGGTGACGGTGGGTGCACATGAGGGGACCGGCCAGCGTCCCCAGGGCTCGTGGGCTGACCAGTCCTTTCCGCCTCCAGGGTCCTCAAGTCCCACCGACCGGGAGCCACCCCACCACTGGCTACAGTGCCTGTTTCTGCGTTTTCCCCGGATTTTATTTCATGTCTTACCCGGCCTCAGCGCATCCCTCCTGGGACTGGGCGCTTCACTCCAAAGGCCCCCGCTGGTGCCCTTGGAACCCCAGGCGCGTCCCGCGTCTCACCCACCCTGGCCCAGCCCCTCAACGGGACCCCAGGTCTTCCTTTTCCACGGCTGCCCCCACCTCACGGGCACCTGACTTTGTCTGAGGAGCTTCGGAGAGAGGGGCGGGGGGAGAAATGCCTGCGCTGGCCCCGCGTGTGGGCGCGTGAGCGAGCCTGGTAAAACCCCTCCTCTCAGGAGCTTTGACGCACCCAGCTGGGGCCGCTCTGGCTCTTGTCCCCCGCCCCAGCGCTGGTGAACTCTGGATCCTGAACGGCAGGGCCTCCCGGGCCCCCGACGCTTGTCCTGGGTCCGCGGCAGGAGCGCGGGAGCCGCCGTCCAGCTTTGGTTGCTTTCCTTGTGTGGTGGCGAAAACGTCAGTCTCTCCTCCTTAACGCTCAAATAACATCGGACGGACGTCCAACCAGCTGTGAGGAGGCAGAAACCCCTGATCAGATGTGACACGTAAGACAGGCTGATATTTCCCTTCTAGGCCAAAGCCTGCAGCCAGGTGGTCCGTGGACCCCGTGTCAGCTCCAGAGCCATCGGGGTCCTGGGCTCCTGTCTTGCTGCCCCGCCATTCCCAGGCTCCCCTGGCTCCACATGGCTTCCTTCTGTGGTCTGGGTGGCTGCCCAGGCTCCAGCCATCACATCTGGGTTCCAGCCAGCAGAAAGAGGGAAGGTGGCTCTGCACACAAAGGCTGCTGCCCTCTCCCTGGCTGGACTTAGTCATTTGGCCACCCCTGGCAGCAAAGAGGGGGGAAGGAAGTGCTTGTCCAGGATGGGAAACGCAAGGCTCCTGAGAGCGGCCGCACTGGCCAGCTGGGCACGGCACCCCTGGGGAGTTTGCGAATCTCTCCTCGTTCCTCGTCGCTTCCGTCTTCCCTCTGGGCTTCCCTTGACTGCGTCTTCCGAGCTTCCTATTCAAGTTTAAACCTTCCACTCCCGTCCAGTCTCCAGGGCGCCCTCTGGTTCTCCTGATTCCTTTCTCGCCGCGTCCTGCTCGGTGTACAGTCAGGCGCTACCTCAGCTCTAAGGACACCAATTACACAGTCCGATGTCTCCTCTGTCAGGAGCATAAAATTCTGTCCCCAGGACACTTTTTCTACCTGTTCTTCTCTGGCAGGCAAGGCCTTGGCTGTGGCTTCCCGTGGGTGTCAGGAGGCATAGGGCTCGGGGGGGACGCCGCCTGCCCGTCGGGTGGGGCTCTGAGGGCCCTATCCCCCTCCCCAGGGGTCTGTCAACTTGTTTATTTGGGGTTTTGGTTTTTTAAAAAAAATTATTTATTTATTTATTTATTTATTTAGGCTGTGTTGGGTCTTTGTTTCTGTGTGAGGGCTTTCTCTAGTTGCGGCGAGCGGGGGCCACTCTTCATCGTGGTGCGCGTGCCTCTCACCATCGCGGCCTCTCTTGTTGCGGAGCACAGGCTCCAGACGCGCAGGCTCAGCAGTTGTGGCTCACGGGCTTAGTCGCTCCGCGGCATGTGGGATCTTCCCAGACCAGGGCTCGAACCCGTGTCCCCTGCATTGGCAGGCAGACTCTCAACCACTGCGCCACCAGGGAAGCCCTGGGTTTTATATTAACTTGTTGAAATAGTTTTGGTAAGTTACAGTTCTGGAAAAAAACACGTTTTGTCTTAGTTTTCAAATTTACTGGCAAAACTTGTTTTACTACTGCTGACAATTTTTAAAAATTTCTCTCGGTATGTCTCTTTTTCATTCCACTACTGGTTTTTTAAAAAGTATCTTTTTAGTTGGAAACAGTTTAAGACTCACAAGAAGTTGCCAACGAGAGGGATCCCGTGTCCCCCGGCCCGGCCGCTGTGGTGGGCAACGAGCTCGTGCCCGGTGAGGTCCATCTGTGCACCCAAGTCCCCTTGGCCGTCTTGTCCTCGCTCGTGTGTGTTCTGTGCAACTTCACTGTGAGTCTGTTCGAGTAGCCGCCTCACAACAGGACACAGATTGCAGGACTGCCATCACCACAAAGAAACACGCCCGTGTTAGCAGCACCTGAACCCGGCACCTCCGCCTCCTTCGCTGTCCCCGTCATGGTGGCTGGCCAGAGTGACAATGCACGTGACCCTCACGAGCTGGCTGCTCTGGCCCGGCCGACGCCGGTGCCCGTGGCTCATCCTTCCTTCTCCTGCCCAGTGGGGCTCCTCGGTACCCGTGCCCTGGCTGAAGGCCACCTGGTTCCCTCTGGCTCCGGCCACAAGGAACAAAGCTGCTGGGGGGCTCGCGGGCAGGTTTCTGTGTGGACGCGTGTTTTGCTTCTCTGGGAGAAATACCGGCGCTGCGACGGCCAGGCAGGTGGCCCGAGCCTGCTCCGCTGTGGGAAACTGCCGGCCCCAGTTCCCGGAGGGGCCGCCCGGGCGTGCACGCTGCCGCACTTTTCTCACCCGTTTATTGCTGCCTTCCCTCGGCTCTGGACCATCGTCAGCCTTTTTCTCATCTAATTTCGCTGGTGGCCCATCCCCTCCCCTCGGTCCCTGAGATTTCTGTCGGAGGCTGGCTCCCCACCGTGGCCCCCTCACCCCAAGCCTCCGTCCCGCCACTGACCCGAGTGGCTGGTGAGCCTGCCCAGTGAGTTCTCACTTTCAGCTTTGCTCTGTTTCAGCTCCTAGATCTTCTAAAAACTCCCCCGAAGCCTGCCGTCGTCACGTCTTCTGCGCTCGGCTCCTTCTGAAGTGCTCAGGCTTGGTTTTCACGTGGTGGTTGTAGCAGCAGACACCCACCCCGGCCCCATGGGCCCCTCTAGTCCTCTGTCTCTGCTGGTTTTCGCTCAGTTCTTTCTTCTCCTACTATCTTGTTATCTTCGACTGTGCGATGAACATGGTGCTAGGAGGTGATCTGCAGAAACAACTTGGGGCCCAGGCCTACGGTCTCTTCCCGTAAAGTGTACTGTTCTCCCTTGTTTCTGCCAGCCACCTGAGCATAGAACACAGGGTCGCCTATAATCCAAGTTCAAGGCTTGATGTGGACATTGCTGGGCCGGTTGGTGGACAGGTGAGGGTGCGTCTGGTTCCAGCTCGTCCTTTCTCCAAGGGTCCAGCCCAGAGCCAGGGTCGAGCAGGGCTCCAACCTCACCGGCCCATGAGGCTGCCAAAGCCGCCCCGGCCTCTCAGCCGCCTCTTCCAGCACAGCCGATGCCCCAGCCCGGCGGGCACCACCCGTGCACCCCTGTGGCATCTGGGCCTCTCCTGACCCTGTTGGCTCTCCGAAGCACCCAGGTTTCATAAACCTTGGCCCAGCTTCCTCAGCTGACTCAGGGGAAAGGTGGTTCTGAAGCACCCGGTTGGCTGTGACTACAAACAGAAACCAGATGAACATACTTCCGGTCCCGGGCGCCCGAGAGCCGCAGGCCGCGTGGCACAGGCTCGGGGTGTCCCGGCGACCGCCGTGGCCTGCGTCGTCCGGTGACGGAGGTGCAGCCTGCCCGCCCCCAGCACCGTCCACTGCAGCCACGTCCCCAGATGCCACTGTCTGGGGAAGAACTGGTTGTAATGGGGACATCCCACCCCTGCCTCCCGGCCGGCCAGGTGGCAAGGGCAGCTCTGCACCTGCCCGCTCCGGCAGGAACCCTGGGACGCCTGCCTCAGCGCTGGCGAGGCCACGGCTCCCCGCCTCCCCGCCCCACCCGTGGTACCTTCTCGTGGATCTCCTGTGTGGACTGTGCGTCACAGAAGGCCACGGTGGCCACGTCCTTCAGGATGGGCATCTCCACCGTGCAGTCCCGGCCGTCCAGCAGTGCCACCAGGGGCCGGGGGTGCAGGGGCCCGTTCATGATCGGAGGTCGGACGCCTGCAACGACAGGGCCGGACGCTCAGCTTCCCGCGGCAGCACGGCCCCCGCGGAAACCTCAGCCCACCCCAAGGGCTTCCAACTCTACGTGTCCAGCCACCAGGATCTTTGTCAAAAATACGTTAAAAATCAGGAAGGAAAACGCACTGGTGTTTGCCACGGCTCACTGCCGCCTGAGTGGACACCGACGGTGGTGACTGCCCCCCCCGCCGGATCAGGACCTCAGGGGTGCAGAGCCCCAGGCAGCCCCGCGCTCCAGCTGGCGGCCAGACACGCGGGTTGGAACGACGGGCTCGGGGACGCACCCGATGTTTCTCTTCCACTCGACGCTGTGGTGTTGCCACCCAAAAACCCGACAGGGACCCACCCGGCACCAGCATCGCCTCTGCTTGTAGGTTTGAGGAGCAGGAAACAGCGCAAAGGCAGAAGAGGGTTAAAACACCAGAAAAAGGCCAGAACCCCTCACCTTCCCAAAACGAGACAGCAAAGAATTATTAAAAACTCGCTCCTTCCACACAAGGCCCAGGTCGAGACGGGAGGGCTTCACAGGTGACACGCGAGACAGCGGTGGCCACATTGGCCCGCCCCCTCACCACGGCCCCGCCAGGCTTGCCCTGGGACGTGGCAGCCGGCGCGCGGGGCGCAGGACGAGAACCGGGAGCGGCCCGCCAGTGCCCACCACTCCCGAGAGCGCACGGCCGTCAGGACCGGCGGCAAAGGCGCCAGGACCGCCGGGAGGGCTCCTGGCCTGGGGTCCAAAGGCCAGGGCCACCCTGGTCACCTCCCCCCGCGTCACGAGCAGAGCGTCCGGGCCCCCTCTGTCTGTGGTGCGACGGCGGGAGTCCTGTGCAGACGGTGCCCTGGTCTCTCCAGCTCCACTGGGAGAACAGCGCCGTGTCACTTAAAGACGTTACTCATTTCAGCGTGTGACAAACACCTGCTCCCGGCCTCACTCAGCCTTAACTCTGCCCAACATCGATCCACGCGACCGCAAGAAGCCGAGCCCTCCGGGTCTGCGAAGGTGTCTCAGCTGAAAGGTGCCTGCAGAGCCTTGTCTGGAGCGCCCAGCGGTCCGAGAGGACGGGAACCCCCACGGAGGACACCGCGACCGGGAGGGCGCCCCACCACGGCGAGTCCACGGGAGCATCCAAGAGAAACCCCGCGCCGACCTGCGGCCTGGCCGGGCACCCCTCCCTCGAGACCCTCGACAGAAGCAAACCCCACGGCAAACGTGGGGCCCGGGCGACGCGCCCGCTGGGGACGTCCCTGTCCTAACCCCGCCACGCGCAGGGAGCCCGGGAGCAGCTCCTTCTCCGCGGCCGCGGGGACACCGGCCTCGGGCGGCCTCTCTCTCCCGAGCCCCGACCAACCTGACATCTCTTAATATGGGCTCGGCTTCCACGACCATGAATCCGACTGTTCAAAGCGTCTATCTTCAGAACCCCCGCGGAACTGCGTCCTGTCACTGGATCCTCATCCCACGTCTTTAATTGTCTCGAACCAAAGCTCCTAGGCTCCTGTCCACGGCGACCACTGAAGCCCACGCCGGGTCAAAGTCTGACTAAAAATTAAACACAAGAGACACGTTAAACACCACTGAGGGTCAACGAGACTCACGAACCTCAGGTCCGTGGAGGAGGGGCTTCCCTGCACCTTGACCCCAGGCCCGTGGCTGCCGGGCCGGGACCTACCTGGAATCAGGCCCGGCCCTGCGTGGGAGTGACCGGCGGGGCCACGGCTCGGACGCAGAGGCAAGAGGCTCACCCCGAAGGTCGCCGCCACGTGCCCGGGACCCCGCCCGGATGCCACCAAGTGCACCAGCCGGGAGGCCTGGCGACAGGACAGCCCAGGGAGCGGGCTGTGGACAGTTCCGCAAGCTCCTATCTCACGGGGCCCGTCGCTTCCTGGGTCCACGACGGGGCAAGGAGACTGGACTTCCGACAGGCCGCTGGGGGAAAGGGCCCCGGGACACAGACCCCGACCTGGACGCTTCCTGCATCCCAGCCGCGGGCCCCGCGGGCGGTGTCCCGGGGCCGGGGCTAGTTTCAGGTGCAGTCCTCCCCAGAGAGCTGCCCAGCCCTTCCCGGGGGGCAGGACGACCTGGTCATGACCCAAACCTCGGGCGCACCCGAGTCCTCCCTGATCCGGCTCAGCTGCGGGGACTGGCCAGCCGCTCCTGAAAAGCTCCAGCCAGCCAGGCACAGCCCACGACCCCAGGACACGGGCGGCAGGGCCAGGGGGCAGCCTGCAGCCACGGGCCGTCCGCGGCCCTCAGTGCCTGCCACCAGTGGGTGTCCAGCACCCGAACTGACCTCACCGCCGGCTCCCAGGCGGCCTTGGCCCCCCTCAGCCCCACGCGGCCACGTGCGCCGAGGCCCCCCGCGCTCCCACAGGTAGGGGCATGACACCCCGGCCCAGGTCCCCGTCCTGCCGCACCCGCTCCGCCTCCCGGGCCACGCAGCGTGGACAGCAGCCCCGCCGCGAAGGGACTCCGTGCCCGAGGGGCCGCGCTACCAGAGCTCCCGCAACTCACGCCGGGCCCCCCCCCGCCCATGCAGCCATGCTCCTCTCCGGAATCACCAAGCACGAGGAATCGGAACGCTTCCACGCTGCAAACCGCGGACGCTCCTTTGATCTAACTTTCTCTGGTGGAAAACGTACTCAACGAGCCATAGGCAGCAGGTGTCACCCCACACCCCAGACACGCCCCGGGGGCGGCCCCAGGACAGGACGACACCCCCAGAACCTCAGGGACCCTCAGTGCCGGTCCTCAGGCCCCCCTCTCACTCCAGGCCGACCTGGAGGCCAGCCTCACCCTCCTACCCTGATCCTCACAAGAGGGGCTCGGGGACAGCAACGGGGGTGGGGTGCCCGGGCCGGGCGGCAAGGACGCTGGCCTCGCTCGGGGTCTCGCTGGCTCTGGGGCCCCAGCCTCGCTCCCGCTGACCGACCACACCGCAGCCGGGGTGGGTGCTGCCGACGGCGAGTGGGCCCCCCCCGCCGTGGCCCCGACTGGGCAGAGGCAGGAGAGCGAGCTCCAGGACCTCAAACACCTGCAACCCAGGTCCCACTGATGCCATCGTCTCTTCCAAAGTTGGCCCCAAACTCATTCCAAACTGCAGCGGCAGCACCGGGCAAAGCACCCCAGTAGTCACCTCCGCACGGCCGAGTCAGGCCGACCCGGGTGCCCTGCCCTCCTACCCGAGGGTCCCCGGGAACCACACGCGAGGAGATCAGTGTGTGCAGGTGAGGGAGACCCCAGACAAGTCACAGCCGGCCGTCTGGTCACGAGGCTTTCTTCAGTCCCCTCCCTAAACTCTGGAGGAACCAGGGCCAGCTGCACCGGGAAGCAGGACAGCACCCAGCCGGGCCTTCCCTGGCTCACTCGCGGTCCCATCCATCAGCAGCGTCCCTACACGCCCGCTACATGCCGACGGCCAAGACGGTTCCCTGTCCCCCGAAGGCCCAGGGCTCACGCGCCTCAAGGGTGGCCCAGCACTGCGTCTTCCCAGCCCTGGTGAAACAACCTGGACCCCTGGGCTCTCCCGTGTCCACCTCCCACCAATCCTTTTGTGAAAATGGTCTCAAAAGGAAGCTTTGCTTTGCCAATGCTGAGCAGCCTAAAAGGAGCCAGGTGCGTCCCTGCTACCCCATGGGGGTGGTGGGTGCCCGCCCAGAGGAGCGGCTGGCGGGCCTCGGGCCTCGGAGGCCAGCCGGGACAGACGGAGGGCCCTGGGCAGGTCTCAGGCCCAACGTGCAGACGGGAGGCGACCTCTGCTGGGCACTGCAGACAGACAGGGTGAGTCTGGCTCTCCCCTCCCCGGCCCCAGTGCCCTGTGGGCAG
This sequence comes from Balaenoptera acutorostrata, assembly GCF_949987535.1. Taxonomy (NCBI): domain Eukaryota; kingdom Metazoa; phylum Chordata; class Mammalia; order Artiodactyla; family Balaenopteridae; genus Balaenoptera; species Balaenoptera acutorostrata. Next base: position 143,770,507 of record NC_080068.1, on the reverse strand, counting down.
GACGGCAGCGTCCAGCAGTGGCCGAGACACAGGGATTCAACCGTCCAATTGTGCTTGAAATAACAGCAAGACCACAGTCGCAAGAAGCTTCTGGTCTCATGCTGGGGACACTCACGGGTGAAAACGCTAAGCTGCACCTTGTTTCTAGAAATAAACCAAACAGAAGCCCCGTAAGTGACTTCACTGCTCAAGACACTGATGGGAGAGCCCCTGGACGCACAGGGCAGCAGGGGGTGCGCTGAAGGGTTGACAAGGTCAGGCCAGGGGAGGGGAGGGCATGGTCAAGCCCAGAGCAGGCCAGCAGGTAGCCCCAGGGACCTCAGGGCCATCAAGCCACCTCCTACAGCCACCGCTACCCCAAACACCCTGCACAGGAACCTACAGGAGGCCTTCTGCCCTCCGGGGGAACAGCCCCGTGTTTAAAGAGGGAGTGAAGGATGGGTGGAGAGAGCAAGGCCCGTGGCCAGCAGGCGTGGACCCTGGGGGTGGCACGCAGGCCATGTCCCACGCGCCTGGTGGGTGCACTGCCGCCAGCCTGGCCCCCCACCCTGTGCTGACTGGACGAGTCTCAGGGGCTCCTGCCCTCTACTCACCCGCCTGTCTCTCAGGAGCCACAAGGGTGTGCACCCTTCCCCCACCAGGTGAGCCAGGGGCTCGGTTCGTGGTCGGGGGCGTGGCAGGGATGGGGTCTTGGCGGGAGGCCCCCCGGCCAGATTCCAGACACACCTGCCCCTCCCCCTTACCAGAAACTGGACCCCACCTGGGAGGGTGGGACACAGGGCCGGTTCCTTGCAAAGAAACTCTGGGGACCAGATACGACAGGGACGGCCCCAGCCCCTTGGTGGCCTCCGAGACCGTGGCGAGGGGCCGCCGTGGGGAGCGGGTGGCTGGCAGCCAGGACACCTGTCAGGGCGGAGCCTCTGTCCCCTCAGCGATGGCACAGCCAGGGAGCAGACGGGTCATCTCCCGGTGGCGTGAGGCTGTCCCCAGGTTCCCGGGTGTCCAGACGCCCTCCCTGGTCAGCCCCAGACCCGGGGCTCTGGGCGCAGGAGGGCCCGTCCCGTCCTCACGCGGACCCCGCTCCAGCACGCCCCGCGCTCCCCGCACGGAGGTGCTGGCGGGGTGAGTGTGCCTGCCGGGGCCGCACCGGCTGCCGGGAGCACCTGCCGGGGGCCACAGCCCCGCACTTCCAACACGTGACACTCCCAGGCTCCCTTCTCCCCGGGGCCTCACCTCCGCCCACCACCCCCCGCTTCCCTGCTCCCCGCCCGCCCGCCCGGTTTCTGCTCAGGGATGGACGTGGGTGCCGGCTGACCACTGGGGCCCTACGGCCAGAACACGAGCTCTGCCAGGACGGGCTTCCGGGGGCACCCGGCGAGCACGTGGGGAGGGGGGGATCTCTGACGACCAGCCTGACGCACAGACGGCTCTATCCCACGTCACAGAGGCGCCAGGTGCCCGCCACGGGGAGAGGCAGTGCGTGCCCGCATCCCAGCGGCTCAGTAAAGGGGGGAGGGGAACGCAGGGACCAGCGCGGCTGCTGAGAGAGGAAGCCCGTGCCAAGAGCTGGCAGCGCCGCGGCCCTGGGCTGCCCCGGCTCCCGGGCAAACGCGGGGAGCGGGCGGTGGCCAGACCTGCGGGGCCGAAGTGGACGTCCCTGCCAGCTGCCGCCCAGCTCGGGCCCACCAGGAGGGTGCTCGATGAAGGCCCGGCAGACGGCTGTCCTAACACCCCACCCAGACCCTAGGACCGGTAGATGGTTCCCTTGAGCCGCGCCACGCAGCAGCAAGAGGGGACGGCGGAACGGGAGGGAACAAGAGGGGACAGGAAAGGACGAAAGGGGACTTGGGCTGCGACTTGCATTCCACGCTAAGGGAAGATGCCAACGACGGGGAGCTGCACGGGGGGACGTGGACACACCGGCACCGTCTTCGCGCTCCCTCCTGCCCAGCTCCACACACTGGCCGCGCGGCCCTCCTGCCGGGCGGCTGCTCCTCCCCTCCCCACCCCCCCACCACGCACCTAAGACGCGTCCTCGGCCACGGCTCCCCAGTGTGGGGCTACCCTCGGAGGGTCCAGGGGCTGCAGCTGGCACGCTCTGGGGTCACCCGAGTCGCTGAGCCCCCCAGACCGATCACAGCGCATCCCTGGCACCAGGGCCTGCAGGAAGCCCGGGCTTCCCGAGAACCCGGCCCTCGGCCACACCACGCCCTGAGCACCGGGTCAGGGTCCCGGGCCAGCTCCTGCCTCCTTCTGCAGCACCGATGAGCATCTCAAGCCCAGCGCACCCAGAACTCGCCCCCAAAAGGGTCTCTGCTCCTCTCCAGCCCCAGTAACTGCCCCCCCCCAACCCAGGCCCCAAACGCGGCAGCCACAGACAGGGTCTCTGGCCCCACGGCCTGTCCAACGGCCAGCCTCCCCGGGCCCACGGCGAGGGTGTGCTCTCCTCACTCCATCAGGCCTCTGGCCCGCACGCCGCAGAGCCCCAGTCACCGCAGCCGGAGCCCGTCACGCGCACCGTTCAGCAGCAGGAAAGGAAACTCCTTGGCACTGCTGGCGGCCGCTGCCCCTGCCACCTCCCCACCCTCCTGCGTGAAGCCAGCCCCTCTGCCAGCACCGGCCCTCCAGCTTGACCAGCAGGCACGCCCTCCGGAAAGCCACCTCCCGAGACAGGACTCTGACGACCCGAGGGCGGCCCCGCGCCTGCCCCCGGTCACTCTGCCTGAAGAGCCAGCAGCAGCCAGCCTTCTCCAGCTCGCCCCACTGCCCCGCAGCCCAGCCGTCTGGCCGGGGTCTGCCGTGCTGCCCCAGGCAGAGTCTGGCTGGGGTGGGCGCTGAGCCCCTGCAGCCAAGGCCAGGGCGCTCCGGCAGGCAACGCGTGGCCGCGTAAAACCTCCAGCAGGACCACCAGCCAGAGTCAGCCTCAACTTCTCAACTCCTTGGAAACCAAAAGACGCCCCACACACGTGCTGGATAAAAACTGTGACAAAAGGTGAGGATGCGTCACCGAGACTTCCCCACGCGTGTTCACCTCTTTCACCATCTTCACTTACGCCCACGTGTGTGCACGTGTTCTGCTACCTTCGTGGTGCTCAGAATCCCGGAAACAAGAACATGATCCATGTCGAAAGAACGCAGGTTGGGGCGGGTTCATCGTGATGCCACCCGTAACTCAGGGAATGTCACCTTCCTACCTTCCAGAGTGACGTTTCACAGCTGCCCCGTGGAGACCCTGTCCCTCAGCCCTGCCCCCGGCCCTGTCCCCAGCCTTGGTCCTGTCCCTGTCCCCAGCCCTGTCCCTCCATCCCCAACGCCTGGCACACGCTCACTCACGTGATCCCACCTCTTCACACGCTCCATCCCCACTTTACAGACATGACACAGAGAAGTCATGTGAGGGGCCCATAACCATGCATTGGTCAGGGGCTCAACCGGGATTTCCCCAGGGACAATTCTGTGCTCTTGACTACTGTGGTCACTCCCCCAGAGGCTGAGGAATGCTGCCCCATTCAAGAGTAGACAGGCTACACTGACCCACAGGGCACCCCAGATGTCCACACTGCTGGGAGCTGGCTTTCTCCTGAATATTTGCCTGTGTATGTTTTTATAGAAATAAAGTTGCTTCTCTTGAAAAGTGGGGGGGTCCTGGAGAGGTGGAGGACGCCCCCATGGGATACGACCGGCAGTCCCAGCTCTGGACCCCCTTTGTGCAAGCCAACTCTCCAGCCACCCAGAGAAGTGGGAGTTGGGTGAGGGGCTTACCCTCGTGACTACTCAACTCAGAGCAGCTGGAAGAAAACCTACCCCATCCCACTTCCCGAGAGCAAACCTGTCCTAACCAACCACGAAGAAGAGCATCACCAGAAAGGGGCTGCCTGGGCCAGGTTCCCGCCTTAAGAGGCTGCAAGCTAAAGGCCGTCCTCCCGGCAAGCCCAGGGCCGGTGCACCCTTCCGGGACAGGCAGGCACGAGGAAGCTCCGTCCAAACCCTCGGCTCAGGTGCCGTGGCAGCTCCTCCCTCCACAGGCCTCGGGGCCTGGGGCCCCGATCTGCAGGCCCCAGCGGCAGGGTGGTGGCGTTGGACGCTGAGGGTGGGGCCTCTCGGGTGGGGCCCCTTCCCTGCCGACAGGATGCGCCCCTACCATGAGGAGGCCCCAGCCCGGTGGCTGGAAGCCCGAAGAAGCTGGGTCTGTGCAAGAGTGGAAAGACAGGTGGGCGTGACACGGAAGTGGCCGGACGGGGGCGTAGGGCAGCGGCCGGCAAACCACCACCACCCGTGGCGCCCCCCGCCCGGCCTGCGCCCCCCAGCCCCAGGCTCAGGGCCCTCAGAGCTACCCGGGGCACGGAGAATGCCTGTTCCTGACACCTTTCAAAACAGGAAGAGCACAAGGTGCCTGGGGACAAACAGAAGCAGGTCACACCTGTCCCGTTACTCAGGTGGAAACGGACTCAGAGAGAGAAGGGCGCCCTGCCGCCACCTCTGCCGGGTGAGCGGGAACGGCGCGCCTCCCAGCTGACGCATCACTTCGGTCATTTCAAAAACGAGTAAAGATCTCAAAACGGTCATTTCATTTCAAAAACGTCATTTCAAAAACGAGTAAAGATCGCCTGCGGGAAGACCCGGCGCCGCGGACCCGCAGACAGGCCGGTTCGGGTCCGAGGCTGTGGCCCCGCACATCCCCCGGCAGCGGTCCGAGGTCCGGCCCCGAAGGACGTGGGGTCACCGGCGCGCCCGGCCTCCCTGCAGGGCCCCGCCAACGGTGACCCGGCCAGCCCGGCCCGCAGGACGGACGGGCCGGCGGGGCTTGCGCACCGAGTGCGAGGTCCCGGCTGCGGGGGTCCCGAGGTCCCCGCACCCCTTTGTGTCACCTGCACGGGCGGGCGGGGCGGCGGCGCACGCGCACGCAGCAGCACGCGCACGCGCACGACGCTCCCGCGGTCCCGCCCCCCCAGCCCCGCCCACGAGCGCCGGCGCGCGGGCGCCGGCGCGCACGCGCACTCGCACACAAAGCCGGGGCCCGCGCCCGCCCCGCCCGCCCCCGCGGCCCCGCCCCGCCCCGCCCCCGCGGCCGGAAATGCGCGCGCGCGGCCTTACCGAGCGGCAGGCCCTTGTTGAGCAAGTGCGAGCTGCCCATTGAAAGGCGCGGGCGGCCGCGGGCCCCGACGAGTCCGGCGCGCTCCGCCGCGAGCCCGGCGCGTGGGGCGGCCTGGGCGCCGTCCGCTGCTCCGCCCGCTCGCCTGCGCCCGGGCGCCGCCGTGCCGAGCCGCCGCGCCGCGCCAGCAGCCGCTCCACCGGGCGGGGACAGGGCGCGCGCGCGGGCGGGGCTTCCGGCGCGGCGGCCTCCTGTTTCCAGGCGCGGGCGCCGCGCAGGACCACGCGGGCGGCTGCAAGCCGCGCCCGCCCGCCCCGCCCGGCCGCTAGGCTCCCCCCCCCGCCCCCCACGTTGGCCGCGCCTTCCCGGCAACCGCACAGGCACCTGCCCGCACACACCAGGCCCCTCCTGCCCGAATGACCACACGCACTTGCTGAGAACCCCCAAGGCCCCACTTGCCGTACACATGCACACGCACCTGCCCTGAACCTGCCAGGCCCCACCTGCCTGGAAGCCACTGGGCATTGACTGCTGGGCTGAACCGGGCCCTCATCCTCACCCTCCGGCCGCACCCATCCCGCACCTACCCGCCGGCCGCCGAGCGGGCTCCTGGGCACTGGTGGTTTAAATGTCCGGGCGGCCGCAAGGTCGGGGGAGGCAGCGGCGCAAACCCCGGGGGGTTTTTCTGGGAAAACCCGCCCTTATGCTGGGCGGGGTGGCCTACACCGGAGTCCTCAGGACAGCTTCCCGAAGCCAGCGGCAGGGACTTCCCTGGGCCTGGGGCGGTGCAGGTGGTCCCTGGGAGGTGGCCAGGTGTGGCTGAAGTGGGTGTCAGTCTGACCACCGCCGCAGCCCTAGAGATAGCACCTGTGCTTAGTTCCAGAAGTCCAGAGGGCAACTGGCACCCGAGGGTCATGAGGGCTCTCCAGGGTGGGAGCTAGCCAGGCCTCAAGGGCAAGGTGATCCGGTTATGGGGAAGGGCCAAGGCCAGCCCTGGGAGAACCTGATCCCCAGAGCAGGGATGTCCTGGGAGTCGGAGCGCTGTCAGGTGACCCTGAGGATGGGCGATGTAACTGTCCTCTTAGGTAAAAAGCACATCATTAAACACGACAGCAGTGGGTACCACTAAACTGTTGGTACGGTTTGGTGAAACATGATGGACCATCCTGAAATCAATTGTGTTATCTATATATCCTTAAAATCCATAAATCAGTGAGAAAGTGTGGGTGGGTTCAATAAAGGATGATAGGGAACTGGGTGTCTATTTGCAAAACAAATGCTTTTAAATTCTCACTTGGTACTCACCTGTGAAAATACCTCCCAAACTGGATTAATTAGAACATATGGGGAAAATGAGAAAATGGGTTGTAAATGAGCATTCAGCAATCTCTTAGAGAACTTTCCTAAACACAGACGCAAAACCAGTCACAAGGGAAAGATCAAAATTCTGGACCTGGGCGTGTGTCTTGCCCACACACCCCTCTCATTTTCTTAGTTAACGTTGTCCGGGAACAGAACCCCTGACGTGGCCTGGACCAGCTCCTCCAGGCCCCTTCCTGTCCTGTCTTGGCATCTCGAGTGCTGAGACCCGAGGTGCCCCTTGATACCTGCTCCCTCCCCCACCCAGCCCCCAGCCCAGGGTCACCTGCCTCACTCCATCCCTGTGAGTGGCACAGTGAGTGGTAGAACAGAAATCGGATTCAATTGAGTCCTGCTCAAAGCTTGCAGGCTTGTCATTGCACTGGGCCAGTCAGAGAGCCCTGGGCCCGGGCCACCTGCATCTCCCCCAGCCTCCCTTCCATTCCCTGGCCAGGCGCCCCTCCCTCCCCCACACCCCATGCTCCAGCCACGTGCCCTTCTTCCCACCTGCCACAGGCCTCTGCACGGCTGTTTCTGCTGCCTTCCCCAGCTCTTCCCGTGGCCACTTTCTCCTCCTTACCCTGTGCCTGCTCTAGGATTTACCTTTCTGTCTGGGTGTCCTTCCCGCTGTGCTGTCAGCTCCCTGAGGGCAGGGCATCTGCTCCCCCGCCCTCGTGCACTCGAGGTGGGAACCGCTCAGTGGAGGTGTGGGAAGACTGCCCCGCCTTCCGAATGTGCCTGTCCCACGCTTGCCCCCTCCATCCTCGGGACTGGTCAGAGGCGCCCAGGCCACGGGCTCCCGCCTCTGCTGCCCTCCACGCCCCCTCACCCACCCCCGCCTTCGCACATGGCTCTGAAGACCCTGAATCACCCTCAGGGAACTCCTGGCCTGCAGACCAGGGCTGGGCGGGCAGAGGAGCAGCCCAGAGAAGCTCATCCCCGTCTCCCCACAGCCCGGGGGAGGCGGGGGCCTGCACTAGGACAGAACTGCCCACCCCGCCCGGCCAGCTATGCTGCCGCCTCCCGGCGAAGCCCCCTCCCAGGAGGACTCGCCACCCAGAAGGAAGGACTGGAGGAACCCCAGCCCTCGCTCTTGGGCTGGACCCGCGTTTGTACCCAAAGTACGTCCTGGGAACTCAGCCTAACTCTGCGGACGGCAGCACGTGGCCCTGAGCCCAGGAAGACCAGAATATGTTGCTCCCTTCGGGAGGAGACCAGGCCCCCCGCCAGGTCACCAGAGGTGTTGCCCCCGAAGCACAGGCTTCTTGAGGAATGCGAGAATTTTTTCTAACGCCAGAAGTTAATGTTTTACTTTTCTCTCCGTGGACAAGAAAAGATCCTTTGTCTTTATTCTGGAACGGTGTTCAGATACCTGCATAATTTGTGAAGCAATGGTCAGTGCGGGCATCCAGCGATGTCCCGGGTCTCATCCGTTGCTGTGGGACAGTCACTCTCCCTGTGTTTAGCGGTCCCTGAGGGCACAACGTGGGCGCCCCCAGGAAAGCTGTCTCTCCTACTGGCATTGAGAGGTGGCCTCGGGATCCAGCTTCTGGTTGAACAAAGTGGCTCTGAGGCTCTCCCCGCTTTCACACCACTGGGGCCGGTGTGCCGAGGGTCTGCTGGCTGCCCTGTGCCAGTGGGCTGCGCAGAGGGGAGAACCTGGGGGCTGATGGGCCCACGGTGGGCTCAGTGGGGTCCCGGAGGAGGGGACAGGCGCAGTGTCCTGATGCGGGGAAGGGGCAGCCCTGCAGAGATCTGGGAAAAGAGCATTCCAGAAAAGGGAGAAGCAAACTCTAAGGCCTGGAGGAGATAGGGGGACAGAGGGCCGAGGCCAGAAGAGGTGGGAGACCGTGGGCTCGTAAGGGCAGGGACTTGGGTTCTATTCCCACTGCTGGACGGTGGGGTGCACAGGGCAGGGACCCCACGTGGCAATCCAGGGGAAGGCCTGGACGGCTCTCACACTCTGAGTCGGACTTTGGACTCCACCAGGGACCTCCCAGAAGCAGGCCATCCCAGGCAGAGTTAAAGTTTCTTTCTAGGCTCCCTTTCACCTGCAGTTTCATTTTGTACCAAAAGCAAGTGCCAGGGACTTCACAGGTACAACTGAGACCGAGCGCATCTCCCCCAGCCCAGCGCCGCAGCTGCGTCGGTGCTTTCCCACGGCTCCTGTTTGGCCCTGACCCCCGTCCCGGTGTCCCCGCGCACCATCTTCTGGCACTGGGGCTCTAGCCTCAAAGTTCTGTTGGCTCCCCGCACGTGCTCCCAGATGTGACCGCGCGGCCCGCGAGGGCGTCCCTGCTTCCTGCGGTGCAGCTCTGCTCCGGCTCTCCCGCTGCGTCCTTCCCTCCATCCCCCCTTCTGGCCTGGGACTAGCAGATGCCGTGTGTGTGCGCGCGCACGCGTGTGTGTACGCGTGTGTGTGCACGGGGCGTGCGTGCCGGCCGCCTTGGCCCCCCTTCCCTTCTCCTGTGCCTGGGCCCACCACGTGCCTGAGCATAGGAGGCCGTGGAGAGTCACCTCGGTGGGGAAGCCATGACCAGGGAACAGTAGGGTTCGGGGAAACCACATCCATAAGGAGCCAGAAGCGAACGTTTTGGTTGAACAAATGTTCCTCGTGGGGCCCCGCGTCTGTGGCCTTGAATTCAGTTTAAATACTCGTGCCGGCCATGTGTGGGAGCCGTGCTCCGTTCCAAGTCATTTCACGCTGGAACCAGCCAGGAGGGACGCTGCATCCACCGCTCCTGCTGCCCGAGCACACTTCTGAGGCCGAGGGTCCGCGCCTTACCCAGTGCCCATCACTCAACCCCAGGCTTCAGATTTCCTGGTCAGTAAAGTCGCAGCACCTTGTCGTGGTCCACAAACGCAGGGCCTGGAAACTCTGACGAGGTGCTGAAGGAGAGCACCGGCTACCAGCCGGACGCACGGCCAGAAACGGCTGGTCAACAAAACCACCCGCAGGTGCACTTGAAACAGAAATGGACAAATACCTACAACAATTGTTATCCAGACTGAAAACTGCCACACAACTTATATAACTTCTGTGACACTCAGGATTTCAGCCATAAGATGAGAAGAATAATGACATCTACCTTCAAGGTGATTGCAGACTGTGAAGTGCTCCAAAGGTGGGGAGGTGGAGGGGGGCTGCGGCGGCTGAGTGGGTATTCTCCCGCCCTCCCCCACCCCAGGTCCCAGTCTCCTCGATCATAAAGAGGGAATAAAAACTCGCCTGTCCGGCAGGCTGGCTAGGACTCGATGAAACACATTACCCGAAGGCTGCTTCTTACGCCCTGGTGTGTGGGGCTGGGGAACGCGTGGAGGGCCCACCTCCTGGCCAGCTCCCCGGCCCAGCTCCCAGCCCTGAGAAGGCTCTCCTGGTAAGCGTGTGGATGTGACCTTGGACGTTCAGGGAGAAAGTGTCCCGCCGGTGCAGAGTTCCTCTTGAGACAGGTCATGTCGGTGAGTTCAGCAAAAACATGGAACTTGTGAGTCATTTGTTGAGTGCCAGCTAATAGAGACTGTATGGGTTGACTCGTGCCCCCAGTACCTCAAATGTGACCTTATTTGGAGAGAGGGGCTTTGCAGGTAATCAAATTAAGATGAGGTCAGTAAGGTGGGCCCTAATCCAATGACTGGTGTCCTTATAAGAGGAGGAAAGAGATATTGGGACAGGGAGAAGGCTGGGTGAAGATGGGGGCAGAGATCAGGGTGAGGCCAAAGGTTTCCAGCAACCACCAGAGCGAGGGGAGAGGCCTGGACAGATTCTGCTCAGAGCCTCAGAAGGAACCACCCTACTACCATCTTGAACTTGGACTTCTGGCCTCCAGAACTGAGACAATAAACTTCTGTTGTACAAGCCACCCAGTCTGTGGTGCTTTGATATGGCAGCCCTAGAAAATCGACACAGAGGGGAATGGCAAATGTTCTGAAGACGAGACCAGAAAATGATCTTAGAAACAAAGCAAAAGGAGACTTCCCCCTCTGGCGTTACCCATGACGGCAGAGCCCTAGGCCCCTCCCACTTCGAACTTGCAAAGACAAGATGGAAGCAGCAACCTTTCCGTGTGGAACCGGCTCATGAGGAAGCCGGGATACTCCAGCAGCCGGACACAAGCCGAGTGAGAGCAGACGGGTGGCACCCAGGAGAGCTGGTCTCAGAATCTCAGGGTGTCCGTCTTGACACCCACATCAGCCCTCCTGAGGCAAGGGCCCTTGCAGGGAGGAGCGCGAAGCAGGAGGCCTGTGTGCCCGAGCTGCTCAGACACAGCGCTCAGAGCCTTGCTGGAGCTGAGGTGCTGCATCTTCACGGGTCTCACAGCTCAGGCCCCGTCACCCCTGCAGCAGATAAACTGACACGGAGCTTGGGCCTCGGCCAACGACACCCGCGGGGCCCAGGACAGAGGCAAACGTGTCATCGCTGCAGGGAGAAGCTCTCCTTCCAGCACCGCTGGATTGTGACCAGCGAAGGTGAGCTCACAGGCGGAAGCGGGACAGCGAGGCCGGGGGCAGCAGGTGCAGTCTCCAGAGGGCCGGCCAGTCAACACGGTGGCGCACTGCAAGGGCTAAGGGAACAAGAGGGCAGGCGAGCAAGCGTGGACGAGACCTCCAGGGGGAGAATGGAGCCTCCACCAGGAAGCCACACTCACTGGAGGGAACCGGCCGGTGGGTGAGCAGCCGGGAGCCCCCCGGACGTTGAGTTTGCCAGGTGTGTGCACGCCACCCAGGACGCGGCGTGGAGTGCGGGGGACACAGAGGGGCAGGCAGAGCGTCCACAGGGCTGCCATTCAGGGAGACTGAGAGGGTGAGGAAGGAACGGTAACGCCTGAGAACTTTCCCCCGGCTGAGAGATGCAGCCCTCGGACTCCGGAGCACCTGAGTGTAGAGCTGGAAAAAAGGAACCTGCGCTTGTACGTGTGGGAGAGAAACCATAGAGCACAAAAGACAAACAGTTCAGGAGAGAAAAGCACCCCAGATACCTCAAAAGTAGTTATGACGACAGCAGACTTACTAAGATGATAAAAGCAAACAATAATTATGTACCTAGTTTTTCAGTCTCGAGATAAAATAACTATCGACTTGGGATTTTACACATAGCATGGTTCTCTGCTGTGGTGTAAAAAAATTACCCCAAAACTTAACGAGTTAGAACAAAACACATCTAGTATCTCAGCTTCTGCCGGTCAGGAACACAGGCGTGGCCGAGGTTGGCCTGATGGTCTCATGAGGCTGCAGTCAAGGCGCTGGCCCGGGTCGGGGTCCCGCTTGAAGGCGTCCCTGGGGAAGGGTCTGCTGCCGGGCTCACTCGGCGCTCGGCTCCCCCTGGCTGTTGGTCTGAGGCACCTCACTTGCTGGCCTCACGGGCTTCTCCCAAATGGCATCTTGCTTTCCCGAAGCACGCGAGCCAACGAGGTGACAGGAGTCTTCCGGCAAGGTGGAGGTCACAGGCGTTTGTAACCAGATCGTGGATGTGAACCCTGTTTGCCACATTCTGTTGGTTACCAGTTACCAGGTTACTATGTTAACACTGTTACTAGGTAACAGTGTGGGGGGGAATTCCACGAGGAGCCGGGGATCGTGAAGGTCTGGGCAGAAGTCGGTCTAACTCAATAGTCAGATTATCACTTGAGAGAGAGGGCTTAAACCAAAACATCTTCCAACACGCGTGACTAAAGAGTTTATCAGTGACAGGTCCTTGCCGAAGACACTGCTAGAGGAAGCGCTTCAGGAAGAAAGAAGTGGGGCTGAGAAGGAAAGGCTGTGAGCAAGAAGCAACTGCGAGCTACTCACACAAGGTAATAATGACAAAACTTTGGGGAAGAAAGGCAGAGAGGAGGTGAGATATTGAAGAATCAGAATGGAACTTAAAACATGTAGAACTTGGCAATAAAGAAAATGCTTAGGATGCAGCTAAACACACACCTGGAAGGGAGTTTCTGTTCTGAAACTGCACATGTGGGAAAAGAAGAGAAGTGGAGAAGCAGGGACCTAAGTGTCCAACTCAGGAGGTTAGACGTGGATAGCAGAGCAAAGCCATGGAGAGAAGAAGGAGGAGAACAGTCAGGACTAGAGAAGCAATTCATAGGACTACAGATCAGAAAGCAAGCAAACATTAGGCAGGATGAACAAAACCAAAACCTGCCTGGACTACCTGATGGTTCCACAGACTAGAATACGGCGGACACGATGGGATGTCGCCTCCAAGGTGAAGCTACAAGAGGCTGTGGCTCCTGTTTCCCTCTCCCTCTTTCCCCAGCCCCACCTCCATCCTCACCTCCACCTCCACCTCCACCTCCATCCCCATCTCCACCTCCACCTCCATCTCCACCTCCATCCCCATCTCCACCTCCACCTCCATCCCCACCTCCATCCCCATCTCCACCTCCACCTCCACCTCCATCCCCATCTCCACCTCCACCTCCACCTCCACCTCCATCCCCATCTCCACCTCCACCTCCACCTCCATCTCCACCTCCACCTCCACCTCCATCCCCATCTCCACCTCCACCTCCACCTCCACCTCCATCCCCATCGCCACCTCCACCTCCATCCCCATCTCCACCTCCACCTCCACCTCCATCCCCATCTCCACCTCCACCTCCACCTCCACCTCCATCCCCATCTCCACCTCCACCTCCACCTCCATCTCCACCTCCACCTCCACCTCCATCCCCATCTCCACCTCCACCTCCACCTCCACCTCCATCCCCATCGCCACCTCCACCTCCATCACCATCTCCACCTCCACCTCCACCTCCATCCCCATCTCCACCTCCACCTCCATCCCCATCTCCACCTCCACCTCCACCTCCATCCCCACCTCCATCCCCACCTCCATCCCCACCTCCATCCCCACCTCCACCTCCATCCCCACCTCCATCCCCACCTCCATCCCCACCTCCACCTCCATCCCCACCTCCACCTCCACCTCCACCTCCACCTCCATCCCCACCTCCATCCCCACCTCCACCTCCATCCCCACCTCCATCCCCACCTCCACCTCCATCCCCACCTCCACCTCCACCTCCACCTCCACCTCCATCCCCACCTCCACCTCCACCTCCATCCCCACCTCCACCTCCACCCCCACCTCCACCTCCATCCCCACCTCCACCTCCATCCCCACCTCCACCTCCATCCCCACCTCCATCCCCACCTCCATCCCCACCTCCACCTCCATCCCCACCTCCACCTCCACCTCCACCTCCACCTCCATCCCCACCTCCATCTCCACCTCCACCTCCATCCCCATCTCCACCTCCACCTCCATCCCCATCCCCACCTCCACCTCCACCTCCATCCCCATCTCCACCTCCACCTCCACCTCCATCCCCATCTCCACCTCCACCTCCACCTCCATCTCCACCTCCACCTCCACCTCCACCTCCATCCCCATCTCCACCTCCACCTCCATCTCCACCTCCACCTCCACCTCCACCTCCATCCCCATCTCCACCTCCACCTCCACCTCCATCCCCATCTCCACCTCCACCTCCACCTCCATCCCCATCTCCACCTCCACCTCCACCTCCACCTCCATCCCCATCTCCACCTCCACCTCCACCTCCATCTCCACCTCCACCTCCACCTCCACCTCCATCCCCATCTCCACCTCCACCTCCACCTCCATCCCCATCTCCACCTCCACCTCCACCTCCACCTCCATCATCTCCACCTCCACCTCCACCTCCATCCCCACCTCCACCTCCACCTCCACCTCCATCCCCACCTCCACCTCCACCTCCACCTCCATCTCCATCATCTCCATCCCCATCCCCATCTCCATCTCCATCTGCATCTTTATCTCTATCTCCATCTCCTTCTCTCTATCTCTCTCGAGCTCCTTGCTCTGGGAAAAGTGGTTGCTCTGTTGTGAACTGTCCCGTGGAGGGGCCCCATGTGGAGACACTGACGTCTCCAGTCAACGGCCCTGTGAGTGAGCTGGGAAGTGCCTGTGACCCCACTTGAGCCCTCAGATGACTGCAGCCCGAGTCGACACATTGATGGCAGACTTGTGAGACCCTGAGGAAGAAGCCCCAAGCTCATCACATCTGGTTCCTAACACTGGGAAACTGTGAGGTGATGCATGTTTGTGGTCTTCAATCACTAAGTTTCGATGTAACCTGTTACACAGCAATCAATAACTAATATAAACTACAAAAGTCATAATGTGGCAGGATTGAAGAAGAAAGGAGGAAAGATGGCTTTACTAAACAATATTAGTAATGAACAGTGAAATATAACCACAGATAGAACAGAGATTTTAAAATCAAAAGAAGATATTATAACCAATTTTACCAAGAAATTCAAAGCTTAAATAAAATAAACAATATTCTGTTAAAAATTAAGCTAATCAAAACTCACTCAAGAAACAATAGAATACCCAAATAACCCAATAACCACAAAGAAAATGAATCGTTAGTTTAAAGATGGACCCCCTGCAAAAATGCAGATGATTTAAAGAAAAGTTCTGTCAAATATTTAAAGAGCAGGTAATCCAGATCTTATAAAAGTGTTTCAGGTAATTAAGAAGTAGGAAAGCTATGCAAATAATCTTGAGACATCAAACTCAGATGTTACAATGAAAAATTTTAAGATATAGACTAGTCATATTTAGAAACAGAAATACAAGATTATCAAATAAAATATCAGCAAACCAAATCCATCAATATGTATAAAAATAATGACAGCAAATTAGGTTAATTTCAGGGATGTAAAGATGATTTATCATTAGAAAATATATTAACATTTAACACATTAAAAATCAATGGAGGGGCTTCCCTGGTGGCGCAGTGGTTAAGAATCCACCTGCCAATGCCGGGGACACAGGTTCAAGCCCTGGTCCGAGAAGATCCCACATGCCGCGGAGCAACTAAGCCCGTGCGCCACAACTACCGAAGCCCGCGTGCCTAGAGCCCATGCTCTGCAACAAGAGAAGCCACCGCAAGGAGAAGCCCGTGCACCGCAACAAAGAGTAGCCCCCACTCGCCACAACTAGAGAAAGCCTGCACACAGCAACAAAGACCCAATGCAGCCAAAAATAAATAAATTTTAAAAACTCAATGGAACTTTTTCATTGAATCATTGCAATAAATACAAGAAAAATATTTGGTAAAATCTGGTAAAAAATTATTTTTTCATCAAGGTGAAATTGACATAACATAAAATTCAATTATTTTAAACTGGACAATTCTGTGGCTTTTAGCATATTTACAGTGTTATGCAACCATCACCACTATATAATTCCAGACCATTTTCATCAACCCCCAAAGAAACCCTGTGTCCATTTAGCAGTCACTCCCTATTTCCCCCTCTCCTCAGACCCTGACAACCATTAAGCTGCAGATTAACGTCCCCATGAATTTGCCTATAATTACATTTAAATTGAATCATGCAATATGTAGATTTTTGTGTCTGATTTCTTTCACTTAGTGTAATGTTTTCAAGGTTCATCCATGTTGTAGCATGTATCAGTACATCATTCTTTTTTATGGCTGGATAAAATTCCATTGTATAGATATACATTTTGTTAGTCCATTCATCATTTGATAGACATTTGAGTGGCTTCCACTTTTTTGCCTGCCTTTTTATCAGAGAGTTCAATCCACTTATATTTAGTGTAATTACTGATGAAGAGGGACTTACTTCTGCTATTTTGCTACTTGTTTTCTATTTGTCTTACATATTTTTTGTTCCCGGAAAAATATATATATATTTGTTAATTTCTTAGTGGTTGTTCTGTGGATTACAAGTAACATCTTAATTTATAATAATCTCGTCTGAATTAATACACACTTAGTTTCAGTAGTTTAAAAACTTTGTTCCTATTTAGTTCCATCCCCACCCCCTTCTGTTGTTTTTGTCACAAATCACACTTTTATACATTGTACGCCCATCGATATCATTTATAATTATTGTTTTATGTAACCGTCTTTTAAATCAATAGGAAATAAAAGTGGACTTAGAAACCAAAGCACAATGATACTGGCTTTTACATTTACCTGTGCTCTTTACTTCTTTGAATGGATTTGAGTTACTGTCTAGTGTCCTTTCATTTCAACCTGAAGGAGTCTCTTTAGCATTTCTTGCGGGGCAGGTCTACTAGTGACAGATTCTCTCAGTTTTTGTTTATCTGAGAATGCCTTAATTTCTTCTTAGATTTTGAAGGATAGTTCCGTGGGTGTTGAATTCTTAGTTGATAGATACTTCGAATGTAATTATCATCCCACTGCCTCCTGGCCTCCATGATCTCTGATGAGAAATCAGCTGTTATTGTTATAGAGGTTCCCTCATACGGGTCAGGATTCTCACTTTGTATTTGGTTTTCAGCAGCTTGATTATTATGTGTCTTAATGGGGATCTCTTTGAGTTTATCCTACTTGGAATTTGTTAAGCTTCTTGGATGAGTACATTCATTATTTTCATCATATTTGGAAAGATTTTAGCCATTGTTTCTTCAAATATTCTTTCTGCCCCTTTCCCTCTGTCTTCTCCTTCTGTGACTCCCATTATGCATATGTTGGTTCACTTGGTGGTATTCCACAAGTCTCAGGCTCTTTTCATTATTCCTTTTTCTTTCTGCTTCTCAGATGGTCTAATGCCTATTGACTTATTTTCAAGTATACTGATTCTTTTGTCTGTTCAAATCTTCTGTTGAAACACCTCTAGTGAATATTTCCTTTCAGTTACTGTACTTTTCAACACCAGAATTACTATTTGGTTCATTTTGATCATTTCTATATTTTTATTGATAGTCTCCATTTGGTTAGACATTGTTCTCATGGTTTCCTTTGGTTATTTGTACATGTTTCTTTAGCTCTTTGAGCATATTTAAATAGTATATTTAAAGCCTTCGTATAATAAGTCTAATGTCTAAGCTTTCTCAGGGGCAGCTTCTGTATATTTATTTTGTATGAACCATACTCTCTCATTTCTTTGCATGCCTCATAACAATTTTTGCTGTTGGAAACTGGACATTTTGAATATTATAATGTGGCAACTTTGGAAATCAGATTCTCCTCCTTCTCCAGGATTTGTTGTCATGTCTTGTGGTTAATGTTGTTTTTTTAGTGACTTTTCTGAACTAAATTTGTAAAGTCTGTGTCCTTTGTCATGTGGCCACTGAAATCTCTGTTCAGTTAGCTTCATGGTTAGTTAGTGATTTGACAAAGACTTTTTTAAAAGCCTGGAATAAATAAACAGATAAGTAACAGAAACACCAAAAACCCTCCAGTCTTTGCAGAGGGGCTGTGTGTGTGAGCTCAGTGCCTTCAACTCTCACCCAAGGAGCTGACAGCTCTGCCTTAGCCTTCACCTCCATTTACATGGAGCCCAAAGGTCACACAGAGGTGAGAGATTAGGGTCTCTCAAGTCTTTTCTGAGGATGTGCCCAGCCCTGGGTATGCACATGCACCTCTAGATTCCCAAGGATATGTGGGAGGTTTGCAAAACCTTATTCCCCAAAGTACCTCACTGCCCAGCTTTTCCTCCCAAGCTTTTTAGTGTGTCTGTTGTTTGCCCCAGTAGCAACAGCTAATACATTTGCCTTTAAATGTTTTTGATAAATGTTTTGACAAAAATCAGCCCCTTAGGTAGCTACTTCTCCATGCCAGGAGAGTTCCTAGTTAGGTAAAATAAAGGCAAGCCCCTTGCAACAGTCCTTCAGGGAGCCACCAGAAGGTCAAAACAAAGAACCACAATTCCTTGGGAAGAAGGTCCACTCTGCCGCCTCTGGTACCAGACACCCACACCTGGCACACAGGCTGCCATTGTCAAGACTGCCAAGTCAAGCCAAGCCAGGGATGGGGGCGGTAGGCCAAGCGTGAGAAAAATGACACGAAGCCCTCACGCTGAGAGTGAGCTGCCTTTTTCTTGATTATTCATTCACCTTGTTTCCTTAAATCTTTGACTGTATTCCAGAGTTTTGATAAAGTTTATTCTGATAGTTTCTGCCAGAGTATTTGCTAGCTTTTGGAGTCCCTTACTCCACCATTTTCACTGATGTCACTCCTTAACAAACATTTCTGATGAAACCCTGTGAGAAAACTATGAGTAGCTGGGAAATTCCTTAACTGGATAAAGAGTATTAACCACAAGTCAACCGCAAGTATTGTAAGCAATGGTGTGGCAATGGTTACACAACAATATGAGTGTTCTTTTTTCTTTTCTTTTTAAATTTATTTATTTATTTATTTATTTATTTATGGCTGCATTGGGTCCTCATTGCTGTGCGTGGGCTTTCTCTAGTTGTGGCGAGCAGGGACTACTCTTCGTTGCAGTGTGTGGGCTTTTCATTGTGGTGGCTTCTCTTGTTGCAGAGCATGGGCTCTAGGCACGCAGGCTTCAGTAGTTGTGGTTCGCGGGCTCAGTAGTTGTGGCACGCGGGCTCTAGAGCGCAGGCTCAGTAGTTGTGGTGCATGGCCCTGGTTGCTCCGAGGCATGTGGGATCTTCCCAGACCAGGGATCGAACCCGTGTCCCCTGCATTGGCAGGCGGATTCTTTACCACTGCGCCCCCAGGGAAGTCCCAGCCTAATTATTATTGGAAAATGATAAAGGATATTGTGCACTTGAAGGAAGTGTGGGGCTAGTGATGGGAGAGCTGAAGGGTGAGGGAGGCAGTCCCTGTGGCCACAGGGGGAGCTGCCGGGAGAGTCCCTCTGGACAGAGGCCGTGGCCCTTGTGCAAGGACACGGCCAGCCTCAGGTAACCCAGCTGCCCCCTAACCTGATGCCCTGCCTGGATCCTGAGGGTCCAACTCAGCCAAGTGCATGGGCCATGGGGTCCTCCCGGGGCTGGGGGCACGGTGAGGAAGGGGAGAAGGGGTGCTGTCTGATGCATCTCCTTAGTCATCTGACACCAAATCTCGACCCCACAAGGGGTCACACAAGTCCGGGGCAGACTCAGCCAGTGCCAAAAAGAAGACGGAGCAAAGCCAGAGCCACCCTCCCCCCCACCCTCCACCAAGGACCAAAAGCCCTAATGGTTGCTTGTTTCTTCTCTCTGTTAACCAGAACAAAGACCTGGTTGTAATAAAGAGGCGCTTATTTGGGGTTTGTTAGGACCACAGCCCAGATCCAAGCACTGGAATTGTGTTCCACCAGCCTACAAGATGGAGGGCTTAGAAAGGCGACACACGGCCCGGTGACATAAATTGCTTTTCAAGAATCAGGATGGGAGCTGGAAGAAGTTAAGCGAGAATGGGTTGGGGAGGTTGCAGCCGGCAGCTGCTTGCAGATGTTGTTTTGAAAAGGGCTGGTGGAGGACTTCCCTGCCCAGTGGTTAAGAATCCGCCTGCCAATGCAGGGGACACGGGTTCGAGCCCTGGTCTGGGAAGACCCCACATGCCGTGGAGCAACTCAGCCCTCAAGCCACAGCTACTGAGCCCGCGTGCCACAGCTACTGAGCCCGCGTGCCACAGCTACTGAAGCCCACGTACCTAGAGCCCGTGCTCTGCAACAAAAGAAGCCACCGCAATGAGAAGCCCGCGCACCACAACAAAGAGTAGCCCCTGCTCGCCGCAACTAGAGAAAGCCTGCACGCAGCAACGAAGACCCAATGCAGCCAAAAATAAATAGATAAATAAGTGAAGAAAGAAAGAAAGAAACAAAGAAAGAAAAAAGAAAAGGGCTGGTGGAGTTTGATAGAGTTCAGAGAAAATCCAAGTTCTCAGTGATGCAGGAAGTGTCTGAAAGCACATCCGCACTGGCCCCCTAGCTCCATTTTGGAGCCTGAAACACAGTTACTCCATTTTGATTTTTTAAAAAAAATCATCCTAAATATGTCATCACCTCCCACCCCTCCTCCCCCTTTGCCTCCCTCCTTCCCTCCCTCCCTCTGTGACAGGAGCTTGGGGCGTAAGAGCAGCCCAGCACTGCGGCTCTGGAGACACAGTTTAGCAATCTCTCGGGCGGTCCTGCCTGCAGGGTGGAGGTCAAACCATGAACGAGAGAGAGAAGCGTCACCACGGCAGCGGCTAATGTCTCCACCAGCAGGACAAATCCCAACAGCTCGGCAGAGGTACTTTAGGCCATCTATGAAAGGAAAGGCTGCATTCCAGACTTTGGGCTGTGCTTGCAGGAAACGGGGCCGTGGCAGCCCGAGGCGAGGACCCCCTTCTCAGAGCGCGGCTGATTCGTGATGCCATTGCTCCTTCACCAGCACAGGCACGCCCAGAACCCCCTCAGACCCGCTGGAAGCAGAGCGCTGGTTCTCCCCGGGTCGGGCAGCACCGTGGCCCCCAGGCCTGGCTCGGCTCAGGATCTCAGGGCCCAGGAGTCATGGAGAGCAGGCGGTGGTGAGACCAAACCCTCACACACAGAACCAAAGGCAAAGAGCTGTCAAGTTGCGGCTGCAGAACAGGCCGCGGATGCCCCGAAGCTGGCAAATGAGAAAGAGCAAACCACACGAGGGGCGGAGGGGGGACGACACAAAGGAGGGGGAGGGTGCAGGCTCCAGGTAGCACAGAAGACCCTCGCTCACGACCGCCCATGGCAGAAACTCGTCTGTAAGAAAAGTCCAGAATGATTGGTGTGCATTGAACTGTGTCTCCCCCAAAAGACACGTTCAAGCCCCGATGCCCGGGCCCGCGGAGGCAACCTTGTTCGGAAACAGGGTCTTTGCAGATGTCATCAAGGTAAAATGAGGTCGTTAGGTGGGCCTTGATCCAACCTGACAAGTGTCCTTATAAGAAGGGGGAAATTCAGACACAGACACACAGAGAAGCCCATGTGACGATGGGGGCAGAGATGGGAGGGGTGTGGCCGCAAGCCGGGAATGCCACACCCTGCTGGGCACCCCGGAAGCCGGAAGGGGCAGGAAGGACCTTACCCAGGAGCCTCCGAGGTAGTGTGACCCTCTTGACCTTGACTTGTGGCCTCCTGGACGGAGAAGGCACGCCCCCGCCGCGGGGCTTCGCTGCGGGGCTTTGCTGCGGGACTTTGCTGCGGGAAGCTGACAGACAGTCACCCTCCTATTGGCTTTCATCATCTTTTTTCTTAATTTAGAAACAAATATCTCTGGTAGTAAAAAACCCACATCTGACTTTCACAAGTCCATTCCATTTCCCTTGCTTCTTTTCCTTCTGTTAAATTGATGGAAAACGAAAATGAACACTATTAAAATAGCACCTGCCTTACCGCTGTGCTATGATGGAGTTGCTTCCGTGTTTATCTGTCCCCCCATCCCTCCGTTTCCCAGCATCTCTCGCCCCGTGAACGTGTGCTCAAGTGACATCGAAAAGGACGGTCACCAGATGGTCTGGTGAGAGATGGATGGCAGGATAGGGACTGGTTTGTCGCTTTTATAAGTTTTGTACTTTTCTCTGTTTCCTGGGTTGCTATCATAAGATTGTATTCTTTTTATTAAGAACAATAGTGCTTAAGCAGATTTGAAAAACCCGAACAGACCTGGGAGCTACAAGTACGGAACATGATACTGGGAAAGACAGTAGGTCATTCGGGAGCCAGCTCCCATGGAAGCCCCTCTTTCTCCCTGGTAAGTGTTATTTTGTAACATTTCTTTGATTCAAGATTCTTGAGAGAAAACCACCTTTACCTGGTGTACTGGTTTCCTAGTGTAACCGAGCAGGATCCTGCAGGGCCTTCCTGGGGTGGTGTGTGGGGGCGGGTATCCCCCGCCTCTTGTTTGTAGAAAAGCTTTAGCCTCCTAGGCCTTCCCTGAGTTCCAAAGAGCAAATTTAATCAGAGAAGTGATAAATTTCAGAAACAAAGGAAAACAGTCAAGCAAGGCAAAATCATAACAGTTTAGCCATAAAACAAAGTCAAGGACCTTTAGTTCCTCCTCAAGAGCCATGTCCTTGAGATGTTCTGCAGATACTGAAACCCTCACCGGGTGGAAGATGTCATGCAGGCTGCCCACCAGCAAGAAGACCCCAGACCAGGTGGAGCGAGGAAACCGATCACTGAGATTCCCGAAACGTCACCCAGTTACCTCACCACCAACCAATCAGAGAATTGTACACAAGCTGATCGGGCACCCTGCAACCCACACCCCTCACCTTGCCTTTAAAACCTCTTCCCTGAAAGCCATTGGGGAGTTTGGGTCTTTTGAGAATGAACTGCCTGTTCTCCTTGCTGGGCCCCATGCTGGGCACCTTGCAATAAATGCTGTACTTTCCTTCACCACAACTGGGTGCCAGTAGATTGGCTTTACCGCACACGAGCTAGAGGACCCAAGTTTGCTTCTGTAAGTCTAGGGCCACCATAACAAAGTACCCACAAACCAGGTGGCTTAAGAAAATAGAAATTGGGACTTCCCTGGTGGTCCAGTGGGTAAGACTCCGCACTCCTAATGCAGGGGGCCCACGTTTGATCCCTGGTAGGGGAACTAGATCCCGCATGCGTGCCGCAACTAAGAGCCTGCATGTCGCAGCTAAGGAGTTCACGTGCCACAACTAAGAGCCCACGTGCTGCAACTAAGCAGTCCATGTGCCGCAACTAAGACCCAGAGCAGTCAAAGTAAATAAATAAATATTTTTAAAAAAAAGAAGAAGAAAACAGAAACATGTTGTCTTGCAGTTATGGAGGACAGAAGCCTGAGATCAAGGTGTCTGCAGGGCTGCACTCCCTCCTGCTCCCAGGCAGGACCCTTCCTGCTCCCTCCAGCTTGAGAGCCTTAGGGGCTCCTTGGCTCGAAGCTGCAGCTTCCAGTCTCTGCCCCCATTGCCACATGGTGTCCTCTCTCATCTTCCTGTAAGGACACCAGTCATATTGGACTAAAGGCCCACCCTATTCTCATGTGACTGCATCTTAACTAATTGTATCTTCAACAACCCTGTCTCCAATTAAGGTCACTTTCTGAGTTCCTGGATGTTAGAATGCCAACATATCTTATTGCTGGGTACAACTCAAGCCCCAATACCTGGGTGGGGTCACATATGTCAGACAGCCTTCTTGCTTCCTCAGCTATAACCCATCTTCCTCCAGAGCTGCCCATCAGAGCTGGTGGAGGTGAGCATAGGCCCCCAGCCTGCAACGCTGGGTGTGGAAAAAGCTAAGGGCAGGCGCTGACCAGGTGACCCAATCGCTGCTCAGCCTCAGCGCTACAGGACGTCCAGTGCGGTCCACTCCTTGTGGGCGCCTTCTGTGCTGAAGGGAGGTTGCCCACATGACCTCTGCTCACGTGCCCCTTCTGTGTTGACGTCATCTACAGTTATTATCATTATTAAAGGCAAACTCATTATTATTAAAAGCATAGATAATTGTTTAAAAACTTATTTTTAAAACCCTCCAGCTCACCATTGTACCCTTAAACGCAACTGTAAACTTCAGCAGTTTCTTTGCTCACCATCTCTCCTTGTATCCCAGATTTGGTTTTCTTCTTGCTTTAGCAGTTCTTTCAGAAATCATGAGCATAAACTTTTGGAATCCTTATGTCAGGAAATAAGTCACCTCCCAGTCACTCTTGAATGGTCATTTGGCTGGGTATAGAATTCTAGCTGCATGTTCTTTTCCTCAGCTCCTGGAGATACTGTTCAGTATCTAAGGATAGATGGTAGCTAAGTGGCTACTATCTAAGGTAGCTAAGGAGAAGTCTGCTGTCAATGAGACTCCTGTTCATTTGTGGGCAATGCAACTTTGATGTCTAGTGGCTTTTTTGATGGAATATGTAACCTCAATTCATTCATTTAAAAACATTTACTGGGCATCTACTGTGTGCTGGGACGGCTCCCGGTGCTGGGCACGTAGCTGCAAAAAAGAAAGACAAAGCCCTGCTCGTGGAACTGCCAGGCCATGGGGAACAGACAGTGGGCCAAACCAATAGCCCCTATAATACCAGGTGGTGACAACGGCTATGAAGAAAGAACCAGAGGGAGAGGTTCCAGCAGGAGGTCAGGTGGTGCAGGAACGTCCCTCCGAGGACCGCCCTTGATGAAGGGAGCGGCGGAGCCTTGCAGGAGCTGACGAAGCTCGTGGAGGCGGGCTCACGGTACCACATGGGGTGAGGGCCTGCTCCCGTTCCCTTTGCTCTGTTGCGCTCTGCCCGGCACAGTCAGCGGGCCCTTCCAGCCTGGCGATCCAGGTGTGAGAAGCTCAGAGGATTCCGCTCCTTTGGGTCCTGACCCTCCGTGCCGCCCAGCCCCCAGCAGCGTGCCTGGGGCGTGGACACTGGCGCCACTTCGGTTTGTCTTTCTTACCTTCCACCTCTTTATCCCCACGTCCTGGAAAAATTTCTCCGTGCGATTGTCCAGGTAACTACTCTGCCCCTCAGCTACATTTTCCAATCAGCCCAGCTTAAAAGAAAATAATTTCCATAGGTAATGGGTTCTTCACCGTGCCAAGCTGCTCTTACCTTGCAGACATAACTCCTCCTGCACAGTGTCTGGGGCGTGCGGGTCGAGTGGGATGCCGGGTAGCACCCAGATAACTGGCCCTTGTGGCACGGGTGCTCCCACGACCCCAAGGGTCCCCAGCCGCTGCGTTCTGACCATCCCTCCAACCCTGGCTCCTTCTGGCCCCTTGAAGGGAGATCCCTCACTGCTGGTCTCAGCTGGGGGAAGGCACACAGAGATCAGCTGACCTGGCTCTCGGTCAGTGACCCTGACCTTCCTCAGGCCCTTCCTGCTCCAGGCTCCACCTTCGCCCACCCCTGGCACAGACACCCTCTGAGCTGCCCCCACCGCCTTGGCTGACTCACACGATTCTGGGCTTTGCCTCCTTATAGTGGTCTCCCTCTGCAGTTTCTGTTGGCTTCCTGGTCTTCCTTGGAGTTGGCGCTTCACAGAAAATGGACCATCCTGTCTCCTGATACAGTCCTTTCAGAGCGGGGGCCCAGACGGGCTGAGGAGCACAGGGTTGAGGACACAGCGGCACTGCCCAGTGGAGAGCCAACTTCTGGAGCCTGGTGGATGGCAGATCAGGATTTGGCCGCAATAGAAGAGGGTGGAGGGGGCCTCCAGGACCTCTGGGTGCCACTGAGGTTGTGCTGGTGGAGGATAAGGGGGTCGGGGAAGCCCTTTCTCACTGAGCAAAAATCGCTGCTCATCCTCCAACAAGAAGTGTGGGGAAGCAGTGCGTGCGAATGGCTGTGGCCATGGTTACCGGTCTGAACAGGGAGCAGACAGCCCTGGGTTCCCCGACGTCAGGCAAAGAAGTGAATCCACAGACTCAGGAGAGACGATGTCTCCAGCCCATAAAAACCTGCTGGAAGTGTTGAAGAAGCTTCCCCAGGCCGCTTAAATCCTCACTTTCCCATTTCAAGCTTAGATTGTTAAGCGAGATAATATCTGAGCCTTCTGTGCAGTAGTGAGTACCAATGGTACCAAGGTCACCAAAAAGGATACTTACAATACAGGGAGCGCTGTTGATGCCAAAATCTCCAAGGAAAGGCCCTGGAGGGGTGTGGCCACCAGTGAGCAGTGGGGCTTAGGAGAGGGTATCTGCCTTGGGTGGACTTAAGGGTCCAGGGCTGATGGGGACGTAGCCAACCCCGGGGCCCACCTTTAACAGATGAGCCAGGGTCCACGAGCCTCTCACACCAGAGCCCACATCAAATGAAACCCTTGGAAAGCACTCTCCTCTGTATGTTCCCCACTTGGCCATGAGGTCTTTAAACTGTTACTTCTGATCTCTGCTCCCAGCTCCTAGGTTTTGCTCAGATAAACTTCCACTTTCTTGTCCAGATTATCATTAGATATTTTTGACAGCACATTGATGTCTGTTTTCTTTTTTTTTTTTAACTTTATTTATTTACTTATTTATTGGCTGCGTTGGGTCTTAGTTGTGGCATGCAGGATCTTTCATTGCGGTGCGCAGGCTTCTCTCTAGTTGTGGTACGTGGGCTCCAGAGCACGTGGGCTCTGTAGTTGTGGCACGTGGGCTCTCTAGTTGTGGCGCATGGATTTAGTTACCCCACAGCATGTGGGATCTTGGTTCCCCGACCAGGAATCGAACCGGCGTCCCCTGCATTGCAAGACCGATTCTTAACCACTGGACCACC
Organism: Balaenoptera acutorostrata; assembly: GCF_949987535.1. NCBI lineage: Eukaryota > Metazoa > Chordata > Mammalia > Artiodactyla > Balaenopteridae > Balaenoptera > Balaenoptera acutorostrata. The sequence continues at coordinate 143,744,102 of NC_080068.1, read as the reverse complement.
AGGGAAGTCCCCAGATGTCCATTTCCTTGAGTCACATGGAGAACTGCTGTCATCACGAGGCTGTGCAACATGGATCCCAGGGCTCAATGCCAGGTTTGGTTCTTGAGCCGCTACTCACCAGCAGGGCTCCCATGGCCAGGAGTTCATCTTCTCTGAGCCTGCTTTTCCTCACTTGGCAAATGTAGACTGGATAGCACCTTCCGCATGGGCAGCTGGAAATGAAGCGAATTGATGTAAACTGGAGACCATGCTCTGCCTTCCTCAGGGATTTTGAGAGGTGGGATAGTGTTGATTTAAACTGAGATTATGATATGCCTTCTTCATGGGTGATTGGGAGGGTGAAATCAGTTGATGAGAAATGGAGATTATGACAATCTCTTTCCCACAGATAATTGGGAGAGTAAAGCGGATTGATGGAAAATGAGATGATTACCATGGCTTCCCATGGGGGAACGGGAGGAGGAAATGGTTGATGGAAAGTTGAGATTATTATGTGTATTTTCTGTGAGTGCTTGGGTGGAAGAAATAGGACGATGGGTAACTGAGATTGTGGTATACCTGCCCTGTGTGAGGTTGGCAGGTTAAACTAGATGGATGGGATGATGGAATTATAACTTGCTGTCTGGGAGGTTGGGAAGATGACACATGTGGATGGAAAGTGGAGATTATGAGATACCTCTTCGAGGGTTTTTGTTGTTGTTTGTTTGTTTATTTGTTTTTGGCTGCTCTATGCTACGCGCAGCATGCGGGATCTTAGTTCCAGGGATGGAACCCGCGCCCCCTGCAGTGGAAGCGTGGAGTCCTAACCACTAGACCGCCAGGGACGTCTCCTCTTCAATGGTTGTTGGGAGGATACAGAGGGTTGAGAGAATATGGGTATTTGACAAGGCCTTCTTTTGGTTGGTTGGAAGGTTAAAGTGGGTTGATGGGAAATGGAGCACCTCACAAACTCTTCCCCAGGGGGGCTGGGTGAAATTGTTGATGGAAAATGGAGGTTATGGCAACGCGGATTGTGCTGCTTTCCTCTTGGGTGAAGGAGATGGTCGGGGGGGTGGTTGAAGGAAAATGGAGCTTATGACCCCTGCCTCTCCCCACACAGCCAGGGGGTGGCAGTAGTGAACAGAATGTGGTGAGTTGACCCCACAAGGCCCGAAGAGGGGTCTCCACAGGACCGGATTGACATACTCAGAAGGCACAGCATTGGGAGGACAGGGAGGAGGGCTGCCTGCATTGGGGTGTGAAATATCAGCAGGAGTATTTACAGGGCAGACTGGGAAAGGGCTTAATACCGAGGAGAGCCTCACCTATGCCCTGAATGCTTGACCCTTGAGGCTGCCCCTCTTCTGCCTTTGGCTGGTCCCAGCTGAATCCCAGGGCTTGTACCCAGCCCCTCCAGCGCTGCCCAGTGACCCTCGCCAGTCTGTCTCCTAGGGTGCACCCACACCAGCAGCATTTGAGGCCACCTACCAATCCCTGCTGTCTCCCCCACCCACTGGCTAGCTGTGGGCAAGCCAGCTGGGGCAGACCTCAGGCCCCTCATGGTTCCCCTGGGTCTGCATACCCTTGGGCTCTGCCTATGGCTTGTCCCACTCGGGAACCTCTTCCTTGCTACTTCATCCTCTCCACTTGCCCTCAGTCATCTCTGCCCACATCAAATTTTGCTGATTAGAAAGTGGAATCAGCACAAGAAATATTTGATAAGATATTTAGATAATTCTGGGAATGAAATGGATCAGCTAGAGTGCCTTCAATTTCATATAACAGAATTTTTAGCTTCAGTGCGGGTGGTTATGATCTCACCAACGAGGAGTCCAGAGTCAGGAAGCTCCAGGGTTGATTAATTCATCTGGTCCCAAGGGCAGGCCTTTGCATCAGCTCCTCTGGGATTCTCTTCACCTCTTTCCTCATGGTCTCACTTTGACTACTACAGCTCCTAACATCACACATTCACCCTACCAGGTCAAAGGCAAAATGTGATGACTGATGTCTACCACCTGCCTTTCTTTAGTTAAAGAAATAAGACTTTCCCAAACACCACCTGCCTCCTAATCAGGCACCCTCTTGGGCCCTAGTGACCAGAACTGTGTCAAATGCCCTCCCCACCCCCAACCAATCCTAGCAAAGAGGAAGGGGAGGAGCATGATTGGTTTCCTCCAGTCATGATTCATTCCCTGGGAATGGGCCTACTTTCTGTGAGCCCATTGCATCAGGAGACCAGAACAATTTACATTTTATTTATTAGTATTTATTGTATTTGGCACAGAAGAAATGGCTGCTAGGGAAAATACCAACAATGTTCACAACAGGAGGCAAGGAGGTCAAGGACCAGAAGTCCAGGTATAGAACAGATGGTCCTTGTGGATGTAGAAGTTACCAAAAATAAAGACAGGGGTGTAGGACTTCCCTGGTGGTGCAGTGGCTAAGAATCCACCTGCCAATGCAGGGGACATGGGTTTGAGCCCTGGTGCAGGAAGACCCCAGGTGCCACGGAGCAACCAAGCCCGTGTGCCACAACTACTGAGCCCACGTGCCTAGAGCCCGTGCTCTGCAACAAGAGAAGCCACCGTAATGAGAAACCTGTGCACAGCAACAAAGAGTAGCCCCCGTTCGCCACAACTAGAGAAAGCCCACGTGCAGCAACGAAGACCCAATGCAGCCAAAAATAAATAAATTAATTAAAAAAAAAAAGACAGGGGTATAGCGGTACCAGCAGCAAGTGGGGCTAAGTCTTCAATGATGAACACAATGACAGAGAAGGGACAAACAACTGTGTACTAGGCAACCGTTATGAGGCAACTATTATGCGAGACCGCCAATACCCGACAGTTACAGCAAGACCACTAGGCAGTTAAGGGTCCCATTAGGCTAATGGTCGGGGGAGTGGTGGTCGTCAGGTGGAGAGTGAGGCAAGAGGCGGATCCCGGCCTTCTCCCCAGGGCCCTCCAGCTCACCCAGCCTCGGGCCAGCAGGTGAGCTGGGGGTACCCAAGAAACAGGCTGGGGGGCTGTGTCCTGCAGGGCTCCAGAACCCTCACCAAGGCTGCCCACTGGCCAGGCCCAGGCCCTGAGGCAGCAGTGAACCTCTGCCCCGTCCCCGCCTCTGTGACCTAATGGCAGCGGCAGTCTGCAAGTGTGGCAGTCCATGGGACCTGGCCCCCACTGCTTAGGTGGCCGGAGGAGCCTGAGGACCAGGTGGGTCCTCGGTGCCTGGCTCCCTCAGTGATGACGGCTGGGCAGGGTCTGGGAACCTGGCCCTGAGGGCACCACCAGCTGAGATCTGCCTCTTTAGCTGGGCCTGGGCACTGGCGGGAGGACGCAGCCTGGGTGCTGGATGAACACCCCCAAGCAGGGTAACTGGCCCCCCTCAGGGACCCCCTCCTCTTAGCCCGGACCTGGACCTCAGAGGGTGACAGTTGTGCCATGGGACCTTGCCCTTTCCTGTCAGAAGAGAGAATAACATTTATTTGGTGGAGGTTTACAGGAACATTGTGACCTGACCATGACCTGACCTCAAGAACAAAGGCTCTGACACCAAGAAGTTTGCAGCAACTAACCACGCCTCTCCCTCATCTTTCCCATAAAAGAGCTTTGCTGAAAGCTTTCGGGGAGTTTGGGGTTTTTAAGTCATGAGCCACCCATCTCCTTGCATGGCCCTGCAATGAACCTCTCTCTGTTCCAAACTCTGATGTTTTGGTGTTGTCTGGCCTCACTGTGCATCAGGCACACAGACCTGTGTTTGGTAACAACTGCACAGGAGTGATAGGGTGCTATCTAGGAAGGATACATCCACCTTACCACGTGGGTGGCCCACTCCCTCTGTTGTCCTGGACCCTGCGGTATGAAGGCCCTTCTTCTTCTTAGAGTCTCACCTCCCCTGTCCTTGCCCCACGCCACCTGCAGCCCATCCACCCCATACTCCATCTCCCTTTCTCTGAGGGCCTGTCTTCTGAACCAGCTATCAGACGGCAGAAGCTGAGGAACAAAAGCGAGCAGTTGCAGCGTCAGGATGCAGGCAGGCTTACTGTCACCATGGAAACCCCTGGGCGGAGCTTACTCGAGGGGCGGGGCGGGCAGACCCGCACCGCGGAAGGAATACCCGCCACTTACTGGCTCTGCGATCAGCCTGCTCCGGGATGAGGGATGGCGTCTGGGCCGGAGGTCACGAAGGATACGGTGAGAGACGCCTGGCGATTGGCCGGGGGCGCGGCGGGACGTCACAGGGAGGCATTGTGACGCGCGGGGCTGTTATAAAAGCCCGGCGCGGCCGTGGTCTCCCAGAGGTGGTGGCGCTTGGAGCCGTGCGTGGCGTGGTTCCCCGGAAGGGTCACTGTGCTGAGGTGCTGATGGGCCCCTGGCCTGGAACCAGATTCAAGCCACTGTTCTGGTGGTATATCACCTGGGGAGTCTTTGTCTTCTGGGGAGGGCTTAGAACAGGACAAGGACAGGATTGCTGTCCACAGGCAGGAAACTCGTGGATAAAGCTTTGGAGGAATTTGACAGAAAGCTTAACTTTATGAAGACAGTTTTTCACAGAAAGAGGGAAATTAATAAAAATCTATCCAAGAAAGTGTCTGAACTGAAGGAATTGCTCGGAATGTCTGAAGAAAACCAAAGGAGGAAAAATCTATTTCACTTGTCACAGAAGGACACCATTTAAAGAACTCGCCAGAAGAACAGGCGTCCCTGGACGTGGCTGGAGATGAGGGAGCCTGCGAGCACGTCCCAGGGGGCGCCCCGGGCCCTGAGCGCAGAGGGGTCCTGGCTGAGCTCCTCCAGGTCCAGGACAGGTTCTCCCGCCTGGAAGGGGAGAGGGAGGCATTACAAGAACAGGCCGAGTGTTGGGGTCGGAAGGAGGCCGAGGTCCGAGAGCTGGAGAGCTTCTTCCTCAAGATGCAGGGCTTCCTGGAAGCTTTCACACCAGGGACGATTTCACGGCACGAAGGCCTGGCACCCCTGTGCACCCCACCCTGGGAGGGGGCCTAGAAGGGGGGTAGAGGTGCTTCACCATGTATAGGAGTTTTGAACAAATCGTGTTGGAAGGTGACGCAAGTGTTCCTGGTGATTGGGACACCAGGGGTCGCGGTCGCTCCGCCCACACGCGTGCTCACAGCCTCCAGCTGGTTGGGTCCCAACTGGGTCTGAACTGCAGACCCACCAACACTCAAAGCCAGCGCCGAGCCGGGTGCTGTTCTGAGGGGAGGCAGACCAAGCAGAGGGGCCGCACCCAGGTGTTCCAACAAAGACCGTTTCTGGCCCAAGGCCTCCCAGCCAGTTTGTGGCAAAACTTGGGTTTGGACCTTGGCGTTGCGGCAGCAGGTGCTGCAGGTCTGATGCAGGCCTCTGGTGAGCGAATGTGAGGAGTGAGAGCAGGGTGGAGAGAGGCCAGGGGCGTGGGGTGAGGGGTGAGGGGTGAGGGCGGCAGGTGGGAGACTGGAGAAGGGGCTGGGCTGGTGGGCTGCGTGCGCGGAGCCAGGGGGGCAGGTGGGAAGAGGTGCATCTGGGAGATGAGGGAGGTGGCCGCTTCCACGAGGCAGAGCTGAGAATGCGCTGGATGCCGGCGGCTGGGGGAGCTCAGGTGAGCTGGGGCGCAGGGCGGTGCTGCTTTCTCCCTCTCCTCCCTCGGCCACAGGCTGCAGCCCAGCACCTGCACTGCCCAGAACCCTCTTACCTCCCCGCTGCCGCTCGCCGCCGCCCCTCACCTCGGGGCTCGGGGCGCGCAGGGAAGCTTTGAGCTCCAGGGAGCCGGGCTGGGATGGCTGGCTTGAGGGAGTGTTGACAGATGTGGCATTAGAACATATGTATATGTTCTGAAATATGTATAGGTTCACAGGAAGGTGCAGATAGGGCCGTAAGGTCCCGGGCACACTTCACCCATTTTGCCCCGGTGGTGACATCTTACATCACCGTAAGACAACATTCCCTAGGGAGCCGGTGTCAGTGTCTGTTGTCTTCTGGCAGGTGGGCAGTGGTGTCCTTCAGGTTTTCCTTTGCATTTGCCTTGGGGCTAGTGATACTGAACATTTTTTCATGTGCTTATTTGCCACCTGTATATTCTCTTTGGTGAATGTCTGTTCATGTCTTTTGCCTATTTTCTATTTAGGTAGCTTGTGTTTTTTACCATTGAGTTTGAAAGTTCCTTTATCAGATGTGCGGTTTGCAAGTATGTCCTCCTAGTCTGTAGCTTGTCTTTTCATCCTAATAGGATCTTTAGTAGAGAAAAAAGTGTTAATTTTGCTGAAGTCCAATTTAGCAAGTGTTTTATTTTATGGATTGTGCTTTTAGTGTCGTGTCTAAGGTCCTGAAGATTTTCTCCTGTGCTTCCTTCTGATAGTTTTATCGTTTTACATCTTACTTTTCAATCTATGCTGTGATCAATTTGTGTCCACTTTTGTATAAGGGGTGAAGCTTAGGTCGTGGTATTTTTGTTCATTTGTTTTGTCCTTGTTTCGTGGCCTGTGGATGTCTAGTTGCTCTGGTACCATTTGTTGCAAAGACCCTCCTTCTATGTTAAATCGACTTCTCACCTTTGTCAAAAATCAGCCACATGAGTGTAGTCTACTTCTGGGTCCTCTGTTCTGCTCGTTGGTCCTGGGTCTTTGCCTCCACCCATACCAGTCTTGAGATGGAGTGTACTGACTTCATTCTCCCATTTTGTTCCTTTTCAAGTTGTTTTGGCTGTCCTTCCTCTGCATTTCCATATAAAATTTAGAATAATCTTGTCAGTGTCTATAAAATAAAACTTTCTGGAATTTCTGTAGGAATGTGTTAAACCAGGAGATCAGTCTGGGAGACGAGACATCTTGACTGTGGTGTGTGTCTGCCTTCGGGGGGATCATTGACCTCTTCCACCGCCCTGCCGTGGGGTCCCACTGCTGCCTCTGTACCCCACTTGTCCTCCTGCTGGAAGGACGGGGTCTCGACGGAGACCGAGAGGCTCAGAGGCTCACACACCGAGGGCCCGGCTGCCCTGGCCCTCAGCGCCCCTCTACCTTCCCACCCCTGAGCAGAGCTGTGGGACCCCTGGAGCCCCAGGGCCTCCGCGTCAGCGCGGCCGGGACTCGGGCACAGCAGCTGGGGGTGTCCGGCCCTCAGAGCGGGTTTGGAGATGGAGGGTGGTGGCAGCAGCTGACCCGTCCACTTGGCCCAGAGCCTCCATGCCTGGGCTCAAAGGTGCCCAGGAGCCCGTGGCACCCTCGGGGCGCAGCTGGAGCAGAGCCCCAGGCCTGGCGTCCACGTGGAGAAGGAGCGTGGCGCTCCTCGGCCTGAGGGCTCGCCCTCCGCCGAGGGATCTCTGTGCTGGAGGCGCAGGGCCCGTATGCCTGTGGCTTCCATTTATTTTCCAGAACAAATGAGTTATGACTGTGACCATCTTGGCAGCAACAGCAAAGCGTCTTGACATGTTGAATTGTCATTTTGTGCACCAGGTCCGACTTGCCGAGAAGGGGCCGGGAGGTCTGGTTACTCCGCCGTCCAGCCCAGCAACCCTCCAGGTCTCATCTGCTACAACACGGCTCACCGGGACCAAGCTGAAGCGCGTTCTCCAGGAAGAGTTCATGTGAACGCCTGCTGTAAGTTCTCCGGGGTTTCTCCCTAGGAGTGGGACTCTGGGTCCCGGGTGTCGCTTTCCCAGGAGCCACCAGCATGGTGTCCACAGCAGCGCCACCGTTTCCATCCCTACTTGCAAAGTGGGAGGGTCCCCGCTTCTCCACACCCTCACTAACACTTGCTATTTTCTGTTTGGGGATTATTTTGTTGTTTGAAGTGGCATCTCACTGTGGTTTTGATTTGCGTTTTCCTAGTGACTGAGGTGGGAGGTAAGACTTCTCCTTTATCCCCTTCTCCTTCTTCAGCGGGAGAAAAGCAGACACATTTTATTTAATAAAATTTTATGTGTACGTGGGAGTCCTCACAGGACAAGGACGCCCCGAGAGGTGGTGAGGACCAGGTGTTTATAAAGTAGGTTGAACAAAGAGTGGCAATTGTGGGACAGAAGGGGGGATGGAAGGAAAATACGAGAGATTTAACGAGGTCTGCCCGCAGGGTCCTCGCCTGGCAACCTGCCTCTGGTGACAAGTGTTTCTTCTTGGTGCAGGAGAATGTCCTCCACGTCGAGTCTCACCTCTGCTTTCAGGAGGAAAAGGGGAGGTCAGAGCACCCTTCCTGCACCTGCTGTTTTTCAAGCGCCTTTAACACAAAATAACCAATATGCCAAAGCAGCACAGCACGGAGCGGCACGTCCTGAGCCCCTGCCCTAGCAAAGCTGAGCATCCTTTCACGAGCTTATCGCCATTCGTGTATGTTCTGTGGGGAAATGTCTGTTCAAGTGCTTTGTCCATTTTTTTTTTTAAGCTACTTTATTTATTTATGTATTTATTTATTTATTTATTTATTTATTTTGGCTGTGTTGGGTCTTCGTTTCTGTGCGAGGGCTTTCTCTAGTTGCGGCAAGCGGGGGCCACTCTTCATTGTGGTGCGCGGGCCTCTCACTATCGCAGCCCCTCCCGTTGCGGGGCACAGGCTCCAGACGCGCAGGCTCAGTAGTTTTGGCTCACGGGCCTTGTTGCTCCGCGGCATGTGAGATCCTCCCAGACCAGGGCTCGAACCCGTGTCCCCTGCTTTGGCAGGCAGATTCTCAACCACTGCGCCACCAGGGAAGCCCAACTCCTTGATTTCTGAAGACACTTTCATGCTAAATCGCCAATGCCCTCCAGAGACCTTAGGAGGTCTCTGTATATTCCAATTGTCCAATTTGACAATTTGATAGTGAGAGGCCCGCGCACCGCGATGAAGAGTGGCCCCCGCTTGCCGCAACTAGAGAAAGCTCTTGCACAGAGACGAAGACCCAACACAGCCAAAAATAAATTAATTAATTAATTAAATTAATTTAAAAAAAAAAAAAGAAATCAAGGAGTTACAGTGTGAAATGTGGAAAATCCAGAATGAATAATTATCCTTAGAAAGCAAAAGGGGCACCCAACTGCAGATGATAATAAACCTATTATTTTTTATTGTATTAAAAATTATTAAAACCAAACTCTCTGAAAGAACCAAGCAGAATATTATTCTTTCTAAACGTGTCGGACGGGGCAGGGCTCCGGCATCACAGCTCCCAGTGGAGGGAATCCCGGGTCCGAGCCCTTCACCCTGTGCATCTCCTTGGCATTCACATCGATCTTCGGTGGGGGCGGGGGGGGGCTCCTGCTGCCGCGGACGGGCACCATCGCTCAGCCTGTCACTGAGAGGTCACTGGGTTTGCCGTGACATCATCCTTGTTTTGTTTGTTTTTTTCCACTTCGTCAGAGCGCTAAGGATGGGAGGGATAAACCAAATTCCAGAAAATAATGGGCCTTCCCTGGAGAAAAGAGAGCACTGCTGCTTTCTCTCCCGCAGAGGCGAGAGGAGGGACACGCCGCCCCCCAGGGAGGACGACACTGGTGGGACTTTGGTGAGAGCTTACCACTGCTCGTGGCCTGGTGACTGTGATCTTTGCTGAGCGCAGGCGGCAGCTCCCGGAGTTGGGGACGGGACGCGGGGCAGAGAGGGACATCCCACGGACAGGAAAGCTGGTACCAGGAGTAAAGCCTGGACCTGGAAAAGCTCAGCAGGGCTCAGACCCCGGGTCCTTCCGCCAACCCACGTCCTCACTTCCAAAATATTGAAAGCTGCTGTGAACTGAGTCTGATTCAAGTTACGAGAGAACTCAGACTCAGCTCACCTGCGGATTAGACTAGATCACCCTCCACACAAGTGCCTGACCAAAGAGGGAGACTGCCCTTCTTTACTGTAAAATACACGTAACATAAACTTTACCATCTTCATCATTTTAAATGCACAGTTCAGTGGCAAGCGGTATTAAATACATTCACAAAGTTGTGCTACCATGACCACCATCCATCTCCAGAAAGCTTTCGTCCAGTAAAAGTGAAACTCGGTCCCATTAAACACTCGCTCCCTGTCCCTCTCCCCCAGCCCCTGGCGCCCACCCTTCTACTTCCTGTCTCCATGATTCTGACGGCTCTCGGGACCTCATATAAGTGGAATCGTGCAGTATCTGTCTTCTGTGACTGGCTTATTTCACGCAGCGTAACGTCCTCAAGGTTCATCCATGGCATAGCAGGTGTCAGAATCTCCTTCCTGGTTAAGGCTGAGTCATATTCCATTGCACGGATGGACCACATTTTGCTTATCCGTTCATTTGTCAAGGGACACTTGGGTTGCTCATGCTTTAGCTGTTGTGGACATGCTGGTGTGAGTACAAGTGTGCAAGTAGCTCTTTGAGATCCTGCTTTCAATTCATTTAAGAATATACCCAGAGGTGGGATTGCTGGATCATATGGTAGCTCCATTTTTAATTTTTTGAGGAACCTCCATAGTAGCTGCACCAATTTACATTCCCACCAATAGTGCACAGGGTTCTAATTTCCCCACATCCCTGTCAACAAGGTTTTTTGATAGTAGTCATCCTAATGGGAGTGAAGTGGTATCTCATGGTGGTTTTGCTTTGTGTTTCTCTAATAATTAGTGATGTATTAGCTATTCTTATATCTTCTTCAGAGAAATGTCTATTCAAGTTTTGCTCATTCTTGAATTGGGTTGTTTGTTTTTTTGTGGTTGAGTTTTAGGAGGTCTCTGTATATTCCGGATATTAATCCTTTATTGGGTATATGGTTTGCAAATATTTTCTCCCATTGTGGGTTGCCTTTTTACTCTGTTGATAGTGTCTTTTGATGCACAAATTTTTAAAATTTTGATGAAGTCCAATTTGACTGTTTTTTCTTTTGTTGCCTGTGCCTTTGGTGTCATATCCAAGAAACTATGATGAATGTGTCAGACAATGTAGTAGAAAAGGTGGGTAGGGAATTCCCTGGTGGTTCAGTGGTTAGGATTCCGCGATTCCACTGCAGGGAGAATGGGTTCGATCCCTGGTTGGGGAACTAAGATCCTGCGTGCTGCGTAGCGCGGCCAAAAAAAAGAAAGAAAGAAAGAAAAGAAAAGGTGGATAGTATAGTATGCATCAACAGATGGGAAATTTCATCTGAATAAGGACACTCAGCTAAGTGTTCATTCCCAGCTGACCTGCAGCACAAGAAATGCCACAAGGAGCTCTTCAGTGAAAGAAACTCAGTACTTGGAAGTCTGGACTTGTATGAAGGGACGAGAGACTGAAAGGCCAAACGTGGTGAATATATAGTCATAACATCTTTCTCTACAGGTGGCGAGAGATCTATCAAGAAAGACTTTTTTCTCTGACAGCTTAGAGCACAGGTAATAACAATGTTCTGTTGGGTTTATAGTGTAATAAAATGGGGAAAAAAAGGATGACAAGCATGAAGGTTGGGGAGGGATTAAAGGCAACTTCCTCCATAAATTCTTGTTGTGTTAGGTTGTGTTTAGTGTGAATACTAAAACCGAAACCAAACCCACCAATTCCAGCACCCCCCGGCCCACGTCGTGTTTAATCTCCGGAAGTTTTGAGCTCTCAGTGGTGAGGTCCTGCATGTCTACTGTGATGGCGTTTTAAAGTTTTTGGTCCCAGTACCCGTTGCTCAAATATAAGAAATACAGTCGATTTTCAAGTTCTGGCTGTACTACAAATGGCCCGCAAACAGAGCATCGTTCTTCAGTTTCCGACGCCCTGAGTGGAGAGATGTCAAGGCCAGGCCCAGGGTCGCTGTCCGTGGCCAGAGCCCAGGTCCCAGGCAGAGCCTCTTCTTGGGGACGTGGGATAGGAGTTGGGGTCCCTTCCTACCACCCCCGGGTGTCTCAGTGGGTCTGGAGCCCCCGTCGCCACACCAGTGGGTGCAGAGAACAGGAGCTACAGTCCAGGCCTCCCCACTTTCCCCAGGACCCCCTCACCTGGGTGGGTGGAGGAGCCCGCTGTCACCCTGCTGCCCCCTCTGCACCACCCCCCGCCGGGCCCGCCCACCGCAGGAACCACCAGGGTGGCGGGGAGGGAATTGGGATACGACGTGGGGGAGAAGCAGCCTGTTCTGTGGGCAGTTTGGCCACCAGCGCGAGGATGCCTGTGTCGTGAGCAATGGTCTGCGCGCGCCCAGCCTTTTCCAGGCCGTCCTGTGGCTAAAGGCCATCACCATGAATTCGGCGGGTAAACAGTTACGTTACTGCTGCAGGAACATCCAGGATCCCTCGTTCATTGCATTACAGAAACAAGGCCAGAGGGCTTCCCTGGTGGCGCAGTGGTTGAGAATCTGCCTGCTAATGCAGGGGACACGGGTTCGAGCCCTGGTCTGGGAAGATCCCACATGCCACGGAGCAGCTGGGCCCGTGAGCCACAATTGCTGAGCCTGCGCGTCTGGAGCCTGTGCCCCGCGACGGGAGGGGCCGCGATAGAGAAAGGCCCGCGCACCGCGATGAAGAGCGGTCCCCGCACCGCGATGAAGAGTGGCCCCCGCTTGCCGCAACTGGAGAAAGCCCTCGCACGAACCGAAGACCCAACACAGCCAAAAATAAATAAATAAATAAATAAATAAATAAATAAATAAATAAATAAGAAAATCCTTTAAAAAAAAAAAAAAGAAACAAGGCCAGAAATTCAAACAAAAGAATTTCACTTTCGAATCCACCGTCTCTTCTGAGCCAAGAAAGTAGAAGCTGATCTTTCAGAACCGCAGGGCTCAGCTCGTGCAGAATTCGGTCCGCCCTCGAGACGGCACACGCGGAGCCCCAGCCGGTGAACACGGAAACCGAGTTTGCTCAGACAGCCCTGACTCGCCCTTCCACCGGGAGGCAGGCGCTGCTCCCCGGCGGGTGTCCCCACTGGGGGCGCCCCTGCTGGGGGCCAGATGACCCCCTGTGAATTAGCCCAGGACCCAAGGCACTTGTCTGCAAGGATGTTTCATTACAATTATTTACACGTTGAAACGTGCTGATGACACCGTCGTTAACTGGCAGTTCCAGGTATTTTCCTCTCTATTCCAAGACGCATGTTTCTGTGATGTCCAGGCTAAGATCTGTGCCACGAGGTGACCAAATGCCGGTGCCGGCCGACAACTGTGGCAAATGACATTCCTGGCATCCGTGGTGACGGGTGAGACGATGTACCAAATTAAGAAAACAGAGCATACGTTTTTATTGGAGAAAAGTTTTGTGATAAGCAAGTAACGTGCAAGCCTCCAAGTGTACGACGGAGCTGCCGCTGAGCAGATCCGCCTTTGTGGTCAACTGTGAAATTGGGCTTTTTCCCCCTGGCGCCGTGAAGGACCGCAAGGACGGAGCGTCCCGGGCTTTAGAGCCACCAAGTAGTGGAGACGGCGGCATGAACGGGATCTGTGGCTTCACCCAAACCCCCGCCTTCTTAGACCCTCTGTGGGCAAGAAGCGATTTTCACTAATGGGTCTGCTGCTCACGCTGGAATTTCATCTTTATTATAATTCATATCATAGGGAATTATTACACAACAGTTAAACCCCCATTTTGACTTCCTGAAGATACATTATTGTGGGTTTAAGTAGCTTTTTCTATAGTATCTACAGAATTGGAAACATTTTAATGTAGAGAATCCATACTTGTGAACCACATACCGAACGTTTATTCATTTTTACAGCGTATCAAAATGCACTGCCATTCCAAGCATCTAAGAGGGATTTGAGTGCTAGCCACTCAGATCGGGATCTGTCCCCGCCGTTGTGCTGACCCAGGAGGCCACGGCCCGTGCCTCGAGTTCCCCTGATGGAGCCGGCGGGTCCTGTGGGCGGCCGTGAAACTACCACAGGCGTCACTGAACGGCGCCGCGCCCACCGCTGGGGTGTGTTTGCTGCGGACACGACGCTGTGCAGCCCTGGAGCCTCTCCAGGAGGACAGAGTTGCCGTTCGGGGGAGTCTTGCCCGGGGCGGGGCGCACGCTGTTGCCCTCTCCCCGGAACCTCAGGCTGGCCCTCTGCGGATGATGCGCTAGCTTTCTAGGGCTGCCAGCAAAATACCACAAACTGGGGGGCTTAAACCCCGGCTCTGGGGGCCAGAAGCCTGCGAGCCAGGCATCAGCGGGATTGGTTTCCTCTGGGGGCTGCGAGCAAGGAGCTGCTCCAGGCCTCCCGGATTCCGGGGTTGCCGGCCCTCCTTGGGGCTCCTTGGCTTGTAGACACATCACCCCGTCCCTGCCTTTGTCTTCACACGTGCACGGCTGTGTCCAAATGTCCCCTTTATAAGGACACCGGCCGTAGTCGATGAGGGCCCGCCCTGATGACCGCGACTTAACTTGCTCGTCAGCAAAGGCTCTGTTTCCAAATCAGGTTGTTACGAGCTACTTGGTGTTAGGACCCCAACATGCGAGTTTGGGGAGGACACAGTCCAACTCACAGGAGGTGATTTAGGACGAGGAAGTGAGGGTAGGGATTGGGAGCCTTGGTAAGAAACACGAGCTTCAGAGCAGAGACAAACTCACGGAGACCAGGGCCACCGCGTCAGAGAGGTCCCTGGGGCCCGGGGCAAGTGGGGGTGTCCCCTTCAGAGAGAAGGAGTAACGTGCCCCTCATACTTCCCGCCCTGAGACAGGGGTGGCCTCCAGGCTCTGGGGGCAGCACGTCCTCGGACACCGGCCCACCCAGTCACCGAGGGGACCCCTGAGCCAGGCCAGGCCACGGGCAGCAGCCCTGCCCACCCCTCAGCGGCCCAGGCACCTAGAGGAAAAAGATCCCGTGTAAAGGGTCCGGCGGCCCCGCAGGACGGTCAGAACTGCCCGCCTGGGCTCGGCCACAGAAGATGACCTGGTCAGCCGTCTGCGCTGCAGGCCTCCGACGGGGGACGGGGACATCGGGGACGTCTGCAGCCAGGCCCCTGGCCCCGAGCTGAGCCCCGCCCCGGCTCTCAGCACAGCCAGGACTGGCTGCGGCTCAGAGATTTGGCCCCGTTTTCTGACTTTCTTTGTCTCCCCGGGAGGTGTCGCTGAGTCTGCGTCTTTGTCCCGACTGCAAGGGAAAGTCTTCCCCTTTACTTCCCTCCGGTCGTTTTTCCGCAAGAACTGCAGCTTCGGGCAACATCCTTCTTGGACTTGACATGTCCTGGAGCTGAGTCATATGAGAAGCAGCCGGCGGCGGGGCGGTCGTGTCCGGGAGCATTGACAGTGTGACAGAGGCGCTCGCGTCAGGTCCGTCCTGGCCCCGGGGAAGTGGCATCGTTCCAGGAGCCGCGCCACCTCCGCATGACCTCCCGCGACCCCCGCTTTCCAGGGCCGCTGGCGTCTGCGAAGGACACGGATGGCGGGCGGAGGGACAGCCTTCTGGAGGGGAGTGGCCGCGAGGTCTGGGCCCGGCTCCCGCGTCCTGCGGGGGACGAGGCTTCCCGGCGTGTCGTCCCTGCCAGATGTCTCCGGGGAGCCGCGCCCCTGGCCCATCTGCTTCTGCTGAGGGCGGGAGAAGCCCAGGTCCCCTCGCGAGGGAAGGGCCGCCCCTCCGCCCGCCTCCGGGGACCCCGGGCCACCCGCCGCCCTGCCCTTCGCCCCGCTCGCAGTGGACGCCTTCCGGCAGGCTGGGTCTCTGCGCCGTCCCTCGCCTGGTCCCACGTCCTCCCAGCGGCCACCGCCGTGGCTATTCTCTCCTCTGAGCCCCCACGTCATGAAGGGCGTGTCACGTCTGGCACCCCCAAGCCCGGGGTCCCTGCAGCCCGGCCTCCCGGGCTCCGGCCACTCGCTTCCACCCTATTTCCAAGCAGGGCCGCGTCCACACGTGTAGGGGGTCCGGGCTGAACGAGTCCTTCTGGGGACCCGTGCAGCCCACTGTACACACTGGGCAGAATGACAAGCACCTTCCTCCCACCTGCTAATATATTTTGGATAGTTTTTGTGCCAGCACCTGCATCTCTACCATATTTCTCTGCAGGTTCTGAACACCACCCCCAATTTGGGCACCCCCTTCACGCGAGTGGCAGGGTGACCGGCGACCCCGCAGTCGGTGCTCTTGTCCACGTTTCTCTGTGAACCCGTGGGGCGCAGCTGCGGAAAGAGCCGGAAAGTGTGTCCGTGGGGCAAAGGGTATCGACGCCCACAGGTTCAGCCGGTACTGGTAAAGTAGGAAGGAATAGTTACTATAGATAATATCCAATAGAGTAACTGGAAAGTGAAAAAGTAAAACTAAAGGCACCAGCCATGAAAGAAAGAATCGATGGTTGGACTTCATTAAAATCACACTTTTTTTTTCTTTTGACCATTTTCACCTGTTTCCCCCAACTCCCCCCCCCAACCTCTGGCAACCACCAATCTGTTCCGTTTCTATGAGTTCAGTGTTTTAGATTCCACACATAAGTGAGATCACACAGCACTTGTCTTTCCCTGTCTGACTTATTTCCCTTTAGCATAATGCCCTCAAAGTCCATCCATGTTGCTCCAAATGGAAGGGTTTCATTTTTCATGGCTGAATAATATTCCAATGTGTGTGTGTATGTGTGTGTGTACACACCACATGTTCTTTTCCTATTTATCTATTGATGGGCATTTAGGTTGTTTCCATGTCTCGGCTATTATAAATAATGCTGCAGTGAACATAAGGGTGCATGTGTCTTTTCAAATTAGTGTTTTTGTTTTCTTCAGATAAATACCCAGAAGTAGAATTGCTGGATCATATGATAGTTCTATTTTTAATTTTTTGAGGAACCTCCATACTGTTCTCCATAGTGGCTGCACTAATTTACATTCACACCAATGGGGTACAAGGATTCCAATTTCTCCATATCCTCACCAATCCTTTTTTTGGGGGGGGGGGCGTGCTGTGCAGTACGTGGGATCTTAGTTCCCTGACCAGGGATTGAATCCGTGTCCCCTACAGTGGAAGTGCAGAGTCTTAACCACTGGACCGCCAGGGAAGTCCCTCATTGCGGTTTTGATTTGCATTTCCCTGATGATCAGTGATGTTGAGCACCTTTTCATGTAACTGTTGACCATCTGTATATCTTCTTTAGAAAAATGTCTGTTCAGTTCCTCTGCGCATTTTTAATCAGATTGCTTTTTTGAAAATTAAACATTTCATTTCTTTGAAAGACACTGTCAAGAGGATGAAAAGACAAGCTACAGACTGAGAGGAAATATTTGCAAATCACACATCTGATAAAGGACTGTTATCCAAAACACAGAAAGAACTCTTAAAACTCAACGATAAGAAACAACCCAATTAAAAAATGGGCCAAAGACCTTAACAGACACCTCACTGAAGAAGACATACGGATGGCAAATAAGCACATGAAAAGGTGCTCTACATCATAGGTCATCAGAAAAATGCAAAGTAACACAAGATCCCACTCCACACCTGTCAGAACGGCCGGAATCCACAACGCTGACAGCGCCACGTGCTGGCGAGGATGCGGAGCAGCGGGAACTCGCGTCGCTGCCGCTGGGAACGCAGAATGCGGCAGCCACGCTGGAAGACAGGTTGGTGGCTTCTCACAAAACTAAACATGCTCTCGCCATACAACCCAGCAGTCGTGCTCCTTGGTAATCGTGCAAAGGAGTTTGAAACTTATGTCCTGCGTGCAGAGATCTAGAGCAGCTTTATTCATAATTTCCAGAGCTTGGAAGCAACCAAGGTGTCCTTCAGAAAGTGAATGGATAAATAAACTGTGTACCTCCAGACAATGGAATATTACTCAGCCCTTAAAAGAAGTGAGCTATCAAGCCATGAAAAGACATGGAAGAACCTTAAATGCATATAACTGAGTGAAAGAGGCCGATTTGAAAAGGCTGCAGATTGTGTGATTCCAACTATATGACATTCTGGAAAAGGAAAAACTATGGAGACAGAAAAAGATCAGTGGTTGGAGGGTAGGAGGGGATGAACAGGTGGAACATAGGGGATTGTTAGGGCAGCGAAACTACTCTGTGTTGACGCTATAATGGAGGACACACGTCATCATACATTCATCCAGACCCACAGAACGTACAGCACCGAGACTGAACCGCAGTATAAACTTGGGGTGGTGATGACGTGTCAGCAGAGGCTCGTGAGTTGTAACAAACGTACCCCCTGGTGCGGGGTGTTGACGGCGGGGAACACAGGGTGTAGATGGAAGAGCCTCTTCCTTCCTCTCAATTTTGCTGTGAACCTAAAGCTGCTCTAAAAAAAAAAAAAGTATTTTTTTTAAGTAAAAGTGATGTTAGGTTGAACTCCCAAGGAAATTATTAATATTTTTCAATTTTTGATCTATAAAAGCAGTAGATTCATATAATTTAACCGATTAAAATAGTTTGGTCTTTAAAAAAAATACACAAGCTTCTGGCAAGTCTGTCCATTTCTGTTTGTTTGTTTGTCTTAATGAAAAACGTGAACAATAACTATTTGGAATGGGAAGGGCGTTAACAGTAGTTACAGATCGTGCGTGAGGGGTTCTGTGAGCACTCGTGTCCGTCTTGTTCTAGAAGCAGATTAAGGGAGTGACTGTCTAGGAAAGCAGGCCTCTGGGATGGAGTGTGCCCGAGAGACTCTGAGTCTCCACCTGGGCTGGAGACAGCAAGGCCACCCGCCCCGGGGCGGCGAGACACCAGCAGGCCACGTGCAGGGGCAGGGGTGATGTTCTGTGGCCCTGAGGCGGACTGACCTGAGGCAGGAGTGGCAGGTCAGGAGATTTCTGGAGACGGATGTGGGACCCGGCCCCTCCCCCCCCAAACCCCGCCCCCACTGCCAGCCCAGGACACAAACATTGAGTCTATAGCACCCGCAAAACTTCGGAGAGAAATTAAAGAAGACCTGAAAATTGGGAAAGCTATATCATATTCATGGTTTAGAAGACTCGGTGTTGTTAAGATGTCAATTATCCCCCAAACTGACCTATAAATTCAATGCCATCTAAATCAAACCCCCGACAGGACCATTTTTTTTTTTTTTAGAAATTGACAAACTGACTCTAAAATTTAAATGGAAACGAAAAGGATCTAAAATAGCCAAGTCAATCTTAAGGAAAAAAGGAGGAAAGTCGGAGGGCCTACACTCTGTGCTTTCAGGACTTATTTATTATAAAGCTACAGAAATTAGGACAGCGTGGTTTGCTGTAGGGAACTCAATCAAGAGTCCAGAAATAGACCAACGCAAAAGCAAATCAATTGATGTTACATAAGCTGCCAATGCAATTCAATGGGGAAAGGGAAACATTTTAAACACAGTGCAGGACCCACCTGGATCTGTATGGAAATGAGCCCTCGCTGCCACCTCACAGTTTGCAAATTAATTCAAGGTGGAACATAGGCCTTGATGTCAAAACTAAAGTTATCGAACTTCCAGAGGGAGAGAGTTTTATCTCCCAGGTAGTCAAAGGTTTCTAGATAAGAAACAAAAACCACGCCCCATAATAGAAAAAAATGGATACATTAGACTTCATTAAAATTAACATTATCTGCTCACCGAAAGGCAAATTCAGTAAATAAAAAGCTAAGCAGATTGGGAGGAAAATATCACAAAACATGTATCTGGGAAAAGACTTGTATCCAGAATATAGGAAGAGCTCAAAAGAACTCGTGAAATCAACGAGGAAAAGAGGAACAGCACAATTTAAACAGAAGCAAACCATTTAAACAGACAATTCACAGAAGTACCTATATGAATAACCAATCATCACATGGACAGATGCTCAATATCAGTAGTCAGGTGAAATGTAAATTGAAACCACATGCACTAAAACAGCTAAAATTGAAAAGGCAGGATGTTGGGAATGGGAACTGTCTCCGGCTGGTGGGAGTGGACGTCAGGACAGCCGTTTTGGAAAGCAGTTTAGCAGTTTCAGATAAAGTTAACCGCCCCCCCCCCAAACCCCAGCCATCACCCAGCAGTTCCATCCCAGACACATTCCCAGAGAACAGAGGGCTGGGCCACAGCAGTGCTCGGCAGGGATGTCCAACTGGAAACGGCCCAAACACCCGCCCCGCCAGGACGGATGGACAAACCAGGGCATCGGCACGAGCCGCCCGCTCGCAGTGGAAAAGAATGACGTGCTGACTGATAAACAGGGTGGACCTCACTGGCTTGTTTAATGGGAGAAGCTGGGTGAGAAAGTCCACGTGTCGTGTGAGCCCATCTAATGGACTGACCGGGTACAAGGCAGGGCTCTGCTCATTTCCGGAAGCTTCTTCTCTTTTATGGTTCCTGCAGCTCCTTTTATTTCTTAGCGGTTTCCCTTGTAATTGTAAATTACAATTAGCAGTTGTAATTTGTTACTTTCCTTACTTCTGTCATCTTGCTTTTTAAGAAAAAATTGATCAGCTAGTGGGATTATCTATTTTATTTTTTGAACAACCATATTCTGCATTTATATATTTCGTCTACCATTGTAAATTTTTCTAACCTTTTAATTTTTAATTTTTATCTTTATTATTTCTTCCTCTGCTTCCTTTTACTGTTATCTCTGTAAATTAAAAAAATAGAGTATGTAGGTTATTATTTATTTCTTCTGTAATTAATGCAACTTTTTTATTGAATGAAAGATTCTTTAAATTCTATAGTACTTCACAATTTTCACAATTTCCCCACACATGATTTCATATAATCCCATAATAACCCTTTTTTCCCCCACCCCTATCTTGCCCCTCCCCCTTCCCTCTCCCCACTGGTAACAGCTAGTTTGTTCTCTATATCTGTGTGTCTGTTTCTGTTTTGTTATATATATTTGCTTATTCTATTTTGTAGATCCCACATATAAGTGATATCATAGTATTTGTCTTTCTCTGTCTGACTTACCAGCATAATGCCCTCCAAGTCCATCCATCTTGCTGCAAACGGCAAAATTTCATTCTTTTTTATGGCTGAGTAATATTCCATTGTGTATATATACATCTTCTTTATCTCTTCATCTGTTGATCGACACTTAGGTTGCTTCCATGCCTTGGCTATTGTGAATAATGCTGCTGTGAACATTGGGGTGCACATATCTTTTCGACTTAGTGTGTTTGTTTTTTTCAGATATATACTCAGGAGTGGGATTGCTGGGTCCTATGGTAGTTCTATTTTTAGTTTCTTAAGGACCCTCCATACTGTTTTCCACAGTGGCTGCACCAATTTACATTCCCACCAACAGTGCACAAGGGTTCCCTTTTCTCCACATCCTCACCAATGTCTGTGTTCTTTTTCATAAGAGCCATTCTGACAGGTGTGCTGTGATATCTCATTGTGGTTTTGATTTTAATGCAACTTTTTAAAGCTGTGAATTTTACTGCACTCTTCTATTTTTACTATTCTCTAGAAATCCTGTGCTCCGTACCTAGCTTCTCTTTGGCTCCAGAGAGAGGCTTTGCCATTTCTGGGCGGAAACACTTTTTTCTCCTAGTTTGGGTGCAACGTGATCAAGAAAGTCACTCGTCCTGTTTCTGCTCTGCAGTGCCCTGCTGTCTCCTTTGCGGCCTGCTGGGTGGGCCGTCTTAGCACCTCTCCTGTGAATGCCTGGATTATCTTCTGGGCTCGGTTGTTGATTATCTTCTGGGATTATCTTCTGGATTATCTTCTGGGCTCGGTTTTTGTTTTTTGTGTTTTTTTTGCCTTACTCAACTTGCTCAGTTAGGAACAGGGTGGGTCCATTTCACTAACGTGACCCCAAGTAAGAAGAAAACTCGTTACGCTGCCTGGGCGGCCTCATGCCACAGAAGATCTACTCTCCGCCCCGGTTACTGTTTTCTCCTTCCCAGCACCCACTTCCAAAATTAAACCATGGGGGTAGGGGTGTCTCCAGGCAGATCTCCCAAGACACCAACTGCGTCCTTTCAGGGGGGGCCTCACATTGGGGAGGAGGGGCCGTACACACACACACGTGCACACACGCACGTGCACACGGGTGCCTGATTGCTTTAGCGAGAGCCACAGGGACACCTGGACCCAGGCGGCCGGCCCCTCTCCCTGTAGCTTCCTCAGGTCTTGAGTCCCTGCAGGGTTGCTCCTCTACCAGCCACACACACCAGCTAGGTCTTAACTCTGTCCTGTGTCCCAGCCTTCTTATTTTCAGGCTCATAGCACCTTTCCGAAGGAACGCTTACAACGCTGGGCCCTGACGGGAGCGCTCTTGAACACCGAGCACACGTTTGAGCCCCACTCAGGACCAGGGAGGGCCCAGCATTGTAAGAGAGTTTATCGGCGGGTGTTGTGAAATGACAGTCATGTAGTCTGGGTGGATTCAATCTCTACGGCTGATCATAGAAACTCATTATAGGTTGTTTTACTAAATGATTTCAGGGGAAAACCAAAAAATGTTATTTTCTTACCAATAAGCCAGCTAACTGTGTGTAAAGTCTTATCATCCTGTGTGGGGCACGTGTTTTATTCAACAATCGGTATTTTAAACAGAATTGGCAGGTGTCAGCAGCCTCCTGCGAGATCAAAATGCAGATCAAAATCACCGGAGGTCAGTTCTGGTTGGACATGTGGCCTGGGCAGCGTCCCTGATCCCTGGGGGGTTACTGACGCCCTGGCTGTCCTGTGGGCAGCTGAGCTGAAAGAAGGGCCCCCGGGGCCGGACAGGGCAGCCCCCATCCTGTAACAAACAGCCTCCCACCCTCATCTGCACAGCCCCGCCGGGACGTCCTCCCACTGACCTGTCCAGGGGCCGCCAGCCTCTCTTCTCTAGATCCCCCTGACCCACCGGGAAGGGGGTCTTGGTACTCACGCATGACCCACCCTCCGCCCCCAGCACAGCTGATGAGTTCGGATCCTAAGATGCTGGAAGTTTGAATGGAGAGGACCTGGCAGCTGGTGGGCGCTATGTAATAACAAAAACAGATTTGGCCTTTGCTCCTCAAACCCCCGGGATTTCTTGGGTGATGAGTGTCTTCTGTGACTCATAACCAGCTCCTTCCGAGCACAGCTGAGTTTATGCCAATGAGGCGACGCCGCTGGGGCCTGTGATAGCGTCAGGACAGGGGTCGGTCACTAGAAAAGCCAAGTGACCAGGGTGGGAACCCTCAGCCCCCCCACCCCCGGACCTCCGTGGAGGGGACGGGGCTGGAGACAGGGTCAGAGCTCTTGAATGGTTAGACAGGAGAGCACCAGGTTGGTGAACGCGAGGGGACGCTGGGAGGGTCACGGCCGAGAGAGAGTGGAAGGAAGCCCCTCCATCCCTCCCCGGCAACCCCCGCCCCATACTGGGCTCTTCCACTGGTCCTGAGCTGCGTCCTTTATCATTAACAAGTAAATACATTTTCCTGAGATCTGTGAATCGTTCTAGTGAATCGGTGAACCAGAGGAAGGATGGGAACCACCGAATTTGTCACTGCCAGGAAGAAGTCCCACGTGGTAGCGGGGGCCCACGTACAGGTGGCGCTGGAGGGGGCAGCCCCGCGGGACTCAGCCCTACTGTGGGCGGCGCTGACTCGGTGGGAGGGGCATCCAGATGGTGGAGGACGCGCCGGGCACGTGACTGGTGGGGTCTGGGAGGGAAGCCCGGCTTCCGGGAGCCCCTGGTCTCCCCCAAGCGATGCCCAGCCTCCACGCCCCGTCTCCACCTCTCTCTGTGTCTCTCCCAGCCTCTTTCCATCTCTATCTCTGTCCCTCTCTGTGTCTCTCCCTCTCTCCTGTCTCTCCCTTTCACAGGGGGCTTGAATCAGGACTAGGGTCCTTTTTACCCCTCTGCTCTGGAGCTGGAGCGCGTCTTGCTTTGAGGCTTGGTCAGCCCCCAGCCTGCCCCGCCCCCAGAGCCCCCGCCCCGTGCCTGGTCCCGTGCCGGGCCCTGCCGACGGTGCCCTCAGGAGCTGCAGAGTGAGGGGACCCGCAGGCAGCCCCCCGCAGGCAGGAGGGACCCTGGGTGCGGCCCTCGGGCCAGCAGCCCGAGGCGTTTCCCGGAGGCGAAGGTGTGACTCACCTGAGCCGGAGGACCCGCCCCCCAGCCCCGCCCTCCCACAGCGGGCGCGCATCCGCCGAAAACACTGCTCCGGATGTTTGTCCCAGATGTGCTTCCAGAACACAGAGGGGGCAGAGGCTTTGCATGGCCCGCAAGGAAGCGTCAGAGAGAAAACTGGGCGTGCGAACGCTGCTCCCACGTCGACAAAGGTAAGTGTACAAACACATAGATTTTAATAAGAGGTGTAAAACACAGAAAGATACACGTCTTATGAAAAGCTCTTCAGCCACACGTGCCCACGGGTTCCCACAGGCTCCAGAGCGTCTGGTGAACACAGACGGGCCAGAGACAAGCCGCCTCCCCCGAGACGGTTCCCTGACCTGTGATCCCGGATGCCCGAGCGACTCCGCGTGGCTGGGCCCTCGGGTCACTTGATGCCAGGGCCACGCGGGGACCCGGCGGGAGGTGGGGACGGGGCGCAGTGGCGGCCGGGAACCCACTCGTCTCTGTGTCCAGGGTCCAGATGCCGAGTCTTGCTGGCTCGATAGCATCTGGATTAGCGGGAAAGTGCGGCCTTTCGACTTGACCTTAAGCCCGCCAAGATCAGGCACCCTCCTCACTCTGACCCCAGTGCAACCCCGCAGGGTGAGCCGGGCTCGTCCGCAGACAACGGTCCCCGTCACCCAGCCTCCGCCTGTGACACAGACTTTCCACTTTGATTCTACTTTTGTTGAGGCTAAACCTTCCAGAATCAACTTCCAGAAGCATGGCTGTGCCCCCGAGTCAGGGGCGCCACGGGTGGGACGCTGTGGGCTGTGTGCTGTGGGCCCCCCCGGGCACCGGGCACCGGGCACCGCCGGCGTCCCAGAGGGAAGATCTGCCGGGGAAGCTGCATCCGAGGGCAGCACAGCGACGCCTGGTCCTGGGGCAAGAACAGAGGAGGCCCCACCCCCAGCCCCCCAGCCCTGACGTCTGTGTTACATGAGCGCCACGCACTCTGCTAAAGCAAAAGGGGTAAGAACGTCCCTCAAGTCCAGGGCGCTCACAAAACAGACGGTAAGTGAAAAGCGTTTAAAAGAGGCAGAAGCTTGGTTGCCTCAAAGAATGGGGTTGTGCAGCCCCGGGGCCCTCAGAGATGAAGGGGTGGCCATTCCCACGGAGCTGACCGGCCAGAGCACCAGCCACAAGGCCTGGCCAACCATCCACACGGCCACGTGACCAACGTGGTTCCAGAAGCTGGGGTTGGGGCATGAGTCACCTTTACGGCAAGGGACACAGAGTAAATAACGTTTTTATACTAATGAAGGTCATTCAGAAAGGACCAAGTAATTCAAATGCAGTTTTATCTTCAAATACATGGATTCCGAGAATGAATGCCGCAGATGAACTGAAGGTTTACGCGCTTCTGTGACATGCAAAACTCTGGGCTGAGTGTTTGCGTCCCCAAACTCTTATGTTGACATCCTACCTCCTGTATTTGGGGGTAATTGGAGGTGGGGCCCCTGGGAAGGGCTTGGGTGCTGCGGGCAGCGCCCCCCGAGACCAGACCAGTGCCGTCTCAAGAAGAGGGAGCGAGTTGGGACTTCCCTGGGGGTCCAGTGGCTAAGACACCACAGGGGGCCCGGGTTCAATGCCTGGTTGGGGTACTAAGATCCCACAAGCTGAAAAAAGAAAAGAAAGGAGGGGACGAGCGTGGGAGGAAGTCTATCCACATTATCGTGCCAACACGCAAGGTCAGGTCTGTGCAAGTCCACTTCCATGAAGCTTGAGGAAGCTGATTTATGGGGTGAAGGGTCGGGAGGAGGGCAGCCCTCGGGGGCACAGACTGGGAAGGGGCAGGGAGCCAATACTCCCTGTGTGCCCTTGTGAGCCTGGTGTGTGCCCAGTGAGCGCATAAAGGATACTGGTCTGTAGTTTCCTTGTAGTGTCTTTGTGCGGCTTTGGTTTAGGGTAATGCTGGCCTCAAAGAATGTGTTAGGAAGTGTTCCCCCCTCTTAAAATTTTTTGAAAAGTTTGAGAAGGATTGGTGTTAGTTCCTCTTTAAATGTTTGGTAGAATTCACCAGTGAAGCCATCGGGTCCAGTTTCTTTGTTGAGAGGTTTTTTATTGTTGTTATAACTGATTCAATCTCCTTACTAGTCATATTTCTATTCTTATTTTCTATTTCTTCATGATCCAGTCCTGGTAGGTATTGTATTTCCAGGAATTTGTCCATTTCACCTAAATTATCAACTTTGTTTGTGTATAGTTGTTCATAGTGCTCTCTTATAATCCTTTTTATTTCTGTAGCATTAGTTTTAATGTTTCCACTTTCATTTCTGATTTTAGTAATTTGAGCTGTCTCTCTATTTTTCTTTGTCCATCTAGATAAGATTAATTATGTTGATGTTTCCAAATCACCAACTTTTGGCTTTACTGACTTTCTCTATTGTTTTCCTATTCCTTATTTCATTTATTTCTGCTCTAATCTTTTTTTATATATGAATTTATTTATTTATTTATTGTTGGCTGTGTTGGGTCTTTGTTGCTGGGCGCGGCCTTTCTCTAGTTGCGGCGAGTGGGGGCTACTCTTCGTTGCGGTGCGCAGGCTTCTCATTGCGGTGGCTTCTCTTATTGCGGAGCACGGGCTCTAGGCGTGCGGGCTTCAGTAGTTGTGGCTCGCGGGCTCTAGAGCGCAGCCTCAGTAGTTGTGGTGCACGGGCTTAGTTGCTCTACGGCATGTGGGATCTTCCCGGACCAGGGCTCAAACCTGTGTCCCCTGCACTGGCAGGCAGGTTCTTAACCACTGCGCTACCAGGGAAGCCCTAATCTTTATTTTTTTCTTCCCTTCTTCTAGCTTTGGTCTAGTTTGTTCTTCTTTCTCTAGTTCCTTAAGTTAGTGTGCGGATTTGAGATTTTTCTTGTTTTTTAATGTGTTTATAGCTGTACATTTCCCCTAAACACCACTGTTGCTGAGTCTATTACTTTTGGTAAGTTGTGTTTTCTTTTTTATTCATTTCGAATTATTTTCTAATTTCCCTTTTGATTTATTCTTTGATCCACTGGTTCTTTAACTTCCACAAATTTAGGAATATTCCAATTTTCCTTGTGTTATTGATTTCTAACATCATCCTGTTGTGGTTGGAGGAGATACTTTTTTATGGTATCTAGCTTTTTAAATCTATTGAGACTTAATTTGTGGCTTAACATATGATCTATCCTGGGAAGTGCCTCATGTGCACTTGAGAAGGATGTGTATGTTGTTGTCATTGGGTGGAGTGTTCTGTGCACATCTGTTAGATCTGGTTGGTTGCTTATGTCCTCTTATTTCCTTATGTGTCTTCTGTCTGGTTGTTCTATCCAATATTATGAGTGGGGTTCTACAACTATTATTTTAGAACTCTATTTCTCCCATCAATTTTGTCAGTTTTTGCCTCATATATTTTTTTTATGGGAGTATAGTTGCTTTACACTGTTGTGTTCGTTTCTGCTGTACAAAGAAGTGAATCAGCTATATGTATACCTATATCCCCTCCCTCTCGGACCTCCCTCCCACCCCCCATCCCACGCATCTAGGTTGTCACAGAGGACCGAGCTGAGCTTCCTGTGCTTTATAGCATGTTCTTCCTAGCTATCTATTTTTACGCATGGTAGTGTATATATGTCAATCCTAATCTCCCAATTCGTCCCAGCCTCCCCTTCCCCCCGTGTCCACATGCCCATTCTCTACATCTCTATTCCTGCCCTGCAAATAAGTTCATCTGTACCATTTTTCTAGATGCCACATATATGCGTTAATATATGATATTTGTTTTTCTCTTTCTGGCTTACTTCACTCTGTATGACAGACTTTAGTCCCATCCACATCTCTACAAATGACCCAATTTCATTCCTTTTTATGGCTGAGTAATATTCCATTGTATATACGTACCACATCTTCTTTATCCATTCATCTGTTGTTGGACATTTAGGTTGTTTCCATGTCCTGGCTATTGTAAATAGTGCTGCTATGAACATTGGGGTACATGTGTAATTTTGAATTATGGTTTTCTCAGGGTATATGCCCAGTAGTGGGATTGCTGGGTCATATGGTAGTTCTATTTTTAGTTTTGTAAGGAACCTTCATACTGTTCTCTACAGTGGCTGTATCAGTTTACATTCCCACCAACTGTGCAAAAGGGTTCCCTTCTCTCCACACCCTCTCCAGCATTTATTGTTTGTAGATTTTCTGATGATGGCCACTCTGGTGTGAGGTGACGCCTTATTATAGTTTTGATTTGCATTTCTCTAATAATTAGTGCTGTTGAGCATCTTTTCATGTGCCTCTTGACCATCTGTATGTCTTCTTTGGTGAAATGTCTATTTAGGTCTTCCTCCCATTTTTTAATTGGGTTGTTTGTTTTTTTTTTTTTTTTTTTATTTACTTATTTATTTTTGGCTGCGTTGGGTCTTTGTTTCTGTGCGAGGGCTTTCTCTAGTTGCGGCGAGCGGGGGCCACTCTTCATCGCGGTGCGCGGGCCTCTCACTACCGCGGCCTCTCTTGTTGCGGAGCACAGGCTGCAGACGCGCAGGCTCAGTAGCTGTGGCACACGGGCTTAGTTGCTCCGCCGCATGTGGGATTTTCCCAGACCAGGACTCGAACCCGTGTCCCCTGCATTGGCAGGCAGATTCTCAACCACTGCGCCACCAGGGAAGCCCAGGGTTGTTTGTTTTTTTGATATTGAGCTCCATGAGCTGTTTATATATTTTGGAGATTTAATCCTTTGTCAGTTGCTTCGTTTGCAAATATTTTCTCCCATTCTGAGGGTTGTCTTTTTGTCTTGTTTATGGTTTCCTTTGTTGTGCAAAAGCTTTTTGTTTAATTAGGTCACATTTGTTTATTTTTGTTTTTATTTTCATTACTCTAGGAGGTGGGTCAAAAAAGATCTTGCTGTGGTTTATGTCAAAGAGTGTTTTTCCTATGTTTACCTCTAAGAATTTTATAGTGTCCAGCCTTATATTTAGGTCCTTAATCCATTTTGAGTTTATTTTTGTGTATGGTGTTAGGTAGTGTTCTAATTTCATTCTTTTACATGTAGTTGTCCAGTTTTTGCCTCATATATTTTGATGTTCTGTCATTAGGTGTGTAAATGTTTATATTTGTTATAAGTTCTTGCTGTATTGATCCTTTTATTAATATTTAATGTCCTTTTTTGATTTAAAGTCTATTTTTTCTGATATTAATATAGCCATCCCAGCTCTCTTTTGGTTACTGTTTGCAAGGAATATCTTTTCTATCCTTTCAATTTCAATCTATTTGAGTCTTTGGATTTATAGCAAGTCTCTTGCAGACAGTGTATAGTTGGAGCATGTGTTTTTATCCATTCTGTCAATCTGTCTTTTTATTAGAAAAATTAATCCATTTACATATAAAGTAATTACTGATAGGGAGGGACTTACATCTGTCATTGTGCTATTTGTTTTCTTATAGCTTTCCCTCCTCATTTCCTGCATTACTGTCTTTTTTTGTGTTTAGTTGATTTTTTTGCAGTGAAATGTTTAAATTCCTTTCTCATTTCCTTTTGTATATATTCTATAGCTGTTTTATTTGTGGTTCCCATGGGGGTTACATTTAATACCCTAAAGCTATAACACTCTAATTTGAATTTCTACCAGGTTAACTTCAAGGACAATAAGACCTCTGCTCCTTTACAGCTCCACATCCACCCCTTTTGGTTGTTGATGTCACAAAATGACATCTTTGCATATTGTGTGCACAAAACATAAACTAAACATTCTTTTAAATGCATCATTCTCTTAAATTATGTAGAAAACAAGATTTGGAATTATATATCAAAATTACAATAATACTAGCTTTTAAACTAACAATTTTTTAAATGTATTCATGTCTTAAATAATATAGAAAACAAAAAGTGCAATAACAAGCCATTGTTTAAATAACACTAGCTTTTATAATTGCCCGTGTATTTACCTTTCTTGAGATCTTTATTTCTCCATATGTTTTTTGTCTAGTGTCCTTTCATTTCACTTGCATGACTCCCTTGAGCATTTCTAGTGGTCATGACCTTCCACAGCTTGTTCATCTGGGAAGGTCTTATTTCTCCCTCACTTTTTTTTTTTTAAACATCTTTATTGAAGTATAATTGCCTTACATTGGTGTGTTAGCTTCTGCTTTATAACAAAGTGAATCAGTTATACATATACAATATGTTCCCTCTTGCATCTCCCTCCCTCCCTCCCTCACTTTTGAAGGAGTTTTGGCAGGTATAGTGTTCTTGGTTGGCTTTTTTTTTTTTCCTTTATCACTTTTAACATGTCAGCCCACTGCTTTCTGGCCTCTAATTTCTTTTTTTTTTTTTTTTCACTTTACACACAAATGTTTATTTCTCCACATTTACCTTTTTTAAATTGAAGTAGTTGATTTACAATGTTGTGTTAGTTTCTGGTGTACAGCAAAGTGAGTCAGTTATATGTATATACATACTCCTTTTCATATTCATTTTCATTATAGTTTATTACAGGATATTGAATATAGTTCCCTATGCTATACAGTAGGTCCTTGTTGTTTACCTACTTTATATATAGTAGTTTGTATCTGCTAATCCTAAACTCCTAATTTATCCCTCCCTCACTGCCTTTCCTATTTGGTAACCATAAGTTTGTTTTCTATATCTGTGAGTCTGTTTCTGTTTCCTAAATAAGTTCATTTGTGTCATATTTTAGATTCCACATATAAGTGATATCATATGGCGTTTGTCTTTCTCTTTCCAACTTACTTCACTTAGTATGATAATCTGAGTCCAACCATGTTGCTGCAAATGGCATTATTTCATTCTTTTTTTTATCACTGAGTAGTAGTCCACTGTGTATATATACACTACATCTTCTTCATCCATTCATCTGTAGATGGACATTTAGGTTGTTTCCGTATCTTGGCTACTGTAAATAGCGCTGCTATGAACGCTGGGGTCCATGTATCTTTTCAAGTTATAGTTTTCTCTGGATACATGCCCAGGAGTGGGATTGCTGGATCATATGGCAACTCTACTTTTAGCTTTTAAGGAACTTCCATACTGTTTTCCATAGTGACTGCACCAATTTACTTTCCCACAAACAGTGGAGGAGGGTTCCCTTTTCTCCACACCCTCTCCAGCATTTATTATTTGTAGACTTTTTGAGGATGGCCATTCTGACTGTGAGGTGTGAGGTGATACCTCATGGTAGTTTTGATTTGCATTTCTCTGATAATTAGCAGTGTTGAGCATCATTTCATGCGCCTCTTGGCCATCTGTATATCTTTTTTGGAGAAATGTCTATTTAGGTCTTATGCCCATTTTTTGATTGGGTTGTTTGGCTTTTTGTTATTGAGTTGTATGAGCTGTTTGTATATTTTGGAAATGAAGCCCTTATTGGTTGCATCCTTTGCAAATATTTTCTCCCATTCTGTAGGTTGCCTTTTCAGTTTGTTTATGGTTTCCTTTGCTGTGCAAATGCTTCTAGGTTTGATTAGGTCCCATTTGTTATTTTTGCTTTTATTTCTATTGCCTTGGGAGAGTGACCTAAGAAAACAAAAATTCTCTGATTTATGTTAGAGAATGTTTTCTGGCGTCTAAAATTTCTGATAAGAAATCTGTCGATAATCTCATTCAGGATTGTGTATGATGATTTGCTTCTCACTTGTTGCTTCCAAGATTCTCTGTCTTTGTCTTTTGAAAGTTTGATTATAGTGTGTTTCAGTGTGGGTTTCTTTGAGTTCATCTTACTTGGATTTTGTTGAGCTTCTTGGATATTTATATTCATGTCTTTCATCAAATTTGGGACGTGTTCAGCCACTATTTCTTCAAATATTCTCCCTGACCTTTTTTCTCTCTCGTCTCCTCCTGGGACTCCCACAGTGTGAATGTTGCTCTGCTTGATGGTGTCCCACATGTCCCTTAGGCTCTGTTCACTTTTCTTCAATCTTTTTCTTTCTGTCCCACATACTCACTAATTTCCATTGTCTTATCTTCAAGTTCACTGATTCTTTCTTCTGCCAGCTCAAATCTGCCTTTGAATCCATGTGTTGAATTTTTATTTTAGTTACTGTATTTTTCAGCTCCAGAATATCTTTTTGGTTTCTTTTTTAGGTTTTCTATCTCTTTATTCATATTTCTATTTTATTTGTACATTGCTGTCTTGACTTTCTCCACAGCTTCTTTCAGTTCTTTGAGGATCTTTAAGGTGGTTGTTTTAAAGTCTTCATCTAGAAGATCTACCATCAGGTCTTTTCATTGGTAGTTTATGTTGATTTATTTTTTCCTTTGAATAAGCAATACTTTCCTGTTTCTCTGTGTGCCTTGTGATTTGTTGTTGTTGTTGAACATTTAACACTGGACATTTGAATCTAATAATGAGATAACTCTGGAAATCAGATTATCCCCCTTCCCTTGGGTTTGCTACTTTGTGTTATTGTTGTTGTTTATTGTTATAGGCTGTCTCTGTGCTGAGGATAAGCCTAAGGTATAAACTTAAGGTCTTCTCAGATCATTTCTGATCCTTTCCCTGGGCATGCATGGTCACTTTCTGATTTCCCCATATATGCATTTGTTTTTGAATGTCTGGCTCCCAAAAGAGGAAAAAGAAAAAAGTGAACAGGGATGAAGGCTGCCAGCCTTTTAAAGCCCCTGGAAGTCACTTCAGCTGGGGGGGGAGGGTCTTGCAACAATGGGGGAGGTGCAACAAGGGCCACCAGCCTGTTCATCTGCACCTCTGTGATCAGAAACAGCAATCAGTGA
This sequence comes from Balaenoptera acutorostrata, assembly GCF_949987535.1. Lineage (NCBI taxonomy): Eukaryota > Metazoa > Chordata > Mammalia > Artiodactyla > Balaenopteridae > Balaenoptera > Balaenoptera acutorostrata. The sequence goes on along the minus strand of NC_080068.1, from coordinate 143,711,602 downwards.
TCAGAGCACAGATCCCCAATATCTGCACAGGGTCTTTTTTCCCCACCCTGGTTTCCCCAAGCTGTGTGTAGGCTGCTCCAGAAACACATGCACAGCTGTCTTCCATGAGCATAGGGGGTCCAGTGTAGGTAGCTGCTACTGTGTTAAAAACTAAAATTGACCAAGATTAACCACAATTTACCATCCAAGGCTTTTCCTGGATATTTCAAGCCATCAACAGACTCCAGAGTACCCAGATGGTTACGGGGAAGATTCTGCCCCTGCATTTATTGTCCAGGTGGGAGATGGAGTCTCACCTCACAGGTGCTTCCTACTCTGCCATCTTCCCTGAATCCTCTCTTTAAAAAGTACTTGTTATAAGGACCCTATAAATAACATGAACATCCACTGAAATGCGGGATGTGTCACACCTCTGTGTGTGTGTGTATGTTTAAAAGCATTATTTCTTATTGATCACATGGTAATTACAAGAATGTCAGACATAATGACCTATGCAATCTAAACAAGACAGACCGATTCAAATTTTCCATAGTGGGAAAATATACATATTGAAACTTAGCCATGTGTATAGACAGATGCCTGCAGCAAGAGTAGGTGACGGGAGGTTAGGGTTGAAGGACCGTGTGCAGTAAGATTGCTTCCCCTCCATCATAGTAAATACCTTCCATTAACACATAGATATTCCACAAACATCTGAATACACAGGAGTAAAGTATGACCTGCCACATGTGCAAAGTGTTCTCACTATGCTGTTTCTGTGATACTCCCACAAAAATAGTAAATAGTGAACCCTGTGCAGGTAGTAGGAAGCATCAATCATTTATCCCAGGTTGGACTTGGAGGGTGTTTACCTGAACATTAATACTTGTAAAGAGCCTATTTCTCCTTTTGCTCTGTCTTCTTTACTATTGACATGCACAATTGACAACCAGTTGATGGTTGTTTGATCTAAAGGTGATAACTGAAATACTCTTAAACACATAAGAATTTTAATAACATATTTTAGTCACCCAGTTAACATAAAACGTGGATCATCTATAGCTTTAGATCAAAAGGTAGAGGGAGTGCATCTGAACATCAGTGCTTTTAGGTTCAGTGTTCTGTAGTTCCTACCATTGTCCTAAGGAATGAAACTAAGACAACTTTATCAAAGCAGGAACTAGTTTGAACTCTTAGATCAGAGAAAATCCAAAACAGAAGAAATGTCACTCAATTTTTTCTCTGGGCCTTTTAAGAAAGTAGGCCAAATTTATAAATTATTCAAGGTTCATGTTGAGCAGTGGTGTTTTTCTGTGTGTAACTGTCTAGAGAACAAACCCAAAAGAACCCCCTAATGTTGTGACAGTGTTGACCCCGCCTTCACTCATTAGGAATCAGGAACCTTGAACAGCAGTTCAGAGTGTTCTTATACACCCCCATTCACCCTGCTTTTTTGCCAACTATTATGGCCAGTGTGTTTGGGGGGCAGGCATGTTCAACAAATTAGGCTTAAAGACCTTCTCTGGTTGAGTAGAAACCCTTCTAGAAAGAGTTGGCCGTGATTTGAAGCTATACTATAAAGCTATAGTAATTAAAACAACATGGTCCTGGCATAAAAATAGACACATAGACCAATGGAACAGAATAGAGAGCCCAGAATTAAACCCCTGCTTATACAGTCAACTAATATTTGATAAGGAGCCAGGAACATCCAGTGGGGAAAGGATAGTCTGCTCAACAAACAGCGCTGGGAAAACTGGAAAACCACATGCGGACCATGATATTGGACTCCTGTCTTACACCACTCAAAAAAGTTAACTCAAAATGCATCAGATGTAAACATAAGGCCCAAAACCCTAAAATTCTTAGTAGAAAACATAGGGAAGAAGCTCCTTGACATTGGTTTTGGCAATGATTTTTTTTTTTTTGGTGTGGCACCAAAACCACAGACAACAGAGGAAAAAAACCAACAAGTGGGACTGTATCAAACTTAAAGTTTCTGCGCAGCAAAGGAACCATCAACAAAATGAAAAGGCAACCTATGGACTGGGAGGAAATGTTTGCAAAACATAGATAAGGGGTTAATATCCAAAATCTATTTAAAAAAATTAATACCACTCAATAACAAAACAAAAAAACCCATTTAAAATGGGCAGAAAGACTAAACAGGCATTTTTGCAAAGAAGACACCCAAATGACCAACAGATACATGAAAAGATGCTCAACATCACTAATTATCATGGAAATGCAAATCAAAAGCACAATTAGATACCACCTCACACCTGTTATAATGGCTCTTATGAAAAAGATAAAAGATCACAATTGTTGGTGAGGATGTGGAGAAAAGGGAAACCTTGTGCAACAGGCTTTCTCTAGTTGCATCGAGCAGGGGCTACTCTTTGTTGTGGTGCGTGGGCTTCTCATTGCAGTGGCTTCTCTTGTTGCAGAGCATGGGCTCTAGGGGCATGGGCTTCCGTAGTTGTGGCATGTGGGCTCTAGAGCGCAGGCTCAGTAGTTGTGGTTCATGGGCTTAGTTGCTTTGCGGCATGTGGGATCTTCCCAGACCAGGGATCGAACCTGTGTCCCCTTCATTGGCAGGCGGATTCTTAACCACAGTGCCACCAGGGAAGTCCCCAGAGTATTTTATTTTTATACTTCTGAAATTTGTAAACAAGACAGCCTAGGTTAAACAATACAGTTTTCCAAAGCTGCATGTGCTCATTTCATACTGTTGATGTGAAGAGTTTTTCTGCTTGAAGTACAAAAACAATTTCCTAAAGCTCCTAAGCAGGAACACTACTGTTCTTATGATCTGTGATTAGATGAACTGATCAATTTCAGTTGGTAACATCCCTTTTTTCCCTTGGCAAGTGTTTAACAAATTCTAGAACAGATGCATTTTTCTAGGCTTACACCAACAATTTCATTCCAAATGTCTCCTGAGAGGCATGTACCATACACAGGAATCCATCTCTATCCTTCTCACTTTCACACACTCCAGAAATTAGTATGGACAAGCTCACCATTCTGTGTCTGTTCACCAGCAGGAACAGGGTGTCAGAAGTGGGATCTGAAGGCATCAAATCCCGCGAGGCAATGGCCCCCAGAATTCAGCAAGGTACTCACACTGAGCCCCTTGTGCTCATCACTTCCATGAATTGCCACCTGCTTTTGTTTTGGTGAATCTCTTCTTAGACTTCAAGTTTTGCTCTTTTTGCGTTTTGAGCTCTCCAACTTTATTTGGGATCTGGAAAGTCTTTGTCGTTTCAGGGGGAAAGTTTTGTCCATTCCAGTTCAAGACTTTATCTTTGGTGAGTACTCAGTTGTTGTCTGGAGCATGGAGTGACAAGATTCTTTTTGGGGGATTGAGCTGTGATCTAGGAATTCGTTTTATTCCTTTTGGAATCTGGGCTAGGACTCTAGCAACTTTATTGGGTTTCCAGGAGAACTAAGGGAAATGGGATCCCAGTCACCTAAATGTTTTGAGGGCAGTCCTCCTTCAGGGACTCCAGCCAGTTTCATGTTTAAAAACTATGGATCCGGGCTTCCCTGGTGGCACAGTGGTTAAGAATTCACCTGCCAATGCAGGGTACATGGGTTCGAGCCCTGGTCTAGGAAGATCCCACATGCCACGGAGCAACTAAGCCCATGCATCACAACTACTGAGCCTGCGCTCTAGAGCCAGCGAGCCACAACCACTGAGCCCACATGCCACAACTACTGAAGCCCGCGTGCCCTAGAGTCCGTGCTCCGCAACAAGAGAAGCCACCACAATGAGAAGCCTGTGCACCACAATGAAGAGTAGCCCCTGCTCCCTGCAACTAGAGAAAGCCCGCACACAGCAACAAAGACCCACCGCAGCCAAAAATTAATTAATTAATAAATAATTAAAAAAAAAAACTATGGATCCCCCACATGCACATTTTTAGCTAAGTGGGCTGAACAAACCAAAAGTAATCTGGAATTACAGTGGCCATTATGGGGAACGTTCAGTCTCCCTAAACTTGTTTTCCTTAAGATTAAATTGGAGGACTGTGGTTCTAAAATTAAACAAAATGAATGGCATATTTGTTTTCACTGGTAACTGGAAGCTTCCAAACATGCACGAAACTGTAAAATTGCCTCTTTGCAAGATACCATTTCTAAATTGGCTCAAACAACCAAAAAAAAAAAAAAGTAAAGAAAAAAAGGAGAACAAAATGGCTTCCAAAGCCTTGTGCTTCTTGTGTCCCTCCCTGCCCCCAATTTCTTTGTCTCAGGTAGGGTCTTGTGTGTCTTCCCACTCCCTTTGCCTCAGACTCTGCCCCTAGAAACCATCTTGTGCTCAGGCCCTGCCCCCAACACCACCTTCCTCTCTCCTCCTCCATGAAAACCTGCCTCTTTAAAATGAGAGCCTCTGAAGATCCAAATGCTGACCCTAATTACTGCTTTTAAGTTAACTGGGGCAAACCACTAGGTGAGGAGATCCTGACTCTTGATCAGTGATGCTTTCAAGGAAAGATCTTGAGCAAAAGGGGAAAATGTAGAATTAATTAAGGAGCAGTCCACTAACCTTTGGAGTCAGGACAGGCCCGTAGGGGGCGCTCTCACACCCACCATGCATGTCAATTACCCCAAACAGGAAGATGCCTGTACCTACTCTCCAGCAGGAAGAAGAAAACTTCCCTCCAACCCCACCCCCCAGCAGTCCAGCCAATCAGAGACTGCAGCAGCTCAGCCAATGGGAAGCCTCCATGCTTTGCCCCCCCCCCCAGCTCCTCCAATGGACTCTTCCGTTATCACCGCCCCTCCCAACTCTTCCTTTTCCCTATAAAAGCAAGTCCCCATTTCTTCTTCTCTGGGTTTGCCTGTGGTCTGTCCTTGTTTGCATATTCCGAATCACAGTTCCTCCACTACTCCTGAGTAAACTCACTTTTGTTGGTGAAATAACTGGCTGTCATAGTATTACAGTTGACAGAGGCTTGAGCTTAGCCTTGAGCTGCACAGGTTCTGATTGCCTTGATGCTGTTACTCTGGTTGATGTGATCAGGTTCCAGGAACTCGGTTTTATCCAGGACAGGAAGCTTCTCATCCTCCCGTGGTTCTGTTATTGCAGGGCATGGGGGTTGGTGGAGGTGAGGGTAGAGAGTCGAGTGGCTCCCATTGCGACAGTGGCTTTCTTGTGTCGCGTTAGGTTTTTTTTTCAATGCTAAACTTAATATTTCTTTAAAAAATCGTTTCAGAAATGAGTGTGAGATGTGGCTTAATTTGAAAGTCTTCTCTTAACTAGTGAAACCTAATTTAATTTCTATTTTTAAAAGGAATAAAAGGGAATAAGAATGTGAAGTGGTTGAAAGGAAACTAGAGTCCGTGTGGATGCCAGGGATGCTGGATGCTCTCCCCGCACCGGGTCCTTGTTACACTGTGGGAGCCTCTCTCCTTAACCATTTCAGTTCTCCTCCTCCCCAGCGGGAACCTGCGGCTCCGTGTCAGGCTCCAGACGCATTCCTCTGCGGAGAGAGGCCCATGGAAAGTAGCCGGCTGACAGGCACCCGTGGCCTGCAGATATTCTGGCCACGACTACCACGCGGGGTCACTGCAAGGAGGGGTCCTAATCAGGAGGGAGGGGTCACTGCCTCCAGGGGCCCCCACGCGAGCCCAGTCACCCCCATAGCCGCGCTCCTCGCGGGACCCCGACCCCCCACCCCACCCCCGGGGGCGCTCTGGGAAGCCAGTACTGGGGCTAGGGCAGCAAGTGAGCGACGGGTGGAGAGAAGCCGCCCCGCCCCGCCTCACGTTCAAGGAGAGACCACGCCCAGCCGTGCTGCCCTCTGATTGGCTGAACGAGAGAAAGGCCGGCGATGATTGGGTGGAGCGGACGCCTCTCGGCGCCCATTCTCCGCCACGGGGTGGGGACGGATGTGATTGGTGCAGGCATCGGCGCGCCCCGCCCCGCGACGTCACTACCCGGCGTGCCGCGCGCCGCGCTTCGGCTCCGCCCGCTAATGTTTTGGCCGGTCCAAGATGGCGGTGCAAGAGTCCGCAGCTCAGCTCTCCATGACCCTGAAGGTGCAGGAGTACCCGACCCTCAAGGTGGGGTCTGCGGCCGGGGGGCGCCCGCGCCTGGCCGGGCGGCGTTGGGGGGGAGGGGGAGGGGCGGGGCGAAGGCCAGGGCGCGGCATGGGGCGCCGGGCGGAGGCCGGGGGTCTGGGGGCCGGACTTCCCCGGGGCCGGGGGTCTGGGGGCTGGGCTCCCCGGGGGCCGGACTCTGGGGGCCGGGCTCCCCAGGGGCTGGGGGCCCGTCTCTCTGGGGGCCGGGGCTGGCGGCCGGTCTTCCCGGGGGCAGGGGACCTGAGGACCGGGCGGGTGTGGCGTGTGGCCATCCATGCTCCCGCCTGCCTTCGTGACAGGGCGGGGAGCGCGTCTGCCTGGCGCCCCGCTTCTCCCTCCGGAGCCCGATTGTGGCCCCTTCGTTCTATAATACCGTGAACTGCATCAGCGATAGTCCTGGTCGTAGACAGGCTGGTGACTTTGGAGGCTGGGATCTCAGGGCTGTGGGGTCGCGGGCGCCCAGCCAGAGTGCCCACCGTGACTGGCGGTTGGTGTCCAGCTCTCTTCCCGGAAGCTCGTGTCAGACGGTGTTGATGGATGGCTTCCAGCCTCTAATTAGGGAACCTGTGAGGAGAGACCTCACGACCCAATGGGAACCCATTTGCGGGGCGTCACCAAACCTGAAATACAGCCCTTGCCACTCGGTCGCCAGTTGGGTGACCTTGGATGGTCGCTGAGGCAAGTCGACTTAACGCTGGGATGAAATCGGTGTTCCCGGGAGAGGGGTCGGTGCTAGTTCTTACCTAGTTAGTAGAGGATTCGATGGTGATTGACTACAGTGAAGCACCTGGGAATAAATTCCTTCAACGCTCAAGGTTATAACATTCCCAGGAGAGCTGCGGCCGAGCCTGCGTGCGTCTGAGTTCCTTTCCCGGGGGCCACGTCGCATCTCTCCTCCCGGAGGACCCAGCATGCCTGTCCACGTCAGTGGTGGCAGAGGGTGGGTGCGGTGTGGCCAGCTTGCTGTGAGCCCTGTGTTCACTTCCTGGGAGACCTCGGGAGGGTCCTCACCGCCTCTGAGGTTGTTTACTCCTGTCAAACGAGCACGCCTGGGTCGGCTCAGGGTGAAGAGAGGGCTCTGGCTGTGGGAAGGTAGCTTAAGGGAAGGAAGGGAAGCGCTGCTGGCCTGAGCCAGATGCCTGTTTGCTGGACCGCAGGTGTAGGGCGTGCTCTTTTGACATTCCACTCCCGCAAGACCCTGCGGCTCGTAGGCCACGATTCTCTGCTGCCCGGGGCACCCAACCAAAACCAAGGGGCGTGAGTGGGAACCGCTGACTGTGAGCTTTGGTCTCACTCAGCCCCTGCCAGGCCTGCCGCTTGACTGACAGACAAGAAGGTTCAGAGATGAAAACCGTGGTGGTGAATGTGGGGAACACCAGACAGGCAGGATCCCTCCTCCGAGTCCTCCTATCTCGTTTCATAATCTTGAACGGAGTCTGAGTTGCAGCCTTATCAAACAGGCTTTGATTAACGTAGTTAGGCAGATACTCCTAGAGGTAAAGGATTTTGTTTCTGGTTCTTTTTTGGCTGCATTGGGTCTTCGTTGCTGCACGTGGGCTTTCTCTAGTTGCGGCGAGTGGGGGCTACTCTTTATTGTGGTGGCTTCTCTTGTTGCGGAGCATGGGCTCTAGGCACGCGGGCTCAGTAGTTGTGGCTCGTGGGCTCTAGAGCGCAGGCTCAGTCGTTGTGGCGCACGGGCTTCGTTGCTCCGCGGCATGTGGGATCTTCCCGGACCAGGGCTCGAACCCGTGTCCCCTGCATTGGCAGGCGGATTCTTAACCACTGCACCACCAGGGAAGTCCCAAGAAATATTACAGTATCATTTCAAGTGAGCTTGCCAAATAAAGACATTTCACTTCTTTTCTGGAATGATTTTAAAAAGTAGAATTTTTGCAAGGTACTCTCTCCATTTTCCCTCACAGATTATTTAGATCCCACAGGATAATTCCTCTGTTCTCTTGACATGTGTGTCACTGCTGAGTTAACATTTTTGTCAGGAGTAATTCCTACTGGATAATGAGGAGGTTTCACGAGGAACATGGGAAGGGCTGTTGGCTCGGGAGCTGTGCTGTTCATGGTCTGGAGAGAGTCCAGAGGCAGGGGGTGCGGGGAGAGGGGGCGGGGGGACAGGGCAGGGGGCAGGGGTGACGGCTGAGGGTGGGCGTTCTGGAAGGCGTCGGTTGTGCTTCTCTAGCCCAAAGGCAGCTTCTCGCGCAGGGCGGCAGGGCCGAGCGTGCAGCAGGCGAGTGCCCTTCAGACAGGACGGGGCTTCCTCCCTGTTGGAGGGCGGAGCGGCCCTCCCCTCCCGGAGCCCGTGCTCCCACCGGGGCGGGGCGGCCCAAGCCTGTGGATGTTTGGGTGCGTCTTGGCCTCGGCCCCCAGATGTGAGGAGCACGCCTCTGGGATGCCTCTAGCTTTGCCGCCTGTCCTGGGCCGGGGGCGCGGGTGGTCCCCATGAGAACCACTGGTCTGGACCTTGCTGTGGGGAACTTGTTCTTACCGCAGCGGGCGTTCCCGGGCGCCCTGTGCTCCGGCCCTGGCTGGCACCTTTCCCTGCAGTGTGTCGGGTTGTGGGTCGTGCCCCTCAGGCCTCAGGGAAGGAGAAGTGGAAACTCCAGGGCATGACCCACCATCGTCAACTGGAAACCCTGTTCTAATTATGTTTTTAGAAGTTTTTTCTGATTATAAAAGCAATTTGTGTTTATTCTCCAAATTACTTTGCTAATTATCCCATTAGTTTTTGGAGTTTTTATTTCTGTTTTTTTCCTTTGGATAGCTGAAGGAAAATCATATTTTTGAGGCCTTCTTTGTCACCGTCCAGATCAGGTGGGAGTTCGCTCAGCCCAGGGGAGGGACCTGGCATCGTCTCTGGAAACCTGCTTTGGACCCTGACTCCTCCCCTTGAGCTCACCTGGGCCCACCTTTGGGCTCACCTGGAGCCTCATGCTGGCTCCGCAGCCCCTCTCCCAGCTGTCCCCTCCTCGTCACGTGTGACAGGCTGGGAGTGTGGCCGTTGCTCCCAGCTGGGTCTGGAGGCAGATTCTCCTGTGTCTTTGAAAAAATCTGCTGCTTTTAATGTGGTGACGGTCTTGTTGACCAAGTACTGCCCTGCAATTTCAAATCCTGGCTTTGTACTTGTAGAAAGTTTGTGTGCCAATTACATGCTAAAGTTATAACTTTCAGTGCGGTTTTCCAAACTTGGTCTCAGCCGGGCTTGGGGGATCACGTGTTCTCAAGTTTGAGAAACGCTGGTAGCATAAAGTGTTCAGACTTTTGAGACAAGTATCTGATTATGCTGTGTCCCAGGTGGTGGCCGTGGCTGGGGCCTGACCTCTTTTTACTTTAGGTTTTGTGATTTCCCGAGTGAGCCAGTCCCTCCCTCCGACGCTGGCCGTCTCTGGTCCGCAGCTGCTTGCATCGTGATTGCCTTCTTCTCAGGCTGCAGCCTCCTCACACCTTCAGGGCAGTGTTTGTTCTCAGCTGAAAGAGCCCGCACGTGGCCTTGGCTTCCAGAGCCCCACGCCCAGAGCTCAGCTGCGTGCCCCTCTCTGAAGCGTGTGCCTGCCCCGCGCGTCCTCCTGGCTTCGCGCTCCCCCGTCTCTCACTGTCGCTGGTGGGATGTTTGACCACACGAAGGCGACCTGGTGGCGTGTCCTGTCCTTGCGTCCTCCACGCCGGGCCCTCCCGGAGAGACGTGGGTTGACGTGAGGGGTCCCTGCTCGCTGCTTGTGTTTTTAAGTGTTGTTAGTGTTTTAAACAGATTTCAAGTCTGGAAAAGAAAGGGCTTTCTAATCTCCATTTCTCTGTAAGGGGTGGGCTGTTGGAGCCGGTGCCGACCCCCAGCCCTGGGCAGGTGGTGGCAGAGCTGTTGGGGGAGCCGTGTGGCTGCACACGCCTCGGGCGCCTGGCTTCCGGCCGGGTCTGTAACAACCATGCTCCCTGAGCACGTGACATCTGCGCTCTTGGAACTCTCGGAACAAACCTGGGAGAGGGGGACCCGATGGTGCACGACAGCGGGGCGGCCTCAGGGAGAGACAGGTGAGGCCCCGTCCTGGTCACACGCTTGGTGGCAGGAGGCATTAAACGAGGGACACAGAGTTTCAGCGCACCGGTTCGGGGGTGGCTGGGGAGGCGTGTTTTGGGGAGGAGCCATGTGCGCTGAGTTTAAGTCTTGGCAACCCTGACACCAAAGGCTCACTGGAGCGAGGCAGCTCGGACGTGCCCAGAGCCCTGCAAAGGGGGCAGGGGCCACTGAGTGCCTGGCTGGCGACACGGGCCGGGGGCAGGGACGGGGCGGGGCGGGAAGACGGGCCGGGAAGGGGCGGGCGGGCTGAGGCGGGATGTTTGATGCTGACCTGAACCTGGCCAGGCAGCTTCCGCCGGGGTAACAGTTGGTTATTTTCAGGTGTACGTTTTTTACAACCTTTTGAAAACTAGAATTATGCACTGTTTCAATCACTACTAACCAACAGTTAACAACTGAATATTGCTGAGTAGTTTGATAACTGGACTATGGCGCAGAATATGGCCGAGGGGAGAAAAGCCCCAGCTGGGCCGATGGCCTCGCTGTCCACAGAGCCAGCCTCCCCCTGCCACCACGCGCAGCCCCTGGGGCCTGGCCTCGTCCCCTTTCCCGTCATGACAGCGGCCCCCCTGCCCTGCCCCATCTGAGCCAGACCTCCCCCGGCTCCCTGCCCCATCCTGGGCCCCGCCCAGGTCTCTGCACGTGGGAGCCGGCGTCCTAGCGCTCCACCAGCCGGCTGGGCCAGGGCTCTGCCGACGTGACGTTGCCCACGTGGCCCCAGGCCACCGCCCTGAGCCGGATCCGGCCCTGCGGCCCCTGCGCTCTGGCCCTCACCCTGGTGTTTTCTTTCTGGCTTCGGTCACCCTCTGGCGCTTTTTCTGTCAGATGCCCCCTTGGGACGCTGGTCCTCAGTGAGGGGCCGTGTCTGGGCGGTTGTCGCCCTCCCAGCGCCTGGAAGAGCTCCTGGCCCGTGGGGGGCACCGGCGGTAGCTGTTGGCCGAGGGAGCGTCTCCTCTGTCTGGGGGGAAATCCCTTAAACAGTCACGTCTCACTCTTGTCCATGAGCGGCATTCCGGGTGGGGCAGCCTTCGGAGTTTCCCTTCTCACCCCCCCACCCCGGCCCGCACCCCTCTCTCCTTCCTTCAAGGCTCAGCTGCCGGGGAGGAGTGTCTGCGCCCTGCCCCTCTGTGCACTCACGGTGTGCATGCCGTGGCCTTCTAGGTGACAACTGGACAGCACCCTCGGGGCACCCCCTTCGAGATGGCCACCTCCCGGTCTCATGAGCGGCCTCCGGGCTGGTTTTGCCCCATCACTCCCTGGCAGGGCTCTGGCCAGGGTCTCCAGGTGACCCCATGGTGCTGCCTGAGCCCCTGACAGCGTCTGGTGCTCGCCCCCACCTCTCACCACGTGTGCCACAGGCCGCCCTTCCTTCTCGGCGTAGGGTCCCAGGCGGCTTCCGTGGCGCCACCCACACCTGGCTCCTCCCAGGCTCACAGCCGCCCCTCATCCTCCTTGTTGGGACTGCTCGCTGCCTTGGTGACCTTGTTTGAGGACCCCCGTGTGTACCGATGACTCCCAGCTGGATCCCCTCACCAGCCCCAGAGCCTTGGACCCGGGAGCCTGTCAGACGTCCCCTCTTGGGTCTGTAAGGTGTCCCAGCATGTGGAAGTCTGAACTCGTTGTCTTACCCAGCTCCTTCGCAAACCCGCTCCCCCATCTTCCCGGTCTCACTGGGGGACAGCGCTTCCATCCCATTTGGCTCAGGCTGGAACCCTGGAGGCAGCCTTGACCCCGCCGTTCTCAGAGCTCACATCCAGCCTGTCCTCACCTCCTTTTCACTCT